>NC_045625.1:60333266-61018938 GCF_009829155.1 Mustela erminea
CTTTTTATTATCTCTTTCTTATTCTATTTAGTAAAAGTGGGGGATGAAATGTGCCCTTGGTTTCTTCCCAAGAATTTAGACAAATTACAAACCTCACCTGTAGTAGTGGAATCTACCTAGAAGTGATGTGTTTACTTGAAACAGTCAACCATAAACACAGCCTTTTCATATAGTGAAGTAAACATAAACTTAAAAGAATGATTATTTCATTCAAGAGTCCATTTATGCTTTTGTCAGGTACTGATATATTTCATGGCTTTTTCTTTTAAGGGATCGTATCCATGGTCAACTTTTACTACCTACTGTGAAGGTAGAGATTTCATTTGTCCTATTCATCTATCTGTCCCCATAATGAGCAGAACACACAGAAGCAACATCATAAATATTTTTGATTGAATAAACAAATTAGTATTTATTTCATGCTTTTCTCACTTAAAAAGTGCCACCTTAGTCTTTAACTCATAATATACTCACACTTGGCCCTTCCACTAGCCAATCACTTCAAATGTAATTCTTATTTATTCCTCAAAGTTTAACTCAACTCTTCCAACATTCCTTCCCTTATTTTTCTAACTAAATGTGCTATGTCCTTGAACTTCCATGTGTTTTTCTGTGCCATTCTTAATATACTAATGACTTCCCACCTTCATTACAGTTATGCATCTACATAGCGTGTATCTTATAATGGACCTATGAGATTGTGTACTGCTTTGTTTTTAATACAATGACTACCACTCAAAATATAATTATTAAAAAACTAAACAAATGAATGTGTTTACATATGCATTTCAGACCACTTCAGGTTACAATCTGAACTAAACAAGTTTATAGCTATAATATTAGAATTGAACAAGTTCCCCGACTCCTAATTCCTTAATTTGGCCAAAAAAGGCCCTGCTTCATCTGAACTCACTCTGAGAAGTAGCTTGTTAAGCTACTGGCTTGAACATTTATTTTTCCAAGCCTGTGAATTCTTTGGTATTATTAAACTTAACAGGATTTTAAGAATGGTCTGCAAAATATTTTTCAAAATACATTTCCTGAACCAGGTAGGCATAACATGTGAAGTATATGCATAACCTTACAGTCATTGCCATTCTTTCAGTTGTTCCTCTATTTATGTTTTGAACTTATTTTGGACTGTAAAAATAGATAGCTCTCCTTATTGGATTACTGCTAGCATATTTTCCAAAATATGTTTTTCAGCAAATAACACAAATGCTGGGTGGTGAAGTAAGAGGATTCATGAATTTGCCCCCAGATTGAGTGGCCAGTATTTATTGGGTTTAGGAATGACCCATCAGATAACAGGACTGTTGTGCCTTTGCCAGGATGGTAAGCCTATTGGCAGCACTGTTAAGAATCTGACCGAGGTATCTTCTGGAGGCATTAAATTTGATCAAATCATTTCTAATTCTTGTTGGAAGCAGGCAGGTTAATTAACTAATTGATTAATTAATAAATTAATAAGTAAATTGATTAATGCAATCGGATTAGTTTAACAAGTTATGGATTATAACTATTTTATTTATTTATTTATTTATTTATTTTTTAAGATTTTATTTATTAATTTGACAGAGAGAAATCACAAGTAGATGGAGAGGCAGCCAGAGAGAGAGAGAGAGGGAAGCAGGCTCTCTGCTGAGCAGAGAGCCCGATGCGGGACTCGATCCCAGGACTCTGAGATCATGACCTGAGCTGAAGGCAGCAGCTTAACCCACTGAGCCACCCAGGCGCCCATAACAGACTATTTTAAAAAGTCTTAAGGGAAACAACCAGATTTAATGAGAGGGGTTATATAGACATAGACCAAGCCCTTGTCATCAACTAGTTGATTAATTTTTTCAAGTTATTCCTCTCTTTGATGTCAATCTCCCCATTTGTAAAATGCAGATAGAAAAAAATAATTTTTTAATTATAAGATATCTTACTGAGTGACAGGTACCTTTAGAGGTGGGACCATCATTTTCCTTTTTAAAGGAGTGGCCCTACTATGTTACCGATGAAGAAACTGCAGCTCAGAGAGGCCTCACTGCATGCTGGGTAGCAGCTATGACAGGATGGAGATAAGATTTTACCCTAGGTCTATCAACCCTCAAATTATCATCTCTCACTCTTCCACAGTGTATCTATCTACCTTGATGACATAGAGTCACAAATACGAAATGTGGTAGTGGAAGAGAGAATACTTTATAGACAACAGTGTTACCAAGACTGATGGCTGACAGTTTTATTAATAAAAAATTATCTATTATGCAAAAATACTAAATACCAAAGCAAAATAAAACAAAACAATCTTACAATAGAAATCTTAGATTTGCTCACTTACCTTTCATTCATATTTTTCTTCCATACCACGAGATGGTGGTGGTTAGTCTTCTTCAAGTCCCTGCACTCTTTTCTTTTCAATGCAGCCTTCTATATCAGTTTCCTATTGCTGTTATAATAAATCGCTACAACTTAGCTGCTTAAGATAACACGGATTTTTTGTTTTAATGTACTGGAGGTAAGAAGTCCAATTAGGTTTCACTGGGCTAAAATCAAGGTGTCGGCAGGGTCATGCTGCTTTCTGAAAGCCTTAGGTGACAATCTTTCCAGCTTCTAGAGGCTACTCATATTCCTTGGCTGATGGCTCCTTCCTTCATCTTCAAAGTCAGGAATATTTGGTTGAGCTTGGTCACATCTTATCATTCTGACACTGACTCTTTTGCCTCCTTCTTCCATATTTAAGGACCCTTGTGATTATAATCATGCCATGAGGATAGCACAGGATAAGACTCTTTTTTTTTTTTTTTCAACCCAAGATTTTACTTCTTGAACAAAATAATCCCAGTGTGGCTGCTTCTGCCTTGTGGTTATTGAGGGGCCCACCTTCCTTCTATCTTCTAGCTTTGCCCTCTTCAAGGCCTTCAGATTACTCTCCCTTCATCTGTAGGATGATTAAAAAGAAAAAGATCTTGTGGGGAAATTTTTATGGACGAGCCTGGAAGAAATATGCATCTCTTCAGCCCATTGGTCAAAACTCAATCACATGTTCACTCCTAACTGCAAAGGATGTTGCAAAATATAGTCTAGCCATGTGCCCATATGAAAAAGGAAATGGGTTTTTGTGAACTCATAGAATAGTGACTGCCACAGCAAATGAAGTGAAAGAGTTGGTCATGTATTTAACTGGGGAATAGAGCATTAGGGAATGGGAACAGCAAGGTGTTCTTTACTTTACTGGAGTAAAGTAAAGAGAAAGCAGAAGAATGACAGAAATTGATGGCAGAAAGTAATGGGGGCCAGACCATTGGCATCATTGTCAGGACTTGCTTGCATTGTGAAGGACAAGGTGTTAATGTCTTTATTTTAAAGTCAGCTGATTAGCAACCTTAATTCCCTTTGTCATGTAATACAACATATTCATAGGTTGCAAGGATTAAGAAGCAAACCTCTTTGGGGGGCCATTTTTCTCCTTTCCCTTCTCTTCAAGGAAAAAGCCTGGATCTTAGAGTTCTTTGATCAACTCTTAGAGATATAACCACATCACTAGGTGTGGCAATAGCATAGAACATTGCAGAAGAGCATTTTGATTGAAAGTGCAGTCCCTAGAGCTACATGCCTGGATTCAAGTCGCAGCTCTGGCGCTTTTCAACAGTGTGACCTTGAGCCAATTACTTCCCTATGCCTCTATTTCCTCTTCTGTAAATAAGGAAAATGAGAGTAAAAAGAGTAAATACTTATATAGCACTTATTGTGTATCAGGCACTGTTTTAAATCCTTTTACATATATTCGGTCTTTATTGATCAAAACAACATTCTAAGATAGTTTCTATTATTCTCTGATGTGAAAATCAAGTAACTGAGATATTTGATAACTTGTCCAAGGTCATGTAGCTAATAAGAGGCAGAGTCAGAGGTTGTACCCAAGCAATACCTCTTCTTAACCACCACAGCAAACATTATGCAGGTGTTGAAAGGATTAAATGAATTAATGCTTATATCGTGTTTAGAATTGTGACTGGAGCATTCTAAAAGCTTAAATGTTACCTATTATTTTTATAGGTAGTATTCTACTTTAAAACTGTTAAATAGATATACTTGGAAAGAAAAAAAATATATTGTTATATTATGTAGTGGTTGCTCCTTTTCTGCATACATGTTAATACAATCTTATCTAACTTTTCCACCTCAATCCTAACTTTCTAATCCAAGTCTCCAAGCCATAGCTGGTTTAAAGATACCTTCCCTGAGTCCAAAACTTTCTCAGGAAACCATTCATGCTAATAAGATGCTTCCCCTATCTCAGTCATTAGTTTGTCTTCAGCTCTTCCTGAATTCCTTTCTCCAAGCCAATGTCCTCTTCACCCAACATATCCTATCCCTAAACCCCCCAAATCTCACATACTTCTAATGGCTTTCTCCATAATAGATCCCTCCCCTGGCCTGGGTAGCACTTGCTTTCTTCTTTCCTCATCTTGAGAAAGGAAATTCCCAAAGACTGTCATAAATAGATCACTGAACTCATCGTCCCAAGACTTTTCTGGAAGGAGTGGCTACAAACCTTGAAATGAGTATTTCCATCCTCAACTGTAAAATGAGGATACACTATCAGAGAATAGAGACAGATTAAAGGATCAAATGAAATAATGCATATGAAACTGATGGTAAAAGTGAAATACTTTTCATCTTTGTACAGCATTAGTACTAACTTGCACACACAACTGCCAACAGATACTGGCAATGGTTGTATCTAATCAAAATGACCTATAGTTTTGGTATAATCTCAAAACCATACTGCATAAAATTGACAACTATGCTTCTTTGATCACCCTCCTTTCTGTCATGCTCAGATGTAGGGAGACAGAAATAGAATATGTTTCTGGATCATGAATTAATCTTTCTGAGACTCATTTCCTGAACCTTAATAATTATATCTTGTAGAGTAGTCATGAAGGTTAAGTAAGATAATGTACATAAAAGTGGCAACCTGACAAGTTTAGAACTTAGTTAAATGTGTACTAAAATGTCAGTTGTCATCATTATTATCTTCATCATCATTAGTATAACGAAGATGCAAGGATAAGATAGGTTCCCTGGACTAGAGCCTAAATTCCATTGCATCTGCAAATCTTTGCCATAGGCTGCTCTCAGCTTCAGGCCGTCTTGGAATTTCCTTTGTTTATTTTTTACTAGGGATCTGAGCCTATACAGTAGGCCAACAGAGATGAAATTTGCATTGTTCTTGTCAAGTTAAGGTCTATCAAACACTTCAAAATTCTACCTGTGGGAAGCAGCTTTCAATAAATTCCCTCTAATTTATCAGCTCATTCAAACGTCACCTAGGTTCTCCTTACTTTGAAGCCAACTTTTGCTCAGGAACAAGTGTTTGAGATATGCACAATAAGGAGAACATAAAGAAATTAAAAAAGCTTAATAAATGTTGAAAGACCTTAGAACTCTCTGGTGCTAAGATCAAAATGAAAGTTTAGACCTGGACCTCCTGCATCTATGGAGTTTATCATATAGAATTTTTTCTTAATTAATTGTATAGAATTTTCATTTATCCATTCATTTTTTTTCATTTCTCACATGCATTTAGTCAGTTCTTGGCACTTAGTGAGACCCTTAGGGAAAAAGCAAAAATATTTAGGATAGAGTGCTTACCCACCAAGAGCTCTTGGCTCAGTTGCCATATGAACCCATATGAACTACAATCATACTGAATGATTAACATTTGTTATTTAGTGGAATAAGATGATACATTAAGAAGGTGCAGCCCCATCAAAGCTTTTAATAGATTTCTCTGCAAGAGAATTTGTTTATCTATTTCTTCATTCAGTGATGAAACAAATATTTATTGGATACTAAATCTTACATTTTGCTTCTGGTCTTTGGAGTATAAGGTAGCCCGAACAGACCAAATATGTCCCTGCTGTCATGGAGCAAGCATCTAATGAGAGGAGACCAATAATAATGAAATTTATACTCAAGTTACAACTGAGATTTGAAGAATGAATAAGAAAAGGAGATGTACATTAAGAAGATAGAGAATAGAATGTTCAAACATACAGGGAAAAAGGGAGCTTAATGAATGAAATGGGAATATGTTAGGATATCAAGTTGAAGAGGAATGCAGGTGAGAGACCATCTAGGAATTTGTTGGCTACATTGAGGGGTTTGCTTTTTTAACCTTAAAGACAATGGGACACATTGAGGCATGTAAAAGAGTGAGAAACCATGCTGGATTAGGATTTTTGAAAGTATTCTGTTGACTGCAGCATAGAGAAGGAATTGGAGCAGGACCAGATTGGAATCCAGAGGATAATTAGGTGATATTGGAGTGATCTAGATAAGGTATGGTGATAATTTGGACTAGGGAGGTAGAAATAGAAACGAAACCCAGTTGGTAAGGTTAAGAGATACCTGAGAGATAAAGTCAGTAGGATTTGGTAATGGATTAGGTGTTGGGATGAGAAGAGACATAAGTGTTGATCAGTTTTTACTCATTAGTTCTCATGAGGCAGAACTAAGAAAAATATGGACAGAAAATTTTGTTTTCAATGCCCGCTGTCACTCCTTTCTAACATTTGTTTCTGTTCAGTGGCAATTTCCCCTGAAGTTTCTAACTTCTGGAATTCTTCAGTTTCTTTAGAAAAATAGGCAGATACACACACACACACACACACACACACACACACACACACACACACACACATTTTCTCAAAATTTTAAGTCTTTTATACTCACTTGTAAAATACTGCAATAAAGATTAATATTTTGCTCCCCCTAATGCTATTTGCTTTTCAAAGAAGAATGGGTTTGTTAGTGTGAGTGCACATTATGAGGCTCCCAAAGATACTCCATTCCTAGATCAGTGGTTTTAAAACAAGGACAATTTTCCCATCCAGGGAATATTTAGCAATATTTAGGGACAGTTTGAATGCCCATTCTACAGGGGGATGACCACTGGCATCTAGGCAATAGAGTAAGGGATGCTAGAAAACATTCTATAAGACACAGAACAACCTCCCACAACAATCTTTGTCTATAGTACCAGTCTAATGTCAATAGTACCGGAGTTGAGAAATCTTGCTCTACATGTCAATAACTCATAAAGTTGGCCAAACTAAAACAATGCTGTGGGAACTATCTCTAACCTCCTATTTATTCTTGCTGTATTAAAAACAACAACAACAACAACAAACAAACCAAAACAAAAAACAAAACTAAAACCAAAACAAAACAAAACAAAAAACCCTAAGCTAAACAAAAAAGAAAAACTCAGAACTGAAAATTTGTCATATCAAGATGTTACTCTCAATGTTTCAAAACTAATAAAAATGGAGAAGGGTTGGGGAGAGGAGTCAGTAATTACAGCACTTCTGAATTGGAAGCAAGAGCAAAGCCAGCCAGAGAAAAGTATAATTTAGTACCTAATCAACTAGCTGATTGAATTTTCCATGAGATTAGGTTGGAGGCCCAAATGGATTACAGTGGTGATCTTGGGCACAGGCTTGAACAACTATTAGTCATACATGAGGCTGGGGCAGTGGGGAGATTTCAAGTATTTAAAAGTTTCTGTAATTAACTCAATGAATTATGATAATAGGGGCAAGGTATAAAACTCCTTAACACAATGGAACTCCAAGGAAAAACTGGCAGATAATTCCCATCTCATCCTGTTGTGCTTGTGGATTGCAGCACATATGGTCCTGCACCAGGGGTTGTAGAACAGCGAAAGATTTTAACACCATATGTGTGGAAATCCTGTACCTTGCAGAGAGTGAAGAAGCAGGAAAAACTTGTCCTTGAATCCTGGACCTTTATGACCATTTTCTTCCTGGCTCAATATCAGATTTTGTCCTCTCCATATGGTATTTTGAAAATATTCTATTTAATCTTTAATTTAGTTTTTTGGGGGATTTTAATTGCTTATTTCCAATACTAATTTCCATTCTTGTGAATACGGAGTAAGTAGATTTGCTTCTCTTTCAATAAATAATACAAAAAGAAAACAATTATGAAAACTACACAGCATGAATACTATTTAGTTTTCCAATAAAAGGTCTGTACTGTGTCAAATATATGCACCCATATACATATGCATATCTTCAAAATTCTGTATTCAGATTTTCGAAGGTTTGCTGGCAGGAAAGGCACTCTTTAAATGCACTAAGATTCTATTATTTATGTAATATTTTAGGACCTGTGGATTTGGAGAGGACAATTCTCTATTATTAGAAAACTTTATTCTTCCTTTTCACATTAAGCTGAAATAATTAAGAATATTATAAAATTAAAAGGCTCAGATAGTGGACATTTTACAAGGTATGACACAGGTTATTTTGAGATTTGTCTGTAACACCATTCTAAAGGAAAAGAAAAATGGACTGAAGAATTAAAGTGATTGCTCATTGAAAGTCCTTCTTTACCAACACTCTGATTCTATTGTCCTTTCTCTTTCAGTGCTATGAATCCCAAATATCACACAATAGTTAACTATGGATGCCCTATAAATTCATTGTCTTTAACCCTGTAAAGTTAAGCCCTTTGACAGTTTCTTCTTCTATAACCTTTATTTGTAATCCCAAACCTTCATCAGTTGCCTCAATCCACACTATCTAATTTCTATCCCACTCATATTTTGATGATGATCTCAGCTCCTATTACTTTGAAGAATGGAAGCTACCAATATACTAATATTTTTCAGTTTTGGGTTTTCCAATCTATACATGTGTTTGTTTCTGTAATCTAGCTTTCTCTTTCCTCAAGCCACAGATAAGAGGACAGCAGTTCAGGGCTAGTTCATTCCCATCTCCTCTGGAACCCACTGTGCTCCATCAGTGATTTCCTCTCCATCCTATAACGTTTATCTATCCATTAATCTGGCTCTTTTCCCACAGCTTATAAATATGCTCTTATCTCCCCCCTACTAAAAATTACAATCTTCCCTTTAATCAAGTTTTCCTTTATCCTTCACTTCCCAACGAGGCATTTGGTTGGAGGACTGCCATGTTATCATCCCCTCTCTTCCCACTCAACTCTTCAACCCATAGCAATCTGGCTTTTCTTCCCATAACTTCATTGCAGCTGTGATTGCTGAAGCTGCTGTTGGCCTCTTTGTTGCTAAATACCATAGACAAATGGGTATCTTAAACTCTCTGCTGCATTGGCACTCAGAGAGTTTAAGATATCCAATGTCTTGGCTTCTTTGATTCTTGATGTTTCTGGTTCCTTTCAATCTCTCTGAATAGTCCTTCATAGTCCTTTTTGCGAACCACATAACACCTCTCCCATCACACCCTACCTACCTCCCAGACTTGATTTGCTGATCTTTTTCCCTGTAGGCTCTATTTGGTCAGTTTCATTAAAGTCTTTGTAGAACATGACTATATATATGCTGAAGAGCCCCACGATTTTGTCTTAAATTTACATAACCTCCTTTTAATTTAAACTTATGGAGTCTTTTGCATATCTCCTTTTGAAGTTTTACTGACTCTTCAAACTTAGTATATTCAAATCTGAATTCATTATGTGCATGAAGACTCTCCCTCTATATCCCTCCTCCCTCTATATACTCCACAAACTTGCTGCTCCCCTGTATTCTGATCTCAAATTACGAACCTAAATACACTTGAGCACCCAACTTAGGTAACTGGAAGTCAATTTAGAGTCTCCCTTCCCTCATTACACATCCAATCATTTAGTTCTTCTTATTATACCTTGCAGATATTTCTTGAATGTAACTCTCTAACCTCCTAACATTAGAGCAATTTCTGCAGTTCCTACATTAATCATGGCTCTTGGGGACTACTATAATGTTTCTATAACTGGCATCTCTGCCTCCAGTTTTGCCTCCATAAATTCTCTCTCCATACTGCAGCTGAAGTAATCTTTATAATATGAAAATCTAACTCCCTACCATCTACAGAACAAAGTCAAAGCTTCTGAACATGCCACACAAGACCCTCCACGACTAGACTGTCACAGAGCACCTCAAAATTTTTCCCATCATTTTCCAATTTATATTTTATGCTCTTGTAATAATGATCTTTTTTTTTAAGATTTTATTGGACAGAGACCACAAGTAGGCAGAAAGGCAGACAGAGAGAGAGGAATGGAAGCAGGCTTCCTGCTGAGCAGAGAGCCCGATGTGGGGCTCGATCCCAGGACCCTGGGATCATGACCTGAGCCGAAGGCAGAGGCTTTAACCCACTGAGCCACCCAGGTGCCCAATAATGGTCTTCTTATAGATCTCTATACACATGTGGTGTTTCACACATCTGCACCTGTTCCTTCTTTCAGGATAACCCGTTCTACCTTTCTTCTTTTAACTAACTCAAACACTTCTTTCAAGCTCAGGTCTTGTGGAGGCTCATTTTACATGTCAACTCAGCTAGGACATAGTATTCACATATTTAGTCAAACACCATTCCAGATGTCCTAGGAGATATTTTTAGATGAGATTAAAATTTAAATCAGTGAATTTTGAGTAAAACAGTTTGTCCTCCTTAATGTGAGTGGGCCTCATCTAGTTAGTTGAAGACCTTAATAGAAAAAATGACTGACATCCCTGGAGGAAGAAGGAATTCTACCAGCAGACAGCCTTTGGACTCAAATTGTTACTCTTTCCTAGGTCTCCAGTGTGCTGGCTTACCCCATAGATTTTGGATTTGCCAACCTCTACAATTATGTGAGCCGATTCTTTAAAATAGGTATCTCTTTCTTTCTAACTAAAATTTACTAATAACTCCTTTTTGGCTTAATTAATTTTCATTATTGAATTTATCAAGTTAGAAATAAACTAATTTATTTCTTCATTTACATCTTTTTTTTTTTCTCCCATTGGATTATAAACTCCATGAAGCCAAGACAATTATTCTTTGTTGCATCCCAAGTAGATGGTGGTATAGTAAATATCAAGACCCATTTGGAGTGAACACACAAAGAATTTATGTGTTCATAACTACATAGTGCTGATAGGAAGTAACTATAAAAGTGCAAATCTTACCATTGAATACCTTGCAAACTGCTTGTGGTATTGAGGTTAGCACTGGCGAAATTCTTAAGGAATAAGGTAAGGCAATATAGGTGATAAATTGATGCAGACCAGGGCTAGGGGCTTCAGAGGAAAATGAGATCTATCAGGCTAGAGACATCAGACAGAAAGCAAAACCCTATGTTGGCCTTGTTGAACAGGTAGAACATTGATGAGCACAGAAGACAGTGAATGAAGACAGGGAGCCAAACATGAAGGATAAATTAATGCGAGACTGAAAACAGTAGTTTTGGGACACCTGGGTGGCTCAGTGAGTTAAGCATTTGCCTTCAGCTCAGGTCATGATCTCAGGGTTCTGGTATCAAGTTCTGCATCTGACTCCTTGTTCAGCCACTCCCCCTGCTTGTGCTGTCTCTCTGACAAATATATAAATAAAATCAAAGAAAGAAAGAAAGAGAGAAAAAGGAAAAGAAGGAAGGAAGGGAGGAAAGGAAGGGAGGAAGGAAAGAAAACAGTAGTTCTGACTGTGGAGGTTAGAAGCATCAGAAAGTGGCAAGAAAATTAATCTGGCTAGGAAAGATGAGGCAGATGTTTAAAAAATTTTTTAAAAATTTGGCTTGGTAGCCAAATGAGCGTCACAGAATGTTTTTAAGATGAAAGACCTAAAAGAAATGAGAAGTTAGTTCACAACAACAAGTTAGCTTGACAGAGCTAGGGGCTAGACAATATGGATTGAGTGGTAATGAATCTGAACTGAGGTCAAAATTAGCTTATCTCCCACCAGATTGTCCTTGCAACAATTCATTGTGAACTCCTTTTTCACATCCTAGAGGATTGTTGAGACTCTTCCTACAGACATGTTTCACCCAGACCCAAGCTGGTTGTCTTGTTAGGTGAAGGACAGGTGTTCACGAACTTCTCCCCGCTGTCTACTTCTTTCTTCTTGTTGCCTCTTCTCTGGTACAGTTACATGGCCCTCCTACTGATCAAGGGTGAATTGAGGTCCAATCCTAGACCTCTCACCACTCACTTTTTCAGCAATGTCTTAAGAGTCAGAAAACTCTTAATACCCTATCATTCCCAAATCTGACATCAACTCACAATTAAGGCTACTTGACCTTCAGTTTACGTTTTGTGTTTGTATCTCTTTCTGGGAACAAGCATTCCCTTATCTGGGAGGTCTGGAGAAACCTAGTACAATAATACACTAGTTCAGATTCATTGCCTGAGTATCTATGACCTTAGACCCAATTCTTACAGCCTGAGTCCTGCCTTCTTTCACATGGTGTCCTGGATCTGGCAACATATACCTGTTCATAAGTAACTTAAAATATTTAATATTATTAGAATAGATTGTTCAAGTTTGAATTGGCAAATATTATTGGATCCAATATGATCTATTTTGAAATGGCTAGAATATACACAGTCTAGGTAAAACTAAATAATTAAAACGCATAAGAAGCACTTGAAATCAGAACTACTTTTCAATAGCATAATTAAGCTGTAACCCAAAGGAACTAGCCAGTAATCTTTGTTCTTGTTAAGACAGGTTCACACTGGCTTGCTGACTTAAAACAGTTTGGACCAGTTTTCTCCTGGTCATTTTTGAAATAGTTTGATTTCACTGAATTCCAGTAAAATAGAAAATGAACTAGTTTAATCCAGTCAAAACTTCCCCTGGGATATAAAATTATATTCTTCATAGACATCTTCGAATTCTCAGTATCTGAGATCCAAACCCAGAGTAGGAACCTAATATATATTGTTACAACCATAGATGATCAAAATAGAACAACTGAATACGAATCTGGTGGACATGGGCACTATGCACCCCATAGGGGCTAATGACTAGGGTCTTATCACTGAAAGTACAGAAACTGTTCTGTCCAATACCATAGCCATTAGCTACATGTGTCTTGAATTGTGGTTAATCTGAATTAACATGTAAAATACACTTCGGATTCCAAAGACAATAAAAAGAAGTAAAATAAATTATTTTTATAATATTTGGATATATCAATTTAATCAACTTAAATACAATATAATATTTTTTAAAGATTTATTTATTTGAGAGAGAGTGAGAAGGGAAAGGCAGAGGGAGAGCAAGAATCCTGATCCACAGGGATGTGGAACACAGAGCCAGACACAGGACCCTGGGATCATGACCTGTGGTGAAATCAGAAGCTGGCCACTCAACAGACTGAGCCACCCAGGCATCCCTAAATACGATATAATATTAAGGTTGATTTTCTGTCTTTCTTTTCTACTTTTTAATAGGACTGCCAGCCAATTTTAAATTATGTATATGTGACTCCCATTGTGTCTATTGGACAGTGTTGGTATGCAGTGCAATGAGTAAGACACTGTTCACTCATTAGAAGTGTCCATCACCATCTGATCAACACCTGTGCTCACAACAGGCCCAGGACACTTTTCCAAACACATCAGGAATGTGCACTTAAGTAGCTGCCATTCTCAAATTCAAGAACTGTTTTATCTGTCCTTAAAACAAAACAAAACAAAACAAAAACATACTACTCCAACTGTCATCAAATTCTCCTGGGTTTTCTTTGAAATATTTTCCAAATCTTCTCTTTTTACTTGCTCTTCTACAAGGTTTGTGTACTTTTTGTCTCAACAAACTCCTCACTTCTATTTGTCTTATACCTATGTCTTATGAATATGTCTCTTAAAATGGAAAAATAAAAGCCTATTAGACTTAAGATCCAAAGAAATCCATGACCTCTATGATACCCAGTCCGTGCTTAGACCACCGATTTTTTTCCATATTTTATTTAACCAATATGGTGTTTACTATGTGCTCAGCACTGCTCTCACCACTTTCCCAATGTCAGCTCATTGGGTTTTCATAGCTCCCTTATGAGAAATGCCTACTATTGTCCCCATTTCACTGATGGAAAAGTAATACAGAAAAGTTGTCACTGTCAAATATCATGCTACTGGTAAATGGCAGAACCAGGATTTGAACCAAGTAATCTCTTTATTACTTGTTTAACTTCTCGTGGGAGAGGTGTCTTCCTCCCTGATGATGTCATCACTCTGGATTTGCTCTACACAGACAAGAATGAACACTAGCATGTTTCGGTCATTCCCAGATTTTCCCTTTCTCTTGATTTTATGATTCATCTGTCCTCTGCCTCATTGTGCTATGGTCTTTCTTTCTGATTTCCAAGATAAGAATACTCTAATCCAGATTAATTTAAATTACGACACTGATCATACTAAATAATATAATTTCTCACATTTGTAAAGGGTTTTCCATTTATAAAGTACTTGAAGGTACAATTTTAAATTACCAATGTGTTAGAGGAGAAAATATGTTCATTTTGATCCTGATGTTTTGAAGAAACAGACTCACTTCAAAGAAATGGTGGGATTTCAGTCATTGTGTCAAATCACTGAGTGTGAAAGCACTGACATCACTGGGAACATAGTTAACTTTCCCTGAATTTTTATGATAGTTCTTTATTTTTTCATTCATGAATACATACCCTGCTTTGCTCACAAAGAGATTTGAGGCAGTTTTCAAAAATAAATATGATCTATTAGGACTAAATAAATAGGTAAGGAAACTGTAGTTGTTATTCATGTTCTTTGTAGCTGTTATTCACGTTCTCTGTTGCAAGAATCTAAATCCCTATTCCAGTTGCTTAACCTGGCCATGATGGCCTGAAAAACAGAGGTACAAATTCCACATATGCTCTCCTTCTCTCCTTCTAATTAGGGCTTTGTTTCAGTTGACCCGGTAAACAGAAGCAACTGTGGTGTGTACTGAGTAACCCAAATGACTCTTTATTTATTTTTCAATTTTTTCCAGTTTTATTGAGATGTAATTGATATATAATACTACATTATGTATTAGCCCATGATATACAACATGACAATTTGATATATATGTCAAACACACACACACACACACACACACACACACACACACACATTGAAATAATCACTATAGTAAGTCTAGGTAACACTAATCACTTCACATAATATTATTTTTGTGATGAAAACTTTTAACATCTACTCTCTCAACATATTTAAAATATTTAATATAGTATTATTAACTATAGTCACCCTAGTATATATTAAATCCCAGTTATCTTATAAGTGGAAATTTTACCTTTTAATTACCTTCACCCTTTTTTCCCACCCTAACCCCCACCTCTAGCAACCAACAATTTGTTCTCTGTATCTGTAAGTTCATTTTTATTTTATTTTTAGATTCCTCATATAAATGAGATCGTATATATCTGTTTTTCTCTATCTTATTTCATTTAGCATGATTGCCCTCAAGGTCCACATGTTTTCACCAACACCAAAATTTCCTTCTTTTTTATACCTGATTAATATTCCATTGTGTATACACAATGTGTATATGTGTGTGTGTGGATATATACATTATCAATATTTACCTGTTGATGAACATTTAAGTTGTTTCATATCTTGGTAATTGTCAATAATGCTGCAATAAACATTGTGGGGTGCAGATATCTTTTTGTGATAGTAGTTTTGTTTCCTTTGAATATATGTCCAGAAGTGGAGCTATAGGATCATATTTGTTTGTTGTTGTTTTTTAAAATTTTTTCATTTTTAATTTTTTGAGAAAACCTCACTGTTTTCTATTGTGCCTGTATCAATTTATATTCCCACCCAATTCCTTTTAAAGATGAGTCTAGAAACCTACATGATCAGCTTATTTGACCTTCCTTATCTCTGCACCCTTTTCAGATGCTCACTTGGTCTTCCAAGACAGAACACCTCCCAAGTAGAAGACATGTCTAATCCTTAAACTTGTCTCTCAGGAGGCAAGGAAAAAAAAAAAAAAAAGAGAGAGAGAGAGAGAGAGAGAAAGAGAGAGAGAGAGAAAATGAGGAAATAAAACTGATATCTTTGATTTTGTTTTGTCTATGACTAGATAGGCCTCATACTAAGATCTTTACTTTCTTCCCTGATATGGTAGTCTAACTTAGTTAAGCTAGGAATTCCATTTTAACTTTGAACTATTTCTGAACCCCATTTCTCTGAGAATGTAGTAAGACTTCTAGAGTCCCTTTGGAATTAGCATTGTTGGGGACGTGGCAGGGACCAAGTAAGTCAGCAAGGGAAGACAGGGGAAAATAAGGACAATGGGAAGAGTATAAAATAAAAATAAAGCCACATAGAAGATGAACAAACAGGAACATGCAGTTAAAATACTATATGCTTCCAGGAAGTGGTCCACAAATTTGGTTCTGAGCTTCCTAGTAGCCAAAGGAAAGAGAAACAAACACTTATAAGACTCAAAATATCTGTATTATAAAGTCAACATAGTTAATCAGAAGAAATACAGCATTTCCTGGAACTGAGACCATTAAAGAGATTTTGTCTCTAGATTTGCATTAAGGGACCCTGTGTGACAAAGTGCACAATGTTCTCAATCATGTGCCTTTTTTAAGTTTCCTAGAACCTATCACATGCCTTACCATGATGCAAATCAGTCAAAGCAAACCTAAAAGGGCTATTTTCTCTGGGTAGGGTGCAATATGGTATGGTCAGCATATTTCCATAACTAATAAATCAGTGGACTCACTAATAAATGAGATGTGGGTTTTGCCTTTTTTATATCTTGGTAATTTCTAACTGAGAAAATTAATTAATGTAGACAATTTTGGTGCCCCTTCCCAACCCCTTCTCCCATTGTTGGAATTTCCCTGTGATTACACTAAAGAAGTTCCTTTCCCAGGGGTGCCTGGGTGGTTCAGTCATTTAATTTTCTTACGCTTGATTTCAGCTCAGGTCATGAACACAGGGTTGTGAGATCAGCCCCTCGTCATGCTCTGTGCTGGGTGTGGGGCTGGCTTAAGATTTTCTCTCTCTCTCATTTTTCCTCTGTCCCTCTGTGCCCTAAAAAAACAAAAAAAAACAACAAAACAACAACAACAAAAAAACTTGCCCCATTGGAAACCTGTTCCAAGGCTGAACTGAACATATCAGATTTCTTTCATTGAGAAATTAAACTAAGAAACACAAATCCGGCTATAGTGACTTATTCTGGAGAAATCAGGTAAGAAATCTAGAATGGGTGTCAGCCAGCCACGCCACAACCACACGGAAGTGGAAGAGAAACAGAACACTGACCATCATGGAGGCAGTCAACTCCCTCACATTCTTGTTTGCATTACCTGTGATTTCTCTTGTCAGAAGAAAGCAGAAACATATATTCTCCTTCTCTTAGGCCCTCTACCCTATCATTTCCCCACACTTTATGCTTTCAGACAAGTCCCATCCCAGATATCCTTCTTAAAATAATGGCAGGGGAGCCTAGGGACCACTGCCTTGGCTAGAGCAGGGTTAAGGAGGCAGGTGCTGGCGTACACTGGTTGACTAAGGTGGCTGCCATATTAGTGATGATCTGCGAGGGCTGATGTTTAAATGTATTCATTTATGACAAAGAATATTAAGCTTGAAATGAAATCTTTAAAATAACCCATGCACTGTGGGAGGCAATACCCCAAGCTCCTGAAGAAAGAAATTGACACTCATCTCTCCAGGAAACAGGATGTCAAGTATTAACCCAAGCTCTTGAAGATTAGGATGGCAGTTTGCTATAGCAGGAGATGCAGAGAAATCAATACTTTAACAATTACCTCTACAGCATGAAAGCACTGGCCAGCAAAAGTGCCTTTGAGATCCCATTTCATACAGACCAGCAGCTCCATTTCCTAATGGACAAAACATTTGAGTTTTTTTTTCATGCTGAGATCTCCAAAACACTGGTATCCTTTCTAAAGAGCCTGTGAGGGTCTCTGGGATATCCTGCTAGATGCCTGTGAAATAGTCTGCTCTGGAAAGGGCTCTCTATCCAAAGTGTACACTAGCTAGATTAGAAAGCAACATGGGAGTTTGCTGAAGCAATAAAGGCACAGTCAAAGATGTTGCCTAATCTCTTTAACCACATGTCTTAGGGTCATACCTCCCCTCTAGAAAGGGACAAAAGTCTGCCAAGCTTTTTCCTCAGGCTGGTGAACATTGAAAACAGTTGCAATGTACTGAAAAGTGCCCCATGACTGGGATGAAGAACACTGCGTGCCAGACAGATCCAAACTGACCTCACTGCTGCCTAAGGCACTTGTTCAGTTCACCTAATACTCAAACAATCCCAAATGCAGCAAAAGAAGTAAAATGGACAGATATTAGAAAGCTAAAAGGAGGGCGCCTGGGTGGCTCAGTGGGTTAAGCCGCTGCCTTCGGCTCAGGTCATGATCTCAGGGTCCTGGAATTGAGTCCAGCATCGGGCTCTCTGCTCAGCAGGGAGCCTGCTTCCTCCTCTCTCTCTGCCTGCCTCTCTGCCTACTTGTGATGTCTATCTGTCAAATAAATAAATAATCTTAAAAAAAAAAAGAAAGAAAGCTAAAAGGAAACAAGGAAGTTTGGAAAATCTACCAAGAGAAGATTCTAGTTCTGAATAATGGAAGGAGGAGGAATTTATTTGTTTATTTAAAAATTTTATTTATTTGACAGAGAGAGAGAGAGATAGCAAGAATGGGAACACAAGTAGGGGGAGTGGGAGAGAGAGAAGCAGGCTTCCCTCTAAGCAGGGAGCCTAATCTGGGGTCTGATCCCAGGACCCTGGGATCATGACCTGAACTAAAGGCAGACACTTAATGACTGAGCCACCCAGGCACCCCAAAGAGGAAAAATTTAAACACATTGTTGGAATGGAGTGAAATATTGGTTGAGCTACATGCCACATTACTCTTTTTGGACAAAAGCATATGTCTTGTGGAGAAAGGTAATTTAGTCGAAGTGATAAAGGATGCCAGTATTTAAGGTAGTCAGTCTTCAAACTAAGATTCCAAAAGTTTGCTTTGGTTTGTGTAAAACTGTAGCAGTAAAATACCTTGACGGGAGCTCCATCTTTTGTGGAATCCAGGCTTCAAGAAGGAGGTCAAAACAGTTAGTAGGAGCCCCTGGGTGACTCAGTCACTGGGCATCTGCCTTCATATCAGGTCCTGTTTCCAGTGTCCTGGGATCAAGCCCCATGTCAGGCTCCATGCTTGGCAGGGAGCCTCCTTCTCCCTCTCCAGCTCCCTCTGCTTGTGTTCCCTCTCTCATTATCTCTCTGTCAAATGGATAAATAAAATCTTAGAAAACAAACAAACACAGATTTACTAGATGAATATGTGTCATTTAGCACTGGCAGTCTCAGTATGTGGCTCTGTAAAAAACTTTGGGACCAATAACCCCATGGTAATATCACAACCAAATGAACGGGAAAAGAACAAATCAGAACCCACATCAAAGAAAGCACAGAAATAAATAATATTGAAAGAAAGTAAATCAGGTGCTCTATTTGTAGTTAGACAAAAAGTGTTATATAGAGAGGAAAACCTGTCCTATTTGTGTCGTGGAGCTCCTCCTGGATCAGGTCTTGCCCTTATCACTTATTGGCCAAGTGACCTCCAGCACATGACGTATATCTAGCTACTGACTACATATTTGTAAATAAGGAGAGTAAAATCACTATACAAAACTACTGTATAGATTAGATAAGATCAAGGACATAAAAATTTTCGGTTTGTAAAAGGCTTTCAGTACATGTTTATTTCCCCATTTTGATATTTGTCTGATGATGTTAAGATGCATGAAACATCACAGATTCCAAAAATCAAAGAGAATATTTAAAAACTTCACTGGAGAGGCCAACTGTTCCCTGTTAATCAGTTCTCTCCCACATCCCCTCTGAGAGAACAAGCTCCTTTTACGAAAGTGAGAAGAAGGTGATCCTTTGTTTTGTGTGGAACTGCACAGCATGGTAACAAGGGCATAACAAGGACATCCCCCTAAGTTTTCACTGAAACTTTGTAAGGTAATATTCCTGTGTTTGGCCGCTTTAATTCATAGCATATTTATTCTCCCTATTTTTTTTTCTGAGATCATCATCTCCCTAAGCCTCCTTCTGACTGCCAGTAGGACTTCTAAGTTGAAATGTTCACTCTCAGTCAGGGCTGAGAGCCCACAGGATCTGGATAAATTCTTTCTAAAAACTGCACAAAGTAAAAATGTTACACAGCTAATAACAAATACCTCATTATTTTAAAGTAAAATTTTTCAAAATTTCGAGCAAGGCAGAAATTAAACATATATTATTTGTACATATGTATTTATATGTAATATATATTAGCTATAACCCACTAATGTTACTTTTTGAGCCACTTATAGTTTGCCACCTGCAGTTAGATAATACATTATCAATTTCTTCCAGTCAATGGATAAAGTGCTTCCTGAGCCAGCTGGACCTCTCCTTTGAGTCAGATGCTAATTTCTCCTGAGGATGTTTGCTTGCTTCTCTCTTTTCAAGTGCAAACACTTTCATACCTCTTCATAGGCTCTGGATCAGAAGAGAGACAATTTATAAGGCCAAGGTTTCTAGTATCTTTGGAAACTGCTGTAGCCACTCTCAATTCTATAGGATTTGGGGCTAGGCAATATTACCAGCAATATTTTTCTGAACAATTAAGGAAACTAATAGATTTTCCATTAGGTTAAGATTTTGCCATGGGGTGGAAAGATAGTTTGGCAAAGTCACCAAGCAGACAAGACTCCAAAAGGAGCTCATACAAGTCTTAGAGGTAGCTAAGATACTGCATGGACTCCATCTTGTTTAGGAGGTGGATCAGTTGCAACATTCAGGAAAGGAAATCATGGTCCACTTCACTGGTCAGTTTAGACATGTTCTCACTGAAAATGACTAAAAGGAACTTGATCACTTTAAAGAAGTTCTATATATTCATAATGTTTCCCTAGATTATCTTATCCAATATGAGATATTACATCTATAAGCTGGTTATTGGCCAACACCATTCATATAATCTCAGATAAGTGATCATTACCACAAGAAGGTCCACAGTTATGGAAAATGAAAAAGAATGGAATCATGATCTGCAGAACTTGGTCATCCTCTTCAAGAGTACAATGCTATCCAGAAAATTAGCTTTGGCATTTGGAAAAAGGAGTGAGAATTTTCTCTCCTTGGTGTCTTCTTTTACTTGTGGCCATATTTTGCCGGTCTCAGTTTTGCTCCATGTTGAGTTTATTCCTCAAAATTTCTAAATTTCAGCTTCCCTTCCAGTTTTTGCAATAGTGAATACATTATTGGTATGAGAACACTCTTTTCTCCTCCACGGGGCTTCCCCAATCCATTACAAGCACTTACTTCTCAGTAGTAAGAACTCTATAACTTTGAGATCCTCATCTACCTGACCATGGTTCTGTCTCCACTAGGATACTTGCATTATGGTGCTGTTATGGACTAAATATATCACCCCCAAATCCATGTGTTGAAATCTAAAACCCAATGTGATGGTAGATAGAAGTGATGCCTTCACGAAATAATTTGGTCATGAGAGGAGAAATTTCTTTCTTTCTTTCTTTTTTTCTTTCTTTCTTTCTTTCTTTTTTTTTAAAGATTTTATTTATTTATTTGACACAGAGAGAGAGAGAGAGAGAGATCACAAGTAGGCAGGGAGGCAGGCAGAGACAGAGGGAAAAACAGGCTCTCTGCTGAACAGAGAGCCTGATGTGGGGCTTGATTCCAGGACCCTGTGATCATGACCTGAGCCAAAGGCAGAGGCTTAACCTACTGAGCCACTCAGGCACTCCATGGTGAACTTTCATGAATGGAATTAGTTCCCCATAAAACTGAGAGTCCTTAGGATCTTGAAAATTCATCCTATAAATCCTTGTAATAAATTTCCTAGGACTGCTTCTTGGTAAACTTCTTAGAAGATAGCCTTTTTTCTCTTTCCTTTCCTTTTGTTTGTTTGTTTGTTTGTTTTTGTTTTACCATTTTGACCTTTATTTGGATTTTTTGTTTCTTTGTTTCAAATTTTTATTTAAATTCTAGTTAGCTGACATATGAGTCAATATTGGCTTCAGTAGTAGAACTTAGTGATTTATATAATACCCAGTGCTCATTACAAGTGCCTTCCTTTATACCTACCACCTATTTGGCCCATCCCCCACCCTCCTCCCTCCATCAACCCTGTTTGTTCTTTATAGTTAAGAGTCTCTTATGGCTTGCTTCCCTTTCTCTTTTTTTCTTCCCTTCCCCAATGTTCATCTGTTTTGTTTCTTAAATCCCACATATAAATGAAATCATATGATATTTGTCTTTCTCTGACTGAATTATTCCACTTAACATAATATACTCTAGTTTCATCCATGTCATTGAAAATGGCAAGATTTCATATATGATGGCTGAGTAATATTTCACTATATTCCACTATACACACACACACACACACACACACACACACACACACACACACATTTGCATTTGCCTTTATATAGTTTTGGGGGTAATAATTCTTTATTAAAATTCAGGTTCGAAACAAGGTAGAAAGCAGTGGCAAGGGGAGGGAAGGGAGGGGAATGAGGAGGGAACACCAGGAGTAGCTAGCTGGGCCACTGCCAGAGGTCTGATGGGAGCCCTGGGCTGGAGGGGGTGCTGGGGCCAACCTAGGGCACAGCCAGGGGCCAGTGGATGGTGTATGGTACATAGTAGATCTCCATGTCCTCACTGCTCTCATTGTTGCAGCACAGCTCAAGCACCAGTACCCACACATGGAGGCCCAGCTTTTGCTTTGACACACAGCTTTTTATCTCTGTCACTGGCTATATATATATATATATATGAATTCCTTTTTATCCATTCATCAGTTGATGGACATTTGAGCTCCTTCCATAATTTGGCTATTGTTGATATTGCTGCTCTAAACACTGGTGTGCATGTACCCCTTCAAATCAGTATTTTGTATCCTTTGGGTACCTAGTACTGCAACTGCTGGATTGTAGGGTAGTTCTATTCTTAATTTTTCGAGGAACTTGCATACCATTTTCCAGAGTGGCTGCACCAGTCTGCATTCTCACCAATGATGTAAAATGATTCCCCCTTCTCTGCATCCTCACTGACATCTGTGGTTTCCTGTGTTGTTAATCTTAGCCATTCTGACAGTTTGGAGGTGGTATCTCATCATGGTATTAATTTATATTCCTCTGATGATGAGTGATATTTAGGATCTTTTCATGTGTCTTTTAGCTGTCTGGATGTCATCTTTGGGAAAGGACCTGTTCATGTTTTTTGCCCAATTCTCAACTGTATTATTTATTTTTGGGGGGGTATAGAGTTTGATAAGTTCCATATAGATTTTAGATATTAACCCTTTATCAGATATGTCATTTGCAAATATCTTCTCCCAGCCTACAGCCTTCCTTTTAGTTTTATTGTTTTCATCTCTGCACAGCAGCTTTTTATCTTGATAAGATCCCCATAATTCATTTGTGCTTTTGTTTCCCTTGCCGCTGCAACATGTCTAGTAAGAAGTTGCTAAGGCCAAGGTCAGAGGAGTTTCTGCCTGTGTTCTCCTTTAGGATTTTGATGGTTTTCTGTCTCACATTTAGGTCTTTCATTCGTGTTGAAATTATTCTTGTGTATGGTATAAGAAAGTGGTCCAGTTTCACTCTTCTGCATGTTACTGTCCAGTTTTCCCAATGCCATTCATTTAAGAGACTATTTCCCATTGGATATTATTTCCTGCTTTGTCAAAGACTCATTGACCATATAGTTGTGCATCATTTCTGGGTTTCCTATTCTGTTCCATTGATCTACATGTCTGTTTTTGTGCCAGTACCATACTGTCTTGATGATTACAGTGTTGTAATATATCTTGAAGTACAGAATTGTGATGCCTCCAGCTTTGCTTTTCTTTTTCAAGATTCCTTTGGCTATTCAAAGTATTTTGTGGTGCTATACAAATTTTAGGACTGTTTGTTCTAGCTTTGTGAAAAATGATGGTAGCATTTTGATAGGGATTACATTAAATGCATAGATTGCTCCAGGTAGTATAGATATTTTAGCAATATTTGTTCTCTTAATCCATAAGCATGGAATGTTTCTCCATTTCTTTGTGCCATCTTTAGTTTCTTTCATAAGTTTCTATTTCAAATCCTAACAGATCTATTCTTCATGATCAATCTAGAGCTAAGCCCACAATCTGGGGATGAGTTTGTTCGCATTTTCCTATGGTTTCTCTTACTGACATGTTTTATTTTCCCTAATTAAACTCCCAGAAGATCACACTAACACACTAACTTAAACTTCTGGAATGCCTTACTATGCTTCCCAAGGACTGACAATATGCAGGATGGTTGTCCCAATTTAGAAATACATCTCATGAACCTAGCAGAATTCTCTCCAACTACATGTTTTCTCAAAATAAACTTTTCATTTCTTATCATCCATATTTAAAGAAATAGATGTAAATGGATGATTTTTAAAAACCTTAATCACCATGATCAGAGTTCAAATCAAGAAATATACTTTCTAATTCTCATATTCTTTCAGTCATGGCCCATGAATTCCAATCAAACTGATCTTTTTTTTTTTTTTTTTTTTAATCTCTCTCTCATTTCTTGCCTATTATAGGCCCTTTCCTCGTACTAATGACTGGCTACTTTTCTTATGTCCCACTAGATTGTAAACAATTACTATAGGCAAGGAATCTGACAGATGGTTGTTCTTAAAAATGTTTTTTGTGTGGATGAATGAAAGAATATGCAAATGAAAAGTTATAAAAAGATTTTACAATGTATTTCTAAGCTCTGGACAAATTTTTTTTAGAATTATTATTATGAAACTCACTACTGCAAGTAAACTAATACATTGAATGATTTTTTTAAAAAACCTACAATTTGTCTTTTAATCATGAAAAAATTTTTATTATCACCTCTAATAATTTATCTCTCATTTTGATATTTTATCACTGACACAACAACTATATATATGTTGGAGCTGCTCAGCCTGTACTTTGTAACTTTGTTTCATTTTTCTGTGTATTTCTATTGTTTATTTCATTTGGGGCAATGCTATGATGCATTAAAAAAAAAAAAACTCAGAAAACAGAACAATGGCTTATTTCTTGCCTGTGTTATACTTTGATGATGTTGGGTAGCTCTTTGAATAGGTCTCATCTAACTTATGACCTAGAAATAAAACCCTTTATCTTGTGATGCTACTATCATCAGTATATTGGTCTTCAGTCTCTCCAGAATCATCCAGCATATTTTGTGACCATGCCTAAAAGTGATATACTTTAATGTCACTTACACTGAAATCGTATAGCCCCAGTCTTAGTCAAAGGGCATCCTGGAAATGTGGTTTTCTTATGTGCCTAGGAAAAGGGAATGCCACTAGTGACTATCCAGCCAACCTCTACCACATTTACTTAGTGCCTCTTCCAATGTACTTTTTCTCATTTACCTTATATAGTTTGCTATTTATTTCATCTACTAAGTCATTTACTCAGTTTTTATTTTTAATATTTTTTTGTTCACTTTTATATATGAATTTTCTAATTTAATAAACTATTCTTTTTAATAATGCTATTTCCCATTTATCTCTTTAAGAATTCTAAACAAGTTTGTTTTAAACACCTTGGCCATTTACTCCATTATTACTGTTTTCTTTTTCTTAATTTTATTTATTTATTTGATAGAGAGAGCACAAGCAAGGGGATCAGCAGAGAGAGAGAGGGAGAAGCAGGCTCCCTGCTGAGCAGGGAGCCTGATAAAGGGCTTGATCTCAGGACCTTGGGATCATGACCTGAGCTGAAGGCAGACACTTAACCTACTGAGCCACCCAGGCATCCCCATTATTACTATTCTCTTACATGTGACTTACCCTATTTGTTAGGACAAATGATATTCATTATTATGAGTTTGTTTATGTCCCTTTTAATTTTTACATGAAAATTGATCATGTGTGGAAATTTTCCCCATTTCTCTCTCAAATAAGTCTGAAATACTTTACTATATCAACATTTTTTTCTTTTGATATACTATTTCAAAATTAATATGGAAATACAAAAGATTGAGAATGGTCAAGTATTCTTATAGAAGAATGACATGCTATTCTAAAAGTTGTCTTTTTTTAATTGCATTTTCTTTTTTTAACTTCATTTATTTATTTTTGTGAGAAAGAGAGAGATAGAGGTGTGTACATGTGCAGAAGCACACATGGGGGGGAGGGGCAGATAGAAAAGCAGACTCCCCACTAAGCAGGGAGCCCAATGCAGACCCTGATCCCAGGTCACTGGGATCACGACTGAGCCAAAAGCAGATACTCAACCAACTGCGCCACCCAGATGCCCTAGCATTTTATTGTCTGTTTGTTTTTAGAATATGGAAATTCAATTGACTTTTGTATATTGACCTTGTGACTCATAATCTTG
Source organism: Mustela erminea (assembly GCF_009829155.1). NCBI lineage: Eukaryota > Metazoa > Chordata > Mammalia > Carnivora > Mustelidae > Mustela > Mustela erminea. The sequence continues at coordinate 60,359,541 of NC_045625.1, forward strand.
ATAAATTCATCTTTTAATTCCAATAATTCTTCTTGATTTTTTATGTGCATAATCTTATTGTGAATAATGACAGTTCATTTCTTCCTTTCTGGTCCTCATATCTTTCTTTCGTCCCTCTTGCCTAAATGTTCTCCATAGAATGTCCAGTACAGTTTTGAATAATAGTGGTAATAAACAGCATCCTTGTCTGCCGGCTTGGTCTCATAAAGAAAACTTTTCACATTTTACCATTAAGTGAGATATTTACTGTATGCTCTTTGTCACTACACTTTATCAAATTCTATTCCTTCTGCTTCTAGTTTGGTATTTTAAAAAAAATATGAATAAGTGTTCTCCCCGGAATATTAAATAAAAGGCAAAATATTATGCAGTACTAAGAGCAGTAAGTGTAGCTAACATTTATTGATATTCATTTGGAGTCAGGTATTACTCCAAGTGTTTCACTTATATTAAATCATTTAATGGTCATACCAACCATTGAGATAGGTTCTATGAATATAAATATCTTGTAGATTTATAAACCTGAGGCCCAGAAAGGTTAAGTGCCTTGCCCAGGATCACAATTTGTAAGTAGAGGAACTGGGATTTGAATTCAGGAATCTCTATGTTTAGAATTTCTATGTATTATTGTCACTTCCAACCCTTCCTACATAGTACCAATATAGAAGATAAATTTAAGCTCCGGACATAGAACCACATGCACAGTAGGTGCTCAGTAGGTGCCAGGTCCTTCTGCTTATCTATTGTTCTCTGAGTCACCAAAAAAAGAAAAAAACGTCATTATCCGGAGTTTAAGACTTAATTTGAGTTGATTCCACTTTAACATTCTTTACTTCTTGGACTATGAGAAATGAAAATATGACCATCAACGTACTGCGATTAAGCAAGTAATCTGAATCTCTAAAAATTCCTGACTCAGGAATGGAGATCCTGACCACATACTTCCCTTCCTTCATTCTCCCACTTCACCCTGAGAACTGCAAACAGGACATGTGTCATTCTAGTTGCATCATTATCATTTTCAGAATTCAAATTTCAGCTGAATACAGCATGATCATAGGAATGATATTTAAATGGCGACATATTAGGCAAATTTACAAAATTCCTGTAGAATTGCCTAAAAAATCATATTAATTTTCCAAAAAGGATTCTTATGGACTTTCCTTGGTGTCTTTTTTGTTACATACATATACAGTCTGAAATACTATGTTTCTTCATTTTTTTCTCCTTATGCTCTTGTGACCGTTTGTGTGCTTACAGTCTAAATTTACATATATTGCTTTGTAAATATTTATTTCCATATCTGCCTCTTTCACAGGAGTGTATGTACCTTGACATAAGATACTGTGTCATGTTTATCTTTGTGTCCTCACCACCCAGCCCAGAGAATGACACTATTAATGGTTTAATGAATATTAGTTGAATAGTTGGAGGATGGGTGGGTGGACGTATAGTTGGAGGGATGAACCTGACCAAGAATGACCACTCTGAGATCCTGTTGAGTTCTCTAAAGACATTCTTCACTTCTGTTGCCCAGGTCACTATGGTCATGAAATTATATTTGTTTATCTTTCTGCTTCAGAAATATTACACCTTTTCCTCACGCTATTATATTGAAATTGCTTCCTGGATGATGGGTCGTTTGGTTTTTTCCCACTAGTTTGCCTAACAGGACCCTCTGTGATCTTTTAAACATGCTACCAGCCTCCTTTCCTTTCCTCCCATTTGTTTCCTGATTTACATTTAGTAAGCAAATGAAGGCAAAGAACTGGTTCGAAGGAGTTCACACTCTAATGCACTGCTCACAGGGATGCCAGAAATTACAGGCTGTGCCTCAATGCAGTCCTCTGCAAATAAGCATCTAAATACTACAGAAGCCCATGCTTATGTAATTTTAAGGCTTTAAATCAGAACAACAAAACTAACGTTTTTTATCTTATTCAGCTCCCAACTAAAAAGTCTGAGGTTGAATTGTAGCTGGTTTATCATTTTGGCTCAACATCTGAGTCCTGACTTCGGGCCTGGATAGATAGAGGGCATCCAGAAAGCAATCCTACCTGCTGTACTTTCAACCTAACAATATATTTTTGTAACTAAGTGCTTTTGAGGTATGTGTTTGCATGCAGCCATTGGGTGCGTGTGTGTGCATGCTTAGTTGAAATATGGATGTTTTCTTTCATTCAGTTTGAATGTGAAAGCAGCTCTCTGAATTGCCTCAGGGTACTTTTCAAATTCCCTGTGATATCACCCATTTGGAATTATGTGCAGTCATTTTCTAAATTCTGCAAAGAAAATTGTTGAATTCCCTGTGACATTTACCATAACTCAGAAAATTAATGCTTCTTTTTTTTCCTCTTCTCCCACCCCTATCCCCTTTCCAAAAGCATACTTCTCCTGGCTCTATCTCCATGAGTGTTAAATGCTTTTAGAAATCATTCATTTTTATTATCAGCCATCTTACTCTGTTTTATTTGCCACAGAATTATTCCATAGTCTAGTCTGATTCTTAGCTATAAAAACAGAACACCATTATTTGAGCTGAGATTCTGTGTCAGATGTGTTAGGTTTAGCTCAACAATATCAAAAATCTTATCCAGATGGATAGAATATATTCCAAAGTCCTAGACGAAAAGAAACCCAGTGCATGGAGTCTCAATCTTTCCTTTTTTTTTTTTTTTTTTTTTTTTCATGATTACCTCACCTAAACACTTCTTTGGCTATTACTTTAACAGGGACTCTCACACTGTAAGAAGCCTTAAAATATTCCAGGTAAATTATAAAAATTATGTATTACCCACACCCTCCCTACTCTCAGAGATTCTGATTCAGGAAGCCTGGGTCAGGGCCTTGGGAATTGCATTTCTAAAAAACAGTCCTGGTGAGTTTGATACAAAAAGCACAGGGATCATATTTTGAAAAGTACTGACTCCTGGGAAAAATTGAAGCTCTTTAACATTGTACTACATCTTAATCAATATTCCCCTATCATTCTCTTTTCTTTCCCTCACACTGTTCTAAATGTTCACAATCCATATTTGCTGATCTTTTTGCCAACTTTCCATACATCTCCATGCCCTTATTTGAAGGCCTTTGCATGTGATCAGAATGTCCTTTCCCTTTGCCCTGAGGGATACCTATTCATTTTCTTAAGACCTATTTCCAGTAATCCCTTCTTCGTGCAGCCAGAACTCAATCACTCTCTGTGTTATAAATGACTGAATGACTGACTGACTGACTGAATGAATGAATGAATGAATCAACCACCACTTACCAAATACTTGTTAAGTACTAAATGCTTAAGTATATGTAGTCTCATTTATCTCTCCCAATCCTACAAGGACCATCTATTCTTTTCATTCTATAGATGAGTGTTGGAGATGATTTGTGACTTTTGCCTAAGTTACAGAGCTATTAATACTAGAACAGACAATCATATCTGCCTCAATGACTCCACAGTCAATACTCCTCCCTTCTCTTCACTCCCTTTCATGGCTCCTATTCAGTGTGTTTCCTTTTCACTTTATTCATGACTCAGTGTGATCCTCATCGGATTGCATTGTACGTATTCCCTTAGAGGCTTCTCTTACCTACTAGACTGTGTTCCTTTCAAGGTCAGGAGCCAAGTTTGCTCAGTAGCTGGGCAGAGTAGACATGCATCATGTTAGTTGACTGACTGAATAAATGATACAGTGTATAAATTTAAGCCTGTATTTTTTACCACTTTCTGTGGTGGATATTTGTTACTTTGGGGCCACTTGGGGCCACTCAATATGCATTCCCCTTTATTATAGCTTCCTGATTTACCATGGGATGTTACCTTTTTCCCACTTTTTGCAATTCTATAGACTGTACAGTATAATTCTAGGCATCTCTCTTACACAAAGGAAACTGGAAAAAGAGAACTCTTAATTGGGTGCTTCAAGGATTGAGGAATTCTCTTAAACTCATTCATTTTAGTAATGGTGACAGTAGTGTTCTAATCAGACAGTTCAGGATATCAACATAGCTACAGGGCTTCTGTTTCTTATTTCCTAGATTTTCTTTGGTTCTCACTGATCCTCACTGACCCATTTCCTAGCATCCTATGAATCCTCCATGCCTAGGCAATAAATTTCCTTTTATTTGACATAGTCTCTGTTGCTTACAGTCAAGAATTGTAACTGATATTCCTGCTTTCAAAGAAGCCATTTTAACTTTCCTTGCTACACAGTATGATTTTTACAAGCAACCACCAAAACCTATGGAATAGAACTAAATAAGTAAAGATTGCGTGTTACTCTTAAGACTTGAGCTGTGATAAGCAACCTTTAACATCTAAATGCTTTTAAAGTCTTGTTTAGAGTTGATTATTCATGCTGACCCTTCTTACAGAAGTAGAAGCTAGGTTTTTACTAGCACTTTATGAGACAGGCCATTTATGATGTCCAGAGGCAATGTAAATTTGTGATTCATACTTATAAATGGCAACAGTGGCCATTGAGTTTGACATTGTTTACCTAAAAGGAATAATAAGATTTTATGAGTTTTTGCCAATATTTGCTTACTTGCAGATGTGATTAGACAAGGGCAAGTGCCTTCTTGGTGCAGAGACTCTGTTGAGAGAAAACAAAGTATTGGAGTTCATGGCATATTAATAATAATAATAAAAGCTTATGGAGATTAATGTACTTTGAACGGGAGTATTTATATGCCCAGATAAAAAACTCGGGCTTCAAAGGTGTTCTATTGGTGCATGGAATAAGAGCTGAAACTATTTTCAATAAAACTAGTGGCTAATAAAAACTCTCAAAGAAGAAGATACTCATTCTTTCCTTCTTTCAACCAACTTGTATTGAACACTAGCTATGTATTAGGTACCAAGAATGAAAAGATGAACAAAGAAGAGTCCTACAAAGGAGGTAATATCTGATTTGAGTTTAGATAAATAAGCAGGATTGTTTCAGTCCACAGAGCCAAGATTGGACTCCCAATATTAAAGGACTTTGATAGGAAGATAGGAAGGAGAGTTACTGAGATTGTGCTGGGGAGTAATGGGAAATAAAAATGGGTTTGTGGGGTGAAGTGACTATAGAGGGCTTTGAAAGTCGGTAGAGTAGCTATGACAAGGTTGTAAGAAAGCAGACATGATCAGAAAACTCTGAGTATTCAGTGGTATTAAGAATTTAGGAAGTTATTTTGGAAAGATTAAATGGAGGAGATGCATAAAGAAAAACTTAATTTGAGATTATGGTAATGGATCAGCCAGCAAATATCCAGCCTTTTCCCTGTATATTATATTATTATACTGTTTTTATGTTAACAGTTGACAAATTCAAGAGACTTGACAGTACTTACATATCATTTCATATTCCATTTTATGATTTTAATGTTCAAATTCTCTTTCAGAAATCCAACCACAACAGGTATAGCACCATCATGTAAAAGAAGAATCTGGTAATATTCATAGAGGGGTGAGGAAGACTCATAAGTATAAATGCCTTGGGAAAACAAGTTTTTGTGTAAATTCTGGTAAAATGTAGAGAACTTAAAATAGGAAAAGAAATCTACCCTACTATAAACAATTCCATTATAGTCAATATATATGTATTTCTATATTTTATTGAATGAGATATCACTTACTACAAGAACTATCATCACCTGATATATCACTAAAGAAAGAAAAAGTATTACTAGTTAAAATAAGATACAGTGCTAAGATGCTATTAATTAAAAGATCTTTTTCTTTTCTTTAGGGACACCCAGGTGGCTCAGTTGGTTAAGATTCTGCCTTTGGCTCAGATCAGGATCCCAGGTCCTGGGATTGAGTTCTTGCTGAGCAAGGAGCCTGCTTCTCCCACTCCCTCTGCCTGCTGCTCTCTTTGTTTGTGCTTGTTCTCTGTTTTTATCAAATGAATAAATAAAATCCTTAAAAAATGCACTTTAATTTTAGAAATATTAAAATATGAAAATGTGAACATTTTAAAATCAATGAGATACTGTAGGTACCTAGTGTTTATTAAGCCATAATAAATTTGTCTATATGTTTCTCTTAGTAACCCTTATAAACTATATTATGAAAACAGTCTTATGTAGGGGAATAGGCTTGATTCAGTTGAGATAGACATAAGAATAAGTCATAAGTGTATCTCTCAATAAACCAGTGACTTTGGCACAAGTTTAGTTAATTTGTCAGAGCTCCGGTTTCTGCATAAAGAAAATAGGAATTGATCACTACTATTTCATAATCTATTAAAGCAAAAAAAAAAAAAAAAAAAACAACCATGTAAAATGCCTAGCATAATACTGGCACATCATAAATAGTGCTCAAAACTTATTAACTTAATGGGTTAATTCCTCTCACATTCTATGATGCCCATGAATTATATGAAAACATCAGATACATTTTAATTTAGATATCGCTAATATAATTCAGGCCATATTCAGACCTTTGCAAGTATATCCCAGTTTTAGAAAATTTAGACTGTAAAATTTGGGGTAAAAGAAAACATAAGCAGAGGAAGGAGCCAATGGCAATCTGGGGGACTTCGTTTTGTTGTGGTAGGTAGACTGCATCCACTATCTGAGTTCCAGCAATGCACCTACCTAGCCTCCAGCATAACAGAATTAACTTCCTTTCTTTTCTTTTCTTTTTTTTTTCTATTTCTTTTCTTCTTTCTTTCTTTCTCTTTCTTTCTTTCTTTCTTTCTTTCTTTCTTTCTTTCCTTCTTTCTATCCTTCTTTCTTGTTAGGTTTCTAAGAAAGGAGCCAAAAGACCAGATTTATTCACAATCTTATGCAGAATTGGTCATGACTGGTTTGTTCAATAAACAGCCATTCAGATTAATAGATTGGTGAATGGACAGATAAATAGATAGATGGCAGGATGAATATGAATGGGAAGTTACAATGGCAAAATCAGGAAGTTTTAAAAGAAATTTCTGTAACATTATGCAGTACATTTCGTATTTTCCTTCAAAAGTTAGAAACTTTCTCAAAAATGCGTTTGTTCTTCTAATGGATACCTAATGGAACAGTAAGAATGATTCTTATTTGGATTTAGTTGGTGTTTGCTTAATGACACTCTCCTAGTAAGAGGCAAGAGAGGAAAGATAAATTAGTTGGACTATGTAGTTCACGGACATAAACTTTGAAGTTAGACGTAAGTGTTTCAAAGGAATCTTTTAGCCAAGGTAAATGGAGGATCCTTGCTGCATAAAAACTTGCTGATTGCATTTGAGAACAATGATAGATATTTTGCATTTGAGAATATATGCAAATGCAATGCATTTGAGAATATAGACACAAGTCAAAAGGTACAAAAAGAACATGGAATTTCTTTTGTAAATACTTCAATGTTCCACAGAGAAAACTGAGTCTAAACTGACAGTTGAAAAACAAAAAACAAAAAACAAACAAATAAAAAAACAACTTAGGAAACTTTAAGCATTTAGTATCTGCTTGGCAATAGATATATGATAAGAGTAGGTGTTCAGAAACCAGTGCTGATATTTTAACATAATATTTGACTTGTTCATCATAAATATGAAGCTTGTTAAGTCACATCCAATAACCATAAAATGTAATTACACATCAGTTACTAATGCCATTTTAAGTTTTTTCAAATCAGCTAGATTTACTCTATAGTGCATAGGTCCTAAATCACAATAGAGCTCTTAGAATAATCAATATTTAATTAACTTATAATTACTCATACTAACTGCCTTTTAAATAAAATTAAATGCTACCATGTGACATTTAAAGAGATTATCATTTTTCCTATTAGGTTACTGTGTAATATGTTTATTGACATAATTTATCCTTATTACTAGTGAGACTATTTACAGTCACAGAAGATGTGTAAATTTGCAGAACATTAAGAAAAACAAGGCACTAACAACTGAATTGTATTATCTTCTAGAGCCATAATTTAAAAGGAGAATAAGCATATATATATTTAAAATTTTGCAGTTCTGATCTTGCTCCAAGGGACATACTAACTTCTTGCTGTTCAAACCTCCCTGGATTCAGCGGACTTCCCTATTTACAACAAATGTCCTGGTACCTGCAGTGAATAGTCAGCGTCCAGGTGTGAATAGATTGCACAGCTCAGTTCAGATGCTGCTCTCTGTTTGCAGTTTTCACTCTTTTGAACGATGTAGAAATTTGTTCAGGCCTCAGGGTAACTTTGAGAAGGAAGCTGCTTCAGTGACACTAAAAGGTACTTTCCTGGTTAGAAAGCATTCATCAAGTGTCCAGAGTGGCAGGACTTACAAATAAGAGTCAGGTTTAGCTATTAGATTGGAAATGGCTTCTAATTAGACTGTTAGTTTCTGAGAGGTCTTATAATCAATCGTTGGTATACTTCATGGTGCCTAGACCTGTGACGGGCTTATTACAAACATTCTTCTAGTACTTTGTTATACAATGGGAAAATCCAATAATTTATTTTTAAGGAGGGTTTTTACATCCAACACCAAACCACTTTAGTATTAAAGTCAAGCCATGGTTAAGAAAATTGAGTTTAAAGATGCCTATAAAATCAGGATATCACACACCCATGCCCCTAATTTACTAGAAAGTGAGTTGCAGGGATAATAGCAACTCCTTTGGGTTCAGGAGAGGCTCCCTTTGTGAGGATGGCCTTAGGTGATAAAAATACTCAATTGATAGAGCTAATGACAATATGTTCTAGAATTACTTGATAGAGAGAACTAGAGACTGTGATAACCAGGAATGCACGCCTCTTCTATAGGGAACAACTATTGCTAGTCTCAGACAACTGTTTGTGTACCTTCTGCTATTTTTTAAAAAAATATAGAAATTTATATTTTTATGTAAAACATGATCACATGGCAGCTAATTTGAATTTTAAAAATATTATATGAGTTTCCATTGTATAAGAAACGTGAAATACAACTTCGAATTCTATGTGGCTCATGGGTGATCAACTAGGAAACTCTGCTGTTACATCTAATGCATGCCCTTCACTCCAATCCAACAACTTCCCCAAAGATCTGTAAGTACCTTACTGCTCCACACCAGTACAACTGTCATTTTTCTCCACTACATTCAGATCTAATCACATCATTTGCTGGCTTACATTCCTTAGAGCTTCCCTGTTGTGCAGAATAAAGTCAAATTCTTTGATTAACTCCACTAATTCCATCTATAGTCCCAACCCTTAATACCGCAGGGACTCGAGGAAACTGTACTCAAAAAATTTCAAATGACTCACAGCCTTCCAAGTATGCCATGCCATTTTACACACATATGTGATTGCACATGCTATTTTTTCTGAGTGAAATGTCTCCCTGCTCCTGTCTCCTCCATCTGGAAAATCCTACTTAGTTTCCAGGACTCACAGTCAGTGTCCTCATCCATGAAAACTTCTCTGTTTATACCATTAGTTTCTCCTTCCTCTGTTTTCCCATAGCTCCTTTAGCATTTACTGCATCAGACTGTAAATATGCATTTACGTCTCTCCCTATTAGTCTGTGAATTCTTTGAAAGAAAAGAATAATCCTCTTCATCTTTGCATTCTCAATGCCCAATAGAGCACCTGGTTTTTATTAATATTTTATGAATAAAGGGATAAATCCAATATTGACACCTTGATATTTCATTAGCAAAGCACAGATTTTGTAAAATATAAACTTTATTTAGGGTGTGTTTGTGGAAGAAAGAAATTAGCAAGTAAATGTATCATCCAAAACATAGCAGACGGGCTGTAAGAAGTACACGCCAGGTACTGGCCATTCCAGAGATGTGCTGAAATGGCTTTGCAGTAGGGCTGAAAAAGACCATGACTTTAAGGCAGAATGAATGGATATGAGAGAAGTGCCTATGTAAAAGTTTCAGAGAGGAAAAACAGCCTGTGGGAGAGTGAAATTCTAGGTAGTATGCAAGTTTTTGATTAATCTAAGCATTCTGCATCCTGTCATCAAGTAGAAAAGGAATTTTTGAACCAACCTTGAGACCCAGCTAAATCAAAAGGAAATAATCATAGGGTAGCAAATCGGCTGGAGGAGACAGAGATGAGGCCAGATAAAGGGTGGCCATTTTCACTATGGCCCCAATGGTGGGCAAGCGACCTGTGTTTTGATTTACACCAGCTTGGTGTTGACTTCAAGCAAAGCAGTTCAATTCTCTTGGCCTTTATTTCTCCATTTGTAAAATAAAGGATTTTGATGAAATATTCCTGAAGATTCATGCCAATCCACTGGTCTATCTATGATTCTATTTAGCCTATGAATATCTAAAACACACCTGGAAGAAATTTCCCTGAGCTTAAAAATGCTCAACTCTAGGTGCTAAAGACACCATTGTGTTGCAATTACCAAAAAGTTAGCTCCTTGAGGGGAGAGATTAGATTTGCTCCTATAAGACTGTATCCAGAATAGTGACTGGCTCACAGTAAATATTTGTTGATTGAATGAATTGGGGAAATATCCCACAAATACACTCAAAGTTTATTCTAATCATGGATAAACTGCCCACATGCCAGACATGCCTCTTTCTCTTTCTCTCTCTCTCTCTCACTCTCGCTCTGTGTGTGTGTGTGTGTGTGTGTGTGTGTGTGTGTGTGTATACCTAAAAACCTAAGTAATTCTTTTTGGCAAAAGTACTTAGTGCTCTGATAGGTAGTTATTTCTGCTGCATAACCAGAGCATGAAAGAAAGCACAACCATGTGTAAATAAGTCCCGATATGCCCTCGGTCCACCCCCAAATGTCCATCAGGATTATTCAGGTATTTTAGGTTCCATTCTTTGAATAAGTGAGAACCTAAACAAACAGATGATAGTATCTACCCTCCTAGAAAGTAGGATCTGGACAATTCTAGCTCAGTAGTTTTCAAATTGTGTTCTTCATGACCTCTGGGTTCTGGGATGTCATATGGAGGGCTGAACGGGCAGGATCCTGAGTTCCCCATCTCCTGTACTAACTGGAGAAGTAGCATATTTATCTATAATATACATTGAATTTACCCATAAACTTTTTAATATGAAAAAAGATTTCACTGTTTTAAAAATTCTTAAAAACTGCAGATCTAGCCCTTGAATGTTCTACTCAAAATATCCAACTGCCTACCAGTGAATAATAGTAGTAGCTAACATTAATGAGGTCTTACTATGTGCTAGGCTCTGATCTAAGAATTTTATATTCATTCATTCATTTAATCCTCATAGCATCCCTATGAGATAGATAATACTATTAGTCTCATTTTTCAGATGCAGAAACTGGGGCCCAAAGAGATTAGAAAATTTACTTAAAGTCACACATAGCTAGTAATTGGCACAACTGGGATTTAAAAGGAGATACATTAGTTCCAGAATTAATGTTTTTAACTACCCCATTATAGTACTTAGAAAAAGTTAAAAAAAATAAGCACTTCCTGCCAGCTTCACACCAGGTTTTGTTTGTGGAAATCTCTCCAATAATTTTTGCTTGATCCTCCTTGATAGACGACAAGAATGGCAAATAAAAACAAAAACCATATCTGCCCGGGAAGTTGGGACTGCATCTTGTTTCACTTCCTTCAGATTCAATCCCTTGGAATTAACAAGTTGATATGGAACTTGAATTTATCCCCACACCATTTGGACTTAAAGATTTAACCTAATGTTGGGACAGAACCTCTGTCATATACCAAACAAAACCTCTGTCATATACCAACTGGTCCTTTAAGGAAATTACATATTCAGATGTCAGACTTATCAGTGGTTAGTGATAAGCTACAGATATCCTAAATCAATCATGGCAATCCTCATAGATCCTGCTTGCTTATACCTTACCTGATGCTTCTCTTCCTCCAGTCTGTTTTGAACTCTTGGCTCTGAAACCACTATTTTATCTTGCCCAAGGACCTGTGGCTTTGGTGTTGCTTCTTGGCTTGCCAGAACCTGATGGATTCGGATTTGGCTTGCCTCTCTGACTTTCTCAGCCAAGTATTGGAATCCAGCTTTAGTCCCTGTTCTTTGGAATGCAATTAACAGCACTAGCTAGTGTCCTGGCCCAGGATGCCCAAGCCCCTCTTCTCAAAGGCTATATTCAGATGTTACTCACATCATCTTAGCCTTAATTCTGGTATTTCACTTCACTGTGTAAGAACTCTTAGCATTCACCACTGCCAGAGCCAAGTCATTTAGAACACAATTGGAGCATCTGAGTAATGACACAGTGAGACTGAATGAGTCTTTCAGAAACTCTAAAAAATAAGTAAAAATATTTTAAAAAGATTAAAAAGAGGGCTAAGGAAAGATAACTGCATTGGACTGCATCATTTCCAAACTGATACAACTATAGAGAATTTTTAAATTGGGGTTTTGAAACCAAGGCTCTAAGAACTAAGAACTGAGGATATGCTATGAGAAAGGCTCTCACCATTGGGGGATGGGCACTAAGAAAGCCTTTCCCTACATATTAATACATTTATGTTTGGCACTTTGAGTAACCTCAGAATTTGATGGAGTAACTTGTAAAATTTCAAATATTTACAACTCACTAGGCTGGGACTAATCCTCAACTCTTCAATGAAAGAAGAGAAATAATGATGGAAAATGGCCTGGATTGATCTTGCTACATGTGGATTTCCAAGAACTTGTAACTGTGTTTTCTAGGCCCAAATGTCATTTTATTTGATGTACAACTATTAACTCCAGAGCAATAAGAAGGTAAATTGGGGTTAGGGTGTGTGGAAATTACACTCTATTAGAATTAGAGAGAGATGAAGTAGACTATGCTCTCAGCTAACCTATGCTGACTTTAGTCCAAGTGTAATATTGACAAAATCAGAATGCCTGGCAGTTATGCATTAAAAGCAGCACCTAAGTGGCATTTGCAATAAATGATTAGCTGAACACTTCACTCTCTGCTGAGCCAATAGAGTTTGTTTTGCTTTATTAGTATGCAATATTTAGAACATGTGACTACTGAAAGACTCAGGATGCATGCATAATTAAAACAAAGAATAGAAGACATATGCAGGATTTTGATAAGTTTGGTTATCTTTCACAAGAATAGGTTAGGCAGAAGAGTCATAAACCTTTATTGAAGTTCTACTAATTCTAGACACTGTTCTCGACTTTGTCCTGGTCATGAAAACATGCCTCAGATCTCCATTTGTGAGAAGAATGATTGATCTAGGCCTTAACTAATGCACTCTGAAATCCATCCCTGTTATCTCTGGAGGCTGAACTGCTCCTAACCAATAATTGATCATGGTTGGGCATCTATGTAGGTCCATTCTTGGGAGATGGAGAGTTCCTCTGATAAGTGATTTTGGTTCAAGGACTTTCTAAAAATTATGTTGCAGTCTAAGAGTCTTCTAGACAATCCTCCTTTCTTCCTTCACTCTCTCCTTCACAAGGGTCAGGTCTGTACAACAGCCCACTGGCTCTCCAGTTTCCCTTCACTCCTTATCTGTCTTCCCTCACAGCCATTCTTCTAATAAAGCTCTTGCATATCAAACCTTGTTTTAGGGTTTGCTTCTTGGATGACCCAGAATTACACATTCTTTAAATGTTGATTTATTCTACTTTTTATAAAAATCTCATGATATATCTTTTAATTAGGGCTCATTTTAAATCATACAAAAATATATTTTTTTAAAACAGGAAAATGTGTTCAAGTTGTGGGGTCAAGTGAGAAGAACTGCAATTTTTTTTTTTTTTTTAAATTTGCAATGTCCAAGGAAAGATGTTCATTTGTGTTTGGGTAAGAATTTAATCAATATTATTAATAATTAGTTTCTACCTTTTGGCTCCAAAGTTCTCTGCTTTGATTCCATTCCAAAAGAGTTTATATTTTTATATTAACTCCAGGTTTATATTCTTCTCTTAGCAACTGCAACAGTGGAGAGCTTTTACCTTCTTAACAACTTTAGTCAAACTCCTAGACATGACTTCCATTGGCCTTAATCATACCAGGTATCTATACTTGAAGTAATCTCTGTGGCCTGGAGGATGAGATACAGTGATTGGCATAGTGCTAGAATATAATCCCATCCTAAAGTTAAAGGTGGGATCAAATACATCCAACCACATTGGTGGACAATAAGGAAGAAATGGCTTCCATAATGGAAAATTAGAATGTTCTCATCAAAGAAGAGCAATTTCTAGGCATTATATGTTGAACATAAAAAATACATAGAAAGAGATATTATTGGGCATCATCCTTAGAATTTCTGATTTAGTAGGTCTAGATTGAGTCACAAGAATTTGCTTTTCTAATAATCGATGTTCCAAGTTGTTGTTGATACTGATCTAGGGACCACACTTTGTTTTTATTTTGTTTTGTTTTGTTTTAAAGATTTATTTATTTATTTATTTAACACACACACACACACACACACACACACACACACACACACACACACAGAGCGAGCACAGAAGTAGGCAGGGGGAGAGGGAAAAGCAGACTCACCACTGAGCAGAGAGTCCAATGAGTGGCTCACACAATGACCTGAGCCAAAAGCAGATCTTCAAATGACTGAGCCACCCAGGTGCCCCAGGAACCATACTTGGAGTGCTACTGCTCTAAATAAGTAAAAAATGTTAACTCTTTTGAGTAATTACTAAATTCCAAGCTGCTATAAGTTTTATATACATTATCTCATTAGGTTTTTTAACTGAATTCTTTCTTATTTTTTTAATATTATTTATTTATTTATTCATTTATTTATTTATTTTTAATATATAATATAATATTTGTCCCAGGGATACAGGTCTGTGAATTGTCAGGCTCACACATTTCACAGCATCCACCATAGCGCATACCCTCTCCAAATGTCCATAGCCCAGCCATCCTATCCCTATCCCCACCACCCCCGAGCAACCCTCAATTTGTTTCCTGAGATTTAGAGTCTTTAATGGTTTATCTCCCTCCTGATACAATCTTGTTTCAATTTTCCTTCCCTACCCTCCAAAACCCCCTGCCCTGCCCTCAAATTCCTCATATCAGAGAGATCATATGATAATTGTCTTTCTCTGATTGACTTATTTCGCTCAGCATAATACTCTCCAGTTCCATCCACATTGTTGCAAATGGCAAGATTTCATTTCTTTTGATGGTTCCATAGTATTCCATTGTATATATATATATACCATATCGACTTTATCCATTTATCTGTTGATGGACATCTGGGTTCTTTCCATAGTTTGGCTATTGTGAACATTGCTGCTATAAACACTCGGGTGCATGTACCCCTCAGATCACTACTTTTGTATCTTTAGGGTAAATACTCAGTAGTGCAATTGCTGGGTTGTAAGGTATTTTCAACTTTTTGAGGAACCTTCATAATGTTTTCCAGAGTGGCTGAATCAGCTTGCATTCCCGCTAACAGTGTAGGAGGGTTCCCTTTTCCCCTCATCCATACCAACATTTCCTGACTTGTTAATTTTAGCCATTCCGGTGTAATTTTAGCCTCACTGGTGTGAGGTGGTATCTCATTGTGATTTTGATTTCTATTTCCCTGATGCTGAGTGATATGGAGAACATTTTTATGTGTCTACTGTCCACTTGAATGACTTCTTTGCAGAAATGTTCGTTCCTGTCTTCTGCCCATTTCTTGATTGTATTATTTGTTCTTTAGGTGTTGAGTTTGATAAGTTCTTTATAGATTTTAGACACTAACCCTTTATCTGGTACGTCATTTGCAAATATCTTCTCCCATACTTTCAGTTGTTTTTTGGTTTTGTTGACTCTATTCTTTGCTATGAAAAACTTTTGATCTTGATGAAGTGCCAACAGTTCATTTTTGCCTTTCCCTCCCTTGCCTTTGGTGATGTTTCTAAGAAGAAGTTACTGTGACTGAGGTCAAAGAGGTTGCTGCCTGTATTCTCCTCAAGAATTTTGATGGATTCCTGTCTCACATTGAGGTCTTTCATCCATTTTGAGTCTATTTTTGAGTGTAGTGTAAGGAAATGGTCCAGTTTCCTTCTGCAAGTGGCTTTCTAATTTTCCCAACACCATTTATAGAGGAGACTGTCTTTTTTCCTTTGGACATTCTATCCTGCTTTGTCAAAGATTAGTTGACCATAGAGTTGAAGGTCCATTTCTGGGCTCTCTATTCTGTTCCATTGATCTATGTGTTTGTTTTTGTGCCAGTACCATATGGTCTTGATGATTACAGCTTTGTAATAGAACTTGAAGTCTGGAATTGTGATGCCACCAGCTTTCGCTTTCTTTTTCAACATTCCTCTGGCTATTCGGGCTCTTTTCTGGTTTCATATAAATTTTAGGATAATTTGTTCCATTTCTTTGAAATATAAAAAAAAAAGGATGGTATTTTAGTAAGGATTGCATTTAATGTGTAGATTGCTTTAGGTAGCAAGACATTTTCACAATATTAGTTCTTCCAATCCATGTATCTGATGGTTTGGGGTACAATTGTAAATAGGATCAACTCCTTAATTTTTCTTTCTTCTGTCCTGCTGTTGGTGTATAGAAGCGAAACTGCTTTCTGTGCATTAATTTTATATCCTGACACTTTACTGAATTCCTGTATGAGTTCTAGCAGTTTGGGAGTGCAGTCTTTTGTTTTTTTCCACATAAAGTATATCATCTGCAAAGAGTGAAAGTTTGACTTCTTTGCCAATTTGGATACCTTTCATTTCTTTTTGATGTCTGATTGCTGAGGCTAGAACTTCTAGTATTATGTTGAATAGCAGTGGCAATAGTGGACATCCCTGTCATGTTCCCGACCTTATGGGAAAAGTTCTGTTTTACCCATTAAG
Organism: Mustela erminea; assembly: GCF_009829155.1. Taxonomy (NCBI): domain Eukaryota; kingdom Metazoa; phylum Chordata; class Mammalia; order Carnivora; family Mustelidae; genus Mustela; species Mustela erminea. The sequence goes on from NC_045625.1 coordinate 60,376,254, forward strand.
AATGATATTTGCTGTGGGTTTTTCATAGATGGTTTTGATGATACTGAGGTATGTACCCTCTATCCCTACACTTTGAAGAGTTTTGGTCAAGAAAGGATGTTGTGCTTAGTCAAATGCTTTTTCAGCATCTATTGAGAGTATCATATGGTTCTTGTTCTTTCTTTTATTAATGTATTATATCACATTGATTGATTTGCAGATGTTGAACCAACCTTGCAGCACAGGAGTAAATCCCACTTGGTCATGGTGAATAATCCTTTTAATGTATTCTATTTTATGGATTCTATTGGCTAATATTTGGTGAGAATTTTTGCATCTGTGTTCAATGCTCAACAAAGATATTTGTCTGTAATTCTCCTTTTTGATTGGGTCTTTGTTTGGTTTTGAGATCAAGGTAATTCTGGCCTCATAAAATGAGTTTGGGAGTTTTCCTTCCATTTCTATTTTTTGGAACTGTTTCAGGAGAATAGGTACTAATTCTTTAAATGTTTGGTAGAATTCCCTTGGGAAGCCATCTGGCCCTGGGCTTTTGTTTGTTTGGAGATTTTTGATGACTGTTACAATCTCTGTACTGGTTATGGATCTGTTCAGGTTTTCTATTTTTTCCTGGTTTAGTTTATAGATCTCTAGGAATGCATCCATTTCTTCCAGATTGTCAAGTTTGCTGTCATATAGTTGTTCATAATATGTTCTTATAATTTTGTGTGTGTGTGTGTTGGTTGTAATCTCTCCTCTTTCATTCATAATTTTATTAATTTGGGTCCTTTTTTTTTTTCTTTTTGCTAAGTCTGGCCAGGGGGTTTCAATTCTTATTAATTCTTTCAAAGAGCCAGCTCCTAGTTCCGTTGATTTGTTCTACTGTTCTTTTGGTTTCTATTTCATAGATTTTTGCTCTGATCTTTATGATTTCTCTTCTCCTGCTGGGTTTAGGCTTTCTTTGCTATTCTTTCTCCAGCTCCTTTAAGTGTAGGGTTAGATTAGGTGCTTGAGACCTTTCTTGTTTCTCAAGAAAGGCTTGTATTGCTATATACTTTCCTCTCAGGACCGTCTCTGCTGTGTCCCAAAGATTTTGAACAATTGTGTTTTCATTTCTATTTGTTTCCATGATTTTTTTTTAATTCTTCAATTTCCTGGTTGACGTATTTATTATTTAGTAGAATGTTCTTTAGCCTCCTTGTATTTGAGCTCTTTCCAACTTTCCTCTTGTGATTGAGTTTGAGTTTCAAAGCAGTGTGGTCTGAAAATATGCAGGGAATGATCCCAATCTTTTGGTACCAGTTGAAACCTGATTTGTGACCCAGGATGTGATCTATTCTGGAGAATGTTCTATGTGCACTAAAGAAGAATGTGTATTCTGTTGCTTTGGATGGAATGTTCTGAATATATCTGTGATGTCCATCTGGTCCAGTGTGGCATTTAAAGCCTTTATTTCCTTGTTGGTTTTTTGCTTAGATGATCTGTCCATTTCAGTGAGGAAAGCTTTAAAATCTCCTACTATTATTGTATTATTGTCAATGCATTTCTTTGAATTTGTTTCTAATTGGTTTATATAATCGACTGCTCCCATGTTAGGGGCATAGATATTTAAAATTTTTAGATATTCTTGTTGGACAAACCCTTTAAGTATGATATTGTGTCCTTCCTCATCTCTTATTATAGTCTTGGCTTAAAATCTCATTGATCTGATATAAGCCACCCCAGATTTCTTTCAATGTCCATCAGCATGGTAAAATGTTTTCCATCCCCTCACTTTAAATCTGGAGGTGTCTTTGGGTATAAAATGAGTTTCTTGTTGACAGCATATCAATGACTCTTTTTTTTTTTTTTTAATCCATTCCAATACTTTGTGTCTTGATTGAGGCATTTAGCCCATTTACATTCAGGGTAACTATGGAAAGATATGAATTCAGTGTCATTGTACTGCCTGTAAGGTGACTGTTACTGTATATTGTCTCTGTTCCTTTCTGGTCTGTTACTTTTAGGCTCTCTCTTTGCTTAGAGGACCCTTTCAATATTCCTGTAGGTCTGGTTTGGTGTTTGCAAATCCTTTTAGTTTTTTTGTTTATCTTGGAAGCTCTTTATCTCTTCTTCTATTCTCAATGATAGCCTAGCTGGCTATAGTATTCTAGGCTGCATATTTTTCTTGTTTAGTTCTCTGAATATGTCATGCCAGTCCTTTCTGGCCTGCCAGGTCTCTGTGGAGAGATCTGCTGCCAACCTAATATTTCTACCATTGTATGTTACATACCTCTTGTCGTGTGCTGCTTTCACGATTTTCTTTTTGCCACTAATACTTGTAACTTTTACTATTAGATGATGGGGTGTGTACTTATTTTATTAATTTTTGAGGAGGGTTCTCTGTGCCTCCGGATTTTGATGCTTGTTCCCTTTGTCATATTAGAAAATATTAGAGAAATTCTCTACTATAATTTTCTCCAATATACCTCTTTCTTCTCCAATATACTTCTCTTTCTTCTTTTTCTAGGATCCCAATTATTCTAATATTATTTTGTCTTATGGTATCACTAGTCTCTTGAATTCTCCCCCTTTTGGTCCAGTAGTTGTTTGTCTCTCTTTTGCTCAGCTTCTTTATTCTTTATTCTCCATCATTTAATCCTCTATATCACTAATTCTCTCTTCTGCCTCATTTATCCTAACAGTAAGAGCCTCCATTTTTTATTGCATCTCATTAATAGCTTTTTTATTTCATCTTGCTTAGACTTTAGCTCTTTTATTTTTCCAGAAAGGGATTTTATTTCTCCAGAAAGAGATTCTCTAATACCTTCCATTGCTTTTTTTTGATCCCTTAATAATCATCATTCTGAATTCTAGTGCTGACATAATGTCCATATAGATTAGGTCCCTAGCCATCAGTACTGCCTCTTTTTGTTTTTCTTTCTTTGTTTTTTAGTTTGTTTTTTTTTTTTGTGTGGTGAGTTTTTCCACCTTGTCATTTTATACAGATAAGAATAGATGAATGAGATAACAAAATACTAAAAAGGTGGCAAAGACCCCAGATAAATATATGCTAGCCAAATCAGAAGAGACCTCAAACCAGGGGGAGAAGAATGGAGGGGGGATTAAAAATTAAAAAATATATATATATATAATCTATATTAGACTGGTGAATAGAACAGAGCCACCTACTTGATTTTGGGTGTATTCTGGTTTCTTAGAAGAAACTACCTCCCAAAATTTTAAAGAAAGAAAAACTTACATATATATATGCAAAAGTACTTAAAGACAATGAAAGGATGGAATATGACTGTACAGATGAAATTTAAAAAGATTCTAAAAAGGAATTGATAAGATAAGAAGCTGGTTGGGAAAAGAAAAAAAAAAAAAAGAGGAGAGAATGTGATCAGTCTGGAGACTAGAGGAAAGCCATGTGCTAGATTTAGGTTATATTTTGATCTATTAGAATGAGAGACTGTGGACTCTGAGAAACAAACTTAGGGTTTTAGAGGGGGATTGAGGGGTTGGGTGAGCTGGTGGTGGGTATTATGGAGGGTACGTTTTGCATGGAGCACTGTGTATGGTGCATAAACAATGAATTTTGAAACTGAAAGAAAAATGAAATCAAATAAAATTTTAAAAAAAGAAGAAATTGTATCCCTAATTTTTAAAGGAAAAAAACTTATATGTATACAAAAAAATAAAGTAAATATAATGAAGACATAAAATATGACTATAACAATGAAAATTTAAAATATTTTTTTTAAAAGTATTGATAAGATAAAATAGTCTAAAATGTTAAAATAGGAAAGAGGAAGAGTTAAAATTTAAAAATTTAACTTTGAGAGACTAAGGGATCATGAGAGAAAACCTATGAATTCTATGTCTTGCTTTCCCTTAGCTCTGGAGTTCTGCACTTCTCATTGATTGGTGAACTTGGTATTGCCTGGATGTTCTTGCTTATCTTCTGGGGGAGGGGTCTCTTGCAGTGATTCTCAATGTCTTTGCCCGAGGTGGAATTGCACCACCCTTGCCAGGGGCCAGGATAAGTAATCTGCCTGGTTTTGATTTCAGGAGCTTTTGTTCCCAGAACACTTTTCATAAATCTTTGGGGGAGGAGAATGAAAATGGCAGCCAATCTCCAATCTCCATCTGGTAGGAGCTAAGAGCTCAGGGCCCCACTCCTCAGTGTACCCTCAGAGAAAAGCAATCAATCCCTCCTGTCTCCCTGGTCTCCAGCCACACTCCATGCTCAACCAGTTGTGACCAAGCATTTCTATCTCTGGCCCCATTTGGAGTCTTCAAACCCAGCAGATTCCTGCCACGTGCTCTCATGTCAATCCTCTTGGAGGAGGAAAGAGGGATTTCTCTGGACCTGCCACTTGTGGAATCCCTGCTTGCAGAGCAGTGGCCCTGACTATGCCCCTTCTAATCATGGTTTAAGGTCACCCTGAGAGCACACTACTTGACTCCATCTTTGTAGCTGGCTTCCCTGCTCCAATATCTGGGAGCTTTGCCACACTCAGGCACCCCCTGTCTTTCTATGATCCTTCAGGTCCAGAGACCACACTGTCCCCACAAGGGGTCCACCCCTGCTTAGCCTCTGGAGCAACATCCCTCAGTGGAGGAGACTTGTAAAAGTTCTGATTTTGTGCTCCACTGCTCTCTCACTTGCTGGGAGCCAGCCTCTCACCCTGCAGTCTATCTTCCTGGCACTTTGGATTCACTTCTCTGCATGTCCTACCTTCTAGAAAATGGCCAATTTTATGTTCCTAGAATTGCTGCTCTTCTTCTCTCTCTCCTGTTGAGTTTGTAGGTGTTCAGAATGGTTTGATAACTATCTAGCTGAACTCCTGGGACCTGATGATATTTCAGTCTCCTACTCCTCCACCATCTTGCTTCCTTTCATTTAGCTTTTACAATAATGCTAGGAAGTAGTTATTGTTATTATCTCCAATTTGAAGTTTTAGATAACTAAGACTCAAAAAACTAAGTTACTTTACCAAGGACACATACTAAAATGTGTTAAAGTTGGAATTGAAACTCAATTGGTTCCTAAAGAAGTTTTCTTAAGACAAACAACAAGGAGGATGACATTTGCCCAAGGAAAATAGAATATAGTTCTCCACTATTGGGTTATCGAAGGTCTATGTGATTTGAAATTTAAATATCAATTAACTACCTTTTCCCCAAGATCATCCATGCTAACTGTATCTGAAGCACATTTAGGCACGTAAATGGTTGTAAAAATGGTAATATGTTCATGCTAGTTATAACCAAGATCAGAATCCATACCATAGAAGTACCTAAAAAAAAAATGTTTCTCTCAGATATTTCCTCTTTAGCTCCTGCTGCAGGGTGAAATTTTAATATCTCATCAACTATATAGTAGTCATAAACCACTGTCCCTTATTTATCTAGTTTCTAATGCAAGAAGAAGCACATTCTTAATAATAACCTAAACCTATCTCATGAAATAATGTTCAAAGTTGATGAACTCTAAATTACGAGTGATTATTTTAAATTCATGGCAACTTTTCTAAGCATTTTTATTACCTGCTTAATTTCTCCAGAAAACCATAGTCATTGTTACCTATAACACAAGCAATGCATTTATAGGAAGGATTCCCTAGTTTCCATAAAGTCTTATTGGGTTTTAAAGAAGAATTTGTTACATCAGATCATGGCATATTCCACTGCCAAGCATATCCTTATATTTACAAAAAACTGAATCACAAAAAAAATATCAATTCTAGCCTCTAAGTAGCCTATAGTGGAGGAAGGGAAACTGCAAAGTTCAGATATGAAGAGAAAAAGAAAAGAATGAGTAAAAACTGGAACTTTAAACTCTGAATATCATGAACTCTCATTTAATTTCAGGAATTACATATATTCAACAAAGAACTGTAATAATTTGCTATGCACAAGGTTCTGTGTGAAACATTGCAGAAGATACAAAAAACATTAAAACATGAGCACTTAAAGAAACAATAGACTGAGAAGGGAGTTGACATAATACCTATGGATTTTGAACACCTATAACTGACTGGATCTCATACTGTTTACCTAGATTTGGTAAAGCCTATTTTACTCTAACAAGGATATTCAAATAATATATCAAGATAGGCAGCTGACCTCTGCTTCAAAAATCAAGGGACCCAAAGCTAAAGAGGCACATCTCGCCATTCTCTCTTCCCAATATCTATATCTAGGACATTACCATCTGCATGGACAAAACACAAAAGCAACTCTATATCCTGGTTCCACCCAGAAGAAAGAAGGAAGAGAACATGGAGACAACAGACACAATGCTATAGGGTCTAGGCCCAGAGTGGCATACATTGCTTTCATTCACATTCAATTGGAAAGAATTTAATCATGTGGCCACACTTAGTCACAAGGGAAGTTAGAAAATGAGGTCTAGTATTTGGCCCAAGAGGAAGAGAAGAACATATTTTGGTGGACAACTAATAGTCTCTTCTCTAGTACTACGTGATTTATTTCACTTAGTCTTCACAAATACCAATGAGGTAGATATTTTTATTTCCACATGCTATATGATGTAACTGAGGCTTAAAGAAGGTAAGCAGATGGTCCAAGATCACATGAAGTCATTGACTAGAAGAACTGGAATTTAAATCACAACACACCTGACTTGGGCCTGTGCAGATAGGCACTATGAGAGGAGCCTGCTATTACATGCTGTTTTCTTGTCATTCTAAACACATAGATGGCTGTAATATCAGGCACAATTGGTGGGGGGGGGCTTCTTCTTTTTTTAATGTGAGAATAGTTAATAGTAATGGTAGACATATGAATTCATAAAGCTGAGAATCTTGACAAAGGGCCAAAAATGTCCATGACCTACCCACCAGGACAGAGACCCATTTATTTCACTACAACTTGTCTCCTACAACACTTTCCATCCATTTTTGTGTTTTATTGGGAGTAGTGGGGAGCAATGTCATTATAATTAACTAGTTTATAAATAGAAGGTGTTATTTGGCCAAGACCAGAGTAATTGCAATCAAGGAAGAACTGGCTATGAACACTGAGTTGAAAACTATATATGAGCTGCATGACATTTGAAAGATTGGGGAGTTGTTTTTATTGTTATTTTACTTCACAAGTGCAATTTAATTTCTATAGCTTTTTTAAATTCACCACATTTCAAATGTCTGCCGCCATGTATGAAAGCAGAGAGATATGTGGTGCCTACAAAGGAAGTCTTGGGCCGCCTGCCACTTGGAATGTGAAGACAGGCATAGTGGCTTTTTATTTCAAAGGGGTTTGGGCCACTTTCTGAAGTTTCTCATGAACATCTGCAGGATTGGGAAAAACAAAAGAAAAGAAAAGGAAGGATGAGGGAGGGCATACTGGAGCAAAGAAGGTAGGAAAGCTTGGTAAATCAGAGTGTTTAAAATGGTCAAAGTATTAAAGAGCTAAAGAATTTTGTGAACATTTGAGACTTTTTTTTTTTTTTTTTTAGTTACTTAAGATGAGAGAGAATTCAAAACCTAGTGATTTTTACTAGACAGCTCATCACTTCTTTCTTCCAAATGACATCTGTTAGGCAGCTAGCATTCAGCACTGGAAGGAGTGATTAGCTTGGGCTTACTTCACTGTTATACAACTTTACCCATGGCTGGCATAACACCTATCAGGGAAACAGCAGCAGCAGCCCTGTCATCTCACTGAGGAAGGAGGAATGGTATTGGCTGATAAGTGACAGAAAGCTTGACATCTGGCCATTTATCATTTGAAAAACTCCAACAAACAAAAGAAAGTGCAATCCTAGGATAGGTGAAATAAACCATTAAACCTCCCCCTCCATATTCTATAGATGCACCCAGAACAATAGACCAGACACTACATTCTTCTGTGGTTTTCTCTTCCACACTGGAATCCTCCAAATGTCCTTATGGGCATGACTCACTTCTGCTGTGTCCTGGCAGTTAGGTGACTGGGCTTGCTCTCTCTTTTCCCACTCTCCCTTAAAACTATGGCTTTACTTCAGGAGGCAGGAGAAACATCAGTCAAGAAATAGCTTTTCTATTAATCAAAATGTCTGTACATACAGGAAAATTCACCAGAATCCAAGGTAGTGTAGAAACAAGTGGTGAATATTTTTGGGAGAAAATTATCCATGGAATCTCACATTTCTGTAAAACTTTCAAGCAGAGGCACTGGCAGTTTTTTTGTTTTGGTTTGTTGTTTGTTTGTTTGTTTGTTTTTAGATTATCTTTTTTAACAGGGTCTACAAAGTAAAGAGCCTTGGAAGATAAAGTTAATTTCTCTTTCTAGAGCAAAGGTAGGTTTGTCTACCGTCCACTATAATACAAATAATCTCTCCTCCTGGGAAAAAGGTTGGGTGGGACTATTCACAGCCTAGTTATAAAAAATTTGGATTTCCTAATCTTGGAGTTATTCAGCTGTGACAAAATCCCATTGGTTGCTTTGCATTCCTTTGGCCCTTCTGCATAACCTCTGTGAGACTTGGATGGAAAGGGGAACCAATGCCAGCATGAAGTTCATATTGTTTGTACAGCCATGAAAGTAAATTTCTTTGTTTCTGACCCAGTAATCTTGTGTTTTCTGCTTGTCTCCATGAAACTAATGCAGGATAACTTGTTGGGTTGCCAGTAGGGTAAAACTAAATCCTTCACAGTCTTGACAACCATCTCTCTGTAGTTTTGTTACAACTTAATTCAGATTGATCCCCAAAAGATTTTATTTTTCTTTCATCTATGTAGTCTTGATGTTTATACAAACCCTATTATGACACTTCTTGAAGGTTATTAGTCAAATAAATATCTTTCTCTCACTTGGCTTTGTGCCCCAAAGACAAAGGCCTTTGTCTTACTCATCTTTGAAACTTCAACTGCTAGTACAAAACAGATGCTTAATAAATTAATCAAAATAGGGTATTTGAAATAGCCAAATTGAATCCTTCAGATATTATTTGTCTTCCTGGCATGGTAAATTCTCCATCTGGTTCCTGTTTATAGATTCAGCCATCATGGTAATCTACCACAACCACTCAAGTACCCACAACTTCATCTGGTGATGGCAGTGCTATGAGAGTCATCTATGTCTGAGAGGCATAAAGAGGCTATTGCAGTGATCCTGATTGTAGGCAAATCCCCACAAAAAGTCCTGCCATAGTTGGTATTTTTCCAAACATCTTTGCCATCTTTACCTGGGGAAAATAAAGTCTGGGAACAAAAGGTTACCAAGAATACAGCATCTTTTCCAAGACTCAAATGTCCCTACCACAGGGAAGGTAAGTACCATAATTTCAAAGACAAATTGTATTTCTCCATAACTTTCCCAAGAGCTACAAATTCATTTTATTTTTTTTAACTCTCCCATAGCTCTTGAGTTTCCTCAGCAACTCCTTCCTCCAGCTAATGCATACATTTGAATGATAGATGTTCAAAAAGGCAATGGTGGTTCCCACTATTCCCACTAATAAAATGTGGTGTCATTTTCTAAAAGGGGAACTTAAGTGTAAACAAATCTCTATGGGAAGAGATTTATAGCTAGAGTGAAATAGGACCCTTTTCTTTTCTCAAAATCTTCTTTTTTTTAGGAAATAAAAATTCCCTCTATGCAAGCATAGTTTGATCATAACTGTTGTATTTGGCACAATTCAAAAACTCATTTTCCACAAAAGTAAAGAATATATTTGAAACAGCTTCCCCCTTCCTCGCACTCTCACTCTCAAGGAAAAGCAAAGGATATAAAATTTTGCAGCCTCTACAATATTCTTTAGTTTAGAGAAACTGGACACATGTGTAAAACAGATTTTTAAAGATGTATAGATAAGTGTTACAAAAATGAAATCAAAGAGTCCCAATAGCCTGTAAAAAATATTGATAAGTACTGAAGAAAGAGCATGTCTTTACTTCTACCTTTCAAGAGAGATTATGATTATGTTTTAATTAAGCAGCTCAACCCAGATTGCCATATTTTAAGAATTAATAATTCACCTTTATTGCTTCTTCTGTTCCTTACCTCTCACTGATAACACTATATGATTTAAAGTAATTTGGGACACTGCTTTCTAATGTAAAAGAAGGAAGGAATAAAGAATATGCTATAATAACATAGAAGCCTATACTTGACTTTCTACTCAGCCACTTACTAGACTGAAGCAAGTTACTTAAGTTTAATTGGACTCACTCTCCTCATCTGCAAAGTTTAAAATATAATATGTCATCTTGAAGGGTTTTGTAAGGGCTAAATAAAACAATATAAAAGTGTTTTCATAGTCCTTGTTACAAGGTAGATGTTCAAAGATTAATACCAGTCACCACTTCGTGAAACTTGTGACATGCCAGGCACAATGCCAAACACTTTACTATATAATAGCTTATTTAATAAAATAGGTACTATTAAAAGTCTTATTTGACTAATGAGGACTCTGGGCTCAGAGAAATTACATATCTTACTTGAGGCCATAAAACTAGTAATTAACAGCACAAGGAATATAAGCCCAGAAATAACTTCTGGCTCTGGGTCCAGTACTCTTTCCTGGATAACTGGGAACAGATATGAACTGGATCCTTTTCACACTCCAGTCTAGCTACACACAAACTTCCACTTGCTTTCCCACAAACATACCATGTGTCCATCTTTAACAACAACAAAAAAATTCATGAGTAAGTTTGAAATGCAATTATTTCTGCCAGGGGCTATTTATTGGTCTCTGCAGCCACTTTTGTTTCCTGGGGCAGAAGTTGATCAACAGTACCTATGATAATAGTAGATAATAATTATCCTTAGATATGACTTCAATAAAGCATCAAACCCCGCAAGGAAACCCCTTATCCTCAGCTCTCTGCCCTTGAGTCTTAGGAAGCGTCCAATGTGGACTTACTTTTCCCATTCACAGCATTAGCATAGTGAATCTTTTGTCCTCATAGTCACTCCTCTGAACACATTTCATTCTTCTTAAACATAAATGATGCTCTTCACAGTGGTCTTATGGCTCACGCTAATGCCATCCTAGTACCCTATCCCTTACTTGGGGCTCTATATTTTCACTGATGCTTATATCCAGCATCTAAACTCCAGCCTGATACCCCCATAACTGTGTGCATGTTCATATTCATATTTTTGCAAGTATTAAAATTGTTTAAAGGATTATTTACAGTAAAAATAATATATACTTCTTGGGATTTTTTTCAAACTGTACATATACAAAAATGGAAGTCTCCCTCCTGATCCTATTCTACTTCTTGAAGGTGAATACTATGAACAATTTAGTATGCATCCTTCTAGATGCTTCTGTATATAAAATCTATACAATTGTAAGCAAATATGTATATTGTATATGTGTGTGTGTATATATATATAAAATACATTGTATATGTATGTATGGTATATATAGTTATGCATACTATACAATATATTGTTCACATATATAATATCTTTAGTTAAATGGAATCTTAGATTTTTAACTTGTTTTGGTAAGCAATATATCATAGATACCTGTCCAATACATATTGCTATATCTAATTCTTTTTGCCAACAGTATGATATTCTACTATATTAGTGTACTATATTTAACCAATTTCTTTCCTATTGATGAATATTTTCCTTTCTAATCTCTAAAAGGCTCAAGTTATAGCCATGTGGCAATATGTCACATGGCCATATGGCAATATATCATATGCTAATACCACAATATGGAATCATGCTTATTCAAGGTCAACAGGAATATCTCTCTTAACTTACTATGGCAGTAATATGTAACATAAGGTAATCGTGAGAATGACCGTCACCTTTGTCCTATCATGTAACCTAAACAAAGGAGTGACTGCCCAGTCATATTCACAATTCCCATCCACATTCAAGGGGTTTATACAAAACATGAAATCCTGGCTGTGGAAATCTTGAGGATCATCTTAGAATTCTTCCTGCCACACAAATGTAGCAGATAGAAACTCAAAGTGACTCTGGTGAAATACACATGTTAATAGGCTCCATCTCATTAGCAATGTAGGAAATGGGAACCATAGGGCTACAAGTTGGAAAGATTTTTAAGAAGGGAGGAATATGGTTAGAAAAGTTTGAATACATTTTCTGGTTTGAAGATGATCATCTATGTGTTGAAAATTCAGATTTTTCAAAATGTCAAATAATTTTTCTATTACATCAACATAAGTCTCAGCATTTAGTTACTTATATTATATAAATAAATATTATATATTTATTTAAATATTATTTAATTATTATTTAATTAATGATTAATTAATTATTATAATTATATTATTATTCAAAGTATATAAATAAATATTCTGATATTTTGATATACTGAACTATATAAAAATATCAGAATAGTAAAAACCAATATTGCAATTATGAAATGTCTCCTGAACTTGGGGAAACAAATCAACATCAAACTTTATAAATTATTCTTCTAGGAAAATGCCACCTAAGTATTAAATAAACTTATTCATTTTCTAAATATATGGGCCTTTTCATACCGATGAAAACTCTGGCCTATTTTCTTTACTTTTTTTTTTTTTTTTTTTTTTTTAGATTTTATTTATGTATCTATTTTGGAGAAAGAGAGGGAGAGTGAGGACACATGAGCAGGGGGAAAGGAAGAGAGAGAATTTCAAGCCAACTCTGTGCTCAGCATGAAGCCCAATGTAGGGCTTGATCTCAAAACCCTGAGATCATGACCTGAGCCAAAATCAGGAGTTGGATGTTTAACCAACTCAGCCACCCAGGTGCTTCTGGCCTATTTCTTAGTTAACATTCTTCTGCAATTGACAAGGGAACATTTCTTTTTGTTTTCTTTACTTTTTTTTTCCTTTTTCTGTTCTTCTACATCTCATTAAATCTGTACACTCCATTCTCCTTTCTTTGGTTTTTAATGAAGTCAGCCCTTCCCCTTTTCAGTTAATTTTTTAAATAGAATTTCACTGATGCTGAAACACCCACTGCCTGCTGTTACCTACAGGCAAAATCCTTGCCACCCATGGGAAATGAATGAATTGAATATTTCAAACAAATAGACATAAGCAGTTTAACCTTTTTTTTTTTTTTTAAAGATTTTTTCTTTATTTATCTGACAGAGATCACAAGTAGGCAGAGAGGCAGGCAGAGAGAGAGGAGGAAGCAGGCTACCTGCAGAGCAGAAAGCCCGATGTGGGGCTCGATCCCAGGACCCTGGGATCATGACCTGAGCCGAAGGCAGAGGCTTAACCCACTGAGCCACCCAGGTGCCCCACCTTTTTTTTTTTTTTAAAGCAGCTTAACTTTAGACACATTCTGACTTTGAGTTACTAATTCATTAGTTCTGATACATTCTTGATTAGGCTGAGTGGAACTTAATGACTTAAACCTGTTGACCAGCAGAATAGAAATGGTAGTAGATGGTTTTGTAAGGTAAAATTAAGAGCTGCCAAAGATGTTCCTTTATTTCCTTTTCCTCAAATTATGTCTTCTTATGGGGTATAAAAACATTCACCACTCATTTTTGTGAATTTTATTTTAAACTTTTATTATTGAGGTTTCAACTGTAAATACTAGTGGTAGCAATAGCAATATAAACTCAGTGTACCCATTTCATCACCCAGCTTCAACAACATTAATTATTTGGTTGCTGAGGTATAGTTATATAAGAATAGAAGACAAACTCTCAATTCTTTCTTTTTAGGAGTTTTCAAAAATAAGTAAATAAACAAATAAACAAATAAATGAATATCACCAAAGTCCTCTATGATGTGTTTTTAGTATCACTATAAACTCATGAAATTAAACATACTTAATGGGATTAACTCCATTATAGCTTTTGTCTTAACTGATGCTCAAATTATTTCATCTTTGACCAGTGGATTCTTATTCAGGTTGTCTCCTGAGTATTTTTGGCTTTTTTAAAGATTTTATTTATTTACCTGACAGAGATCACAAGTAGGCAGAGGAGGCAGGCAGAGAGAGAGAGAGAGAGGGAAGCAGGCTTCCTGCCGAGCCAAGAGCCGGATGTGGGGCTTGATCCCAGGACCCCGGGATCATGACCTGAGTGGAAGGCAGAGGCTTTAACCCACTGAACCACCCAGCTGCCCCTCCTGAGTATTTTTTGACATGACTCAGAAGTCTTTGATAGTTACTTTCTTTTCCAGTACTAAATGATGTTTCAAGCTCACTTTACACATTTCTTGTCCTATATCGAGAGCCAGCCATTTCTTAAAAAAACACAATATCCTTTTAATGTAAGTGGAAGAGATCATAATCTGGGCATTAAGGGTAGACTTTGCTATTGGGCTAGTCATTATTTTAAAACATTTGCAGTGTACAGAGATAGGAAAAAGATTCTAAAGATAAAATACATCACTGATTCATATTGGTAATTATAATTCAAACTGCAGTTTATAAAGTTTTGTATTTTTTTAATAACAGCATTGTTAAGATCTAATTCACATCCATACAATTTATTCTTTTAAAGTGTACAATTCAATGTTTTGTTTAGTGTGTTCATAGTTGCATAATTTCACCATAATTTTAGAACATTGTCATTACCACCCAAGAAATCCTGTACACCTCCCATATCTCCACACTTCTCCTTCCCCTGCTCTAAGCAACAATCAATCTACTTTCTGTCACTATATATTTGTCTATCTTGGATATTTTATATAAGTGGAATTATAAAAAATGTGGTCTTCTGTGGCTGGATTCTGTTACATAGTATCAGAATTTCAAGGCTCAACCATGTTACAGCACAATCGGTGCCTCATTCCTTTTTATGGTTGAATAACATTCCATTGTATGGGTATACTACGATTTGTTTATTCATCAGTTGATGAATATTTGTGTTATTTCCTCTGTTGGGCTATCAGGAATAATGTTGCTATGAGTATTCATATACAGGTTTTATTTGAACATATGTTTTCATTTCTCTTAGATATATACCTAGAAGTACAATTACTATATTAAATGGTAACTCTATATTTAACTTTCTGAAGCACTATCAGATAGTTTTCCAAACAACTGCAGTAATTTACATTCCTACCCACAGTGTTGGAGGCAGATAGTTTTCCAAACAACTACAGTAATTTACATTCCTACCCACAGTGTTCGAGGTACTTGACAACGTTTATTACTATCTGACTTTTTTGCTACATCTAACCTGATGAGTGTGAAATGGCTTCCCATTTGGATTTGCATTTCATTGATGACTAATGATGGTGATCATCTTTCCATGTGCCTATTGACCTATTTTATATGCTCCCTGGTAAAAATCTATTTATATTCCTTAACTTTTTTTTTATAATTGGGTTATTTGTCTTTGTATAATTGAGTTTTAAGAAGTCTCTGTAGATTTTAAATATATATTCTTTATCAAATATATGATTGGCAAATATTTTCTCCTATTCTGTGGTTCATCTACAATCAGACCCAAACCTAACTGCCAGATTTTCCTGCCTCTACCATGGTGAACTCTATGGTCTAGCGCATGGCTCACTTTCTGGTCTTCTATTTAGAGTCCATAAATTCTAACTGAAATTTCCCCTCTACTTCACAACTCTAACTAAACTTTCAAAACAATGAAACCTTTTCTGGATGACCTCAAGAAGATAACCCAATCATCTTTCACATATGTATCTCCTGTATATCTAACCTGGTCTTTGTATGTAGTTGACACAAGTAAAACTTACCTAATTATGGAATATCTTGCATGCTATTGACTCTGAGGACAATGAAAGTTCTGAAAAAGATCATATAAATGTGGCTTATGGGAGTCAGAGAAAATATCATGCTGAAAGATGTAAAACTTGATCTAGAATCCTATATAAATTAGAGGTTACATCTTTTTAAATGTATTTACACATTCCAATGGTGAGCAGTACGCATCCTCCTGCCAACCTCATTTAGAGTGTAAATGTATTTTCTGAAGTATAGTCTTAAAAAGAATAAATACATAGCCTGTTTATATAAAACCTTATTAAATTACTTGCAGTCAATGTCTTTACTCCAGGTTCAGGCTTATTTCTCCAATTCTCAATCATGTTTTTTAAAGAGCCTACTTGGATGTTCCTGCACCTGATCCTACAACACTTAATCACCCTAGGAATATTGAATTATGCTTAGATTATCTAAGAATTGAAAATAGCCATCTAACTAAACCTTGTCCATTTACAAAGGGGAGATAATATAGCATGATCATTCTTTGGAGTGTGTTATCAGATTTGTCAGGCTTTCCAGAATCTTATCTTTTCCAATTTCCCTTTTTGAAATAACTGTTGCTCATTAAGACTTATCCCAAACTGATTCTGAATTTATATCTGCAAAATCTTTCAAGGTCCTGATATGTAATTTTTACAATTCAGAAGAAATACACTAATTTATGGCATCTAAGTTCTCTCCCACATCTAATCTTGCTTGAACTTCAAATACCCTTTACCATGTCTGTTCTACTCCTTCCAGAGTTGAAAAAGGAAATGAAGGGATCTGTCATTAGTAAAAAGATCAGTTACCTTTTTTAGGCTTCTTTTGGGAAGATGGTGGAGTAGGAGGACCCTAAACTCACCTTGCCCCATGGATCCAACTACATAACACTCACAGCTGTGTAAATAATCCAGAAAATGACTGAAAGACTGGTGAAATAAACTCCACAACTAAATATAAAGAAGAGGCCACATTGAACAGTGTCAAGAGCTATAAGTTTGGCCACTGGAGGGAAAGAGTTGCAGGCAGAGAATGATGAGAAACAGACTCTCATACTAGGGAAGATAAATCCCCATAGCATTTGTCTTTGGAAATCAAATTTTGTGAGTTCTTACAGCCAGCAGGACTTGAAGCTTGGAACTTTAAAAATCAGTAGTTTCAACTCTGGAGGGCAATAAGAAGTGGAGTCCCTGCCCCTAAAGAGATAGTACAACAAACAGCCCATGAAGATACAGCTTAAATGCTGCAGTTTGAAAAATGCCTGAGGCATACAGGAGGGAGAGTTAGTTACTAATCTCAGAGTTCACTGAACTCTCCATGAACAAAGGCACTTGTTCTCTATGAACAAAGGCATTTGTTCTCCATGAACAAAGGCTTGGCAGATGCCATTTTCCCACCCTGAACCCAGCAAAATCAAAGAACCACCTGTGAGAACCAGCAAGGCATTGTTATTCATTACCCAACTTTCTTACACTGTGCCCCACCCCACCCAGATGGACCTGTCTCAGTCCCAGCACTACAGGTCATCTCTCCCAGAAGAATGACACAAATCTTGCTGATCCTGCATCTCCTGACCTCCTTCAGAGAACATGCACACTTTCTTAAAACTGCACCTCACCCACACAAGCTTAGCAAAGCAGCCCTGGCTGACCATAGTCTCTTCAGCATCTGTGAGCCCCCTCAGTAGCTGTATTATCCATAGACACAGCTTGTAAGCATGACACCCACACTGATGAGTGGTTTGCAGAGCAGCCAGCCAACTTAGTCTCAGCAGCAGCAGCATGTCCCTTGTGGAAGAGGACCAACATGAACTTGTTAAAAGTATGCACCTCACCCACTATTTTCAAGAACAAGAGACATAGAGGATTTTCCTAAAGAAAGAACAGGCACGGAGTTGGAAAAAAAAAAAAAGATGAGGTGAGAGAGGAATATGTCCCAAATGAAAGAATGGGCTGAAATCACAGCCAGAGACCTAGGTGAAACAGAGATAGATAATATGCCTGATAGAGAATTTAAAGAAATGATCATAAAGATACTCACTGGGCCTGAGAAAAGAAGGGAAGACATCAGTGAAACATTTAACAAAGAGATAAAAAAGAACCAATCAATGATGAAGTACAGAATACTTGAAATTAAAAAAAAAAAGCAGAGGGAATAAATAACAGGCTACATAAAGCAGAAAAACAAATTAGTGATCTGGAAGACAGAGTAATGGAAAGTAATCAAGCCAAACAAGTGAGAGAAAAAAAATTATGCAAAATGAGAATAGACTTAGGGAACTCAGCGATTCTTCAAGGGAAATAAATAATGCATTATAGGGAATCCAGAAGAAGAGAAAGAAAATTTATTTAAACACACAATAGCTGAAAACTTCCTGAATCCAAGGAAGGAAACAGATATCCAGTCCAGGAGGAACAGAGCTACGTCAACAAAATCAACCCAAGGAGGTCCATACCAAGACACAAAATAAATAAAATGGCAAAAAATAGAGATAAAAATAAAATTTAAAAACAGCAAAACAAAAGGAGACAGTTATATCAAAGGGAAACCCCCATTAGGTTATCAGCAGATTTTTCTGCAGAAACTTTGCAGACCAGAGAGAGTGCCATAATATAGTCAAAGTGAAAAAAGGGGAAAATATGCAGGCAAGAATATTCTAACCGACAAGGCTATCATTCAAAATAGAAAGAGAGATAAAGAGTTTCTCACCAAACAAAAACTAAATGAGTACATAACCATTAAACCAACCATGCAAAAATATTAGGGAGGATATTTTGAGTAGAACAGAAAGACCATAAGTGAAAGTATGAAAAGTAGGAAACAGAATCAGTAAAATAAATATATCTATAAAAATCAGTCAAGGAATCCACAAAAATAAAAGAATTTTTAATATGACATCATATACCAAAAACATACAAGGAAGAGGAGTAAAGATTGGTTTCAGTTGTAAGCAGCAATCAATTTCACATGCACAGCCATCTGCAGAAGATATTGTATTCAAACTTAGTGGTAACCACAAATCAAAAACAAATGATAGATATGCAAAGAATAAAGAGAAAGAAATCCAAGTATATCACTAAAGAAAGCCAGCAAACCATGAAAAAGTGAAAGAGAAGACAGGATCAGAGAAAAGCTACAAAAACAACCACAAAACAAGTAACAAAATGTCAATAAATACACTTCTATCAATAATTACTTTGAATGTAAATGGAACAGATACTCCAATCAAAAGACATAAGGATAGACATAGTGGATTAATAAAAGACCATGCTTATGATGCTTATGAGATTTATTTAATACCTAAAGACATCTACAGACTGAAAGTGATGGAGAAACATTTGTTATGGAAATGGATGTTAAAAGAAAACCAAGGTAGCAATAATTTAATTAAACAAAATTAATTTTAAAACAAAGACCGTAATAAAAGATAAATAAAGGCGCCATATTATAATAAAGGGGGGAAATCCAACAAAAAGATATAACAAGTGTAAATATTTATGCACCAAAACATGGGAAGACCCAAATACATAAATAGTTATTAATAAATGTAAAGGAACTAATCAGTTGTAATACCATAATAGTGGGGAACACTCCACTTACATCAAGAGACAGATCATCCAAACAGAGAACCAACAAAGAAACGGTGGCCGTGGATGGCACACTGAACAAGGTGGATTTCAAAGATATATTCAGGGTGCATGGCTGGCTCAGTCGGTTAATTGTCTGCCTTCAGCTCAGGTCATGAACCCAGGGTCTGGGAATTGAGTACCACAATGAGCTCCCTGCTTAGCGGGGAGTCTGCTTCTTTCTCTCCCTCTGCCCTTCCCTCCCACTCATGCTATCTGTCACTTGCTCACTATCTGTCAAAAATAAATAAATAAATAAATCTTTAAAAACTAAGTAAAATATATTTGGAACATTCCTTCCTAAAACAGCAGAATACGAATTATTTTCAAGTGCACATAGAGCAGTTTCCAGGATCAATCACAGATTAGGCCACAAGTCTCAACAAATCAAAAAAAATATATTAATTTTTGAGCTCATACCATGCATCTTTTCTGAATACAGTGCTATGAAACTAGAAATCAACCACAAGAAAAATCTGGAAAGAGATTAAGATTAAATAACATGCTATTAAACAATGAGTGGGTCAACCAAGAAAACAGAGGTCAAAAACTTTATGGAAGCAAATGAAAATGAAAACACAATTATCCAAAATCTTTGGGATGCAACAAAAGTGTTTCTAAGAGGGAAGTTTATAGCAATACAGGTTTACCTCAAGAAGCAAGAAAAATCTCAAATGAACAATTTAACCTTATACCTAAAGGAGCTAGAAAAAGAACAACAAACAAAACTCCAAACCAGCAGAAGAAAGGAAATTGTAATAAAGTTTACAGCAGAAATAAATGATATAGAAACTAAAAAACAGGGGCGCCTGGGTGGCTCAGTGGGTTAAGCCGCTGTCTTCGGCTCAGGTCATGATCTCAGGGTCCTGGGATCGAGGCCCGCATCGGGCTCTCTGCTCAGCAGGGAGCCTGCTTCCCTCTCCCTCTCTCTCTCTCCACCTGCCTCTCTGTCTACTGTGATCTCCCTCTGTCAAATAAATAAACAAAATCTTTAAAAAATAAAAAAAGAAAGAAAGAAAGAAAGAAAAGAAAGAAAGAAAGAAAGAAAGAAAGAAGAAAGAAAGAAAGAAAGAAAAGAAAAGAAAGAAACTAAAAAACAAGCAATAAAACAGATCAATGAAACCAGGAGCAGATGTTTTGAAATCATCAACAAAGTTGATAAACTTTTAGTCAGCCTCATTATAAAGTGAGAGAGAGAGAGGACTCAAACAAACAAAA
Source organism: Mustela erminea (assembly GCF_009829155.1). Lineage (NCBI taxonomy): Eukaryota > Metazoa > Chordata > Mammalia > Carnivora > Mustelidae > Mustela > Mustela erminea. The sequence goes on from NC_045625.1 coordinate 60,396,734, forward strand.
TCACAAATGGGAGAGGAGAAATAACAAACAACATTGCAGAAATACAAATAATTGTAGGATAATATTATGAAAAAATACACCAACAAAATGGACAATATAGAAGAAATGCACAAATTACTAGAAACATGTTCCTCCCAAACAATTCCTCCCAAAACTGAGTAAGGAAGAAATATAGTATCTGCACAGACCAATAATCAACAATGAAATTGAATCAGTAATCAAAAACCTCCCAACAAACAAAAGTCCAGGACTAGACAGCTTCACAGGCAAATTCTCCAAAGTATTTAAGGAAGAATTAATGCCTATTTTTCTCAAAGTAGTCCAAAAATTAGAGGAGAAAGGAAAACTTTCAAGTTTGTTCTATGAGGCCAGCCTTACCCTAATACCCAAACCAGATATAGAAACCAACAAACAGAAACTACAGGCTGCTATCTCTGAAGAACATAGGTGCAAAAATCCTCAACAAAATACTAGCAAACAGGATCTGACAATACATTAAAAAAAAAAAAAAAAATCATTGACCATATTCAAGTGAGATTTATTCCCAGGAGTGTTTCAATATTTATGAATAAATCAACCTGTTCATCATACAAATGAGAGAAAGGATAAAAAACATGATCATTTCAATAGCTGCAGAAAATGCATTTCACAAAGTACAACATCTATTCATAATAAAAATCCTCAACAAAGTACGTTTAGAGGGAACATACCTCAACATAATAAAGGTCCTATATAAAAAACCCACAGGTAATGTTAGCCTAAAGAAGAAAATCTGAGATCTTTTCTCATAAAGTCAGGAACAAGACAAGATATCCACTCTTTCCACTTTTATTCAATATAGTACTGGAGGTCTAAGACATAGCAATCAGACAAGAAAAGAAATAAAATCCATTCAAACTGGCAGGGAGAAATAAATCTTTCACTATTTGCAGATGACATAGTACTATATATAGAAAGCCTGAAAGACCACCAAAAAACTACTAGAACTGTTAAGTGAATTCAGTAAGGTCACAGGATACAAAATCAATGTACAGAACTCTGCTGCATTTCTATATATTAACAATGAAGCAGCAGAAAGAGAAATTAAGAAAACAATTCCATTTACAATTGCACCCAAGATAACAAATACTTAGGAATAAACTTAACCAAAGAGGAGAAAGACCTGTAGTCTGAAAACTACAATACATTGATGTGCAAAATTAAAGATGACCCAAAGAAAAGGAAAGAGATTCTATTTAATGGATCAGAAGAACAAATAGTGTTAAAAATTTTATATTTCTCAAAGAGATCTTAGATTTAAGGCAATCTCCATCAAAATACCAATAGAATTTTTCACATAATTAGAACAAATAGTCCTAAAGTTTGTATGGAACCACAGATGACTCCAAATAGAAATCTTGAAAAAGAAAAATAAAACTGGAGGGATAACAATTCCAGACTTCAAGTTTTATTACAAATCTGTATTAATTAAAACAGTATGGTACTGGCACAAAAATAAACACATAGATCAAGAGAATAGACTAGAAAGCCCAGAAATAAACCCACAATTATATGGTCAACTGATCTTCAATAAAGTAGGAAAGAATATGCAATGGGAAAAAGTCTATTCAACAAATAGTGTTGGGAAAACTGGGCAGCCACATGGAAAATAATAAAACTGCACCACTTTCTTGCACTATACATAAAAATAAACTCAAAGTGGATTAAGGACCTAAATGTGAGACCTGAAATTATAAAATCCTAGAAGAGAGCACAAGCAGTAATATTTATCACACCCACCATAGCAATGTCTTTCTTGATGTGTCTCCTGAGTCAAGGAAAACAAAAGCAAAAATAAGATATTGGGGCTATATCAAAATCAAAAGCTTCTGCACATCAAGGGAAACAATCAACAAAACTAAAAGATAGTATACTGAATGGAAAAAGAAATTTGAAAATGACATATCGGATAAAGGGTTAATATCCAAAATATATAAAGACTTTATACAACTTAACACACAAAAAGCAAGTATTCCAACTAAAAATGAGCAGAAGACTTTTTTTTTTTCCCAAAGAAGACATAAAGATGGCCAACAGATACATGAAAAGATGCTCCAGATCACTCATCACCAGGGAAATCCAAATCAAAACCACAATGAAATATCACCTCAAATTTGTCAGAAAGGCTAAAATCAAAAACTCAAGAAACAACAAGTGTTGGTAAGGATGTGGAAAAAAAGGAAATCTCAGGCCGTGTCGGTAGGAATGCAAACTGGTGCAGCCATTGTGAAAAATAGTATGGAGTTTTCTCACAAAGTTAAAAATACAACCACTCTACCATCCAGTAGTCTCTCTCCTGAATATTTATCTCCAAAAGACAAAAACACCAATTCAATGGGATACATGCACCTCTATGTTTACTGCACTGTTTATAATAGCAAAATTATGGAAGCAGTTCAAGTGTTCATCAACAGAAGAATAGATAGAGAAATGACATATACACAATGGACATAAAAAAGAATGAAATCTTGCCATTTGCAACAACATGGATGGAGCTAGAGAGTATAATACTAAAGTAAGTCAGTCAGAGAAAGACAAATACCATAATACTTTCCTCATATGTAGAATTTAATAAAGAAAACAAATGAACAAAGGAATAAAAAAGAGAGAGATGCAAACCAAGACACAGACTCTAAACTGTAGAGAATAAACTGTGCTCACCAGAAGGGAGGTGGGTGAGGATAAGAGTGAAATAGGTAATGGGGAATAAAGAGTAAAAGCATTGAATCACTGTGTTGTACACCTGAACTGTATGTTAACTAACTGGAATTAAAATAAATCTTGATTTAAAAAAAGAGCAGTTAAAAAAGCATATAGTTTTCATTTCTTTTGATGGCTGCATAGTATTCCATTGTGTATATATACCACATCTTCTTGATCCATTCATCTGTTGATGGACATCTAGGTTCTTTCCATAGTTTGGCTATTGTGGACATTGCTGCTATAAACATTCGGGTGCATGTGCCCCTTTGGATCACTGATTTGAGGAAGTGGTGATGCAACATGGGGGGCTTAAGTGGATAGGAGAAGAATCAATGAAACAAGATGGGATTGGGAGGGAGACAAACCATAAGTGACTCTTAATCTCACAAAACAAACTGAGGGTTGCTGGGGGGAGGGGGTTTGGGAGAAGGGGGTGGGATTATGGACATTGGGGAGGGTATGTGCTTTGGTGAGTGCTGTGAAGTGTGTAAACCTGGTGATTCACAGACCTGTACCCCTGGGGATAAAAACATATGTTTATAAAAAATAAAAAATTTTAAAAAAAAAAAACCCCAAAAAAAAAAAAAAACCCAGAAATGAAGGATAAATCAGTTATTGCCATAAAAAAAAAAAAAAAAGCATATAGTTGAGAACCGGATAAATGAGGTGTGTGTGTGTGTGTGTGTGTGTGTGTGTGTGTGTGTGTGTTGTTTGTTTTTGTTTTGTTAATTCAGGCAGTCCCACCATGTAACTAACTTTAGGCAAAGCTCACAATCAGTATTGACTATTTCCTGATGTATATAAAGAGTCAGGAATAGGCAACTCATAGATCCTTCTTCCATGTTTGTCCTCAGAAAATGTACTTCCCACTTTCCAGTTTAGTCACATCCCTTTTTTTTTTAATTTTTTTAAAGATTTTATTTATTTGACAGAGATCACAAGTAGGCAGAGAGGCAGGCAGAGAGAGAGGAAAAAGCAGGCTCCTTGCCGAGCAGAGAGTCCAATGCGGGACTGGATCCCAGGACCCTGGGATCATGAACTGAGCTGAAGTCAGAGACTTTAACCCACTGAGACACCCAGGTCATATCCCTTTTAATATTCAAGTAGATGGCTCCAAGCCACCACCTTTTTCTAGTTAAGTCAGTTTTCTCCTATCCTGAAATTTTTTCAGCTCAAGTTATTGCTAGGAAACTGACAGAATGCTCATATAGACTATGAGTCAGGCATTTCCCTCACTCATATGTGATCATCTGCTTAGAAATCTCAGTCTTTTTTGCAGGAAGTTCTCTAAGATTGCTGACCTTGTTCCCCATCATTATTACACACCCCTGCCATCACAAATAATATGGGATCCCAAATAATATGGGAAATGTGAGAAAAAACAGTAAATTCCATGTGGTGCTACAGTCACAGAGCAGCCCAGAAATCAAAAGCAAGACTTAACAACTGCAAACCCACAGTGAATATCTCCTCAAGGAGCAGGGAAATCTATACTTCTCTCTTGGCCTTGTAAGTTCATGCAATAGAAACTGCTTGAGACCAAGTGCTACTACTCCCTGTTAACAAAATTCTTCACACACCCCCACATACATATAACAATATGTTGGGTAGAAGGTCTTTCAACATCAGACACAAAAACCTCTAAAACTAAGTGCCTCAGAAAACAGAAGAGTCCCTTCCTTCCCTTTGCCTGGAGCTCTCTTTATTGAATTTTGAAAGTTTTTTGATGTGTAACAGACATACAGTAAACAGTACTAAAAGATACAAATGTAGTGATCCAAAGGGGCATGTGCACCCAAATGTTTATAGCAGCAATGTCCACAATAGTCAAACTATGGAAAGAACCTAGATGTCCACCAACAGATGAATGGATAAAGAAGATGTGATCTATATCTATATCTATATCTTTATCTATATCTATATCTATAATGGAATCCTATGCAGCCATCAAAAGAAATGAAATCTTGCCATTTGCAGTGACATGGGTGGAACTAGAAGGTATTATGCTAAGCGAAATAAGTCAATTAGAGAGAGACAATTATCATATCATCTCTCTCATATGAGGAATTTGAGAGGCAGGGTGGGGGGTTTGGGCAGCATGAAACAAACTGAGGGTTGATGGAGGGTGGTGGGGGTAGGGATAGGGTGGCTGCATTATGAACATTGGGGAGGGTATGTGCTGTGGTGAGTGCTGTGAAATCTGTAAGCCTGATGATTCACAGAACTGTACCCCTGGGGCAAATAATACATTATATGTTATTTTAAAAAATGAAAAAAAAATATACAATTTGATGTTTTAAATTATGAACACACCTAAGAAACCATCAACACAATTAAGATAAAGATCATATCTGTCACATTCTAAAGTTTTTTCCAGCCCTTTAAATCCCTCCATCTTGCCTTGTTCTCATGCACCTCTTTCTTGTTGTAAATATTTACTGGATATGAACATCATTTGGGAGCGGGATCCAGAAAGCTTATTTTTAACTGGCTCCCCAACTGATCCCCCATATTACAAGGCTTGAAAACCATGGCCTTAGAGAAAAAACTTTACATCCTCTTGGAAACATTCTCACTTTGGAGCTTCTTTCCATGAAATTGCATCTTTTCTCTCTCCTTTCGTCTCTCTCTTTTTTTTTTTTTTTTTTGGAAAAATTTTCCCTATACGTTTATGATATATGTATATGTTCAACTATTCCCATAACTCTTTTATTTTTTGAAACTCCAATTCAAGATAGCCATATAATCATAATCATAAATACACAGCATCATGCTGTGTAGTTCTAAGAAAATATGGCAGATAATAAAAATTTCTGAACTTCGCAAAGTTCTGAGAAGTTTCTAAAAGGCTCACATTTTAACATACAGAAATTTTCAATCATTTCTATATGCAAACTTACCAAAAATTTATTCTATAATTTTTGAGAGAAAGGATTCACCTCACAGTGCTAAATAATTTAAAAATTCTTTTTTTTTTTTTTTTTTGCAGACACATAGACTAGTGGAACAGAGTGGAGAGCCCAGATATGGACCCTCAACTCCGTGGTCAAATAATCTTCAACAATGCAGGAAAAAATACACAGTGGTAAAAAGACAGTCTCTTCAATAAATAGTGCTGGGAAAATTGGACATCTACATGTAGAAAAATGGAACTCGACCATTCTCTTATACCATACACAACGATAAACTCGATGTGGATAAAAGACCTCAGTGTGAGGCAGGAATCTATCAAAATCCTAGAGGAGAACATAGTCATCTCTTCGACATAGGCCACAGCAACTTCTTTCAAGATATGTCTCCAAAGGCAAAGGAAACAAAAGCAAAAATGAACTTTTGGGACTTCATCAAGATCAAAAGCTTCTGCACAGCAAAGGAAAGAGTCAACAAAACAAAAGAGGCAACCCACGGAATGGGAGAAGATATTTGCAAATGACACTACAGACAAAGGGCTGATATCCAAGATCTATGAGTAACTCCTCAAACTCAACACACACAAAACAGATACTCACATCAAAAAAAATCGGGAGAAGACATGAACAGACAACTTCTCCAAAGAAGACATACAAATAGCTAACAGACACACGAAAAAATGTTCATCATCATTAGCCATCAGGGAGATTAAAATCAAAACCACACTGAGATACCACCTTACACCAGTTAAAATGGCCAAAATTAACAAGACAAGAAACAAATGTTGGAGAGGATGTGGAGAAATGGGAACCGTCTTACACTGTTGGTGGGAATGCAAGTTGGTGCAGCCACTTTGGAAAACAGTGTGGAGATTCCTAAAGAAATTAAAAATAGAGATTCCTTATGACCCTGCAATTTTACTCCTGGGTATTTACCCCAAAGATACTGATGTAGTGAAAAGAAGGGCCATCTGTACCCCAATGTTCATAGCAGCAATGACCATAGTTGCCAAACTGTGGAAACAACCAAGATGCACTTCAGAGGACAAGTGGATAAAAAAGATATGTCCATATATACAATGGAGTATTATGCCTCCATTAGAAAGGATGAATATCCAACTTTTGTATCAACATTGATGGGACTGGAAGAGATTATGCTGAGTGAAATAAGTCAAGCAGAGAGTCAAATAAATGGTTTCACTTACTTGTGAAGCATAAGGAATAACACAGAGGACACTGGAAAATGGAGCAGAGAAGAGAGTTGGGGAGACAAACCATGAGTGACTGTGGACTCTGAGAAACAAACTGAGAGTTTTGGAGGTGACAGTGCTGAGGGGTTGGGTGAGCCTTTTGGTGGGTATTATGGAGGGAACTCCATAATATTGAGCATTGAGCACTGGGTGTGGTGCATAAATAGTGAATGGTGGAACACTGAAAAGAAATAAAAGAAAATAAAATGAAAAAAAAAAAGCCATTTTTTCAAAAAGTGTTCATAATGGTTTTGTAAGTCAAATTTTAAACTATTTAGATTTTACTGAACATATATATTCATCCAGTTTGAATGGGAATATAGAGAGACATCAAATGTGACCACCAAAAACATTAAATAACTTATGTTAATAATATTAAAATTATTAATATTTTTCTTTATATTATTCCTCAAAATGTTTTTAAAGTACATAAAAGTACAATTTTTGGAAAGTCTATTGAATGCATTTATTGTTTATCATTGTAATAAAAACAAGCTGAAGTCCCCCCTCTATAATTAATCCCTTAAGCTTTTATTTATACTTTTGATGATTACAATCTAGGTAAAATTTAGAAAACATTTTTTAAAACCCTCAAATTTCAGGTAGAATCTTTATTATTTTACTCTTGCGTAAAGGAAAACACTGTGAACCATTGCAATCAAATGGAAAAAATCCATATGGTAAATAATGCTTGCTTTTATTGTTGGTATAAAAATATCAGCTCTAAGAGTAACCTAGGAGGCACTGCAAGTGGTTTTCTATAAAAAGAAATAAAACCAAATGATCAATGTGGACACTAGAGTGTAACGCAGACATAGAATCAAGCAGGATTTCCCATATCCTAGTTTTTATGGCCAGCCTGCTGAAAGATGTTAAAATTAAATGGGGTGAGGAGTGAGGATGTAACAGAAGACTTTTGGCTTGGTGTTCTCCTTCTCCAGGAAATGATGCAATCTCTCAAAGATCTTTGGTTCAGTTTGATTATACTTCTGAAATGCTTCTCTGAATTGTAAAGACTTAGTAAATCTCTACAATGGAGTAAAGCACTCTCTAAGATACTCTGTGAATTCTAGAAGAGTCAAACTGAGTATGGCAAGATCCTTGAGCACAGTGTTTTGACATTTCTTACCTAACTGATTTCAGTTAACACCAAAGTATCTCAATAGCAGTTTACTGTTAAATGTTAGTACATTAATATTTTTGTTGGGAAGATTCATTTAGTCATTCAACAAAAGTGTTTTGAATGCCTGCTATGTGCACCTACAAGGAGATTTAAATCTCCTACCTCTTATTTCCACTAGGTGAGTTTATCCACATTGCTCTAAAAGAAGGAAAAACCTTTATTATTTAACCTCTCATTCAATAGCATCTTTTCAATGAAAGCTTTCCCTAATCATTTCAACTAGAAATTATGCCTCTTCTTTATACCATATGGTTATATAACATTCTTACATTTTATTTAATTCGGTTTTATACCTTATCTTTCAATTTAGTCCATAAGCTCCTGCAGAGCAAGGATCCTTACTATGTATTTCTATCTATCTATCTATCTATCTATCTATCTATTCATTCATTCATCCATTCATTCATTTATTCAACAAGAAATGTACTGAGCCAGGCCTTATGTGAAATGTAAATATAAATAAGACATAGTTATCATCATCAATTTGATTTTTGTTTAGTTGGTAAAATAAGACATTACCATGGCATGGGTCCTAAAACTTTTTTTTTTTTAATTTAAAAGTGTGTTAAGCAGAGCTGAAGATTTTTCCTAGCATTCTTGGCCCCTGCTGCTTTATATACCTCACAAAATTTAATATGATGTCATGGACCAAGTAGGAACTAAATAAATATATGTTAAATAAACATTTGTTAAAATAAATTTCAATATTAGACCCATCAAATTTCCCTTTTTGCTCACACATTTCACAAAGCTACCCACTGTGATACTTTATTACATTTGCATTTTCAGATTCTGGTAGCTCATAAGATACAGAGACAGAAATCTTAATAAACATATGAGGGAGCAATATGTAGAGAGAAAAACATTGAGCTTAAGTCAGGGAATCTGTGCTGGGCTTTGGTTCATCTATTTCCTAGTTGTGTTAACTGAATCTTAACCTCTGATTATGAGTCTCATTTTCCCTGTTTGTACAACAGGGATAGTTAATAATCACCTCACAATGTTGTGAGATACAAATAAAATAATGCATTTGAAAGCACTTATAAAGCTTCAAAGCAGTTTAAAAATGATATTGTGAGTTCATGGACTATGTAAGGAGGGTGAAGTGTAGCATGCAGCAGAGGACAATAAGAATATGCCTTGCTGCTACACCTTGCCAGCCTGACTTGCCATTTATACCTATCAATTTAGAAAATTATATTTTTTCATTAAATTTAAGGCTTTTTTTAAGATTTATTTATTTATTTTAGAAAGAGAGAAAGAGTGCATGAGGAGGGCAAGGGGCAGAGGGAGAGAATCTTCAAGCAGACTCCCTGCTGAGCAGGGAGCCTGATACAAGTCTCCAACTCATCACCCCAAGATTATGACCTGAGCTGAAACCAAGAATTAGACGCTCAACCAACTGAGCCACCCAGAGGCCCCTGAATTTCAGCTTTTCTACACACAACCTGGAAAGTCACTTTATAAATGTAAAAGGCTTAATGGAATCCAGCATTCCATTATCCTAACAATATTTGCAATATCTTCAGACATCTTTATAACAAAGGTAATAGGCAAATATACCCTTGCTACTCAAGTACTAATAGCAGCTCTTAATGATAGAATATTTTCCATGTGCAAAGCAGTGTGTAAAGCACTCTATAGATACTATCTTAGCACAGTATATGGGTAGACACCTCAAACTGCAGTCAGAAAATGGCACATGATTTGGACCACATTACACTATAGAAGGAGTTCTGCATCCGAAGACCTAGATTCAAGTCTAGTCCTTATCTCTTAACTAAGTGACTTCTAACACCTGCTTTCTCATCCATTAGAAAATAAAATGGGACCGTTAATCTCAGTTATGGTGAAGACTGAATTTAATTGAAGGAATTGAATTTAATTGAACTGAGTTAGTTTTATTTTTAACTGAATTGAATTCAATATGCAGAGTGTCTGGCTCAATATTAGGTGGTATTTTTTCATCTCTCCAACCTACTAGCAAATTACTTTAGGCAAACTACCTAACCCCTGCAGACTCCAAATTCCTTATCTGTGAAATGGAGATAATGTTACTCTTGTAACTGTATTATTGTATGAAATTTGATAATGTATAACCTGGAAAATACTACAGCTATTTTAATTCATATTATCACCTCATCCTTTTTTATCTTCTATTGATTTATTCTTTATACTAACCACAATAAACTCCCAGTATATGTTTTCAAGAAGGAAATTCTGGAAGAAATTAAAATTCCAAAAATAGTTGCACATTTTATCACCAAGATAAGTTTTGTCCCTTGGGTTATGTCAGCGGCAGCCCCAGAGTTATCTAACTTGACAGTATGATGCCAGGTAGATTAGTATCGGCAATCCTTAGGACACATTGGGCTGCAAGACACCTGGGGCCCATCTCCTCTTCTGATGATTCACTGGACAGCAAAGAACAGCTTTCCCAGATGTTCACCCATGCAATACACACGAGGACTGAGAAAAATTACAAAAGGAATCAATATAAGTTCCTTCCTCATGACACTAATAAGGAGCAACGAAGTTAGAGAGGCATCCTGTTGAAGTGAATAAGTGTTATGGGAAGAACTGAAATAATTAAATCATTTTTTGCTCACAGTTCTAAAGGTCTGGGCTCACTGACATGTACTTGAACAACTATTCCTCCTCAGCTGCGTGTATACATTAGACATTTCTAAGTCAAAAAGATTCAAGACACTACAAAGCGTGCCATTTCTTGAACAAAAGCCAAGCTATTTATTCTTCATCTAATCAATACCAGTATCCAGACCAAAGGAAATATACTGCTTAATAGCCCATATACAATTCCTTGAACTTGACAAATGTAAACAGTAGTAGTAGTAGAGTGGATTCATCTTCTAAGAAGAGAATTTACTTGAACAACATTTTGAGTGACATGTTTAATTTTCGATTCTGATGAAGTGAGATGCCGCAAGGAGTCAATGTCAGTAGATGGAAACAATGTGGCGAATGTACTCGCTGCCATTTTGTATGATATAAACATCCTAGATATAGGTATACAATCATAAGTTAAGAAGGAATCAGTGGGAAATTGTCAAAATTTTTAGTAAACCCCAATTTTAATGCCTTTAACAGTCACTACTATTCAGGTTTTAGTTATATAAACCATCTGTGAATAATAATACACCATATGAATAATATATGTAACAGCACTCTTTAACTGAAAACATTTTACCAACGTTAGTTACTATACCTCTTAACCCCCTAGGACAATGGAATCTGTGATATTTACATATCAATCCATGGTCCACACATTAAGCTGCTTGTCAGCCTCAACTTAAAGTATTTTTCCTCCTAACTTTAATTTGCCTCCATCCAATTAGAAACAATCTTATTTTTTGTACATTCCTTCTAAACTCATCATGGTCTCTGTTCTAATATTTGCCACAGTCTACAGGTATTTGATTTGTTTATGTATATGTTCACTTTCCATATAAGACTCATAAAACCTGGAAGGCAGTTCCTATCCTGCTCATCTTTGTGTAAGCTTCCCAGCTACTTCTCTATACTGGGAGCTTTCACCTAGCTGGTATTTAACTAATTTTTTTAATGATTAAAAAAAAATGTTGCTCATTATGTCAGTTATATTTTCTGATGGTGCTACTTATTTTCTGATCCTTAAAGGGAGAAAATTATGCAACCCACCCTTCTCCGTATAAAACATATGGTTATCTACTAGGCGGACACATGCAACCAGATTTATTTTGTGCCTTTTTCTCAGCTACACAGGACATTCCCTCCTGCAGTTCTTAGGGTGATACTTTCTCTCCATGCTGCCTGTGGTAAGTGGCAAGCAGCGCTTTTCCCTAGTGAGAAGGAAGTCAATAGGCTATATTTTACTGTGACAGCTAGGCCATTTGACTTGAGTCTTATTACACTTGATGGCTACCTTTAGGGAATGTCTTTTTCAATTGTTTATTTTCCAAGCCTCTTGTCAGTTCAAACTATAGAAAACAAAAGGGGTACCCACATTTCACTAATCTTCACATATCTGTACAATATGGAATTTATGGAATTCACTTCATCAATCCTGGGCCCAAGAAGATACTTCAGTCAAATAAAATCTAGAGATATTTACTGAGTACCAATAACTTTATAAAAATGATATAAAAATTAATAAGCTCTAACAGCCCACTCATGGATATTATATTTAGGAGATAATAAGTACATACAGAAAAATTTAAAATTATCTGAAAAAAAAATAGAAGATTTAAAAAAGCCAAAAAATATCCAGTTTGGGTAAGGTTTTAGTAATGGGCACTCATTTCAGGAAGGCAATTAGGCTGTACTTGTCAAGCCATTTACTGAGTTTTTCAAAGGGGAAACTATTGACATTTCAGCAAAGCAAACATTATTGCAAAGAACTGTTGCAAACATTACCAGAGGTTTAGTATCCCTGCCCTTTGGACGCTGTCATTGTGACATCCAGAAGTGCCCTCCTTATATTTCCAAATGCCCTGGAGTAGCACCCCCAGTTGTGAACAAACTGTATCAGCCAAAATAGGCTAGGTTTTGCTATGTGACAAATAGCCTCATATCTCAGAAGCTTTATACAACAAAGGTTTATTTCTCTTTTATCCTACATATACATATGCATATACAAAGCAGGTCAAGAAGAATGTTCTGCTCATTATAATGACGAGGGACCAAAGCTGATGAGGCTCCTACAATACGTACATGTGCAATAACTATGACAGTGGTGACCATGCAAGGGTGGGTATATTGCAGAGAAGGGAGAGTGGAGTACAGGTATTGCAGGTGCAGATGTCAGAATGAGTCAACAAAGTGCAATTCTTTAATGGTGTTGGCAGAGCTTAAATCCCTGCATTCTATGGACCTTCTTTTGCTACATGAAAAAAAGAAGGTAAAGTGACATAAAGAAACCCACCAAAAAGCCATGTATGTAGGAAGCACACTGCCAATCAATATAGGTTTAAAAAAAGACTCTGAATTAAAAAAGAAACCTCCAAAGTTGTCTATTCCATTTGATGAAGGAAAAGAAGGGTACATGAACTCTTAAAAGATTTCTTGAGCTAAGACGATAATCCCAACTGGTCTATAACTCAGTTTTGGCTTGGTCCTGATGTAAACTGATTTTATTATAAATGGGAAAACCCACCCTATCAAAGATGCTTAATAAACAGGAGATCAAAACAGGATGTTCAAGATACACTAAAGAAAAAAGGGGAAAGAATGGAAGACACAAGAAAAATAAATGGTACATTCATGATAACATCTGGAAATATATTATCATGGGGCATATAAAAGTCATGACCAAATATTGCTTGACAAATTTTAAAAATTTAAAAACCAGTCAATTCTATGAAGTAGGAGCTCAAAACACAAATAAAAGAATTTGCATGCAAGATAACTAAACAGCAGGAAAAGATAAAATATAAGTTGTCAGAACTCAACTGAAGCAATGAGAGAAGAAAACGAGAGTATCAAAGGATTTTAAGTACAAAAGTAGAGGAATACAAGAGAGAACAGACATTGCAATAAATACATTAAGGAGCAAAGCTAAAATAAGAAAACAAATGGAAAGAATTTGTAAGAAAGTTAAAGAAGATTCAACAGGGTATATATTTGGAATCCTTGAGGAAAAAAAACAACAAATACTAAAGAACAGGTCCATATTGGCAATGGCACAAGAGGAAGTCCTGTAATGGTTACTTTGCTGACCCCACACCAGACTCCTAGGGCACAGGTGAGGTGTTACAGCAGCATGTCACGCTGCCTTGTCATTCTCCACGTGTCGATGCTACAGCCCATTGCTCTCTTGTCACTGCCCTTCCCAAGGTCTATGGAAGTAATGACAACATCAATAAAGAGAGCCCATTGCTAGCTGCAGAAAAATATGTGGAGTCTATTTCTCGTCATGAAAAGGCAAACATAGCTTTCTAAATCCCTGAGCTGACATGGCCTGGATAGGTCCATTTATCATTGGAATTGCAAATGGACTATAGCACAAAGCAGCTACTGCTCATTCTAGAGAGAGGGAAAAGAGAGAAACACGTGAAAGTATGAAATTCCAGCAGAATATGGACGAAGTTGTTACTCCTCAGGCATCTCCAACTCTCTACAGTGGAATTCAAAAGCCCAGGTCCTTTTTATTTTTATTTTTATATTTTCCAGGAATAGAATGGAGGCTTCCCACAAAGACATACCTCCAGAAACTAAGGGGGAGGGTAGTTATACAAACCTATTTTTTAGATGTAGCAATAGAATAAGCCAACAGAGGCAAGCTTTAGAAACAAAGTTCCAAAAGATGATCAAACACTTACAAATAAGCAGATAACCAAAATTGTATATCTAAAGAGGCATGTGGCATTCCTTGAGGTTAAAACTAAAAAAATGGTCAGTCCTCAAAAAAGCCCAATAAAAAAGGAACCATAGATGTTGATTTTCTAGGGAAAAATCAGAGGTATGGAGCTTGTAATCACATGTAAAAACACATCATCAATCTAGCAGAAGTGTGAAGCAAATATAGGGGTTATCCAAGGACATGCTGATACCCAGTCTTATTTAATTTTCCATCTCTAAAACTTCCTTAGAGGAACATTCCTCTTTTTTTTTTTTTAAGATTTTATTTATTTATTTGACACAGAGAGAGAGCGAGAGAGAGCGCACAAAAATGCAGAGTGGCAGGCAGAGGGAGTGCTCCCCACTGAACAAGAAGCCAGTCATGGCACAGGATCCCAGGATTCTGAAATCATAACCTGAGCCAAAGGCAGATGCTTAACTGACTGAGCCACCCAGTCACCACAAGAATGTTCTTCTTGAGGTGTTCTGAAAGGACTTATATTTAAGTAAAATAGAAGAGCACATAAAGGAGGAAAAGAAGAGAAATAATGTAGTTCACACACAACAACAAAGTTGCCTTGCCAAGATACTCCCCAGAAGTGTTAGTATTTCAGAAGAAAAAGCAGACCCCTGCCTTATATTCACACATATTTTCAGTGTATTTGAAAATATATTCATATATTCAGTGTATCTGATTTGGTAAAAACTAAAGCCTTAGCAGTTCAGTTTATCCTATTGTAAACCAAATAGCTACTAGGAGATCTTTAAAAAAAGGATAAAAAAATTTCTTTTCTTAGGGTTAAAATGTATTAAAATGTATTTTATGTACTAATCTATAATATCATAAAGGGTCATTCAACATCCAATTTTTAATGAAAGCCTAGGGCTATCTGTAATCATTTTGTTATGCAAATTTCATTCATTCATGTGATATGTTTAAATTGCATACCTTTCTAGATTAAACTGCATGTACCACTCTTTGAGATTCGTTAACCATAAAGATTACATTAAGACTAACAGAACTCTTTAAATTTCTATTTTATAAAGAAAGAAACAAATGATTAGTTTTTTTCTTAATTATCAGTTCACATAATTAATCAGGATGCCTTGGTAAATTTAACTTTTTTTTGTTTGTTGTGTAGTGCATTATTTTGGAAAATATGCAATGAATTATCCTTTTGTCTTCAATGATGAATGAGTGAAAGTAACATTAATTGACTGTATTTGGTGGCAAGAAAACAATAAAATAATTAATTGTACCTTAAAAGGCATAATTCAGATAAACATTCTTGAAACAAAAATAAGTGTGTTTGTGTATGTGTGTGTGTGCATGTGTGTGCACACATATGTATATCTGTCTCTAAGATATGGTCTTACATAATATATAATAAATTATATACAACAACACAAGTATATAATAGTATGTATATCATTGTTTATGCCTGGAAAACTGAACTAGAATAGTCAACAAATATATATATCCTGGTAAAATGTTACTGGATTTCAACAACTTGGAAGGGATAGAAAGGGAAGGAAGAAGAAAAATCACACGGGCATCTAGGCAAAAAATCTAGTCACTTATGCAAGAGATTAAATTGATCTGGCCTCAGAATATTCCACAACAATATTCAATGTCAGAAAATTGTGGAGGACATAAACTTCTTAAGAAAAAAAAAGTGCTGGAGTGCCTGGGTGGTTCAGTCAGTTAAGCACCTGACTCAATTTTGGCTCAGGTCAAGATTTCAGGGTCAGGGTATCAAGCCCTGGGTCAGGCTCCATATTCAGCAGAGAATCTGCTTGGGATTCTCTCTTCCTTTACCCACAGCCCCCTCACTGTGCATGCCCGCATGCATGCACTCTCTCCTGAATAAATAAATCTTTAAAAATAAAAAAGAAGAAGTAGAAAAGAACATATTTCTAAAATACAAATAAAGAAATGTGTCAAAGTACCTCCTTCCCCACATCCCGTCCTTCCCCTACCAAAATAATAACATCCCTGAATTAGACAATTTCTCAGGGAAATTCTAACAAAACTTTTTATTTTATTTTATTTTTTTAAAGATTTTATTTATTTGTCAGAGACAGAGAGAGAGAGAGCGAGCGAGCACAGGCAGACAGCGAGGCAGGCAGAGGCAGAGGGAGAAGCAGGCTCCCTGCCGAGCAAGGAGCCCGATGTGGGACTCGATTTCAGGACCCTGGGATGATGACCTGAGCCGAAGGCAGCTGCTTCACCAACTGAGCCACCCAGGCATCCCAACAAAACTTTTTAAAAACAGATAATCTCAAAGGTATTTTAATTGTTCTAGAATACAAAGAAGGAATGCTTCCAAATTATGTTTATGAAATGGGTATAAAAATGGTCCCCAAAGTCAATAAGAATTGCACAAAAAGAAAACCATCAATCACATTTGAAAAGTTCACCAGAAAGCACTAATAATTCAGTGTTAGGCTATATGGAAATTAATAGTCTTCTTGTTTTCTAACAACCACAGGTCAGAAGATACAACAGAAGGAAAAATTCCTTATTTTCGATAACAGCACAAAAGATAAAGTGTCTGAGAGGAAATGTGTGAGATCATTATAAAAAAGACTTTAAAATATTACAAAGGAACACAAAATAAGACACGAACAAAAGAAAAAGCATTCCATGTCCTTGCGTAGGATGACTCAACATCATAAAGCTGTCAATTCTCCCTAAATTAATCTACAATTTTCACACAAGTCTAATAAAAACGTCAGCATCATTTTGTCAGAATAATCAAGCTAAGTCAAAAGTTCATGGGGAAAAATAAACATGTAAAAATAACCAAGAAAATCTGGAACAGGGGGGAACCTGTCTCCAAGTATTAACACATTACAAAGCTTTAGTAATTAAAATATTGTGATACTGGCACATAAATATATAGACAAATCATGGAGCAGAACATGAAGTCCAGGAATAGACATGCATCTATACATGGTATTTTAGAAAGCGGGGCATTTCTAACAGGTGGGGAAAGATGGATCATCTAAAAAATACAGTTGAGAAAAATGGATTGGGGGAAAGAAAACGGAAAAAAAAAGCTGATTCCATTGTAACATCTAATAATAGGAGAAATTCCAAATATATTAAAATTTTAAGTGTTTAAAGAAAGATCAAAGTACCAGTAGAAGCCATGAAAGTAGAAGGTCTTTCTAACCATGATGTGAATCTCAGAAGCTATAAGAAGAAATATAGCTAAGTTCAATTAAATGTTTTTAAAATGTTCATGGTAAAAAATGTAATCTAAGTTAAAAGGTAAATACCAAATTATGAACTTAAAACACAGACTAAAAGTTAATCTCTCTAGTGTATAAAAAATTCTTAGAAGCCAATGAGAAAAAGACAATTCAATTCAAAAAATGGGCAAAAAATGGGGACAGTTCATAGAAAAAGAAGTATGGATTGTCCCTGAACATATATTAAGATCACTAATAATAAGAAAAAGTAAATTAAACCACTTTTACTTATCACATTAGCAGAGATCAAAGTTATTAAATTCATTGTTTGAGGGAATAGGATAGAGAAAGAGATCTCACGCTTGTTGATGAGAGTGTAAGTTGGTACAAAGGGCAATTCAGTAATGTCTATCAAGTTGATAAACACTATAGTCTTTCAGAAATATATTCTAAGATACATGTTTGAGATATGACGTATGTACAAGGTTATTTACTGTAACACTATTTGTAATACCAAAAGACCGGAAGCAGCCTAAATGTCTATTAATGTTCATGAATATGAGACCACTTAAATCCAGTATAGTAGAGTCATACAATGGAATATTACAGAGCCCTAGAAACACATAGAGAAGCTCTTTACATATTGGCTGACATGGAATGACCTTTCAAGTCACTGGAGGAAAGAATATACACATAAACATGGACATCTCTGAAAAGAGATACAAAAAGTTGATAGAAAAGTTGATAAAACTGATTGTGAAAAAAGTTGATAAAACTGTCTGTGTTAGGGAAGGAGAACTGGGTGCCCGGGGGACAAGTGCCTGGGGGACACTTTTTAAGACTTTTGCATTTTTAAAATTTATAAATAAATAGGAGAGGTCATAAGGCTTTGTTCATAAGTGACAAAATGATCTAAAGAGATTATATGTAGTTTAAAATATAATTAATTAATTAACTAATTAATTAATTACAGTAGACAGAATGAAATAAAGTTATCTTTTGACCTTCCCCTACTATGTTTCCAGCAAAATGCACATGCCTTCCCACAATTATACTTTTGCCTGTTTTTATTAACCTCTATCCATATCCTCAGATCCTACTATTTCATTTATCTAAGATGAGTCAACATTTATAATAATTTTCCAATCAAAGTTATATCTCAATCTCATTTCAACAACTCAGTTTCAACATGTGCTATATGCAGTAACAAACCTGAAATCATTTACTTTAGGCAATCATAAGCAAAGAAGCACATCTTTTGGAAAGTACTTTAAAAAAAAGTAGTTAAAATCTTGCCTATTGTTTGGAAAATGTGTCATAGGCCATTTTAATAATGCTTGTTTAGAGAATTAAATATGCCCTCTCCTGGCATCTTTAACTGTAATATGCACAATGAAGAAGGTAAGCTTTTAGATAAAAGATTACTTAATAAAGTCACACGTTAGATAGTCATGCTGTCCATAGAGATGCACAAGTCTATATATCAAGATATGAGAAAATATTAAAATTTATATTTTTATCATTTTTATCCTCATAATGTATAAAGTAATGTGCAATTTATAAATAATAAGTAGGCATGCATAAATGTTATTGTGTGCTTAAACATTTTGTGTGTGTGTGCTCAACCTTTTTACCCATGAAAGTGTATAATCAAAATATTTGGTAATGCTGTCAAATTATCTTTTTTTTTTTTTCACATAAATAAGGAGAAATCACATGCACTATAGAATGCTGAATCAAGGGGTGCCTGGATGGCTCAGTGGGTTAAAGTCTCTGCCTTTGGCTTAGGTCATGATTCCAGGGTCCTGGGAACGAGCTCCGCATTGGGCTCTCTTCTCATCAGGGAGCCTGCTTCCCCCCTCTCTACCTGCTTCTCTGCCTACTTGTGATCTCCATCTGTCAAATAAATTAATAAAATCTTAAAAAAAATGAATGCTGAATCAAGCATAGTGAAAAGCAACAACTACAAATTGTGAATTTCTAAGTGAAATGCTATTAAATTCACTTGGCACAGTGCTAATGGAAAAGAGATATATAGTAAATAACAGAACTTTACAGTTAGGAAAAAGTGTTAGGTATCACCTATTCCAAATCTCTTAATTACAAGCATGAGATAAATACAGGCTAGAGAGAATAAATAATGTTCTCTATGTCATATGACTGACTCGTTGTGAAAAAGCCTGTTATAGAATCCAAATTTTCAAACCCTCTGTCTTACTGGAAAACGCATAGAAAGAAAGAGAGAGAGAAAATGAAATGGACAGTGTCTTTGAAATTAAACAGCAGGCCAATCTATGTTCTCATTATTGTATTTTTTTCCTATTATTTTCTTTTCACCTATTTATCCATACCTTTATTTTTATCTTTTTGTAAGCTTTCCCAAAATCACATCCCATTGTAGAAAATGG
This sequence comes from Mustela erminea, assembly GCF_009829155.1. NCBI lineage: Eukaryota > Metazoa > Chordata > Mammalia > Carnivora > Mustelidae > Mustela > Mustela erminea. The sequence goes on from NC_045625.1 coordinate 60,416,760, forward strand.
AAAGCTGAGTTTATTTTTTATCATGCTAATTTTTAAGCCACTCTAAAGGAGAAAAATTAAAATCTGAAGTTAATCTTATTCTCACCCATCTCCTCTAACAGAAATGACATCTGAACTCTATGCGGTTTTTTCTTACCAGTAATCCTCTAAGAACACCCCCCCCCACACACACACACACACATGCAACTCTACCCAAAAGAAATGAAAAGTGAAATGGGTTAGGAATAGAGGCTATAGAAGTTGAATTGTAAAGAAGCAATCAAAATTTTTAAGTCTATTCTTTAGGAATGGTAAGAATGTAAACCTGCAAGAACAGATCCTATATTAACTCTTTGAGTCCATTAGCCTGATTCTGAGTTTATCTCCCAGGCTCTCAGAGTCGAAACAATACCATGAGCATGACAAAATTGAGATCATGATGTTAGGGGAAAAAAAATTAAAAAATAAAACTTAAGAGAAATGAAAAGTATTTATCCAGGTAATTCAAACCCATTTTTAATACCTTGATTATATTTATGTACTCCCCTCTCAATATTGATAAAGGAAATTTCCAACTTTGAATATTTCCTGGTCTTGAGCTTCCAGGGAAGCTATACTTTGTTCATTTTGCACGGACGATATGTATAGGTGGCATATAAAAACTTTGCATTGACACAGGCATTGGTTTCAACTATGGCAATGCCACTGTAAAGTTTTATTATTTATTGGGAAACTAATATCTCATTGGTTTGGGAAGATTAAATGGTATACTGCAGATAATTGCTTTAGCATATACTTAGGCACATATAAAACTTAGCTGAGTTACACCCCTCCAGACAGGTCAAGTAACGTGCTCAAGGTCTCACTTTTTGTGCTAGGAAAGAAACTTAGCAACCCAGATTCCTCTAAGAACACTAAGAATTGAGACATTTACGGGACTGGCTGAATCATAATCCTGAAAGTGATTGCAGCCAGATGTAGGGATACTCGGGCCTGCACCGTCTATCAGGCCCACCACCATCTTTTTCCGTTGGAGGCAGGCTGGAACTACATTTCCCAGAGACCCTCAAGCTGCTTCCGGTGCAGGCGCGGCCGGGGCTCTGCTTTCCGGCTGTATCTTTTACGTCAGTTCTTCCAAAGAACTCCCACAGCAGAGGCCGAGCGTCTGAACATGGGTTCTTTAGTGACTAAGCCTCTGGAGCCAATTAAGGTTGCTGCGCCTCCTAAGGCCACCAGCTCCGTCGAGCCCGCGCCCCTCGCTGCACCTGGAGCGCCGACCTCTCCAGCGGAAGCCCCTGTATTTAATAACTGCTGGAGCTGTCGCGTGCTTTCAGGGGCGGGGCTTATAGGGGCGGGCGGGTACGTCTACTGGGTGGCGCGGAAGCCCATGAAGCTGGGATACCCCCCGGGCCCAGGGACTATTACGCAGATGGTCATCGGCATCAGTGAGAGTCGGGGCAATGCGGGGCCTTTGGGCAGTGGGAGAGGGAGGGGCGGGTGGCAGCCGCGTGGGCGGGTTGCGGACTGGTCACGTGGCGGAGGTACGCCAACCGAGAAGCAGGGGCGGGGAGGAAGTTTGTTGGGAAGCTGCTCTCGTTTAAGACTGATGAATCACAGTACTGAGAACTCTTACTAGCTTCACTCTTTTTAATCCTAACAATAGTTATTAAAGATAGGTATGATCATAGCCATACTTTTATCACCGCTGAGCACACTAAGGCTTAAAGACTAAGAAATACTGTGTTCAAGGTCAGATAATCAGGATGTGGTACAGCGAGCACCAGACCCATTTTTTTTTTTTCCTCCCCCCTCCAGATCCTGGAGAAAGTCTGAGTGAGGGTACATAATTTTGGTTTAAGAAATAGGGCTTTGAAGTCTCATTTTAGACATGAATTGTGAGCCCACATTCTGTGTGTACCACAGGTAAAGTGGCCCACAGTCCTTATCTGTACAATAATAATTTATTATTATTATAAATGATTGTTAAACTTTCTTACAGTAAAATGCAGTAATTCTTTTTACTCTTCAAGCTAGTTGAATGGGTTTTCAGATCCCTTACTTTTTAATTAGATTTCCCAAATCAATTCTCCTTAAGTCACTCTTGCTTGGGGAGGTAACCGATTTTTTTTTCCTCTTAACTTTCTTTTCCTTTTCTGAGTTTCACTCTTAAGAGAGAAATGTAATGGCAGTGTATCTTGGAGTGTTGTGAGAATTAAATAAGATGGCCTTTATAGAAGCACCTAGTAAACTGAGGTGTAACGTGCATGTAAGGTACAGTTTGTTTTTGTTTTCTTTTTCTTTCTTAGGCATTGCTTGTTGGGGTGTAGTCATCCTTTCAGACCCCAAAGGAAAGGCCTTCCGTGTTGATTGAAAGTACTACCAGTGAATTTCTCATCTGTCCATGTCCCAGGACACCAGAACAAGCATGGGACTTAGGGATATACTGGACAAATGGACATTGACAGACTTTATTCCTGAGGATACCACAAGACTGAAGAAAGGAGGAAATGATAAACCAAGTTGGAAAATGAACTAAACTATTATTTTAAATAGTTCTCTTTACTTTTTCTATAATTGGGTCAATGCCTGTTAACAATCTAACACTGGATTGGCATCATACAATGTGCAGAAGTACATAAAACTTTTTTATCTGTGTATTGCTCATAATTTTTTCATTGGTGGTAAGTGAAACTTTAAAAATAGTCCTGGTGGTTTGCCCAGGGTCATTCAGCAAGTCCTTGGTGCATCTAGGATTGTTTAGTTCTCGTTCTAGTCTTTCAGAACTAGGATGATTTCAAACAGGCAAGAATTACCTTTATGAAACAAAAATCAGTAAGTAATTAAAAGTACCAAAAAATTTGAGAGAAATTCACATTTATCATTAAAAACAATAACATTTGGTTCTTTGTCTACAACTGCTGGAAGTGATTCTGTGATGAAATTGACATGCATTTGAGATAATGATTTAAAATTTGACAGTTCATTTCTGTGCTTCCTACCAGTCTTTTTCACTTCTGATATATACCCCAGCTTTTCCATAAAATTATACTTAACAGTTTTTCAGAGCAGAAAGATAGTTAAGTTCAGCTGCCAATCACAGTGTGTAAGTTTTCAAAGATTGGTTGAGCAACTCCCATCAGACCTGTTGCTCTCTAGTATGTAGAAGTGCCTGGATCTAATGCAGAGTGACTATTCCCAACATTTTCTTAGGTTAATACAAAGTACATGAATCTAACTTTTGGTCTTGGATTGACCTAATGGGTAAATAGAAAAATATCCTTAATATAATATATATTATAATATAAAAATATCCTTAATATAATTTTAATAATTTTAATATCTCAGAATTTGTACTAGTGTGTAAGCAAATAAGAGCCTTTTCCAAATATACTTGTCTGTTCACTAGAATATTGCCAACATATATTTGGTTCTTCCCAACCTGGGGCTGTTTAACTAGGTTTGAGTAAAATAATTCTTTACTATGTCTATGGGAAGTTAAGTGGGAATAACACTCCTCCCCACCCCCAAAAAATAACGCTTGTTATGTTAAATTTGAAACTAACAGTTTTCTTTCTTTTTCTTTTTTTTAAACTTTGGAGAAGTTGCTTTGACTTCTGCAAGTGCAAAGTCAGAAATCTAGTTTGTTTTAGAGATTTAGTTTCATTTTCAGAGACAAAAGGGATATGCCCCTTCAGTCCTGCAGTACGGGAAGTACACACAGTACTCCTATTATCTTCCCTTTTGTTGTGGTTGAAGTGGGGTGAGTAAGGTAAATAGGCTCAAAAATCAGTGGATTATTACTCACTAATGTAAGAACACCTTTTTAATTATGGTTCATGGGCTTCAGAATCTCTTTATCGTATGGAAATAAATTTGCAAAGGCTCATAATTACTTCTAGCAAAGGAGAGGGGATAAAGTACAAATAAGGGTAATTTAAAATGACCTTACAGTTCTCCTTAAAACACAAACCAAAATGTGAACATATATGTGGACACTAATAATGTGCATGATGTCCAAGGTATCTATTAACTAAACGTCTACATAGTACAGACTTAAGTATCTCAATGCAAGAAATTATTACACTGGGGCACTTGAGTGGCTCAGTTGGTTAAGCGGCCAACTCTTGATTTTGGCTCAGGTCATGATCCTCAGGATCACTAGCCCTGAGACTTGAGATTCTTTCCCTTTCCCCTTTCCCCAGCTCACACATGCTCTCATTCTCTAAATAAATAAAATCTTCAAAACAAAAGAAACCCATTGCAACATCTCTTGGTCCTTTTTTGTTTTCCCTTTCCTTTTTTTTTAGGTTTTATTCATACATGAGATAGCGTGAGAATGAGAGCGGGGAGAGGAAGAAGCAGGCTCCCTCCTGAGCAGGGATCCTGATGTGGGGCTCAATCCTGGGACCTCAGGATCATGACCTGAGCCAAAGGCAGATGCTTAACCAATTGAGCCAGCCAGGTGCCCTCTTGTTCCTTTTGTGTATTGCATTAACTAGCCTGGAATCCTGTGACCAGCTACTACCAGTATGTCTTGAACATATGAAAGGACCCAAATAGAGATTGAGCCTCAGGATCTTGCTATATGTTAGGAAGGAGAGGTGAGGGGTCTCTCTTCCCAAGCCAGTTGTTGAGACTGTTATTGCTGGGAGCACTGCAGTGTTCCAAGTCCAGATCAATCTAAAAAGTTACAGAGTTTCACCTGACTGAGACCAAATTCTAGAGACCATACTTACAGGTTAAGCATCTCAGCGGTGATAGGCACTTCAGCCTCAGCATTTGCCCCTTGTTCCTTTTTATTAGTGGCATCTCAGCATGGTTGTGTCTGAATTAGGGGCCTCTTGAATGAAGCGAGCTGATTGGGTAACAAAATAAATTGCTCCTAAATTAAATATATGTTCAGGGCAAGCGTATGTTCAAGTACCCACCCCCCCCCAAACCAGCCTTGGCCTCAACTGATTTATTGCCGGGACTACATTGATCAAACCAACACTTCTCAAATCTTGCTCAGGAATAGTAAGCAATTTTGAGTCGAAAAGCCACTTTTATTTTCAATGGCAGATAAATCCTTGCCTTCATCCAATGGTTATATAGGTGTTAGGGGCACAGAGTCAGAGGTGAAAGACATAATTACACATCATTTATAAGTATCCTAAGAGTATGGCGAGGAAATATGTCACTCTTCTAAATTGGCCTTTCAGATACTCAGCAACTTGTTCATTTGTAGGAGTGTAGAGAAATAACCCAAAGGGCAAATGTTAAGCAGCAATGCTGCTAAAAATCACTGCCCAGTCTTGTGACTGAAATTGCATGTGCTTCGGCAATGTGGTAGACAAGATTGTTAAGATGGACCAGAAACCTGGTGGACACACACTTTCTCCCAGTTACTCAAATACCATTCTAGGCGCTGCTCTGAAGGAAATTTGTAGATGTAATTAAGGTCCCACATCAGCTGATCTTAAGACAGGGAGGTTATCTGGATGGGCTAATCACATAAGCTCATCAAATCTTGTTCTAGAGGTCAGAGATGGGAGAAGTTAGAGATTAGAAGCAAGAGGAAGATTCAGTGTAAGGCCAAGATACTGCAGGACTAGAAGAAAGCAAACATCCCTGTGAGCTGCCGCTGGGGGCCATGTGACTAGGAAGTGCAGGCCTCCTGGAGCTGTTGAGAGTGATAGCTACAAAGGAAACTGCGACCTCAGTTCTACAACTACAAGGAAATAAATGCTTCCAACAACTGTAAGCTGGGAAGAAGGTCTTATGAGACCAAAGAACAGACCCAACACCACCTTGGTTTCAACCCAAGGAGACTCCAAGCAGAGTATCTGGTCATGCTGTGAGATTGTGAAATAATACATTTGTTTTATTTAAAGTCTCCAGGTTTGTGGCAATTTATTACACAGCAATAGAAAACAAATACAATGAGTCAGGTGTGTTTTAAGGTATCATAGTCATAGTAGATGGAATGCCAGACCAAATATGCACCCCCTATTCTGGATATTCAGGAATTAGCAAAAAAAATTCATCTAATAGCATTTGTCTTTACAATTACTGTCTTTACTTGTTCTTTTACTGGCAGCTTTCTTGGATAGTTTTTTCTTCTGTTTTCTAGCTAAATTCTTCCAAATTGTTCCACTGTTGAATACACACACACACACACACACACACACACACACACACACAATTACAGCACCCTTTTTATGTGCCAAGCGTTATGCTAAGTGCTTTGTAGGAATTGTTAAATCCTCACAGCAAGCCCTGTTTTACAGTTGAGCTAACCAAGGCCTGGAGCAGGTAAGAAATTTCCCAAAGCCTCAGGAAACGAAGCAGTAGCGTCTTGGTGAAGAGCCTGAACTGGGAACTGGGGATTCATGTTGTTATAATTACTTTCTTAGCATTCATTCTCAAAATGTTCAGATGTCAAAACTGGAAATTTTGAACTCTGATTTTCCATTTTTAACTTGGTTATCTCTTAGTTTAACATGGATCATTAATCTCTTAGTTTCCTCTTTATAATTGAAATTCCATCACTTGTCACTCTGACAGCAATTTGAATATTAATCCAGGACAAGAAATTCACATCTCCCTGAGCAGGCTCATACATTTCCATGACTTTACCCTAATCTCTCTCCTGACTTTGGACGATTCTCCCTAACTTCACACTCTATTCTCCAGCCACAGTAGGGCATTGACTTGCCTGTCTACAGACACCAGCATCCCAACTTGACCCAGATGAATTTACTTCACCCCAACCTACTACTCCTATTTGCTATCTCTGTTCATGGCATTTCCACTTCATCAGCTGACCATGCTAGAAACTATAGAATAATGTATGGCTCTCTTTATTCTCATTCTTCACCTCTGATCTGTTAGCAAGTCCTCCTTATTTAAACCATTTAATGCTCTTCCCTGGGCATTCCCATTGCTATTGTTTTGGATGCCTTATCATCATTCCTAATGTAGATTACTAGAATAGATTCTTAATTTATACTTGTTTCCAGGAAACCCCTCTCATCCTCCCTCACACACTAGTCAGAGTAACTTTAAAGCACATCCCACCTAAAAACCTTTCAGTATCCCTGCTGCACACAAGGGGAATTCCATCCAGACTCCTTCCCAGGAGAAGGAATGCCCTTCATTAGTTCACTTTCCATATCTTTCCACCTTCATCTTCTACTCCTTGACTTGTTCCGGCCCATGTTCCTGCCACTCTCATTTAGCCAACTCTTCCTAAACATGTCACTCTCCATGCCTTTGCACCTTCTGTTCCTTCAACTGAAAAGGATATCCTTTTGTCTCTGATCCATTTGGAAAAATCCCACTTGCCCTTCCAAGCCCAGCCCAAATGTCACCTCTCCCGCAAAGCCATCCCTGAAAAGTCTTTTTGTCGTTATTTTCAGGACAGTGCAACCATTATACTTTGTATAAACTTCTAACACTACAATTAAAAGATTGCTCAGTAATTATTTATGCATCTGTCCCTCTCTACTGTGAACTCAAAAAGAGGATTGAACTTTGTCATCTTCACGTTTCTGGTCTCCAGCACCAAACATTGTCAGGTACGTGGTTCATATACAGTAAATATTGATTAATAAAAAAGGATTGAGGGGCGCCTGGGTGGCTCAGTGAGTTAAAGCCTCTGCCTTCGGTTCAGGTCATAATCCCAGGGTCCTGAGATTGAGCCCCACATCGAGCTCTCTGCTCAGCAGTGAACCTGCTTCTCCCTCTCTCTCTGCCTGCCTCTCTGCCAGCTTGTGATCTCTTGCCTGTCAAATAAATAAAATTTAAATAATAATAATAATAATTAAAAAGGGTTGAAAAAACTAATGAGGAAGAAAAGGGCAATGTTTGTTCCATTTGACAACTTCAGTATATCTCAGGTATGATTCCAGACCCAGCAGCATGAGTGTCACCCATGATCTCGTTAGAAATGCACATTCTAATGAATACTGTTATGCTGGAAATAAAAAAAAAATAATAAAAAAAAAAGAGAGAAAAACGGCAAAAAAAAAAAAAAAAAAAAAAAAGAAATGCACATTCTTAGCCCTGTGCCAGATCTACCACTCCATCAGAAACCCTGGGGGTGGATTCCCAATCTATATTTTAACAAGCCCTCAGGCTGATTCAAATGAATGTTAAATTTGAGAACTCCTGGTGTATTTGAACCTGACTGATGTGTACAGCAGATCTCAGATGTAATGTAATGAAAACAAATAAAACATCTAATGGAAGCCATGAGACCCAGGTTCTAATGTCAGTTCTGCCACCAGCTCCTAATTAGCTCTTGAGCAAGCCACTTAAACTTTTAGAACATGTTTCCCTCTGTGAAGGCAGAAGACTAGGCAATCTCTAAATTCCTTTTCCATCATGAAGTTTCTCTCTTTGTGTGGAAGAGATATACTCTCTGATGCTAAAGGACAGAGATAGCAGTAGAGAACAGAGAAAACTGAAATAGCACTCTCTGCCGTGATGGTGTGAGCCTGCTACAGAAGCTCAGACCGTTGGTCCTACAGGTTCACTCTCTAGTAATCTGAAGCAGCAAACGCTTCATGCTTCGCAGGAATTTAGTAGTCCCTCACCTCAAGTAATGCACCAGCCAACCAAACAATTCTACAGGGAGGAACAGGGTGTTTTCTGACCCTCTTATGATCAGATCATTCTTGGAAGCATGACACATGTTTACCCTCTCCTCTTGTGTGTAAGTGCTCAGACATTCAAAATATGGGAAATCAGGAAGAGTTGGGATTGGTCGTGGTGTGGTAGTATATGTGTGTGTGGTCTCTATTTCCCATGAACCCAAATAGGAAAATCCCTCCTTCAGTTTCACTCTGCATAATACTGGTTTAGTGATGTGAATTAAATTAAACATGTTATAAAAAAAAAAAAATTAAACATGTTATGTTATCCAGGTTGTGTCTAGAATAACAATAAGCCTCAGCAAAGGAAAATATTCTGTCAGTGAGTGGGCAAAGCAGACCAATAAAAAATGCATATTCTGCCCCGTAGAGGCCAGAGACCAGAGGTACCAGATTTTTATATATATATTTGATATTGTTTAAAGAAATACATATTTCATAAATGTCATATATATGTATTTATTGTTTAAAGAAATATATATTCATAAATATATATTATATCTATTTGACTATTATATATTAATTATTAAAAGGAATATATTTTATAAATATGTATCTCATATATATATATGTATATGTATATATATATATATATATATATATATATGTTTTAAAGAATGTCCACCTATATGTGAAAGTAAGTGGACACAGTAAGTCCAACAAGTGATTTTATCACTCTAATGGCCAACTATAAAAATAGTCCTTTAGGCCTGGGACCTTAAGCCAGTACTGGTGAAAATGCTAGATATCAAAAACGTTTCAATAACTAGAAGAAATATGTCCTCATTTCCTTCAGCGGGATTATCATTTTCAGGTACCTCAGATACATTAGATTAAGATTCAGTCCAATATGCATTTCTTAGTCTTTGTTATATGTCAGAAACTCTGCTTGGTGTGTTAGAAATATTACAGGGTTCCTGTTCCTAGAAGTTGAGTCTAGTGGGACAGACAGACACTTTAAAAAGTGATTATTATATAAGTAAGGATTATACACTGGGTACATGGGAGCAAGAAAGAAGGATATTTTAGATCTTACTAAAGATATACAGAAATCAAGTCTGATATCTTACCTGGAGCAAAGCCCAATCAAGAGTCAGACAAATTCTGGATCACCAGGAGGATGAATAAAGCAGACACCTGTCAGGAGGAAGGACTACGAACACTCCTATCTAGGCATGTCATCGACATCTACTCTAAGGGGAAATTCTCAGAGTTCCTTGACTTGGGGTTGCTTTGAGCAGCATGCTGTGCAGCCGTGCTTAGAACTGTGTGATAGGGAACTGCAAAATGCCTGTCAAAACCCTTGACAAGTGAAAGACAGGCAAACTAGGGAGGAAGCTTTTTCTCCCTCCTCACCAGCCTGTGAACACCTGTTACTAACCGAGGAAGCTGAGACACACATTTGGCACATGTTGGCAGCACCATCAGAGTCAGCCCCTCCTCACAATTGAGTGAAAACGTGATCCTTTTTCTGTGGGTTCTGCTGCACAAAACCCAAGTTCCCTTTGCTGTATAGTTATCAGAAATGAGAGCAAGAGATGATAAAACTCAAGCTGGTTTTACCATGGCTGAATATGGGCTGGCCAAAAATTTTGGCAGCATTCTTTCTGAGATGAGAAAAATCACGCTAACACCATTTGCAGGGAGTTTTTCAACTGACAAACACCTTAATGAATTTATACAGTTGGCTCTATAACAACCTGAGAGAATGGGTACACCATCTCCTATAGTCCCCATTTTATAGAAAAAGAAATGAGGGTGGCTTCAGGCGTGTGAGGGACTGTACAATCTCCAGTAAGAAGCAGATTTGATCGTGTGAGTACAGGTCTTTGGCATGTTTGATGGACATTGGTTCTCAAAGAATTCAGAAAGATGTGTCTACTTGAATTCTAGCCTTCTGGGTAGAAAGTAGTTCAGGTTGCATCTTTCAAAGCAACAGAAATTCAACTCGTCTCCCTCAAAGTGCATTAACTGTTTTTGGAAGCCTTGAGGCTCACAAGGACTGGAAAGATGCCAGCAGAAGGTGTGCTGTTAGCCAGTTGGGAGCCGTCTGCCCCTTATACAAGCTTATGAAATGTGAAAAGTCATTCTGACCAAGTTTTGTGAGGACTGAATACTTCATGAACATGATGCACCAGACAGTCAATGAAGATCAGTGTCTTAGTTTTATAAAATACAAATAATATATGACTATTCCGCTTACCTGCTGATTGAGGACTCTGGGTCTGGATGTAGGGAAGAGACTTCTCTCCTAGTGTTTGTGAAATTGAGTGTTTTTGGTCATATCATGGATTACAGACAGATGCCAGAAAGGCAGAATTTAAAAGCAAAACAAAACAAAACTTGATAACCTGCACATTGCACAAGGCATATTTGTACTTGCAATTTGGCTCAGTTCATTCCAATTTTTTTTTTTTACTTTAGAGTTTCATTTAATTAGAAATGTAATTTAAAATAAACAGCAAATTAAAAATAATAAAAAAAAGAAAAATGACAAATTCTCTCCAGAAAAAGTTCTTTTCAGAGGGGGCTCTAGAGTTGGCTCTACAAAATACCAGCTGCTGGTTTGTTTTATTATTACTTGGTTTAAATATATCCATGGCTGAGGGGGAGGAGGGCAACTGAGAGCAGCTTTGGCTTCCTGTGATGCTTGATGCTTATTTCACCAAGTTGTTTGTGGGACTGACAACATTTTCCATGAGGAAAATTTTCTATGAGGAAACCCCATTAGACATGAGGTCTAAATGAATCTGTAGGTTGAATTATTTCTCCAGCACCTATAGACAGTCTCACTTCCTTATTTGGAAAATAGGGATGATCTTACCCATCTTACCCATCTATGACTTTTTCACATAGATCAAATAAAATAAAGGGATATGCAAGTCTTTGAAACTGTGCATAGGACTGTACTAATTTTATTCGCATCTCTCATTCAGTTGTACTTTTTCAAAAATAGGCAGTGCAGCTCTTCAGAGTGGTGCTACCAGGCATTCTGAATTTAAAACCTTCCAAGCTATCCTGTTCCTGTGCAATATTAGCTATTCTCCTTTGGAACCAATTTAGCTGTTCAAAACACCACTCTGATACTGATTCTTGCATAAATAACATTATTTCTTGGAACTTGCTTTCTGAGAGATAATCTTACTAAGACTTGGAGCTTTGACTCCCTCAAATTAGAGGATGAAACATCATGTCTGCTCCTTCCTTCTCCAAATAGTTCACATACTGTCCTATGATCCTCTTCCCTTTCCTCTGGTTTTTGATATGAAATATGGCATTTCTTTCCACGAGGATGCCATTCAGAGTCCCAGCTGTTCAGGGCTATGGCCACTTCGTCTTAAAAATTGGAGTAAAGGGGCACCTGGGTGGCTCAGTCATTTGCCTCTTGGTTTCAGCTCAGGTCATATTTCATGGGTTGTGGGATCGGGCCCTAGGTCAGACTCCATGCTCAGCAGGGAGTCTACTTGAAGATTCACTCCCTCTGTTCCTTCCCCCACTCATGCACTTTTTCTCTCTCTCTCAAATAAATACAGATCTTATAAAACCAAAACAAAAACAAAACGAACAAACAAAAACTAAAGCTCATTAATAAGATAACTTCATCTTAAAAAAATTGGAGTCAAATGGAACATCCCACCTGGGCCACTCTACTCCTAGTGCACTTCCATGAAGTTTTACCTACTAAAAAGCCTTATGTGGTATTTAGACCAGTTAACACTGATATTATTTCTTGAACTCAACTCTCTCCTAGGGTTTTGGCTGAGGAACTCCATGTTGTACTCTCTCTATATATATGAACTTTATCTGGAACATCATGTCTAGTTGAGGGCTTTTCTTTTGAGGTTTAGAAAACTCTGCTGATCTTTAAAGATTATTATAAGATCTTTGTACTCAGGGTTTTCTCTTACTGAATGTGGCTTTCACTTGTTTTCTTAAATGCAGATTATATATGTATGAGAAATATATATTACATATACTTTATATAAGATATATATTTTTAATTAAAATAATACTCAAATAAGATGCCAGTTTCTAACAAGTCTGTTTTGTTTCATTTAGATATAACTGGTATGGAACAAAGAAGGAGGTCAAGGTTATTTTCTTTATTTGGATTCCAGTTAACATACAGTGTAATATTAGCTTCAGGTGTACAATACTGTAATTCAACACTTCTGTACATCACTCAGTTCTCATCACAATAAGTGCACTCCTTAATCCCCACCACCCATTTAACCCACCCCGCAACCCCCTCCCCTCTGGTAACCATCAATATGTTCTCTATACTAAAGAGTCTGTTTCTTGGTTTGTCTTCCTCTGTCTCTTTTTTTCCTTTGCTTGTTTGTTTTATTTCTTAAATTCCACATATGACTCAAATCCTATGGTATTTGTCTTTCTCCGACTGATTTTGCTTAGCATCGTACTCTCTAGCTCCATCAATGTCGTTGCAAAAGGCAAGATTTCATTCTTTTTATGACTGAGTAATAATAGTCCATTGTGTGTACCACCTCTCTTTATCCATTCATCAGTCCATGGACACTTGTGATGTTTCCATAATTGGGCTATTGTATATAATGCTGGGCTATTGCAGATAATGCTGGTAAAAACATCCAGGTGCATGTATCCTTTGAATTCGTTTATCCTCTGAGTAAATACCTAGAAGTGCAGTTGCTGGATTGTAGAATAGTTCTATTTTTAACTTGTTGAGGAAACTCCATACTATTTTCCAGTGTGGCTATGCCAGTTTGCATTCCTACCAACAGTGCAAGAGGGTTCTCTTTTTCCCACATCCACGCCAACACCTGTTGTTTCTTATGTTGCTGATTTTAGCCATTCTGACTGGTGTGAGGTAATATCTCATTGTGTATTTTTTTGTTTTGTTTTTGTTTTTTTCATGCCCAGCAGTGAAGCCAATCATGGGGCTTGAATTCATGACCTGAGCTGAAATCAAGAGTTGGATGCTTAACCTTTATAGGCCACCCAAGTGCCCCATCTCACTGTAGTTTTGATTTGTGCTTCCCTGATGATCACTGATGTTGAGCATCTTTTCATGTATCTATTGGCCATCTGGATGTCTTCTTTGGAAAAATATATATTTATGTCTTCTGTCCACTTTTAATTGGATTATTCATTTTTGGGGTGTTGAATTTTAGAAGTTCTTTATAAATTTTGGATACTAACCCTTTATTGGGTATGTCACTTGCAAATATCTTCTCCTATTCTGTAGGTTGCCTTTATTTTTAATGACTGTTTCCTTCACTGTGCAGAAGATTTTAATTTTGGTATAATCCCAATAGTTTATTTTTATGTATAATTCCCTTGCCTCAAGAGACATATCAAGAAGAAGTTGCTATGGCTGATGTCAAATAGATTACTGCCCATGTTCCCTAGGATTTTTACAGTTTCATGTCTCATGTTTAGGCCTTTAATACATTGTGAATTTATTTTTGTGTGTGGTGTAAGAAAGTGGTCTGGTTTCATTAATTTGCATGTTGCCATCCAGTTTTCCCCACAACACGTTTTAAAAAGACTATCTCTCTTCCATGGATATTCTTTACTGCTTTGTTGAACAGTAATTGAACATATAGTTGTGAGTTCATTTCAAGGTTCTCTATTGATTTATATGTCTCTTTTTGTACCAGTACCATACTGTTTTGATCAATACAGCTTTGTAATATAACTTGAAGTTCGGAATTATGATACCACATGCTTTGCTTTTCTTTTTCAAGGTTGCTTTCGCTATTTGGGGTCCTTTGTTGTTTTATACAAATTTTAGGATTCTTTATTCTAATTCTGTGAAAAATGCAATTAGTATTTTGTTAGGGATTATATTAAGTATGTAGATTGCTTTGGGTAGTATAGACATTTTACATTATTTTTGTTTTTCCAACCCATGAGCATGAATGTCTTTCCATTTCTTTGTGTCATCTTTAATTTGTTCCATCAGTGTTTCATAGTTTTCAGAGTAAAGATCTTTCACCTCTTTGGTTAGGTTTATTCCTAAGCATTTTGGCACAATTAAAAATGAGATTGATTCCTTAATTTCTTTTTCTGCTGCTTCATTATTGGTGTATGGAAATGCAAGATTTCTGTACATTGATTTTGTATCCTGTGACTTTACTGAATTTGTGTATCAGTTCTTGCAATTTTGTGAAGTCTTTTCCAGGTTTGTATATAGCATATCATGTCATCTGCAAATAATGAAAGGTTTATTTCTTCCTTGCCAATAAGATGTCTTTTTAAAAATTATTTTTATTTTCAACATTTTGAGGAACCTCCATGCTGTTTTCCAGAGTGGCTGCACCAGCTCAAAAAAAAAAAAAAAAAAAAAATTATTTTTATTAACATATAATGTATTATTTGCCCAGGGGTACAGGTCTGTGAATCATCAGGCTTACACATTTCACAGCACTAACCATAGCACATGCTCTCCCCAACGTCCATAACCCAACCACCCTCTCTCTACCCCCTAGCCCCCAGCAACCCTCAGTTTGTTTTGTGAGATTAAGAGTCTCTTATGGTTTGTCTCCCTCCCAATGTCCATCAACAGATGGATGGATAGAGAAGATGTGAAATTACATGTGTATGTGTGTGTGTGTGTATAAAATTTCATATATATGTATATATGTATGTAATCTCATACACACGCACACACACACACTCAGACACACACAATGGAATACTATGTACCCATCAAAAGAAATGAAATCTTTCCATTCGCAATGATGGGGATGGAACTAGAGGGTATCATGCTGAGTGAAATAAGTCAATCAGAGAAAGACAATTATCATATGATCTCCCTGAGGAATTTGAGAGGCAGAGTGGGGGGGGGGGTGCCAATAAGATATCTTTTATTTCTTTTTGTTGTCTGATTGCTGTGGCTAAGACTTCCAGTATAATGTTAAATAACAGTAGCTAGAGTGGTGATCCTTGTCTTCTTCCTGACAGTAGAGGAAAAGCTCTCAACTTTTCCCCATTGAGGATAATATTAGCTGTGAGTTTTTCATATATGGCCTTTATTATGTTGAAGTTTGTTCTCTCTAAACCTGCTTTGTTGAGGGTTTTTATCATGAATGGATGTTGTACTTTGTCAAATGCCTTTTCTGCATCTAGTGAAATGATCATATTATTTGTGTCCTTTCTTTCATTAATGTAGTGTATAATGTGAATACTGAATCACCCTTGCAACACAGGAATAAATCCCATTTGATCATGATGAATGATTTTTTTAATGTATTATTGAATTCAGTTTGCTAGCATTTTATTGAGAAATTTTGCATCCATATTCATCATGGTTATTGGCCCGTAGTTCGTTGCCTTTTTTAGTGGAGTCTTTATCTGGTTTTGGTATCAGAGTGATACTGGCCTCATAGAATAAGTTTGGAAGCTTTTCTTCCCTTTCTATTTTTTAGAATAGTTTAAGAGGAATAGGTATTAAGTCTTCTTAAAATGCCTAATAGAATACATCTGTGAAACCATCTGCCCTGGATTTTGTTTGTTGGGAGTTTTTTTGATTACTGATTCAGTTTCTTTGCTGGTTATCAGTCTGTTCAAGTTTTCTATTTCTTCCTGTTTCAACTTTAGTAGTTATGTTTCTAGGAATCTGTCCATTTCTTCCATGTTGTCCAATTTGTTGGCCTATAGTTTTTCATAATATTCTCTTATATTTGTTTGTATTTCTATAGTGATGGTTGTTTTTTCCTCCTCTCTCATTTGGGATTTTATTTGTTTGGATCCTCTCTCTCTCTCTCTCTTTTTTTTTTTTTTTTTTTAATAAGTCTGGCTAGAGGTCTATAAATATTATGAATCTTTCCAGAGAAACAGCTCCTGGTTTCATTTATCTGTTCTATTGCTTTTTTTTTTTTTTTTCCGTTTCTATATCTTGTATTTGTGCTCTGATTTTTATTATTTTCTTCCTTCTGCTGGCTTTAGGTTTCATTTGTTTTTCTTTTCTAGGTCCTTTAGGTATAAGGTTAGGTTGTTTATTTGAGATTTTTCTTGCTTCTTGAGGTGGACCTGTATTGCTATATATTTCCCTCTTTGGACTGCCCTACTGTATCCATCCCAAAGGTTTTGGACCATTGTGTTCTCATTTTCATTTGTTTCTATTTTTTTTTTTTTATTTCCAGCATAACAGTATTCATTATTTTTGCACCACACCCCGTGCTCCATGCAATACGTGCCCTCTATAATACCCACCACCTGGTACCCCAACCTCCCACCCCCTGTCCCTTCAAAACCCTCAGATTGTTTTTCAGAGTCCATAGTCTCTCATGGTTCACCTCCCCTTCCAATTTCCCCCAACTCCCTTCTCCACTCTAAGTCCCCATGTCCTCCATGCTATTTGTTATGCTCCACAAATAAGTGAAACCATATGATAATTGACTCTCTCTGCTTGACTTATTTCACTCAGCATAATCTCTTCCAGTCCCGTCCATGTTGCTACAAAAGTTGGGTATTCATCCTTTCTGATGGAGGCATAATACTCTATCCCCAGGGGTACAGGTCTGTGAATCACCAGGTTTACACACTTCACAGCACTCACCAAAGCACATACCCTCCCCAATGTCCATAATCCCACCCCCTTCTCCCAAACCCCTCCCCCCAGCAACCCTCAGTTTGTTTTGTGAGATTAAAAGTCACTTATGGTTTGTCTCCCTCCCAATCCCATCTTGTTTCATTTATTCTTCTCCTACCCACTTAAGCCCCCATGTTGCATCACCACTTCCTCATATCAAGGAGATCATATGATAGTTGTCTTTCTCTGCTTGACTTATTTCGCTAAGCATGATACGCTCTAGTTCCATCCATGTTGTCGCAAATGGCAAGATTTCATTTCTTTTGATGGCTGCATAGTATTCCATTGTGTATATATACCACATCTTCTTGATCCATTCATCTGTTGATGGACATCTAGGTTCTTTCCATAGTTTGGCTATTGTGGACATTGCTGCTATAAACATTCGGGTGAATGTGCCCCTTTGGATCACTACGTTTGTATCCTTAGGGTAAATACCCAATAGTGCAATTGCTGGGTCATAGGGCAGTTCTATTTTCAACATTTTGAGGAACCTCCATGCTGTTTTCCAGAGTGGCTGCACCAGCTTGCATTCCCACCAACAGTGGAGGAGGGTTCCCCTTTCTCCGCATCCTCGCCAGCATCTGTCATTTCCTGACTTGTTGATTTTAGCCATTCTGACTGGTGTGAGGTGATATCTCATTGTGGTTTTGATTTGTATTTCCCTGATGCCGAGTGATATGGAGCACTTTTTCATGTGTCTGTTGGCCATCTGGATGTCTTCTTTGCAGAAATGTCTGTTCATGTCCTCTGCCCATTTCTTGATTGGATTATTTGTTCTTTGGGTGTTGAGTTTGCTAAGTTCTTTATAGATTCTGGACACTAAGTCCTTTATCTGATATGTCATTTGCAAATATCTTCTCCCATTCTGTCAGTTGTCTTTTGATTTTGTTAACTGTTTCCTTTGCTGTGCAAAAGCTTTTGATCTTGATGAAATCCCAATAGTTCATTTTTGCCCTTGCTTCCCTTGCCTTTTGCGTTGTTCCTAGGAAGATGTTGCTGCGGTTGAGGTCAAAGAGGTTGCTGCCTGTGTTCTCCTCAAGGATTTTGATGGATTCCTTTCGCACATTGAGGTCCTTCATCCATTTTGAGTCTATTTTTGTGTGTGGTGTAAGGAAATGGTCCAATTTCATTTTTCTGCATGTGGCTGTCCAATTTTCCCAGCACCATTTATTGAAGAGGCTGTCTTTTTGCCATTGGACATTCTTTCCTGCTTTGTCGAAGATTAGTTGACCATAGAGTTGAGGGTCTATTTCTGAGCTCTCTATTCTGTTCCATTGATCTATGTGTCTGTTTTTGTGCCAGTACCATGCTGTCTTGATGACGACAGCTTTGTAATAGAGCTTGAAGTCCGGAATTGTGATGCCACCAACGTTGGCTTTCTTTTTCAATATCCCTTTGGCTATTCGAGGTCTTTTCTGGTTCCATATAAATTTTAGCATTATTTGTTCCATTTCTTTGAAAAAGATGGATGGTACTTTGATAGGAATTGCATTAAATGTGTAGATTGCTTTAGGTAGCATAGACATTTTCACAATAATTATTCTTCCAATCCAGGAGCATGGAACATTTTTCCATTTCTTTGTGTCTTCCTCAATTTCTTTCATGAGTACTTTATATTTTTCTGAATATAGATTCTGTGTCTCTTTGGTTAGGTTTATTCCTAGGTATCTTATGGTTTTGGGTGCAATTGTAAATGGGATTGACTCCTTAATTTCTCTTTCTTCTGTCTTGCTGTTGGTGTAGAGAAATGCAACTGATTTCTGTGCATTGATTTTATATCCTGACACTTTACTGAATTCCTGTATAAGTTCTAGCAGTTTTGGAGTGGAGTCTTTTGGGTTTTCCACATATAGTATCATATCATCTGCGAAGAGTGATAATTTGACTTCTTCTTTGCCGATTTGGATGCCTTTAATTTCCTTTTGTTGTCTGATTGCTGAGGCTAGGACCTCTAGTACTATGTTGAATAGCAGTGGTGATAATGGACATCCCTGCCGTGTTCCTGACCTTAGTGGAAAAGCTTTCAGTTTTTCTCCATTGAGAATGATATTTGCGGTGGGTTTTTCATAGATGGCTTTGATGATATTGAGGTATGTGCCCTCTATCCATACCCTTTGAAGAGTTTTGATCAGGAAGGGATGCTGTACTTTGTCAAATGCTTTTTCAGCATCTATTGAGAGTATCATATGGTTCTTGTTCTTTCTTTTATTGATGTGTTGTATCACATTGACTGATTTGCGGATGTTGAACCAACCTTGCAGCCCTGGAATAAATCCCACTTGGTCGTGGTGAATAATCTTTTTAATGTACTGTTGAATCCTATTGGCTAGTATTTTGTTGAGTATTTTCGCATCTGTGTTCATCAAGGATATCGGTCTATAGCTCTCTTTTTTGGTGGGATCCTTGTCTGGTTTTAGGATCAAGGTGATGCTGGCCTCATAAATGAGTTTGGAAGTTTTCCTTCCATTTCTATTTTTTGGAACAGTTTCAGGAGAATAGGAATTAGTTCTTCTTTAAATGTTTGGTAGAATTCCCCCGGGAAGCTGTCTGGCCCTGGGCTTTGTTTGTTTGGAGATTTTTAATGACTGTTTCAATCTCCTTACTGGTTATGGGTCTGTTCAGGCTTTCTATTTCTTCCTG
Organism: Mustela erminea; assembly: GCF_009829155.1. Taxonomy (NCBI): domain Eukaryota; kingdom Metazoa; phylum Chordata; class Mammalia; order Carnivora; family Mustelidae; genus Mustela; species Mustela erminea. Next base: position 60,436,593 of record NC_045625.1, read on the forward strand.
GTTCAGTTGTGGTAGTTTATATGTTTCTAGGAATGCATCCATTTCTTCCAGATTGTCAAATTTATTGGCGTAGAGTTGCTCATAGTATGTTCTTATAATAGTTTGTATTTCTTTGGTGTTAGTTGTGATCTCTCCTCTTTCATTCATGATTTTATTTATTTGGGTCCTTTCTCTTTTCTTTTTGATAAGTCGGGCCAGGGGTTTATCAATTTTATTAATTCTTTCAAAGAACCAGCTCCTAGTTTCGTTGATTTGTTCTATTGTTTTTTTGGTTTCTATTTCATTGATTTCTGCTATGATCTTTATGATTTCTCTTCTCCTGCTGGGCTTAGGGTTTCTTTCTTGTTCTTTCTCCAGCTCCTTTAGGTGTAGGGTTAGGTTGTGTACCTGAGACCTTTCTTGTTTCTTGAGAAAGGCTTGTACCGCTATATATTTTCCTCTCAGGACTGCCTTTGTTGTGTCCCACAGATTTTGAACCGTTGTATTTTCATTATCATTTGTTTCCATGATTTATTTCAATTCTTCTTTAATTTCCCGGTTGACCCATTCATTCTTTAGAAGGATGCTGTTTAGTCTCCATGTATTTGGGTTCTTTCCAAACTTCCTTTTGTGGTTGAGTTCTAGCTTTAGAGCATTGTGGTCTGAAAATATGCAGGGAATGATCCCAATCTTTTGATACCGGTTGAGTCCTGATTTAGGACCGAGGATGTGATCTATTCTGGAGAATGTTCCATGTGCACTAGAGAAGAATGTGTATTCTGTTGCTTTGGGATAAAATATTCTGAATATATCTGTGATGTTCATCTGGTCCAGTGTGTCGTTTAAGGCCTTTATTTCCTTGCTGATCTTTTGCTTGGATGATCTGTCCATTTCAGTGAGGGGAGTGTTAAAGTCCCCTACTATTATTGTATTATTGTTGATGTGTTTCTTTGATTTTGTTATTAATTGGTTTATATAGTTGGCTGCTCCCACGTTGGGGGCATAGATATTTAAAATTGTTAAATCTTCTTGTTGGACAGACCCTTTGAGTATGATATAGTGTCCTTCCTCATCTCTTATTATAGTCTTTGGCTTAAAATGCAATTGATCTGATATAAGGATTGCCACTCCTGCTTTCTTCTGATGTCCATTAGCATGGTAAATTCTTTTCCACCCCCTCACTTTAAATCTGGAGGTGTCTTCGGGCTTAAAATGAGTTTCTTGGAGGCAACATATAGATGGGTTTTGTTTTTTTATCCATTCTGATACCCTGTGTCTTTTGACAGGGGCATTTAGCCCATTAACATTCAGGGTAACTATTGAGAGATATGAATTTAGTGCCATTGTATTGCCTGTAAGTTGACTGTTACTGTATATGGTCTCTGTTCCTTTCTGATCTACCACTTGTAGGCTCTCTCTTTGCTTAGAGGACCCCTTTCAATATTTCCTGTAGAGCTGGTTTGGTATTTGCAAATTCTTTCAGTTGTTGTTTGTCCTGGAAGCTTTTAATCTCTCCTTCTATTTTCAATGATAGCCTAGCTGGATATAGTATTCTTGGCTGCATGTTTTTCTCGTTTAGTGCTCTGAAAATATCATGCCAGCTCTTTCTGGCCTGCCAGGTCTCTGTGGATAAGTCAGCTGCCAATCTAATATTTTTACCATTGTATGTTACAGACTTCTTTTCCCGGGCTGCTTTCAGGATTTTCTCTTTGTCACTGAGACTTGTAAGTTTTACTATTAGGTGACGGGGTGTGGGCCTATTCCTATTGATTTTGAGGGGCGTTCTCTGAACCTCCTAAATTTTGATGCTCGTTCCCTTTGCCATATTGGGGAAATTCTCCCTAATAATTCTCTCCAGTATACCTTCTGCTCCCCTCTCTCTTTCTTCTTCTTCTGGAATCCCAATTATTCTAATGTTGTTTCGTCTTATGGTGTCACTTATCTCTCGAATTCTCCCCTCGTGGTCCAGTAGCTGTTTGTCCCTCTTTTGCTCAGCTTCTTTATTCTCTGTCATTTGGTCTTCTATATCACTAATTCTTTCTTCTGCCTCATTTATCCTAGCAGTGAGAGCCTCCATTTTTGATTGCACTTCATTAATAGCTTTTTTTATTTCAACTTGGTTAGATTTTAGTTCTTTTATTTCTCCAGAAAGGGCTTTTATATCTCTCGAGAGGGTTTCTCTAATATCTTCCATGCCTTTTTCGAGCCCGGCTAGAACCTTGAGAATTGTCATTCTGAACTCTAGATCTGACATATTACCAATGTCTGTATTGATTAGTTCCCTAGCCTTCGGTACTGCCTCTTGTTCTTTTTTTTGTGTTGAATTTTTCCGTCTTGTCATTTTGTCCAGATAAGAGTATATGAAGGGGCAAGTAAAATACTAAAAGGGTGGCAACAACCCCAGGAAAAAAATGCTTTAACCAAATTAGAAGAGACCCAAAATCGTGAGGGGGGAGAAAGGGGATAAAAAGAGGTTCAAAAAGGAAGAAAGAAAAAAAAAGAAAAAAGAGAAGAAAAAAAAAAGAAAAAAGAAAAGAAAAGAATTAAAAAAAAAAAGGAAAACACCTAAGAAAAATGTAAAAAAGAAAAAAAATATATATATTAGATAAACTAGTAAAAAATCGTTAAAAAAGAAAAAGGTAACAGTTAAAAAAAAAAAAATTTTACCCGAAGGCGAGAAAAAAAAAAAACAAAAAATGAAAAAAAAAAATTAAATTAACTGCAAAACTAAAAAAAAATCACAGGGAAAAAGCCATGAGTTCCGTGCTTGGCTTTCTCCTCCTCTGGAATTCTGCTGCTCTCCTTGGTATTGAAACCGCACTCCTTGGTAGGTGAACTTGGTCTCGGTTGGATTTCTTGTTGATCTTCTGGGGGAGGGGCCTGTTGTAGTGATTCTCAAGTGTCTTTGCCCCAGGCGGAATTACACCGCCCTTACCCAGGGCCGGGGTGAGTAATCCGCTCGGGTTTGCTTTCAGGAGCTTTTGTTCCCTGAGCGCTTTCCGTAGAGTTCCGGAGGATGGGAATACAAATGGCGGCCTCCTGGTCTCTGGCCAGGAGGAGCCGAGAGCCTGGAGCCCCACTCCTCAGTGCGCCCTGAGAGAACAGCGCCCAGTTACTCCTGTCTGCCTGACCTCCGGCCGCGCTCCGAGCTCTCCGAGCCTGCGACCAGTTCAAGGTAACACCGAGCTGTGAGCTTACTGTTGGCTCTGTCTCTGTAGCCGGCTTTCCCGTTCCAATACCCGCAAGGTCTGCGACACTCAGACACCCCTGCTCCTTCTGTGACCCTGCGGGACCTGAGGCCACGCTGAACCCGCGTGGGCTTCGCCCCGGTTTAGCCTCTGGAGCGATGTCCCTCAGCGGAACAGACTTTTAAAAGTCCTGATTTTCTGCAACGTTGCTCCGCCGCTTGCCGGGAGCCGGCCCCTCCCCCCGGGGTCTATCTTCCCGTTGCTTTGGATTCACTTCTCCGCCGGTCCTACCTTTCAGAAAATGGTTGTTTTTCTGTTTCCAGAATTGCTGTTCTTCTTCTCTTCGATCTGCCGATGGGTTTTCAGGTGTTTGCAATCTTTAGATAAGCTATCTAGCTGATCTCCGGCTAGCTGAAGCAGTCTCAGCCTGCTACTTCTCCGCCATCTTGACTCCTCCCCCTCTGTTTCTATTTTTTTTTAATTTCTTCTTTGATTTCCTGCATAACCCATTGATTGTTTAGTAATATACCACCTAACCTCCATGTATCTGTGGTCTTTCCAATTTTTTCTTTTTGGTTAACTTCTATTTCATAGTGTTATGGTCAGAAAAGTTGTATCCTATGGTTTTATTCTTTTTGTATCTGTTGAGGCCTGGTTTGTGACCTAATATGTGATCTATTCTGGAGAATGATCCATTCTGGAGAATGTGCACTTGAAAACACTGTGTCTTTTGCTGTTTTTGAAAGGAATGTTTTGAATATATATTTTAAGTACATCTGGTTCAGTGTGTCATTCAAAATCATTGTTCCCTTACTGATGTTCTGTTAGATGATCTGACCATTGATGTAAGTGGGGTGTTAAAGTCTCCCACTATTATTGTATTACTATCAATTCGTTCCTTTATGTTTGTTATTGTTTTATAGATTTGGGATCTCCCATATTGGTGCATATTACTATTGTCATATCTTCTTGTTGGATTATCCCCTTCATTATGATATAGAGCTTTTCATTATCTCTTGTTATAGTTTTTATTTTTATTTCAAATTTTTATTTAAATTCTAGTGAACATATAGTGTAATATTGGTAACAGGAGTCAAATTTAGTGATCCATCACTTACATATAACATCCAGTGCTCATCATAAGTGCCCTCTTTAATAACCACCCATCTAGCCCATCCCCCAACCCACCTCTTTTCATCAACCTTCAGTTTGTTCTCCATCATTAAGAGTCTCTTATGGTTTGCTTCCCTCTCTCTTTTTTTCCCTTCCCACATCTGTTTTGTTTCTTAAATTCCACATATAAGTGAAGTCAGATGTTATTTTTTCTTTCTCTCACTGAATTATTTCACTGAGGTTAATGTACTTTAGCTCCATCCAGGTCATTGCAAATGGCAAGATTTTATTCCTTTTGTTGGCTGATCTATATCTATATCTATATCTATATATAGATATATAGATATATAGATATATATTTATATCTGCATCTTCTTTATATCCATTCATCAGTCGATGAACATTTGGGCTCTTTCCATAGATTGACCATTGTTGATAGTCTCTGTTTTAAAGTCTAGTTTGTCCAATATAGGTGTTGCTACTCTGGCTTTCTTGTGACATCCATTTACATGACAAATGTTTCTCCATACCCTCAATTTCAATCTGGAGGTGTTTTTAGGTCTAAAATGAATCATCTATAGGCAGCATATAGATGGGTCTCATTTTTTTATTCATTCTGATACCTGAGTCTTTTGGTTGAATCATTTAGTTCATTTCCATTCAAAGTAATTATTGATAGCTATGTATTTATTACCTCTTATTACTTCTTTTGTTATTGTTTCTGGAGATTTTCTCTGATCCTGTCTTATCTTTGTCACTTTGGGTCTTTCTTTCTCACTCAAAGAGTTCCCTTTAATATTCTTGCATGGCTGACTTAGTGTTCACACATTCCTTTAATTTTTTTTTTGTTTCCTTTTTTTTTTTTTTTCCTGGAAAACTCATTTCTCCTTCCATTCTGAATGATAAACTTAATGGATAGGGTATTCTCAGCTGCAGATTTTTCCCATTCAGCACATTGAATATATAATGTCACTTGCTTCTAGCCTGCAAAATTTCTGTTAAAAAAATCTCCAGCTAGACTTATGAGTCTACTCTTATAAGTTAAGAACTTTTGTCTTGCTGCTCAAGATTTTTTCTTTATCACTATATTTTGTAAATTTAATTACAGTATGTCTTGGTGTTGGCTTGCTTTTGTAGATTTTAATGGGAGTTCTCTGTGCCTCATGGATTTAAATATCTGTTTCCTTCCCTGGATTAGGGAAGTTTTTACCTATTATCTCCTTAAATAAATTTTCTGCCCCCTTCTCTCTCTCTTTTTCTTCTGGGACTCCTATGATAAAAATGTCATCATATTTGATGGAGTCACTGATGTTCACTAAGTCTCATGTTCCATAATTCTTTCTCAGATCTTTGGTCAGTTTCATGGATTTCCTTTACTTTGCCTTCTAGGTCACTGATTCATTCCTGTTTTTCCGACCTGGTGTTCACTGTATCAAACATGCTTCCAATCTCATTTATTGTATTCTTCATCTCTGATTCCTTTTTTAACTCATTTATCTTGGTGGTAAGAGTCTCCTTGATGTTTTCTATTCTTTTCTCAAGCCTAGTGACTGTCCTTGATTGGTGCTTTAAATTCTCCATCAGGCACGTTACTTATATCTGTTTTGCTTAGATCTCTTACCATGGCCTTATCTTATTCTTTCATTTGGGATAAATTCCTCCATTATGGCATTTTGTCTAAGTCTCTGCCTTCTTCTCTGTGTTGGGAGAGCAAGTTACGATTCCTGTTCCTGAAAGTAACAACTTTATGAAGAAGAGGTCATGTAGTGTTCAGGACCTGGCACTTCAGGGAATATCTCTGGCATGTCCTTCATGTGTTTTGCTTGTATTATAGCTCCTCTATCCTTCAGGCCAGTCATCTGCAAAAGTTCTCCTTGCCTGCTGTGGGCAGTATTTGGTCTTTGCCCTTAATGTGGTGAGTTTTAACTAGGTGTGTTCTGGTCTCTTTGTAATGAGACCTGATACTACTTCCATGAGAACTGAGGCCCTGTAGAAGTCTCTGGTCAGGAGACATGGTGTGGGCAGTGGTTTGTCCTGGTCTTCTGGGGGAGTGGCCTGCCATGCTGGTACTGAGAAAAGCGTGACTGAGAGGGGCAGTCCCAACAGAGCACAAGGGTGTTGGGCTTGATGTAAGCAGTTAGGCAGGCAGTGTCAGCTCTGTGCTGCTCCCTGCAGGTGGCTCTGTGTTTATGCTGAGGGGTAGAAGAGGGAAGTAGTGTCAGCCAACTCCTTTGTTCCTGGAAAGGCATCTCCTTGAATGCAGCCTCTTAGGGAAGCCCTCTGAGAAGAGTGAATAAATCTCCCCTCTGTGTGCTCCAGGCATTCTTCAAATTGTTCTTTCCACACTGCCTGCCCCCAGGAGCAGGACAGTGACCTCGGGCTCTATCCCAGCTAAGTCTGCTGACTTTTAAAACTCAAGGCTTTAAGCCCCAGTGGTTGCAAGAACTCACAAAATTCAGCCCCCCTCAGTTTCCAGGCCAATGGCTTTGTGGAAGTGTTCTTGTGCATTTCCTTGTGTGCTCCTCTTTCTCTCCCTCTACTCCACAATCACAGTTCTCTCCCCTCTACAGCACCGGTGATCCCTTTCTCCTCTAAACCACTCCGTTTGCACTTCCTACTTTCTTTCATGGGGCCTCTCCTCTCCCTTTAGTTGTCGAGTTTGTTCTGTACTTCTTCAGGTTGACTTCTGGGGTATTTAGGATGTTAGGATAATTATGTTTGTGGGACAAGACAAGCCGTGGGTCCTCCTACTCCACCACCATCTTTCTGCTGACCAACCAGGAAGTACAAGTTTAGACTAATTCTCAGTGATCTTAGATAAACCAATGGTAATGATTCTCAACTTTACACCTCTTGACCCAAAGTCTTCCTGAGCTCCAGATTCATATATTCAGTTGCCTTTTGACATAGCTGCTTGGATGACTAATAGGTGTCTTGAATTTAATACTCCCAAAACCAAAATCAAGAAATTCTCAATTTCTCCTTTTATTTTTCAAATGTGCTTTATCTCTTTGTCCCTTTCTTAAGAAGGGCATCACCATCCTCTCAGTGTTCATAACAAAAACCTAGAGATCATCTCTGACTCTTCCTTTTCTCTTTTATTACATACTTAATAAGTTAATTAACAAAGAGATCATTCTACTGAGGTTGCTCTAATGTCATGGTAGCCTTCATAAACAAACGAAAATGTAAACTTGTAAATGCCTCAAGGTAATGAAATCAAAATATGAAGGACAACCAGTCACAAGAAGCCAAATATGTTTTAACCTATAGCCAATCAATAATTTCCTCTTTCTTCCCACACTTTCTATTATATGGATCTTCTCCCTGGCTTCTGTCCAGAGTGCTCCTAATCACTTCTGGTTTAGCGCTGCCTGATTCAAATAAATTTTTACTCAAATAAACTCTTAAAAATTTTAATAGGCCACAACTTATCTTTTAATACACTCAACCCACAGCAAATCCTGTTAGTTCTATCTTCAGAATATTCCTAAAGTTTGACCCCTATCACCACCTACATCATCCTGCTTCAGGTCACCACAGCTGTTACCTGGCCTATTATAATCCTCTCCTGACTGATTTTCCTTCTTGTCTTCTACCTCCTACACTTTCACCCCACATAGCAGGCAGAATGACCAATTCAAATGTAAATTGGATCATGTCATATTCTTCCTTAAAAACCGCTAATCACCGATCTTTTCATATCACACTTAGAATAGATTCTGAGTTCTTTTGTTTATTGGTTTTGTTTTTTTTTGTTGTTTTTTTTTCTTTTGAGATATTCTATGATTGAGCCCTGGATAGTTGTGTGATCTCATTCCACACTTTCCCTCTTGCTTACAGAGTTCCAAACATATACTTTGCTGTCTCTCAAACACACACAGAACATCTCATCTAAGAGTCACTGACTGTTACCTCTGCCTGGAACTTCTCCCCTCAAATAGTCACATAGATTGTCCTTCACATCAGTCAGATATCTGCTCAATTCTCTCAGAGGGCTTTCTGTCAAATCCAGAAGAGCTCCCACTTCTACTCCTATTACTCTATCTTTTTTCTCTACTCTTACTCTTCCTAATACCCTTCACTACCTGACATTCTGCTCAAACACATACCCACACTTGTTTATTTCTCAGTCAAATGTAAGTGTCATGAGGATAGAAGCTTAGAGTGGTGAGTTTACAACTTTATTCCTGGTAACTAGAATAGTGCCAGGTATTCAGTAAGAGCAAGATGAATAATTGTCAATGAATGAGAGCATGCAGGTTTGGATCAGTTTCTTTTCTGTAAAATATGGGTTTCAATCAGATGGTCTGTAACAATATCACTAGCCTTAAAAGCCCAGGATTCCTTGTTTTATTTTTGGGTTTAGATCTTGCTGTATTATGCACAGAAAGTCAACTGTGCCAAAAAACAGTAGCATAGGGCACCTGGATGGCTCAGTGGGTTACGCTTCTGCCTTCAGCTCAGGTCATGTTCTCAGGGCCCTGGAATCGAGTCTTGCATTGGGCTTTCTGCTCAGCAGGGAGCCTGCTTCCTCTTTCCTCTCTCTCTCTGCCTGCCTCTCTGCCTACTTGTTGTGATCTCTCTCTGTCAAATAAATAAATAAAATCTTAAAAAAAAAAGTAGCATTGGAGGCAATGAGCTAGCTATCATCTTACAATAACCCTTAAGAACTTGCTCTTAAATTTTCTTCTGATTAAATGTCTCATTCCTTAGAATTTATGTTTATGGAGTATAAATTAGTATAGCTAATACCATGGGTACAAATAATCTAAATGTCCTCAATTAAGCAAACCAAAATGTTGGTGAGGTCTGGAGGCTTAGGGCCAACCTTCCCATTTCCAGAGGGCTTTACACATGTAGCCACAGAGGCAAGGACAACCTCAAATCATTCTGTTTGAGTTCCTAATTTTCAGGTACTTCCCAAGCAATGTATTATAATCAAATGAACAGTCTGATTCTGATTACCTGTTCCAACATATCCTGTAGGTGTAGTCAAATCATAAATTATCTATTGAATGGATTGTAATGAAATAGATTCATGTAGAAATGAATCTGTGTATTTAAGGTGGGGAAATAGACGGACAGACCTCTTTCATAATGTTCATGACAGCCATCTCTTTTTGGCTTCCATTCAACATGAAGAGTTTTGAAGTTAATTTATTTTTTTAAATTTTTAAAAACATTTTACTTATTTATTTGACAGACAAAGATCACAAGCAGGCAGACAGGTAGGCAGAGAGAGAGACGAAGGGAAGCAGGCTCCCTGTGGAGCAGATTCTAACACGGGGCTCCATCCTAGAACCCTGGGATCATGACCTGAGCCAAAGGCAGAGGCTTTAATCCACTGAGCCACCCAGGTACCCTGAAGTCAATTTAGAATAATCCCAGTACTGTTCTTTACTAATGAATAAAAAGGGTGGCACCATTCACTTTTAAATACCCTTACTTACTTACTTACATACTTACTTAAGTCAAGTGCTCACAGAGAACACAGAGGATGTAAAAATTGTCCTTTACTCTGATACACAACTTTCACCCCATAATCATCCCGAAGACAGAGTAGCTTCTTACATTTCAGAGTTGTCTACCCAGCCTACCTTCAGAGTCTTTAGAAAGCAAACCCATCTCTCTATGATTGATGTCTATTTGACCCCTCTGCCTTTCTCTCTGGAGGCCTTCCTCTTCTTCTCATGTATTTGATATAAGTTACAATTATTTGTGAATGGGGATGTGTGTAGTGGGGAGGATAGTACTTAGGATGCTGCAAGGATTCTGCCAGAGGAGAATGAGTAAAACAATAGAATAGTTCTAGCCTACCAAAACAATCTCTGCATAGGTAGAGTTTCTGTTTCTTTCCTCACTTGATATGCACTACCAAATTCTTCTTCTTTTTTTTTTTTTTAAAGATTTTATTTATTCATTTGACACAGAGAGATCACAAGTAGGCAGAGAGGCAGGCAGAGAGAGAGAGAGGAGGAAGCAGGCTCCCCGCGGAGCAGAGAACCCGATGCGGGACTCCATCCCAGGACCCTGAGATCATGACCTGAGCCGAAGGCAGCGGCTTAACCCACTGAGCCACCCAGGCGCCCTACCAAATTCTTCTTTTTGCGGTCCTGATTTTAATGTGTCTATTCCCTGTAAAGGAGGAAGAATGGGAGAGAGAAATAAATTTATCATATCACAATTAGCAAAATCAGAAGAGGAGGGTTTGGAGGAGACTTACTCATGACATTTTTTTTAGAGAAAACCAATGCAAGGGTGTCAAGCAATAATAGCAACAACAACAAAAAAAGTTGGAAAAGATAAAAAGACAAGGTTTTAGAACCCGGCATGTTTTTTCTTATATTATGAAACAATACAATACTTGTGTACATTCTACACATTTGCTCAGAATCCCACCTGAGAATGTCCCATAGATCTAGTTCTGCTTTGGCAAGTTATAAGTGAGAGAGAAGAACAGAAATTGCAATGGTTAGATTAGCTCTTGACTGGCAGCTTTGTTGCCAGAATTACAGCCAACGTTAAACCCAGGGTTCATGAGGCGTATTACCTATGAACTGAAAAGAAAAATCCACAACACATCGGGCACCTGAGATTAGAAAGTGCAAACCATTGTGCTCAGCATTCCAACTATAGTCCTGAAATACGTCAGACAGAGTGGGGAGCCATAAAATGTGAAGTCCAAAGGCTGACTGAGTTGTCACTGGAAGGTTCATTACTAACTCTGATGTGCTCCTTGGCATTTACCCAGACAATCTGAGGCTATGACATTAACATGCAGTTCTTTATGTGAATCCAACAGCTTTGCTGTTTCCCTAGAAAGAAATGTGAGAGGGGCAAACCTAAAATATTTTAATTTCTTTTGCAGTTTCGCTAAAAGCCCAGAAAGCTTTGGATATATATAAAAGATGTCATTAAAAATAGAAGTGTAAGCCATTTTGTAATTTCATTCATATATTTTTAATGATAAATGCTATCCTTGTTTCAGTTACTTTTCAAATAAATCTGCATGTGCATCTTCAAAAATATTTAAATGACTGTAGAAAAGTGAACTATTCCTTCATACCACCAAAGATTATTAAATTTAAAAGAAAAGATAGGGAAAATGGCCTTTCTGCTTTTTATAACAAAGCAATCCAAAGGTCTTTTCCAATTGAGAAGAGCAGCTTCCAAACATGTATCTAAACATATATCTGCGTCCAAGGTTTGGACTGCTTTTTGACAACACATGACATAAATCCTGCTTAGGGAATAATTGCCTGGGATTGTGCCGAGTTACCAGGTCATTTAAATCGATGCTATGTGCTATTGCACACTTAAAATTATTTATACTGCTCTTATCCTAGCTACAATCTGTTCTCTCTCACTAATGCAGTGGAGAGCAATTTACTCCAGAATACCAAAGTCCTTCTGATTTCATTTTTGCTCCCACATCTGCTGCTGTGAGCGCAAGTCCTAGAAATAAAACCAAATAAAGAAGCACATGGAAGCTTTGGGGAAAAGTGGGTTTTAGAGTAAACATCAATGAAATCTTCAAAGTTCTGTTTCTGACACTTGGTTCTAATTAACTTTAATGGTTGCTTGCAGTTGTTCATTTGAGTGGTTTGGAGATCTTTCTTTCCTCTATGTCCTTCCCTCTTTCCCTCCCCTTTTTATTGTTTTTGTTGACACAGACATTTTGACGCAGGATTGAGGCAGAGGGTACACTTTGGTGTTATTCATTTGAAATGAGGCTGAGGTCTGTGACTCATGTTACTTGCTGCATTAAAGCTCTTGGCTGTTTGTGAAAAGTGAGAGTTAGTGATCAGCAGAACTCAAACTCTAGAAGATATCAAACATGAACATTAATTTAAATCTCAGTTGTTTTATTCTTAAACCTTCATGTTAATTATACCCACCTGCAAAGCTGTTGGATTTCTTAATTTTGTTTTTTTTTGTTTTTTATTTTTTAGTTTAGTTTTTGTTTTGTTTTGTTTGCTGAAGAAAAAGTCAGAATCTAGTTAGAAATGAATTGAAAAATCAGACGCTATAGTTTCTGGATAGTTAGTGGAAAATCAAATTATTAAATTAAATTAAGAGGCACTTGGGTGGCTCAGTCATTAAGCGGCTGCCTTTGGCTCAGGTCACGATCCCGGGGTCCTGTGATTGAGCCCCACATCGGGCTCTCTGCTCAGCGAGAAGACTGCTTCTTCCTCTCCCACTCTCCCTGCTTGTGTTCCCTCTCTCTCTCTCTGTCAAATAAATAAAATCTTTAAGAAATTAATTAATTAAATTAAATGAACCTCCTTATTACTGTAAACTAAAATCAGATGTGCTTCTGACTATTCTGTGGTTCCACAGTGGGAATCTAGGAATTGCAAACATGCTAGAGACTAGAATATGAACAATTCCATTAGTTTTCCAGAGCTTTTCATCATGAATGACCAAGAATCTTTTAGTAGTTGGTTGCCTATCCCAAACCCACGTCTTTCTTCTCTGCTAATAACATGATAACTCTATTCATGTGTCTAGCCCATAGGGAGGAAATATTGAATATTCTAGCAACAAACAAACAAAAACCTCACAAGATTAACTTTTTTCCCTTAAGAGTGAGCATGTGATCCAGTTCTTTCCAAGAGATTAGAGGTCAGCTTGATGAGAATCTTGTGAGAAGGGTTTCCTCAGTATTAAAACAGATATACAGAATGAGATGGACCCTCCTCTTCTTTTGATTTTTGGGTATTTGATGCCTGGCACTGCTGTAGCTGTCCTGTGACCATGGAGAGAACCAGTGTGAGGACAAGGCAACAAGCTATTTATGGCACAGCAGGATGACAGAAAGCTATGTCCTTGATGACATTGTTAACTCAATGAAAACATCTTATTTAAACCTCCTATGGCAAAAAAGTAAAATAAAATAAAAGCCTATCAGAGAGGATTTTGAGGTGAACAAATTTGATATGAAGTTGAAGCAACTTTGTGGAAAAAAAAAAAATCAAATTAAGTGTCATTAGCTCAATACCCAACCTCCTAAACTCCACCGTAAGAGATTTCTGGCCAATTTCTGTGCATATGCACAAGAAGATATGACCAAATAAGAAGCACATTACTCCACTCTCTGGCAAGACACAGAATCTAGAAGTTGAATCCATTTAAAACTTTGGAAGCAGAAGACAACATAGAGCTAGATGAAGAAAGTATTCTTCACTGGCAGTGTAACCTGTTGGAACTAGAAATAGAAAATGGGGCCAAACTGAGCTCCCGGATTTGGGAAGTTGAGAGCAGAAAACCACAGCAGCCTCAAAGGTGCTTCCATCAGTAGCAAAGTAGTACAGAGCCAGGACACACCAAGGATAGTTTCAGAGCAATATTAATACAAACTTTAAGATCAAGAAAGAAGATGAGACCCTCTAGGGACCACATGAAAGCATATATGAAATAACCTCTGGGGACTTCCTGGATGCCTTGGGAGGCATTTGAGAATGGTGTTGCTGGGTGTCCAGCCAGAGAGCTATTCTTTTGTTAACTTTATTACATCCCCAGATCTTTGTGACAAGGAAAAAGAGAGTTCTCTGTTATCAAGCCAGTAGTCACTTAGATTTGGGTTAGAACAGAAATCTGATGTGTGCAGAGACCTCCTTTACCTGGCCAAACTCTGATTAATGGTATATTGGTGGTTTGTCCTTGCTGTTTTTTAATGGAGCTCATTAATATTGCCTATTCATAACACAATGAATGAATGCATTCCAAAGTAATGGAATGGTTACCTATTTGAGATCTCACACAACTTAAATTCTGAAGTATTATTTCTGAAACATTAGTGCACCTAAGTCTCACCTAGTGTTCTCATTTGAACTGCTGAATTCTGAAGTCTCATTATGAATATCTGGGGTGAGGCCCAGGAATCTGAATTTATAACAGGTTCCATATGTGTCTCTACTATAGGTGATCTGTGGAACATACTTTAGGAAATTCTGCTCTAAGAATTCTGCATTAAAGCACAGATGTTATAAATAAAAACATGTAGTTTCCCCTCTAAGAGGGCTTTGCATTTGAAATATTGTTCCACAGTTAGGAATGAAGTGGATACTGAATAGTCCTCTTGGGATCCACAAATAGTCCATGAGTTGTGATTTAGCCACCCAAGAGCTATTACATAGCAGTTATTTTTTTCTTCATAGAGGTTCCTTAAACTTTACAGAAGGAATTACTTGTTATTGTTGAGGGAGGGTAGGATGAGAAATATGGAAGACAATGTTCACTACATATTTCCTCCCTCACTACACATAGAAGCATAAGAGGAGGTCAAAAGCCCACCATCCTTGAGACTAAGAAGCAAAGTGTTGATTTGTGATTTTCTGAAAGCAGAGTTTGCTATCCATCTTTGCATTCCCAGCACCTTGCACATAATAGGAACTTTCTAAATATCTGCCAAATGTTAGTGGACTTGGGCCACAGTTTCTGGTATGAACTTATAATAACCCTGAGATAGCAATAGATACACCCTAAATTCTTATCTCCAGGAGGGAAGTGAAATGCTTTTTGTTTATTTGCCCACAAATAAACAAATGTTTGTTGAATAAATGAAAGAATGTATGAGGGTGTACAGACCCTAAAATTTTATAATCACCTTTTACACGACATTAGATTTCCAAACTAATTTTTCTAGTAATGGGACCCTCCTTCCAAATAAAAACTCATGCAGGATCCCTTCAGATAAGACAGACAAAAGCAAAATTGGGAGATTGAAGTTAAAGATTCTTCCTTTCTGTATCATTACCATCTCTCAGCAATAAATAGTCTTTGAACCAATTCCTCTTAACCTAGTTTAAAATTTTGATCAGTATAATCTTCACAAGGTACTTGTGCAGCTTTCTGCACTTCTATATTTTTTACTTTTGTGTCATAGGTTATTAGAAAACTAATTTTTGCATGGTCCATCTTTGCAACAATAATCAGGGAAGATTTTTTTTTTCCCTCATGGGTGACAAACATTTAAATCTCCTAACTATAAGATGTACACATCCTGTGTTTTCTTCCTTTATAAAATCTAAAATAAAATATTATATATAATAGGAAACAAAGTTATACTAAACATTTATTTTTAATTCATTTTACAGAGTACTTCTATCATAAATCCTATTTATTAATAATCAGCTATAGTAGCTATAATTTTTACTTTCTTTATACACTTTCTCACCAGATTTCTTCTGGCTTCTATGGTGAGCTGATAGGACTAAAATTCATGGTGTGTCTGACTCCAGCCCCACCCACTACCACTAACTACCACCATTAATACTGTCATTTAAAGGTACAAACATCAACCAAGCCAGCCTATCAAAGTATTCACCTCCGTAAGTGAGATGGCTCAGGAATGAGCATGTGACTTGAGATTGATAGGTAGGTTCTGGGAGGGAACATCTTCTTTCTATTCTAATGCTATGCTATAAATGTGGGGGTTTGGGTATACTGGTGACCATGTTGCTCACCACATAGTGGGGAGCAGAACAAGATGAAAAATTAACTCCTGGAATCTCTGTCACATGCTATTCCACTCCTGATTCATCAGTTGTTTGAGCTTAAGCGTTCACTTTTATCTTAAAATAGATTGACTTGGTTTCTGTCACGGCCAAAAGATACCTTTTAAATAAAACATTAATTGTATTCAGAAGAACAAGAGGCATTTATGAACATCTAGACAACCGAAGAACATTTACAATATTGAAAAGAACTTGCTCCTAATTTCCTCCTTATTCATTTATAATCTCAAAAGGACCATGTAACTAAATATGAGATTATACTATAAAAAAAAAACTTAGTAGTTAATAAAAATTTTTTCAAATAGCCTCAATTATCTATGGAACTACACGGATTCTAATATTTTATTTTAACAAATCTCGCTGCATGTTTTGTATTATATGTACTATTCTAGATAAGAGGTTTGGAGACAAGTTAGAAATGGGTATTTTTATTTATTTAACATTTCTCTAGGGTTTTTTTTTTTGCATTTTCCAAACTTTAAACAGAAATTATGCATTAACATTTAAATTGATTTTAATAATTTAATATTAATAACAATTAATTGAAACTTAAACTGTGCTTGATACATGCCAGCCTAAGTACTTATGTGCATTAGTTATTCCTAACAATAAACCAGTAGGGTTGGTGTGGTCCAGCCACCAAGATGGCTTCAGTGGTCCTTGCCTTATGATATTCATACTCTTATATAGTCACCACCCACACTGAATAGAACTGACTTACATAAAGAGTAGAATAGTGTGGAAAGGATGATATAGGACTTCTGAGACTAAGTCATAAAATACAATGCAGATTCTACCTTCATCTTTCTTGGATTACTCACTTTGGAGGATGCTGACTGCCATATTGTGCGGGCATTTAGGTAGCCCTGGAAAGAAGTCTGCACAGTGGAGAGTTGAGACATCCTGCTAATAGCCAGCACCAACTCATTATGAATGCAAGTGAACAGATCCTTCAGCTTCGGTCTAGTCTTAAGATGACTGAAACTCCAGTCAACACCTTGACTACAACCTCACGAGATGAAGTGAACCAGAACCATCCAGGTAAGCTGCTTCCAAATTCCTGACCCACAGAAGCTATGAATAATGTTTGTGTGTGTGTGTGTGTGTGTGAGTGTGTGTGTGTTTTAAACCCCGCTAAGATCTGGGGAAGTTTGTTATGCAGCAAGAGAGAACTAATACAGTTGTTACCACTGCTATCCCCATTTTATAGGTGAAATAATTAAGTTTTATGGAGGCTATAAAATAAGCCCCAGATCACAAAGAAAGTAATTGAGGGCACTGGGATTAAAACTAAAGCCTTTTACAGACACCTGGGTGACTCAGTCAGTTAAACTTCTGCCTTCTGCTCAGGTCATGATTCAAGGGTCCTGAGATGGATACCCTTCCTGACTCCCTGCTCAGCAGGAATCTGCTTCTTCCTCTCCCTTTGTCCATCCCTCCACTCATGCTCTCTCTCTTGTTCACTCTCTCCCAAATAAATAAATAAATAAAGTATTTTAAAAAATCAAAACAACAACAATAGCACAATCTGAAGCCTTGGAACCCTTTTAGATTTCAAAGCCTTGCGCTACATATTCTGGAAGAGGAACAATAGAAATAAAAGTCGTTTCTAAATGGCTCCCCATACAGCAACCACTTCAGGTGTTGTCTATATCTCACTAACTCCAAACAAACAAAAGGAAAACAATTTTATAGTTTTAAAAAGTTGAATATTGGTGATTTCATACTTATTTACAAACTTATAGAAAATATACCCGCAGCAAGTGCCTCCTTTTCCTGTAGTACAAGTCTGTGACATCTTTTATAGTTTATACAAGGTTTTGAGGTAGAAGCAAAGTGTTTCACATGTAACATTGCTCAGTAAGGTTTAAATTAATAAACACCCTATATATTAACTCACAAATAATAATGTAATTTTTAAAAAGAGTTTACTCAGAAGAATGATTCACAGTAAATGAGAGGGAAAGTATGTAGGTATGTATGTATACGTATAACAGAGGCAGCTATGTGCAAGGAAATCTGTTGTCTTCTCTACTCTCCCTGTCCTTTGCTACCATTTCTGTCATTGCACTTCCCAAACCTTTGCCTTAAATACTACAGACAGATTGAGCCCCAGCTGCCATCCTCAGGGTTCCCACCTTTCTCTATTCCAGCTACATATGCCAACATATCTCAGTTGTCCTCTACACACACACTGCCTGCCACAAAAGGACCGACACCCTGTACTGCAATAAAAATGAGGCTACGTATGTGTGTATATGTGAGCCACTCTGCACTGTCTATGACCTGGCATTATCCACCCAGCTGCCTTTTCAGCAGCTGCAGTTAATTCTGCCATAACAACTCATCATTCCTTTTACTAACTCCCAGCACAGCCCACTTAAAATTATCCCTGCATTTTTCTTATTTCAAGAATGTTTAAAGCAGAACCCTGCTGGCTGGAACAGAACCATATAAGCTACATAAAACATGAAAATGAAATAAAAATGAACCAGCAGGACAGATAACAAACAGAAATAGGCACTGGGACACCACTAATCCTGTGGGAAAACTTCAGGGAAACTAGAAGCCCCCAGCAGCTTTGCCTTGAAAGCAATGAGATATGGGACATTCAGAAAGCAAATATTTTGCAAGAAAGACTGGTTTAAAGTAATAGTTTCTTAATTTTTTTAACTACCACAGTCATAAAATGAATGTATATGAGGAGAGGGGAAATAACATTAAATTGAGTATTCAAAATGTACTATTGGCAAATTTTCCCATTTTTCTGAGTTCTATATTTTCCTCTATGAAAAATGACTATAAGGTTCTTAATTTATTTCTGCTCTAACATTTTAAAAATATTAATTGAGGAAGGAGCCACAATTTTAATGAAAGTTGAAGAAAATGAGTTCATTATGGAAAATTCAAAATAATTATATTTTAGAAACAGTTAAAAGTGAATAAACAATGGTCTTTATTTTAATAAAGGAGTTTTTTTTTTTTAAGATGAAGATCACCTGAACTTAATCTTAACTTTGGTCAGCATGAGAGGAAATATTCTCTATTTGCTGAGATAGTTTTAACAGGGACTGTGTTGGATGCCAAAGTTGCAATAAGCAATGGAAAAGACAACTTTCAAAGAGCATATGTAATTATCTCTTAAATGGCCTATTCCAAACACACACACACACACACACACACACACACACACATGCAGGTGGTCTTTCATGATTCGATTTGATTTCACATTTGATTTCATAAGTTACATGAACAGAGTATTTGATGTAAGAGATTAAAATCCTTACTTTTAGCCCTTATTCCCTTCTTTTTCCAGCATCCATCTGCCTTCTGTCTCACCTACTCCCAGTGTTTGAGAGCAGAAGACAGATGATTAAAATTCAATGGTAAAACAAGTGCCATAGGAAGTGGTTTGCTAGTAAATGTTTAACAACTGACTCTGGGGAGAGGCGGGTGGTTTGATTTGTAGTGCTTGCCAATTTACATGGTGTAAATACTCCCAGTGTTGTTGATTTCAAGCAGACAATATGGTATCAACTAGTTGAAAAATTTCTAAACACTTAAAAGTCAGCTCTTAGGAGGAGTGTAAGTCACTCTAGCACACCACTGAATAGGTATTAGGAAAGTGATTTAGAAGGGCACTACTAGGGCACCTGGGTGGCTCAGTGGGTTAAGCCACTGCCTTCGGCTCAGGTCATGATCTCAGGGTCCTGGGATCGAGTCCTGCATAGGGCTGTCTGCTCAGCAGGGAGCCTGCTTCCTCCTCTCTCTCTCTCTGCCTGCTTGTGATCGCTCTCTGTCAAATAAATAAATAAATAAAATCTTTTTAAAAAAAGGGGGGGGGCACTACTAATTTTCAGAGGAAATCTGTTGTCAGGGGCTGGCATAGCAACCTGCAGAAGTTGTGAAAGCATGATGAATTAGGACACAAGTAGTTTGTTAGGGCAGGGTGCTAGGTTTGTGGTGGGTAATTCAAATAGGAAAGCAGAATAGGAAATCTTGTGAGGGGCCAGGTAAATTATACTAAGGAGTTAGGGTTTCATCTTGAGAGCAGAAAGAAACCTGAGACACAGGTGGGGGTTCAATGCAGAATAATGATAAAAAAATAATTTATTTTAGAAAAATAACTCCAGTGTGAATTATAGACACATTCTGAATTCAACTTGAATTGTTTTAAGCAAAAATGGGGAAATTACTGTAATGATTACAACTTTAAAGCAATGCATATGAGTCAATGAAACCCAAAAGCCACTTGGACTATACCCAGCACTGGAAGGCTGCTAGGAATCCAACACATGTTTTCTCTCTCTCTCTCTGCTTTCTGAGTTTTTTGTTTGTTTGTTTGTTTGTTTGTTTGCTTTTTGCCTCTATTCATCTCCCTCTCTTTCTCAGAAAAATGGTTTTCTCTGCAACTTCATTTATATGGTAAGAAGACAAATGTTCCAAACATCCAATTTAAAAAGGAGGAGGAAAGGGAGAAGAAAGTGAAGGAGAAGGAGGAAGCAGAGGAGGAAAGAATAATTTTTTTACCTAGTTCTGAACAGGTATCTACCTTTTATCAAATCATCTTTGCCATGGAAAAAGGAAAACCAATAGGAAAAGAAAACCAAGTATGAACTATAGCTTTAGGAACACAAAATGATGGGTGCTTGTGTGGGGAGAAGTTCTCACAGAAAGAGGTCATTAGAAGCTGAGTAGATATTCTCAAAAGAATCTAGTAGAGATTGGAAATGAGAGAGAATAATAACGAAGATCTATGTTTGAATTCAAGTTCTTTAACACATATTATATGTGACCTTTTAGCAAGTTAGGTTACTTCAAGACATAATTTCCTCATGAATAATATGAAGATAATAGTATCAATCTTAGCAGGTTACTGTGAAGAATTCCTGAGTCAACCCACCTTGAAGGAACTTAGCACAGTACCTGGTATGTACTAGTCTTAATTAAATATTTATTGCCATTATAAATGTTATGAATTTCAAGTAAAGTAATAAATATAGGAAAAAACTAAATAATTTGTAAAACACAAAAAAGCAAAAAGACATATTAGTAAATGAAAGTACCTACATTCCTAATATCCAGAATGTAACACTGTTAACATTCTAGTGGAGAGCTTCTAATGAGAGCCATTTTGCATTTCTAAATGGATATTGAAAAACCCTTCCAACCATTAGAATGTAGTCAGTAAATTCATTAGGGTTATTCTGGAGGTTTAGAGTTTAAGCTAAAATAATCCCCACACAATTATTCTTGCATACAGCAAGTAACTTCTCAATTAAGATTTGAGACATCTCATACACCATTACAATGGATGAGGAATGTCCTCTCTAGGGGGCACAATGATTTTGATCACTAAAAAGTAATACCTAATATAAATAGGTAAGAAATATGTCTTTACAATTTTGCCTCTTATAATATTGATTAATGTAAATCAGCCCCTGAGTCTATAGCCAAGGTCAAATCCAAAGAAAGATTTATCACTGGTTATACAAGACCTTCAATGAATAATGACTAAATTTAGACCTAATTTTATATGATAAATATTATAATTTTAAAATTACATAATTTTATGACTTTTTCTCTCATAAGTAAGACCTCCATTTTACCCTACCCTCCAACACACACTGAGTAAAGACCAACATTCATATTTATTATAACTATGTCTGTAGAAAGTAAAATAATCATCATCATAGTTAACAAAGTTTACTATATGAAAGTTTTATGTTGAAGGCTTAATAAATAATCTCATATATCACTCATAGTAACTACTGGATATGAGAATTATTGTTATTTCCACTTTTCAGGAGAGAAATCAAAGACTTGAAAAGGTTAAATGTCTTTTCCAAGGTCACACAACTAGTAAGTGATAAAGCCCAAATCTGAACCATGGTGATCCAATTCTAAAGTCTTCTTATAGCCAGTTTCCAGAGGTCTGATTCATGCAGTCCCCAATTTGAGCATGACCTTAAGACCTTTATTCAGGAAATAATCAGGATTCAGTTGAGAATCAATACACAAAGGAAAATTTCATTTCTTACTTGCAAGGGTAATGACCAGCTCTGGCATAGGCTGGTCTCTATACTGTGACTTTCAAATGCCTTTGTGACCCACAGTAAGAACTATATTTTACACTGCATCCAGGGTCACACACCCACACACCCCTAACAAACAAAACTTCTCAGAAGAGTACTTATTCATAGTATGTGTGATATACTCTGATTTTTCTATTCCACTCTATTCCATTCTATTTCATTACATCAAGACTCACTAAACTGACTTCCTGACTACAATTTTGAATAATGCTCCTTTGTGCAATTCCTCTAAATGTATGTCTCCAACTACATCTCCCCTTGTTTTCATCCCAACTTAGACTGCAATATAATTAATGTATTTTGTGAGAGACATGTATTTTAGAAATACTTCTACTGAACATAAAATTTTGTCATTTCTTATTAATGAGGAACATTAATTACTTGCCAATAATAGATATCTCATTCCCTTATATATTTTGTGAGAGACATGTATTTTAGAAATACTTCTACTGAACATAAAATTTTGTCATTTCTTATTAATGAGGAACATTAATTACTTGCCAATAATAGATATCTCATTCCCTTATAATGCCAGATAAATAAGTTTCTATGAATATAAAATTATGCAACAAAATTAAATAACCATGGTTTAAATGATAGTATTTATCACATCTATTGATTATTCTTATTTATTAATATAAACATGAATATAATAACTAAGTTTCCAACTATGTCAAAAGCTTCTGAAAATACTTGGATAAAATTTCACCAAGTTGAGAACTTAGGACTTTCTAACCTCAAAAATATGTGGCTCATATAAAATTCAATGTTAAGGTCTCTGAGGAACATGTTAAATAGTTAGCTGCCAAACTAAAACTGCTTCTTATTACAGACAGAGCTTCCATATTGACATGTCACAGACAGTGGGTTCAAATATGAATCCCAAGATGAAAATGCAAATCTTAAGGGACAAATGTTGTAATCACAAATGTTTGCTTCTACTTGGAGCTATTTCTCACATGGGCCCTTTTAAGTAGAGCAAATGGCAATAGGAATTTATTGACCATTCTGGACAATAAGGACACCACCTAATGTTTACTAGGATATTTGGGGGCATAGAGATTTTTTTTTTCTTCTCTGCTACTGAGGGAGAAATAACCAAGAAAATAAGAGAGTAAAGCATAAGCCATATGGAGGAAACCTGAAGCCTTATTTTGCAGAAATAGCTACAAAATTTAAAGAAAAAAAATGCTTACTTTAATTTTTATATAGCTTACATTTCTGAAATGTAAATTCTCTCCTTTTCCCTAAATATTCTTTTATATATAACCATAAAGTCTTCATAAAGAATTTGTTGTTTTTAATTTTTTATTGTTGCTTGTGTTCTGAACATCAAGTAAAGGGCCTGAGTTTTACATCTGGGTTGATACTGTGAGTCCTAAGGATAGCACATTTGGGAGACAGGAAAAAGTATAACTGAACTATTTTAGCAGAAGCAGACCTTGGGGCTGTAGGTGACCATGAAAGGCAAAGCCTGCTATGAATTTACAAAAACATTTTCTGATGGCACTGGATCTTCCATAGAATCCAGAGTGGGGTTTTAATTGATTTTATTTAGATCTGAAGGAACAGTGACCCCAACTGATGACAAGTATTCAATTTTAAATAAATAAAACCACATGAGATTTTTAAACTTCTGTTTAAACCCAAAATAAACATATATTACTTCACTTCAAAGAAAAAGGTATCTATCAAACAAGAAGACAATGTTGGTAATTTAGGCTGGAAACATTGTTGTGGATTTAGGTTAATCATGATATTAACAAGTGGACCTTCTGCAAAATATTTAAAATCAAGTGAATGAATCCAGGACTCCACAGAGTTCGTACTTTTATATTTAGTTTAAGGATTTCTAATTGTAAGATTCTTCTCAGTTGAAAGAAAAAAGAAAAGAAAAACAGAAGAGAAAAGAAAAGAAAAAGAAAAGGAAAGAAAGGGAGGGGGCAAAAGAGAGGGAGAGAGGGAGGGAAGAAAGAAGGAAGGAAAGGTGGGCAAAACCGGAGCAGTTCCTACTTTAAACAATTTCTATATAAGTTCTAAATAAGTTCTAAATAAGTTTTTGTCCTGAAAACCTGATTAAAGGAACACATACAATGGTGGTTCATGCTTTTAAGACACTCTCATCTTCTGTTCCATCTGCCCCCTTTGTGTATTAGCTTACTGGAACTGTGTGTCATAATATTAGAAAAAAAGGTCTTCTTATTTTCTAATGATTAGTTTTAGCAATGTTCACATCTTTTCTATAAGAGTTTGCCTAATAACAAAGAGAAATAAGTAGGTGCAAAGGCGCAGAAAAGAATAGAATTAATGTCAGTCGAGTTCCTATGTGTTGCCCATTGTATAGCTCTTTCCTTCATATATTATTTCATTAAATTAACCTGGTCCTCATATATCATTATCCCCATTTTATAAAGAAACCCTAAGAAAATTAAGTTACAAAATCACATAAATGATAACTGACATTCACTTATAACCATGCCCAGTTTTCCAATGTCCTTCGGTTTGTCAATTAAGTATGTCCCAAAGAAACTAAAAGTTACTTGATCATATAAGTTGGTAAATGCTGGATTAAACAACACCAAGAAGGTCTCTTCACTATAAGACTTTTCTGAGTCATTAATATAATGAAGTTGATTGTCAGTGTCCAAAAATATAGTAGGCAGAATTTTTTTAAAGTAACCCCTATAATTAGTGTTCAGCAAATTACTCAATTTAAGAAGTAAATACTATACCAAAATACATTACCTTCAAAAAATAAATAATTAAATAAAAAGAATTCGATCGCTCTAGAACCAGAGCAATGACATGATCACAATCTGCCAAAATATAGTTCAAGCCAGGTGGCAGATAACACATCAAACATGCCCAGCAATTCAGAGTACAAGTAAGGAGACTTTATTGATTTTCTCTGGTTGCTTGACAGCCAAGCCCATGGGTAAAGTAGGGCTACAAATCCCATCAAATTCACAGGAACTTTTCAACAGACTATGTCTGCCTCCTGCACTGCAGTGAAATGGTTGAACCCTTCCTGAGTTTATACATTGATTATAACCTTGGATATTATACCACTGAAATTTATAACTTTCTGGTTGAAGAATGAACCCTATTGAGAAAAATAAAAATAAAAGACCAATGGAATTTTCCTCATCTCTGAGGCATGTTTATCTTTTTTTAATTGATAGCTTTGTTTAAAATGTAATTGTATCATATTGTAGTAATTTTGATTGAAAAAGCATTTTTATCACTTTCATTTAAAATTCTGGCAACAATTTCAAATACTATAAAAGCATATGTAATTTTTAAAAAATTCTGTCTCCCAATCTGCCATACTTGTCTTCTTTTCCAAAGTTGGTTACTGAGACCAGTTTCTTGGAAAATTTTTCAAATGTCCTTTCTCTATATATACATGAGTGTGTTTAACGGTCTTTTTGTAGGGAGGTTTATGTATTGAGAGTTATTATACACAGTGTTCTATTCCTGATGTTTAGATATCCTGAATGAAGATCTTTTCAATATAATTTAACTCGAGATAGAATGGACTAATATAATCCTTTTCAAGTAAAATTCCAAGTTTTTGACCAGCTAGATTAATCTTTTTAAGAAGTATACCCATAGTAACTGATGCCCCACACAACTAAAGATTCTGTAAGACTCTGCCACCGTTCTGTGATCTGAGTGTTAATCTTCAGGGAAACAGAAAGTGAGCAAGGGATTAGGGCATGAATGTGAAGGTAGAGAGGAAAGCAGGAGCTGGTAGGCCATACACAGAATGCGGCCGTTATTGTAAGGTTAATATGAAAATACCTGAAGGTTTGACTGGTAATTGGGTGATTATGCTAGAGCATATCCTGTGTTGTTCAATACAGTAGCCAAGTAGCCACAGTAGCCACATGTGGTTAGTAGACATTTGAAATGTGGCTAAGCTGTCCTAGAAGTGTACAATATACATTGGATTTTTAAAAGTTACAATATTTAGAATATTTAAAAGCTTTATGAAATATCTCAATAATAACTAAATTGGTTACATATTTAAATGATGGTATTTTGGAAATGAGCTTAAATGAAATATAAAAGTAAAATTAATTTCACCTCTCCCTTTTTAACTTTTTAATGTGGTAACTAGAAAATCTTAAAATTTTGTATTTCCATTGGACAACATAGTAGAGACAAGAAGATCTAAATAAGTGCATACTGGAAGTGTTACATGTCTATAGGATTTCTTGTAGCTCTGAAACTCCAATTAAATTCTTTTCTTTTCTTTTCTAAGTAGGCTGGCTCCACACCCACCATGGAGTCCAGTGTGGGGGCTTGAACTCATGACCCTGAGGTCAGGACCTGAGCTGAGATCAAGAGTCAGATGCTTACCCTATTGAGCCACCCAGGTTCTCCCAAATTATTTTCTTGAATGGATGTTAAGAATGATTCAACATTTTTTTTTAATTTTTTTTTTATTTCCAGCATAACAGTATTCATTATTTTTGCACCACACCCCGTGCTCCATGCAATCCGTGCCCTCTATAATACCCACCACCTGGTACCCCAACCTCCCACCCCCCCGTCCCTTCAAAACCCTCAGATTGTTTTTCAGAGTCCATAGAAGGGAGTTGGGGGAAATTGGAAGGGGAGGTGAACCATGAGAGACTATGATTCAACATTTTTAAATAGTTGGTTTCAAAGTTACATGGTTCTTAGAAATAAATTCCCTGTTCAAGTACTTGAGGATTACTACTTAGTCTGAGAAGCATTGTGGTATAGTGAAAACATGACTTTTGTCAGTTTTATGAAGTCTGAATTCAAACACTGACCAGGAACATAGCATTTAACCTTAATTTTCTCATTTGTTAACCAAGAGTTATATCATCTGGCCTATTATGTATCTCAGTGTTATTATAAGTATCAAATAAGGAAGCAGATGAACATTTAATGAATTATTAAGCACCATTTAAGAGTTGATTACATAGATGTATTAAAACAAAGAACTGAAAATATTATTGGAAGTTTACCCTTACAAGCTCTTTAAGAAACCATATAGTCTAACAAATAATTATCCTTCCCTCACAAACATCTGAGAGGTTTAAACCAACAGTAATGTGTTGGTTAATAGTAAATTTAAAATTAGAATCCAGATATGATTTAATCATTTTAAATGTGTTCCAGCCCATTCATTCATTTATTCCATAAATACTAAGTCCTGTTACGGACCAAGACTAGCTAACAATAGCTAATATTCTTTGATTTCATACTAACACTGAAACATTATATAATTTATCTCATTTAATCTAACAGCCCTTGAAATAGGTGTTATTAGAGTCTACTTACAAAGTGGAAAACCAGGGACGCCTGTGTGGCTCAGTGGGTTAAGCCTCTGCCTTTGGCTCAGGTCATGATCCCAGGGTCTCTCTGATCAGCAGGGAGCCTGCTCCCCGCTCTTTCTCTGCCTGTCTCTCTACCTACTTGTGATCTCTCTCTGTCAAATAAAGAAATAAAATCTTAAAAAAACAAAAAACAAAGTGAGAAACCTAAGCTCTATGAGGTTAAGTAACGTGGTCAAAGTCACACAGTGAGTGAGTGACAGAGCAAAGATTTGATCCCTCTTCTCTTCTGCTTAAAAGTTCATGCTCCTGACCCTGTGATTCTTGCCCAGAGGAATGAAAAAGCTGTCAGGAAGTCAGTCAGATAGACAATAAGCCAAAGCATAGTGTAGCTCATTCTGTAACAAAGATATGTTCAGGATTTTCAAGAAGCCCAGAGAAAGTTTGGATTGTTTTTCTGCTTCTCCTACAGTCTTTCCTAACCCAGTAAATGCACTGCCACACATCCATTTTATTAAACCATTTCATAACTTACTTAGTTATGCTTAATCACCTTTCACACCACCCAAGTCTATTCTACTTCTAGTGTGTGTCCCTCATTTTTGGCTTCTTTTCAACTATACTATTATCTCTTTCATGCCTCCCAACCATCCGCACCATCATTCCACACTTGGAATATTGAAACACCTAGTTATTTGGCTATGAATCTTTTTGTACTCTCCCTACACAAGACTTTTTCCATCAAGTAACCAAAGCAATCTTTTGAAATTGTAAATTGGATTATGCCATTCACCTGATTCAAAACTTTAAGTGGTTTCATATTAACCTTACAATAAAACCATACTGTATACACGGCCCACCAACCACTGCTTTCCTACCCAACTTCCCATTCATGCCACCTTTTTTTGTTTGCTTTGCTTTAGCCACATTGTTTTCCTTTTAGTTCCCAGAACAAGCCAAGTTTTTTCCCTCTCAGAGACTTTGTACATGCTTCTGTTGGGGGCATCCTGGTCGTGGCATTTTACGTGGATGGCTTCTTCACATCTTGTAGGCTCAGCTTAAATGATTTCTGGCACCAATGGAAACCTGCTTAGCAGGTTTCTATCTTCATGGGACTTTCATCTAACTGAAAATACATATTTATTTACTTAGTAGCATGTTTATTGGATTCTCTAGGCTGCAAGCCCCATGAAAGGCAGGTATCATGGTAATCTAGCTGCCCTCTGAACACCCAATACTTAGCCTTGTGCCTGGCACACAGTAGATGATTAACGAATGTTTGTAGAATAAATGAGTTATAATGAATTATTATTGGAAGGATGGTGAAATTATGCTAAAAATGCAAATCAGTTGCTCTTACTTCTCTCTCTTTTTTTTTTTTTTTTTTGGTTTACATTTCTTTTGCTTTCATGTTCCTGCTAGAAAAATTATAGGTAGCTCATCATGCAGTTTCCCAGAACTGGAAAAGCCAATGTGCAATGCCTGTAATGCTCACAGTTTGGATGATTTGCCTTCAATATAGTCCTGCAGCCATGCATTATGGATGGTTCTCTTAAGTAAAAACTGTTAGAGAAATGAATCAGCAAGAATTAGAAGCTGCTGCCTCCACCCAGACACAGCTGTCTTCCTGGCTTTATTCAATTCTTACTTCCTGACCACCTATTTCAACCAATGACTTTCTAGAGAGAATAGCATGGTGGTTGGTATGTAATAAGATATACAATCTTTTCCCAGAAAAAAAAACAACCTAAGTGTCTGAGTTAGATTTCTATTTCACTGAAATTTATTCCTAATCTGGGTGTTATAAAGTAACCATGCAGTGAAAATCTAGCACAATAAAAATTTAGAGGTGCTGATTGTTACTGTCTAAACATACTTTTAAAAAATCTATTACCTATTTCACCAGGATAAGGGAGCAAGGATTAAAGGGAATCGAACAGAAGCTAACATTTGTTGAGTATCTGTTGGTGATAGGAAACTTGCTGAATACTTTACAGGCTGCCTCTTTTATCCTCAGAAAGAAACCCTGTCAAGTAAATATGAATAGTTTATCCTCACTGTATGTTGACAAAGCATAAAGCTTAATTAATTTATCCAAAGTTATACAAATAGTCAAAGGAGGAGCTAATATTTGAAATTATGTCTACCTTTGTCTGAAGCCCACTCTCCCTGAAAAGGAGAAAGTGAATTCAAGGTTTTTTGCGGTTTTCTGGTTAGTCAACTCTTTTCACGTTTTGGTCAAGGAGAAATTGAAATTAAGACCCTAAATGGTATTTCTGGACCATCTAAGAAGCAGCTGTGAAACATCCATGTCTCTCTACATCTGGGAATAAAAATAAATCAGGTAAATTTTAATATGGAACCTAGTTTGAAAGAAATATGACATTTTGCCCTTATTTACTCAGGACTTCCTTTCCCTTTGGGTTTTTAAAAAGCACTGATTTGGCAAGCAGGAGTATTTGATAGATGACTATCAAAAAAGAAGAGAGGCACAGATGGGGCAACCAGAACTGAGCAGGAGTGCACTAGGAGATTGTGCAGAATTCATACTTGGGACACATTCTACAAACTATTAAAAAAAATGACCTGTGGATTCATTGTATACTAAAAACACATATCAGTTCCAGTGATACCTAAACAGCTGCCCAGTAAGGCACCCTTCAACAAACTGCAAGGTTCTTATGGCTGAGCAGACATGGGGTATCTGATAGGTGAAAGAGAGGTAAAAGTTCCCTTCCACAAGAAAATAGTGTTGGGCACTAACTCCTATAGACAATCAGGATTCAAAACAGTGTGGATGCCCAAGTCAGAACTCTCATGCCCTATGCACAGAATCCTATTCTGGTTACATAATTTCTCTGAGCCCCAGTTTCCTCCCTCACCTATAAAATGGAAATGATGGGCACTTCCTACCTTAGTGGCGAAAATCAAATGGGATAGTGAAGGGAAAGTACACAGAGGATACAGATCATTCTCCATTCTCTTCTTCCTATATCCCTTGTAGTGTTTCTTATTTTATTTATTTGTTTGTTTGTTTGTTTATTCTTTTCTATTACAGTCAGTTAGCCAACATATAGTACATCATTAGTTTTCGATGTTGTGTTCAGTGACTCATTAGTTGTGTATAACACCCAGTGTTTATCACACCATATGCCCTCCTTAATGTCCATCATGCAGTTATCCCATCCTCCCATTCACCTCCTTTCCACAACCATGCTACTCATTGATTGGGTCACTCATTTTGTTATGCCTTGGCTACCAACATCTTTCCAGAGAAAGTGGTTCTGAAAACCACTTTCCAAAAGGATAAAATAAAAATAATATAAGGGAGAATGTCAGTCTACACAATTCTGGGGCTTGATCCTGAGAGACAGATTCTTCTCCCCAAGACTCTGCAGTAGTGGCCTTATTTTGGGTATTCCTCTTTCCCTCATTCTTTCTTCACTCCCTCCCTCCTGATTTCTGGGATCGCCTGCTAAATCTTTGTCTCAGGTTCTGAATTTGGGCAAAATGAAACTAAAACAATTTTCAACAATCAAACTGATACATCATGTAATCTAAACCTGCCATTACGATGAATACCTTCCAGGGATTTGATATAATTATGATAAATTTGTTTACTATAATGTAGTAAAACGATTTCAATACATCAGGTTCCCTATCTACAAATTGGAGATAATAATAATTTCTACCTCACAGGGGTTTTTGAAGATTTAAGGAGACATTGCATATTAATACGCTTTATATAATGTCTGCCACATGAAAAGCAATTTAAAATGTTACCAATTACTGATACTATCCTTTTTATTGTGAGATTAAGAGGAATGTGACATATGAACTTCTATTAACCTTGCTGACTTCAATACTCTTTGGCCTTTCAGCCAGCCTTCAGTCCATACTGCCCCCTCCCCACCTGCAAACTCCACACCACATTATAGTCTGCTACAGACAAAATGTATAAAAACACCATATGTATGCTATATCATGTTACTTGGTTTAATTTCCTTTTCTTACATTCTTTTGCCCAAGCTATTATTTGCATCTATTTTTGCAGAAAAAGAGAAAGCAGAGGGCTGAGGAAACTTTGTGAGTACTGAACATCAAGAGGTTTAACAGAAAAAGAATTAAGTGTTGAGAAGGGATTTAAAAGAAAATCAGGTACTGAGTGGGTAAAAGATCAAGAAGAGAGGGTTCATCTCAGCTTAATGGATGGCAGGGAAAGAACGAACAAAAGTAAGACCTAGATAAGAAGATTAAAGAATAGCCAAAATTGGATAAAGGGAAGGAAATTAAATCAGAAATACAGGAAATCAGAGAAGATTTGTAGGAAACTCAGAATGTCAAAGAGGCTGAAATTGAGCCCATGAAGCCATTTCCTGGAAAAAAGAAGTAGTCATGATAGTAGAGGATACTAGAATTTAAAGGGATTTTAACTATTATCTAGCTCAACCATTCCATTCACAAGCAAAGAAACTGAGTTTCACAGTACAATAGCACATGGCTTTCCCAAGACTACATCATAAGTAAGTTGCCAACTTGGGTTGGACCCCAGGATTTCTTACTTTTAGCTTAGTGACTGGGTTCTACTCAATTATTTCTGATAAAAGACCTTAATGAAAAAAAGTGATTTGATCTAACTGACAAATGAGGCATATCATTAGCAAATTAGATCATCTGAACATTTTAAAGGGTAATCATTAATAAATCTTGTTATAAAAAAGGTTTACTTGGAGTTGTTTATAATCACACAAAATTTGAAAACAAATCATGGTAGTATGGTTAAATAATAATATTGCAACTTTAAGATGGTCCTTTAAAAATAAATTTCCTAAGGGATTTCGGTGACCTCAAAAACTTTCTATGATATTGAGATAAAGAAAAATGCAAGATACAAGAGTGTAGCATCAATATGATCTCAATTACTTATAAAATATGAATGGAGAGGGATGCCTGGGTGGCTCAGTTGGTTGGACGACTGCCTTCAGCTCAGGTCATGATCCCAGAGTCCAGTGATCGAGTCCCGCCTCGGGCTCCTGGCTCCATGGGGAGTTTGGTTCTCCCTCTGACCTTCTCCTCGCTCATGCTCTCTCTCCCTGTCTCTCTCTCAAATAAATAAATAAAATCTTAAAAAAAATATATGAATGGAGAAAAACAGAAGGAGCACACCAAATATGCTAATAGTGGCCATCATTCTCTGTGTTTTGGTCATGGATGAATTCTATTGTCATATTTAGAGTTTTCGATACATTTTCCACAATAAATATCCATTACTTTGCTAATCGGAACAAAACATTTGACTTTTTTTGGTTTGTTTGAAAAGTTTCATTGAAATTACAATACATCTGGTATTATAATTTGAGAGAATATTTTGTTCCAACATCCAGAATGAGGATGGGATCTTAATATTCTTACATGCTTTCCAATACTGTAGACTTACCTCCTTTATAAAATGACTATTCACTCTGTGCAGTAACTTTGGATATCCTAACTACTGAATCAAATTTGTATTATCAATTTGTATCATTTATTCACACCATCTCCTATTTAACCAGTACTTACTAAATCCAACTACACATTGTTCTTCAACAGACAATGTCTTTACCCTCAAGACCATCTTTACCTTAGGGGAGAAGGCAGAAAATAAACAAAAGAACAAATTAATTTCAAAATTTATGGTGTAACAGAATAGAGATGAACAGGGTGGTTTGATAGAATGCTATATGTAAGGGTGGTTATGATAATAGGTATAGTGTGATTAGTCAAGGCCTCTGCAGTGGATGCTCCCATCACCCTCTAGGACCTGAGCTCTCATTTCCCCAGCTGTGAGGAAGTTTGCTATATGATCATAGCTCAGTCTCTGTAGGAACTGTCCTTGGCTGAAGGGAGCTGCCTCTCCCATGTTATTCCCCCTTCCCAGGGGCATCCTGCATCCAAAGCCTGGTTGATGTGGGGTGCAGAGGCCGAGACCCTTTGCCTTCATATGGGACAATTCTGAAGGGACATGGTGGCTTTACAGCATCCTGGGAAATTAGCTATTGGCCTCTGTCAAGACTGTCCAGTCTGGTTTGTGTCAACCTTTCACAGGTATTATTCCCAAAGGCATTCCCCAATCAACATTCTGTACATGCACCTGTATGTCAAAATCTACTGGCCAAGTAACATGGCTATAAACAGCCTTTCCTCAGAGAGAATTTATGATTTGAAATCTCAAATATGAGAATGAGCCAGCTATGTACAAGGCCAGGGAGAGAAGAAAGGCAAAAGTTCTTGAAGCAGAGAGAGAACTTTCAAATTTCAAGGAAAAGAAAGAATGCCAATATAGCTATCTTGCCCAAATTTATACAACCAGATAATAGTAGAATTGGGATTTAAACCTAGGTGTGTCTCATACTGAAGTCTTTCTTTCTGACACATTATGAGCTTCCCCCAGATCATATGGGTCTTTGTTGTGTGAAATACAAGTATTCTATTTTATTCATGAATCATTAGCACTGCCAATATAATCACCAAGTTATAAGTCCTTTGAATTGTCTCCTCAGATAATTCTGTGACTTTATTGTTAAAATATCATTACTTTAAGATTCTTAATAGTTTAATTATATACAATTAAATGTTCTTTCATTTTATCTTCATGTTTCCATAGAAAGCATTTGAAAATCATGAACACACCATTAATTCTACCTGCATACTTTTTTAATGCATTCATATGTAGATAATAACTATATTAGGTCTTTGCTTTAGTCATGTTATTAATTCAAAAATTAACTCTAGTTTTATTTTCTTACCCTTGAAAAGACATTTCATAAATGTTTTCATGGTGCAACTGCAATAACTAAGCAAATTTGCTTTCAGCACTCATCAAAGGTCAATTATCTAGATTTAACAATATGGTATAATGAAGCCCACTGTATTCTGAGCTCTAAGAGTTCTGACTGCTTTCAGAGGCCTAGTATACTCCATCTGAATTTACTTGATTCATTCATCCATTCATCAAATGTTTCATCCATTGTGCAATACTAATTTGACAAATTCTATTTGCCAGTCACTGTGCTGATCACTTGGAATATACCATGAAATTCTCTCCTCTTGAGAAATTGAAAAAAAAAAAAAAAAAGTTGAATGGGAAGGGGCAGGAGGACTTATCACAAAAGCACACCAGTAAATGCATCATTACAAAGTGAGTGCGTTGAAGGAACAGAACATAGTTCTGTAAGCTCTCATCACAAAGAAACTTAATTCTGAAC
The DNA here is from genome assembly GCF_009829155.1 of Mustela erminea. Classification (NCBI taxonomy): domain Eukaryota; kingdom Metazoa; phylum Chordata; class Mammalia; order Carnivora; family Mustelidae; genus Mustela; species Mustela erminea. The sequence goes on from NC_045625.1 coordinate 60,471,046, forward strand.
CAGAAATGGAATAAAGGGAAACAGAATATGCCACCCCACTTTGGCATGTTGATTGTTTTGAATTAAAGTTATTAAAAAAAAAAAAAAAAAAAAAACAGCTAATGCAAGAAAAACACTCTGACCCTCCTCTGTCCTTTTGAAAGCAAGAAATAAATTTCCATGTGAAAGGTACCCTCCCTGTACCAGTAGGATAAAAGGCCTCCTTATCACCAGAGGTAGGGAATTCAGGGCCAAGGAAGCTATATAAACAAACCTGTTACTTCACTGATTTATTACCTCAAGTCCAAAACCTTTGTCTTCTCAATTCTTCAAAAATTTATTGGGGGTTTGGGTTTGTTTGTTTGTTTGTTTGTTTCCCTTGTCTAAAATGTATAAAGGCTGCCTGCTTTGTGACAAAAGTTTCTTTGAGTTTCATATCTCTTATGAGTTCCCATACATACAAAATTAAATTTATTTTTCTCTGATAAGTTGTCTCTGCCAATTTACTTATAAGACCAGCCAAAGAACCTAGAATGGAAGAAGAAAGTTTTCCTTCCCTACAGGAGACAAGAGGCAATAAAGGTTGTATGGGTTAGAGTGAGATGGGATCAGAGAAGATTTCTCATGAAAGTAAAATATGAGCTGAGATCTTAGCTAATGGAGACCAAAATGGAAAAACTCTCTTTGTCAGGAGGGTCTAAGGCATAATCAAGGATCTGAAAGAAGCCAATGTGCCTGAGTTTTGAAAAAATGACCAAGCAGGAAAATGAAGGTGAAGAAGCAGGCAGGAATAAGAATATGGGAAATTTTTAATTGATGCTGAGGGCTTTAATTTTAATTTTTTTGTAATAACAATGAAAAGCCAAATTCTTCAAGTGGAAAGTCTCATATTAGATTCAGCATTGACGAAAGCAAGCAGATCTTTTCCTTATCCATAAGGGCTCACAAACCAATGGGGAATAGTAGGTGATTAAACAATAATCATGGCACAGAACTGTAAGCACCATGATAGAGACAAGTAAAGGATACAGTGGGCATGTTGTGGAGGCCTCCTAACTCATACGGGAAGATCAGGGCACTTTTGGCAGAAGAACTGCCTGAACTGAGTCTCAAGTGTGCACATCTAAAATTGTCCAAATCCTAATTCCAGTTAATGTGGGCAAGGAGGTTCTCCACAAAAGTAAGCAATTCTTGGGATAACACCTGAGTGTCCCACAATATAACTTAATCCTGACTCTATAGACCCAGAGATAGCATCAGAGCCCATGGTTAAAAGCTCAGTGCCACAAGACTGTACACCCCTTCAATTCGGACACCAATGCTAAACCTGGGTTGTAACCTGTGCTTCCGATGGACCAACTACAAATTAAAGGTTCTAACAATCCCCTGGGACTCAGGAAGCCAGTTGCAAGACCAGACAGTTACCTGTACTTTTAACCAACTGGCTATAAATCAGAGGTTTCCATTACCTCCCTCTTGGGTTCAACTGATTTGTTAGAGTGGATCACAAAGCTTAGAAAAACATTTTATTTACAAAATTAAAAATTTATCATAAGAGTAACTCAGGACTTACTTAATTAATTAACTAATCCTCAGTTATCAACTCAGGAACAGACAGAAGAGATGCATATGTGGGAAAATTGCAAGGAGCTTCCATGACCTTTCCAGATATGCCACTCTCCCAAATCCCTACATGTTCACCAACCCAAGAGCTCTCAAAGTCATTCCTTTTGAGTTTTTGTGGAGGCTTCATTACATAGACATGATAAATTAAATCATTGAATATTGGGGTTGGACTCCATCTTCAGGCATCTCTAGAGGTCAGGGGATAGGGAATGAAAGTTTCAACTCCCTAATCACATGGTTGGTTCCACTAGCAGCCAGCTCCCATTCTTATATGCTTTTTAAGAATTACCTCATTAATAAAAGATATCTTTATCACACTCTCAATGCTTAGGAAATTCCAAGAGTTTTGGGAACTGTGTGGCAGAAAAAGGACAGAAGACAAAATATACATTTCCTATCATAGATCATAATATAACATGTCACATGTATAATTGTCCATCCTAATAGACCTAACCAAATACTCTTGGTCAAAGTGTAGGCTCTGGCTACAGAACTCATAGTTTTCTATTGCCTATACGATAGGTCTTTATGCAACTAAAATACCAAAGACAATATTTCTCTATAAGGCCTCATACCACCAGGAGACTTCTCCAAAGAGGCCAGTTTTATTGAGTTTCTACAATGTGTAAGAAACTGGACTCAGAATTGGGAAAAAGTGACAAATTCTAACCCATGATTATGATTATGCACCTTTGCTTTCATACAGTTTTGCAAAATAGTAAGAAATTCTGGCTGGAGCTGTAGCTGAGAATCTAGACATGTCCCAAGTGGGAGTTAGGGACACCTCTCTGCCCAAGTATGTGTTTGGAAAAAAGGAAAAATAATCTGTTTGTTTTGAAGACCATGGAAGAGAAGTGATGCCAATGGAAAGGGCATATGCTATCTGTTCTTCCTAGAGAACTGGCATTTGTTTATTTGATAGATAGCTTATTTGTTTCAATTGGAAGACAGGGAAGAGGACTAGAGCCAGAAGCTGAAGCTTCTTGGAAAACATGTGAGATCTTAAGCATAAGCAGCTTGCTTCAGGGCTGAGGTAAGTTAGTGTGAAATTGAGCTGAGGAAAAGGGAATTTCTCCCCAACACAGGTTTCAGTGTAGCCATGGCACCCTGAGGGCTCAGGAAGCTGACAGCAGGAGGGAATGCGGCACCCAGCAGTGACAGAAGGGCCATGATTCCCTGAAATGCCTGGCAGGAAGTTTGATGAAGTCTGACACAGAATTGGATTTGCCCCTGCACATTTGAAAGCTGACTCTCTCTCCTCAGTTCTCTTGGAAATAACCAGTAGTCTAGGGGCTATCAGTGAAGGTCCTGTAATTATTTAGGTAGGGGATATCAGTAATCCAAATTTGGGCATTAATGTTGGTGTGTCATCATTTGTACTCAGAAAGTAATGATGTCCAAGAAACTCAATTTATTGTAGATTGGCTTGCATAGAGAAAAATTATGAGAAAAGAAGTGGGACAACCAAAGCATTATTGACTAGCCTCGTAGATAACATTGGATGGGTCATTTGACTTCTTTGGGCCTTAGCATTCTCAAATATTAAATGGGATAGAAGATCGAGATAACCTTTAACCCAACAGACAAAAGGCTCAGAACAAACACTGGAGTGCAACTTTACTAAAAGATATCCGAAAACATCAGATTAATCAGAATCCAAACCCCATCCAACCCCTCAACTTCTAATAATACAGAAAATCTCCTTATTATTGAGGCCCCATTTACCTGGCTTGGCTTCTATGGGATTCTCTCTCAATTCTTTTTTTTTTTTTTAAAGAATTTATTTATTTGACAGAAATAGATCACAAATAGACAGACAGGCAGAGAGAGAGAGAGAGAGGAGGAAGCAGGCTCCCCGCTGAGCAGAGAGCCCGACACGGGACTCGATCCCAGGACATTGAGATCATGACTTGAGCCAAAGGCAGAGGCTTAACCCACTGAGCCACCCAGGTGCCCCATTCTCTCTCAATTCTAACCTCTTCCAATTCTGATCCTCATCTTGTTAGCAGTTTAGTTTGGTGCTGTACCCCTAAATATAGTGCACTAAAAAGAAATATTTAAATACTGATTTTGCCAGGTCAGGATTCTATTGTAAAGACTTCAGTGGTTTCTATGACATTTGTGATGCTTTTATAACTTTAAAATTATAGATTTGCCAGATATAATAAGGGTGTTTCAGATACCAGAGAGGAAAACACAATAGATCTTGGTGACTGAAGAGGGAGAGTCAAAAGAGTCTAGTTAATTGATAAAATGGTGGTGCTATATACAGACAGACGTAGAGAGGGAGAGCTGATTTAGAAGTAAACAAAATGTTGTTACTTTCAGACTTACTGAGTCTAAGTTGCCAACAAGACAGAGGTTTGGGTTTTCCACAACTGAACCATTAGAGGAAACCAAAAGTTTGCCAGGAAAGCAGAATATAACTTATTGAGCACTTGCTATATTCCATTCCTGAAGAAGAAATGCTACATTAGCATTCTCAGGTAATGCTACAATAACATAGGTATTCTCACTGCCATTTTATAGACAGAAAATCAAAATGTAGGGAAATTCAGAAACCTGCCTAAAATCACATAGATAAAAAAACCTGGATCATCAAGATGTGTACCCTTTCCATAACGCACTGTCTGCCCTGTCAGGGAAAAAAAAAAAAAAAAAAAAGAAAGAAAGAAAGAAAGAAAGAAAGAAATAAAGAAAGAAAGAAAGAAAGAAAGGAAGGAAGGAAGGAAGAAAGGAAGGAAGAAAAAATATAAAAGAAAAATAAAACAGGGGCCCCAGATCTTGAAGTTTGCAAATGTGATGTTTAATTTGTGTTTTAAGCATCTAGTCTTATAGTCTCCATTTTCTATGAAAATACTGTTCCCATATAATTTTAATACAGAGCTGAGAATCAACATTATAAGTATTGGAACACAAAGAGTTTGAGCACTCCTCAACAGTCAGGATATTGGTTTTACATGTGGGAACCAGTGAGATGTGGAAACTAAAGCCTGAACATCCAGTTTGAGGCTGAATGGCTCCTATCTGTTCTTTATAACATCTTTATACTTAGCCAAGTGACCAAAGACAAAAGACCAAGAAATAAGCTAAAAGGTAATAGTTGGGAAGATTGTCTGATAGTGCTGGGTGCTAGCAAGATCACCCTAACACAGGTACAACACTTGCTTTGACTTCCTCTTATCTAAGGGTCTGAGCATAAGGAATGGCTTTGGGTTTATGCTTCCCACCAAGACCAAGACTAGACAGATCTCCTTTTGGGCCCTGGCATTTTCTCCTGGGGCTTGGGGACAGTCACACTGTACTTTCTGTTATCACTTTGAGGTTCCCCTCAAAATCTTGGATCTGAAATAAATGCTGACTCATCTGTTTTCTTATGCTTTTTTTTTTTTTTTTTTTTTTTTTTTTCCCTCAAAGAAATGATGGCTTTCAACTGAGATGCAAATCACATCTACTGTTTTCCCTTGGGGAGTGGGAATTGAAACCCACCTGATTTAGATAAAACATAATGGCGGCTTTATATCAAGCTGCCTTCACAGCTTTGGCTGATAGAACAACAGTCTCTGAGATCCACAAGACTAGGTTTTGGGAGCAGTTTCATGACACTTTACAAGGTAAGCTGCAGCACAAAAAGGGACCAGTTTCTTGTTGCTGTCCCAAAAAGGAGCTCTGTAAACTGGATCATGGAACAGAAGAGGATGCTTCCTTCTCATTCAAGCAAGCATGTTTCCGGAATGCCAAGTTTTACATGAGCCGCAAGGGAGCCATCCCTACTCCTTGGCAGGCTGCCAGTTCTCTCTAGACTCAGTGGCACTCTATGTTCTTTCTCAATTTCTTTTCTTTCTTTTTGCATTTTTAAGTTTGTGGTTTGTTTCTGTTTGTTTGTTTAACACCCTCTCCTGTTTGTCTGGTTAACCCCTATTCATTCATTTGAACTCATCTTCAGAGACACACCACAGGCATTATATGCTTTGGATATTTTCTTTGATCACTCTTGACTCAGGATGCTTCAGTAGTCCTTTATGGTGTTTTTTAGCCCCCTCTGTATATCTCTAATACTGATTTTGTTTACTATGTTGTTTTATGTGTTTATTTATGTGTCTGTCTTTTCCCGTTTGCATCAGAAATTGGCTAGTTGTTGCCCAAACAGATTTGCACCTTTTCCTCCCAGGTGCAAAGAGAGACTGTAGTTAGATATGACCGTAGGTTGATATGGACCAATCAGGAGGGTCCACAATCCTCTGCATGCTCTCTCTTCCCTTGTCTGCTAGCCAGAAACAGAGAGTGGAGGACTCCAAGGTTCTAGGGGTGGTGGAGCCTAGGTCCCTGAAAGTCTGCTTGAAAGCGTACCTCTCACTACTGACCCATATGGTTCTGGGGCTTCAGCAAGATACTAAGATTTGGGGGAGGTTTTTGCAGTAGCTAGCCTGCTATATGCTCCAAAGATGACTACAGCATATTCATATACTCACCAACTAGGAGAGTACCTTAAAAATAGCAGGCACTCAACATGGAGGAATGAAAGCCCCTTGACTTTGTTGATCACATTTTTCACAAGAAAGGCCATTAAACTAAATCTTTCCTATTTACAATTGCACTAATTGTTTTTTGATCAACTAAACAACAAATTTAATTTTTATTCTTCCAAAGAGTTCTCCTAGAAGTTTTTTTGTTTTTGTTTTTTTCTTTTTCAATATTGTTTTAGCTATTCAGGACTACTTGAAATTCCATACGAATTTGAGGATTGGCTTTTCCATTTTTTTAAGATTTATTTATCTATTTTAGAGAAAGAGAGAGAACAAGCAAGGGGGAGTGGAAGAAGAAGAGAGAGAGACTCTCAAGCAGACTCCACACTAAGCACAGAACCTGACACAGGGCTTGATCTCATGATCCCAAGGCCATGACCTAAGCCAAAACTGAGAGTCAGAGGCCCAAACAACTGAGCCACTCAAGCACTCTTGCTTTTCCAATGCTGGGGGAAAAAAAAAAAAAAAGCCATTGAAATCTTGAAAGCTATTGCACTGAATCTGTAGACTATTTGGGGGAGTCTTGTCATCTTAACAACAGTCTGTCTTCCAATCCATGAGCATGAGATGTCTTACAATCTAGTTAACTCTTCTTTAATTTCTTTTATCTGATGTTTTATGGTTCTCATTGTGCAAGTTTTATTCTTCCTTGGTCAAATTTATTCCTAAATATTTTATTATTTGGATGCTATTGTTAATGAAATTATTTTCTTAATTTCTTTTTTGAATTGTTCATTGCTAGTGTATGGAAACACAACTGATTTTCATGTGTTGATTTTCTACTCTACAACTTTGCTAAATGTAATTGCTTGTTCTGGTAGAGTGTGTGTGTGTATGCGTATTCTTTGGAATTTTCAAATATAGAATCATGTCATCTGAAAATAGTTTTACTTCCTCCTTCTTTTGTCTTGTCTTTTCTTTCTTTTTCCTGCTGAATTGCTCTTGCTCAGATTGCCAATGCAATATTAAATGACATTAGTGAAAGTGGTCATACTTGTCTTGTTCATTATTTTAAGGGAAAAGCTTTCAGTCTTTCACCATTTAGTAGGACATCAACTATGTTTTTTCATAAATGCCCTTATCATGTTAAAGAAATACACTTTTATTCTTAGTTTTGTAGATGCTTTTATCATGAAAAAGTGGTAAATTTTTTCAAATGTTTCTCCACATTTATTGAGACGCTCATGTAAGATTTTTTCCCTTCATAGTGTATTATATTGTTTGATTTTTAAAAATTAATTATATGTTATTTTTTCAGTATTCCAAGATTCATTATTTATACACCACATCCAGTGTTCCATGCAATATGTGCCCTCCTTAATACGACCACCAGGCTCACCCATGCCCCCATTCTCCTTCTATCCATAACCCTCAGTTTGTTTCTGAGTCCACAGTCTCTGCCCCTTCATTTCCCCCTCCCATTTCCCCCAATTCACTTTTCCTTTCCTTCTCCTAATGTCTCCCATGTTATTAACATTGAACAATACTTGCATTCCTGGGATAAATCTTACTTAATCATGGTGCATAATATCCTTTTAATATGTTCCTGGATTTGATTTTCTTGTACTTTCTTGAAGATTTTTGTATCTATATTCATAGAGATATTAGTTTGTAGTTTTTTTTTTCCTTGTAACATCATTGTCTAGCTTAGGTATTTGATCTATACTTTATTTGCTCAATTGTTCTGCTCTGAAAATTTCATTAAAGGCCTTTTCAGTTGTCTTTGCGAGTTTTGCAATTCTCTCCTCATTCTGGACTTTAGCTTCCTTGCCTATTTACTTTATATATCTGCCTATATGTATATTATGTATACTTCTGTCCCTTTACACATTCATCTTTATATATCTTTAAACATATTAAACATATATATCTTTAAACATATTAAGTCATCAGAGAACTCTCTGTAAGTAATATAGATAATTCCCATTTCTTCCTCTTCAGATTCAATCATGACTACCATTATGTTTCTTATTTTAGAGCTCATCATTCCTTTCCTACCTCTATGAGGGAAATAAGTGTGTTTTGCTTAGCACTCTGCATAGCCTCTTCTACAGTGCATAGCACATAGTAAATACTAAATAAATATTTTTCTAATAAATAATGACCAACTGAGTTCTTACTATATACAAGGGAATGTTCTAAGCAAATTGCATGAATTACCTCATTTTTTTTTCCTCCCAGTGAGTCAGGAAAAGTTACTTTAACTTTCCCAATTGACAGATAGGAATATTGAGGTACAGAAATCTTAAATAGCTCATTTAACCTCACAAAGCTAGGATGTGGCAGAGAAATTACTCAAATCCAGGCAGTCTGACCCTGGAATTACTCTCTTAACCACTGTGCTTTACTGAATAGATTAAATAAATAAAGGGGACTCAGCCATGTGCTTATTCATATCTTTAAGCATTTTAGGGTCTCAATTCTAAATATAGTTCAAGGCACATAGCTGGTTATGCCTGCTGTTCTATGCTTTCATTTTTATAAAACCCTGTTCTAGCTGTATTTCCCAACTCTCTTAAGTACATTTCATGTATCTAGGAACTCAGATTTGCATCAACTCCTTCCTCCTGCCAATATCATTTTCCAAACCCCATTCAGGGTTGGGTACCAAGATCTGAAAATCAGTGGTCCCAATTGAGTTAACATGTTAAAATATCCCATCAATCAGCTGCAAAATAATTGATTAATGCTAATAATAAAATACCAGTGGTTATAAGTAATTTACTTTTTAACTAGGATATAGAATAAAGGGGAGTACAAATCAACTCTACAGAAGTCATCATTCTCACTTATAGGAATTCTGATTTTTTTTCTTTAATGTTAGAGGAATAGAGGGAAGTGAAGTTAGCAAGCTTGGAATTGTATATATCATTAAATATGTCCACAGAATTGAGTAATACAGTTTAACTCTATCTATAATGTGTGGCAGCTGGACAGAAAGGGTAGAGAACTGTGACTAAGGAATGAATCTCTACATCTCTCATATTTATATCCTTTCCTTTCCACTTTCTTCATCACTATGCCTGGTTTGGGTTTAGACTATTTTGCTTCCTAGTTGATCTCTCTGTCTCTTCTCTATCCTCTGTCCCATCTGCAAACCACTGTTGACCTTGCTGTTGGTTGGTTTTCTTGAGCATAATTCTGATGATCCATCATTTCCTGGTTCACTTGATAACATCCTTCCAAGCTATTAGCATCACTGTGAGGTGCTCCCACCAGCTTTAGCTAAAATGATTCCCCTTCTCCTGATCTGTATGCCAGCTAAACAGAATGACATTGCTTTCCCCCAACCTACCACGCCTAGTCCTGCCTCCATGCCATTCCTCTGAAATGGTTTCCCCTTCTTTTTATAAGACTACTTATTTTACAAGAGTCAGCTTGAAAGCAAACTCTAACGTTCTGTATGTACTGAAATGCAAAGATTTCTAAGATACACTGTTCAGTGCAAACAGCAATGTGTAGAAAATTATATATAATATGCCACTTCTGAGCAAGAAAGAGGAGAAAATAAGAATACATGTGTTTGCATTTTTTTTCTTGGATTTGCAGAAAGAAAGTCTAGAAGGACATGAGACTACCTGGTTTAGTTTGAGGGGGATGGAGATGGTAGGGAAAAGAGGCAAGGGTGATACTTTTTGCTAGATACCATATATCAGCCTGATCTATCACAAGATAATACCTCATCAGAAGGATTAATAAACAATCATCAAACTAAAGGAACCTCTAGTAGTCATTTCTCAACATCATATTCTATGTTTCATATTTTGCCTTGGGTTTTAATTACTTGAGTTTCTTTCTTGACTCTTGAAACACATTTTTAGAAATCTGAGAAGATCCTGAATTATTGTTTTATTCCCCTGTCCTTCCTGGCAATTATGCCTTACAAATGTCTGATGTTTAGGATATTTCTGAACTTGAAGAAAGTGGTTCCCTAACATCAAGAATCTGAAGCATGAGGGATTCAAAGGGAGCATCTCCTCACTATCTCTAGAGCCTCAATTGACTATATTCCCTTCTCAGTGTGTTCAGATGTGAGAGGGATCTTGACAAAAGATATATAAGTCTTCTGATTCATTAACACTTCAGGCTCACTGGTTTTATTCACTCATCCATTTACTCACTCATTCATTCAATAAATATAAATTGAGCACCTAATTTGTGTCAGGCACTGTATAAGGCATTGAGCATCTGCCGATGAGGTAGAAGAGAAATAAGTAAATGTAAAACAAATTTACTTGGTACTAGAAACTGTGACCAGGTCCAGGAGGAAATAAGGAGTAATAATATTTCAGGATTTCTTTTCCTTCAGAGTCTGTATTCTTGCTTATGCCACTTTGAGGAACAAAGAGATAGACTAGAGGAAGAGTGGTAGGCAGCAAAGCAAAGTTTATTGAGCAATAGTATAAAGTTCCTAAAAAGAGGGGACCCAAGACAGCTTTAAGTTTAGGGGTTTTTATCAGAATGTTGGTGGGCTATTTTAATCTGATTAACCCTCCATGTGCCTGTCACACAATCAGGTTTTGTGCACAGGCTCATCTGTCTACCAGCTAGTTGTTCACATGAGAAAAGGTGGAGCACTACTTCCCAGGTGGTGTAGAATAAGAGAATGGGGTCTTTTCCTTTAAAGGGTAATTTCCTCTTAAGACAGTGGCCCTTTGTCCCTGCCTGTCTTTCTTCTGACTATCCTCCATTATTAGTTGAGACTGAAGTTTTGTTTACAGACCCCCCAAGTCTCACCAAAGTGCCTGGTATTTTCAGATTACACTTTTTTCTTCCTGCTTAAATAATGAAAATGTATTTCTCATAGTTCTACAGACTGAGAAGTCCAAGATCAAGGCACCAGTAGATCCAATGTCTGATCAGAGCGCTCTTCCACTTACAGACTGTTGCCTTCCTATTTCCTCACATGGCAAAGAAAGAGACACTTATAAAGACACTAATCCCATTCATGAAGGCCTTACCCTCATGACCTAATTCATAACATAATTACCTTGCAAAAGGAAGATACTGGGGATTGGGATTTCAACATATGAATTTTGGAGAGACACATTCAGTCTAACTTTCTTTCTCTTCCTTTTTGAATGCAAACTACTTTAATTCCAACCCAACAGCCCCCAAACTCTTAACTTCTTCCAGTATCAACTGCAAAGTCTAAAGTCCAAAGTCTCATCTAAATATCATCTAATAAGATATGGGTGATATTGAGATTGATTCACCCTGAGGCAAACTGCTCTACAGCTGTGAACCTGTGGAACCAGACAACTTATGTGCTTCCACCAAAATGCAATGCTGAGACAGGCATAGGATGGACATTCTCATTCCAAAAGGGAGGAGTACAGTACAAGGAAAGGGCAATGGGTCCCAAATAAGTCTAAAACCTAGCAAGGCAAATCACCTGAAATCTTAAGACTCAAGAATAATCCAGTTTCACTCAATGGTCTACCTTCCAGATCCACTGGAATGGTAACCCAGCCTCCACAGTAAGAAAGTGTGGTAGAGGAGGTAACAGGCAAGCCTGAAGCTTCAAGCAGCCCTGCCCCATGCAAGATCACTTTTTCTCTTTTACAAGCCCTTCTTCAACCATTCAAATATATAGATATATATCTATATTCATAAAGATATATTTATCTATATTTATAAAGATAAATCTATATAGATAGTTCTTTTGTTGTAAATTCAAATAAACCTCTTAATGGTGGAGTCTTATCTAATGAAAAAGCACTGCAAATAAGGAAGTCTTAAGATCTAGAGGAAACTATGTGAAAAAGATTCAACTTAAATAAGTCCTCAAAATGGCTTCCTTTCCTCCTAGTTCTCCAGTCAATGCTAGGGGTGCTGAATACTATTGTGTAGAAGAAGTACTAATTACAATCTTTTACGTGAGTTATACTTATCATATATGTCTTAATTTATGCATTTATTTATCTTTTAATTAGGTCCCTAACTGCTGAAGACTTGCATCTTGGGTAATGAGAGAACCATGGTTTTATAAGTAGGTGGTAAAAATGACAGGCATCTCTGTAAAGCAGAGATTTTTCAACTTGGGCTGCAAAGTAGAGTCTTCTGGGGAGATTTTTAAAAGTATGATGCTTGAGACCCACCTCTTATTTATTCTTATTTAATTGATCTGAAGTGAAAGAAAAGAATGGATAATTTCAAAAGGCTGCCCAACTGACTCTAAGGTGCAGTTAAGGTTGAGAACTACTGTTTAAAGCAATTTATAAGTGGAAGCCTATGTCCTCGTGGGGTTTATGATCTACCACAAGACAGAATAGAATGAGAAAATTGGAGAAATTATGTTGATTAGAATTAGGTAAATGAAGAGTAAGAAGATTCTTAATGGCAACAATTACCATTTGTTACATTTGTTATAAGTAATCACAACCAGAAACATAGACTTAATTTCCCTTTTGTACAACTGAGAGAACTGAAGTTTATTCAAATTAAATGGTATGCCCTTGGGCGCCTGGGTCGCTCAGTGGGTTAAAGCCTCTGCCTTCGGCTCAGGTCATGATCCCAGGGTTCTGGGATCGAGCCCCACATCGGGCTCTCTGCTCAGCAGGGAGCCTGCTTCCTTTCTCTCTCTCTGCCTGCCTCTCTGCCTACTTGTGATCTCTGTCTGTCAAATAAATAAATAAAATCTTTTAAAAAAAAATGGTATGCCCTTGGTCACCAGACTGCTAAGATTCTGACAAGATAAAAATAAAGATTGGGCAAAGTCAGATTTGTTTTTGCTTGACTTAAAGATGTTATGGAAATAGCCAAGGTTAAATACAGAAAGGGAGCCAGAGTCATTGAAATTATTTGTAATTAAAACTTATGGGTTTGGAGTTCAGATGGCAGAAGATTAGGGGGACCTTAAACTTGTCTCATCCCTCAAACACAACTGGATAGTTGTCAAATCATTCTGAACACCCAGGAAATCAACTGGAAGTCTGAAAGACAAAAACTGCAAGTCTATAAGTAGAAAAATTACCACCTTTTGGAAGGTAGTAGGTGTGGAAATTTGACTTGGGGAGGATAGAGCTGTGGCTATAGTGTTAGGGAGGAACACTGCTTATGGGGGATGCCTCAAAGTATTATTAGGAGCAGAGCACAAAATATGAACTTTTAGAAGTCCACTACTGCAAGGGATGTGCCTGGCTTAAAGGTGCTCAGATGGTGAAGCTCAGTAGTGACTTCATGGTCTAAGGATCCCCTAGGTCACAAGAACAGGTAGTATCAATTTGCAGCATTGTTCCCAAGCATATGAAGGAGGAGGCCAGCTGAAAACAGTGGGTTTTGGTGCCAGCTTTCTGCTCTATTTTGTCATAAACCACAAACTACTGCATGGTCATGAGACTGCTTTCTTGGGACTGGCCAGCAAAGGGCAAAAGTTTAGTGAGACCTTCCCCTAGAGAAAGAGCATGGGTCCATGCTATGGGAGTCCCTAAAATTTGGAATTTTAAAACTTAGTCACATGCCTGAGATAAGAATATTAGACACAGTCAGAGTGAATACAGGGTTCACAGGAAAATCATGGACACAGGAGGGTTGTTCATCTGTAAGAGCTCACTTAAGAGTGTGGGGGGAGGCAAACTTTCAACTCCAAGGCTAGGGAGAAGTGTACCACCATATTTATTTGGCTTATCAATGCTGAAAGCCTTCAGGAAGTAAAACCACACCACTTGTACGGACAGGAGTTGCTTACATCAAGCCCCAACACCCCTGCACCATGGAGGTACATTTCTACTGAAACAGGTCAACTTGAGAATCAGCACAGCAGGCCCTTCCCCCAGAAGACCAGCATAAACAATTCACTTACATCAAGTCTACTGATCATAGAGTACTACAAATCTTCAGTTCTAGGGGAACTAGGATCTAGCTTCCTTTATGCTTTTATACTTTTTATTAATTTTAAAAATTTATTTCTTATCTTTTTCAATTATTTTTAAAAATGTTTTTTTTAATTTTTATTTATATATTTTTATTTTCATTTTATTTTGTTGTTTTGTTATTATTATTACTATTATTATTAATTTTGGAATCTAGATTCTTTTCACAACAGACCAAAACATAGCCGGGATCTAGAGGTGTTTTTAGTTTCTTTTTTTCTTTCCTTTTTTCTTTACTGGACAAAATAATGAGATGGAAAATTCACCCCAAAAGAAAGAAAAGGAAGGAGAACTCACAGACAAGACTTTAATCAATACAGAAATAAGATGTCCAAATTAGAATTTAAGAATTATAGTTCAACAACTAAAAGGATTACAGTTCAATGATTATATGTACATTAGCTGGGCTTGAAAAAAGTGCAAGAGACACTAGAGAATCCTTACTATAGAGATAAAAGAACTAACATTTAGTCAGGCTGAAATTAAAAATGTTACAACCAAGGTGCAAATTCAAATGGAGGCCATATGAATGAGGATGGATAGAGCAGAGGAGCAAATCTGTGATACAGAAGACAAGATTATAAAAAATAATGAAGCTTTAAAAAAAGAGGGAAAGAAAAGTAATGGATCACCAAGATAGACTTGATAGACTTGGGGAACCCACTGATTTATTAAAACATAATATCATTTTTAAAGATTTAATTAATTAATTAATTTGAGAGAGTGACAGAGCCAGAGAGAGAATGAACAGGGGAGGAGGGGCAGAGGGAAAGGGAGAAGCCGGCTCCCTGCTGAGTAGGGATTGTGATGTGGGACTCGATCCCAGAACACTGGGATCATGACCTGAGCTGAAGGCAGTCACTTTATTGACTGAGCCACCCAGGCACCACATAAAACTCACATAATACTTGTATCAAAGGAGTCCCAGAAGATAAAAGGAGAGAAAAAGGGGCACAAGGTTTATTTGAATAAATTATGGTTATAAACTTCCCTAATCTGGTGAAGGACACAGGCATCAAAATCCAAGAAACACAGAGAACTCCCATTAAATTCAATAAGAGCATAACCAAGGCATATCATAGTAAAATTCACAAAATACACAGACAAGGAAAGAATCCTGAAAGCAGCAAGGAAAAAAAAGTCCTTAACCTACAAGGGCAAGCAGACAAGTTCACAGCAGATTTGTCCACAGAAATTTAGCAGGCCAGAAGAGAATGGCAGCAAATATTCAACTTGCCGAATGGGAAAAATATGCAGCCAAGAATTCCTTATCCAGCAAGGCTGTCATTCAGAATAGAAGAGATACAGTTTCCCAGATAAGCAAAAACTAAGAGTTTGTGACCACTAAGCCAGCACTGGAAGAATTTTACTTATTTATTTATTTATTTATTTATTTTCAGCATAACAGTATTCATTGTTTTTGCACCACACCCAGTACTCCATGCAATACATGCCCTCCCCAATACCCATCGCCTGGTTCCCCCAACCTCCCACCCCTCGCTGCTTCAAACCCCTCAGATTGTTTTTCAGAGTCCATAGTCTCTCGTGGTTCACCTCCCCTTCCAATTTCCCCCAACTCCCTTCTCCTAACTCCCCTTGTCCTCCATGCTATTTGTTATGCTCCACAAATAAGTGAAACCATATATAATTGGCTCTCTCTGCTTGACTTATTTCACTCAGCATAATCTCTTCTAGTCCTGTCCATGTTGCTACAAAAGTTGGGTATTCATCCTTTCTGATGATACTCCATAGTGTATATGGACCACATCTTCCTTATCCATTCATCCGTTGAAGGGCATCTTGGTTCTTTCCACAGTTTGGTGACTGTGGCCATTGCTGCTATAAACATTGGGGTACAGATGGCCCTTCTTTTCACTACATCTGTATCTTTGGGGTAAATACCCAGGAGTGCAATTGCAGGATCATAGGGAAGCTCTATTTTTAATTTCTTGAGGAATCTCCACACTGTTCTGCAAAGTGGCCGCACCAACTTGCATTCCCACCAAAAGTGTAAGAGGGTTCACCTTTCTCCACGTCTCCTCCAAGACATGTTGTTTCCTGTCTTGCTAATTTTGGCCATTCTAACTGGTGTAAGGTGATATCTCAATGTGGTTTTAATTTTAATCTCCCTGAGGGCTAGTGATGATGAACATTTTTTCATGTGTCTGATAGCCATTTGTATGTCTTCATTGGAGAAGTGTCTGTTCATATCTTCTGCCCATTTTTTGATATATTATCTGTTTTGTGTGTGTTGAGTTTGAGGAGTTCTTTATAGATCCTGGATATCAACCCTTTGTCTGTACTGTCATTTGCAAATATCTCCTCCCATTCCATGGGTTGCCTCTTTGTTTTGTTGACTGTTTCCTTTACTGTACAGAAGCTTTTGATTTTGATGAAGTCCCAAAAGTTTATTTTTGCTTTTGTTTCCTTTGCCTTTGGAGACATATCTTGAAAGAAGTTGCTGTGGCTGATATCGAAGAGATTACTGCCTATGTTCTTCTCTGGGGTTCTAATGGATTCCTGTCCCACGTTGGGGTCTTTTATCCATTTTGAGTTTATCTTTGTGTACGGTGTAAGAAAATGGTCCAGTTTCATTCTTCTACATATAGCTGTCCAGTTTTCCCAGCACCATTTATTGAAGAGACTGTCTTTTTCCACTGTATATTTTTTCCTGTTTTGTCGAAGATTATTTGCCCATAGAATTGAGGGTCCATATCTGGGATCTCTACTCTATTCCACTGGTCTATGTGTCAGTACTATGCTGTCTTGGTAATCACATCTTTGTAGTAAAGCTCGAAATCAGGTAACATGATGCCCCCAGTTTTATTTTTGTTTTTCAAAATTTCCTTAGTGATTCAGGGTCTCTTCTGATTCCATACAAATTTTTGGATTATTTGCTCCAGCTCTTTGAAAAATACTGGTGGAATTTTGATCGGAATGGCATTAAAAGTTTAGATTGCTCTAGGCAGTATAGACATTTTAACAATGTTTATTCTTCCGATCCAAGAGCATGGAATGGTCTTCCATCTTTTTGTGTCTTCTTCAATTTCTTTAATGGGTGTTCTGTAGTTCCTCGAGTATAGATCCTTTACCTCTTTGGTTAGATTTATTCCCAGGTTCCTTATGGTTCTTGGTGCTATAGTAAATGGAATTGATTCTCTAATTTCCCTTTCTGTATTTTCATTGTTAGTGTATAAGAAAGCCACTGATTTCTGTACATTGACTTTGTACCCTGCCACGTTACTGAATTGCTATATGAGTTCTAGTAGTTTGGGGGTGGAGTCTTTTGGGTTTTCCATATAAAGAATCATGTCATCTGCGAAGAGAGAGAGTTTGGGATACCTTTTATTTCTCTTTGTTGTCTGATTGTTGTTGCTAGGACTTCTAATATTATATTGAACAAGAGTGGGGAGAGTGGGCATCCTTGTCATGTTCCTGATCTCAACAGGAAGGCTGCAAGCTTTTTCCCATTGAGGATGATATTTGCTGTGGGTCTTTCATAGATAGATTTGATGAAGTTCAGGAATATTTCCTCTATCCCTATACTTTGAAGCGTTTTATTCAGGAATGGATGCTGGATGTTGTCAAATGCTTTTTCAGCATCAATTGAGAGGACCATGTGGTTCTTCTCTCTTCTGATATTAATTTGTTCTATCACATTGATTGATTTGTGAATGTTGAACCATCCTTGTAGCCCAGGGATAAATCCCACCTGGTCATGGTGGATAATCTTTTTAATGTGATGTTGGATCCTGTTTGCTAGGATCTTGTTGAGAATGTTAGCATCCATATTCATCAGGGATATTGGTCTGAAATTCTCCTTTTTGGTAGGGTCTTTGCCTGGTTTGGGTATCAGGGTAATGCTGGCTTCATAGAAAGAGTCTGGAAGTTTTCCTTCTGCTTTAAATTTTTGAAACATCTTCAGGAGAATAGGTGTTATTTCTTCTTTGAGTGTTTGGTAGAATTCCCCAGGTACAATTCCCTTTCTCTCTATCTGTTATTTCTTCTTTGAAAGTTTGGTAGAATTCCCCATCAGGTCCTGGGCTCCTGTATTTTGGGAGGTTTTTGATCACTCCTTCAATCTCATTACTAGATATTGGTCTATTCAGGTTGTCAATTTCTTCCTGGTTCAATTTTGGGAGTTTATAGTTTTTTAGGAATGCATCCATTTCATCTAGGTTGCTTAGCTTATTGGCATATAACTGATGATAATAACTTCTGATGGTTGTTTCTACTTCCTTGGTGTTAATTGTGATTTCTCCCTTTCCATTCATAATTTTATTAATTTGGGCTTTCTCTTTTTTCTTTTGGATTAGTGTGGCCAATGGTTTATTGATCTTATTGATTCTTTAAGAAAACCAGCTTCTAGTTTCATTGGTACATTCTACTATATCTCTGGTTTCTACCTCATTGATTTCAGCTCTAATATTGATTATTTCCCTTCTTATGTGTGGAGTTGGTTTGATTTATTGTTGATTCTCCAGTTCTTTAAGGTGTAGAGACAGCTGCTGTGTTCTGGATTTTTCAATTTTTTTGAGGGAGGCTTGGATGGCTATGTATTTCCCCCTTAGGACCACCTTTTCTGTATCCCATAGGTTTTGGACCAAAGTGTCTTCATTCTCATTGGTTTCATGAATTGTTTCAGTTCTTCATTGATCTCCTGGTTGATCCAAGCATTCTTAAGCAAGGTGGTCTTTAGTTTCCAGGTGTTTGAGTTCCTTCGGAACTTTTCCTTGTGATTGAGCTCCTGTTTCAAAGCATTTTGATCTGAGAATATGCAGGGAATAATCTCAGTTTTTTGGTATCGGTTGAGTCCTGATTTGTGACCCAGTATGTGGTCTATTCTTGAGAAGGTTCCATGTGCACTTGAGAAGAATGAGTATTCTGTTGTTTGGGGTGGAATGTTCTGTATATATCTATGAGGTCTATCTGGTCCAATGTGTCATTCAGTGCTCTTGTTTCTTTATTGATTTTCTGCTTCGATGATCTATTTCTGAGAGAGGCATGTTAAGATCTTCTACTATTAATGTATTCATATCAATATGATTCTTTATCTTGAATAACAGTTTTCTTATGTAATTGGCTGCTCCCATATTGGGGGCATAGATATTTACAATTGTTAGATCATCTTGGTGGATAGTCCCTTTAAGAATGATGTAGTGTCCTTCTGTATCTCTGACTACAGTCTTTAGTTTAAAATCTAATTTATCTGATATGAGAATCACTACCCTGGCCTTCTTTTGAGACCCATTGGCATGAAAGATACTTCTCCATACCTTCACTTTCAGTCTGGGTATATCTTTAGGTTCAAAATGGGTCTCTTATAGACCTATATGGATGGGTCTTGTTGTTTTATCCAGTCTGAAACACTGTGCCATTTTATGGGCGCATTTAGGCCATTCACATTGAGAGTGATTATTAATAGATACGTTTTTATTGACATCGTATTACCTTTGAAGTCTTTCTTTCTGTAGATTGTCTCTATATTTCTGTTCAATGCTATTCTTAGGATTTTTCCTCTTTTATAGAACCCCCTTTAATATTTCCTGCAGTATTGGCTTGGTGGTTGCATAGTCTTTTAAGCCTTGCCGGTCTTGGAAACTCTTTATCTCTCCATCCATTTTGAATGTCAGTCTTGCTGGATAAAGTATTCTTGGCTGCATGTTCTTCTCATTTAGTGCCCTGAATATATCTTGCAAGCCATTTCTGGCTAGCCAAGTCTCTGTGGACAGGTCTGACATCATTCTGATGGGCTTTCCTCTGTAAGTAAGGAGCCTCTTTGTCCTAGAGGCTTTCAAGAGATTATATCTACAATTATGATCCCTCAATTTGACTATCAGGTGCCTTGATGTTTTTTTGGAATCTATAATCTTGGGTGGAGACCGTTCAGCCTCTAGTATATTAACGCTGGTTCCATTCGCAAGATTGGGGAAATTTTCATGAAGAACTTGTTCCACTGTATTTTCTAGACTTTTTTCTTTCTCCTCCCCTTCAGGGATTCCAATAATCCTGACATTGGAACGTTTCATGGCATCATTTATTTCCCTGGTTCTGTTTTCGTGGCTTCTAAGCTGTTTGTTCCAGGCTTCCTCCTGATCCTTTCTCTCTATCTGTTTGTCCTCCAGATGACTAATTTTATCTTCTGTCTCAGTTACTCTAGCTTTGAGAGAATTTAGATTAGATTGGAACTTGTTGAGAGCATTGTGAACCTCATCTCTGGTAGCTTTTAGCTCTGCCCTAACATTATGAACATCATCTCTGGTCGCTTTCAGTTCGGCCCTGATCAATTCCGTTTGGTCATCCATGGCTTTCTTCAACCTATCTATTGCCTGGATAATTGTTAGCCTGAATTCTCTTTCCGACATATTGTCTATGTTGATATCCATTAGCTCTGTTGCAGAAGGTCCATCCTCTGTGTTTTTCTTCCGTTGGGCATTCCTTCTCCTAGTCATTTTGGTGAGAGATGACTGAACAGATGTAGCTGGGTGTATCAACCATGGTGCAGTCAAGGTGCACCCTGGAACACTTCTGAGCAATCAGGATTCCCCACCCAAATGAGAGAAAAAAGAAAAGAAAAAGGAAAAAAAAGAGAAAGAGAGAGAGACAGGAATGAAAGGGAAGATAAAAGAGAAGGTTCAACTCAAATGGACCCCAAGGTAAGATTTCTGAAGTATACAAACAAAAACAGATAAACAAAAAGACTGATAAAAGTATATGATGAGAGAAATATATATATACTCACACACACACACATATATATATATATATATAGAGAGAGAGAGAGAAATAAAGGAAGAACCTCGTCAAAAAGAACCCCAAGTGTAAGATTTATGTACTATCAGGACAAACACAGAAACACTGCTGGAAGAAAAAGATGGGAGAGTGGTCATAAATTCTCAGTGTGGGCGAGGAAGGATGTTTTGATTCTTCCTGGATGTATCTTGATATCTTTGTTAAAGGACTCAACTTTCCTAAGATAAAGGGAGATTAAAAATAATAAAATAATTAAAAAAAAATTGGTTTACCTATAGGGGTAGTATTGATTTGGGAAAGGGAATTACTTTGAAGTTTAACTCTATATGAATATTAGAAAATAAAAATAAAAAAGGAATAAACTAGACTAAACTAAAATTAAAAAAAAGAAATTTAAAAAATAGAAATGCAAAAGAAAAACACAGGCTTATGTATCAAAAAGTTCAGGTTAGAAGGTTATTATGGAATTTGATGTACTGGACAGTTCACTGTGATGGTAATTAGGTTATAAAATTATCTATGTAAAAAAAATGAGCCAGAATAGTGGAAACAAATTAAAAATAAAAGTTGTCATATGAAGTAGTGGTGGTTGTTCTCTTGTAGTCTTTTTTTTTTTTTTTTCTTTCCTGGTTGGTTTTCTGGGGGAGGGGACTGCCACGTGGGTTTTCAGTCAATGATGTTCCCTGAGTTAAGTCCTCCTGCCCCCATCAATGGGGTGGGCTCTGAGGAAACGGGTTTTTTCAGGCTTTTGTTCTCTGGAGGTTTTTATGTTTGTTCACTTTTTTTTTTCTTATCTCTCGCCTTGACTGCTTTTGATGGTTTTTGTAGGTTTAGAGGAAAGCAAACTGCACCCTGACCTCCCTCTCAGAGAGAAGCCTCAGTCTGCTTTTCTGTGGGTGTTGCAGAGACCATATAAATTCCCCCTTGGCCGCTGGCAGAGCAGGTTCTGAATCACGGTCCCTGGGACACAGGATCTTCTGTTTGTACCCAAACCCATGGGAGCAGCGGCTGTCTGGGCAGCTTCAGACCTCCAGAGAGGTTCCAGGCAGTGATCGCACACTGAGATTTTTCCACTGGCTCAGGCTGGGAGTGCGTGGTCTTTCTGGGTCTAAGAGCGCCCGGCTTGCATGTACCTCTCTCAGGGGAGGCTGTGGATCACGTGTGCATCTCAGGTTCTGAGAGTGGGGTGCAGGTCTGAAAGCACCAGGCTGGGCCTTTGTGCTCCTCTCTCAGGGGATAGTTTGGGGTGCACATCACAGGCTCTGAAACAATGGTGTGGGTCTAAGAGCATAGGGTGGGCCTTTGTGCACCTCTCTCAGGGAGGGTGAGGGGCACGCGTGTCTCAGGCTCTGTAGCAGGGCTCAGCGTTCTGCCATCTGGCATGGCCCCCAGCCCCTCACAGGAGCCAGGGCCCACACAATCTCAGGCATGCTGGCAGCTCAGGGAACAAGACCTGGTTTCTCCACTGCACTCTCTCTGGCTCAGCACCAGGGGAGGCTGTCCTGGTTCTAGGGACTTAAGCCCCTGTCCCTAGCTACCCCCACTCCCACAATTTCCTCCCCCCCACAATCCTTTGCTCTTTTGGAGTGCTTTCTACCAGTCTCCAAGTTAATGATGGTCCCCAGATGCAGGGCACTCTCATATTAGGGTATTACTTTCCAATCGGTCACCTCTGGTGGCTCCCTCCCACTTTTGTTTATCTTCCAATATCAGTCCAACGTTCCTACTCCACTTTACCTGCCCACTAACGTCTTCTGCCCCTGTAGAGATCCAGACGTGTATAATTCTGATCTTAGGCTGATTTCATGGGTGATCGGAGTTCTTTGGTAGATAATCAGCTCACTTTAGGGTAAAGGTTGAAAAGGCGCCTCCTTCCCCGCCATCTTGTCTCCCCCCAGAAGAAATTTTAAGAGGAATTCTTTCAGTGGAGAAAAACAGACCAAAAGCAACAAAGAGTAGAAAGGACCAGAGAACACCAACAGAAATACCAACTCTAGAGGTAACATGATGACACTATATTCCTATCTTTCGGTAATCAGTTTGAATGTAAATGGACTAAATGTCCCAATGAGAAGACATAGAGTATCAGAATGCATTAAAAAAAAATCCATATAAATGCTGTATTCAAGGGGCTCATTTTAGACCTAAAGACACCTGCAGATTGAAAGTGAGTGCTTAAGAATCATCTATCATGCTAATGAACATCAAAAGAAAGATGGAGTGCCATACTTATATCAGACAAACTAGATTTTAAAACAAAGACTGTAACAAGAGATGAAGAAGACTGTTGTATAAAAATTAAGGAGTCTATCCATCAAAAAGATCTAACAATTGTAAATATTTATGCCCCTAACTTGGGAGCACCCAAATATATGTTAATTAATAATAAATATAAATAAATTCATTGATAATAATACCATAATACTAAGGGTCTTTAATACCCCAATTACAACAATGGAAATATCATTTAAGCAGAAGATGAACAAAAAACAATGACTTTGAATGACACACTGAACCAGATGGACTTAACAGATAAAGTCACAAATCAGCCCTCAACAAGTACAAGAAGACTAAGATCATACCTTGCATATTCTCAGACCACAACACTATGAAACTAGAAATAAACCACAAGAAAAAAATTTGGAAAAACCACAAACACATGGAATTTAAAGAGCATTCACTAAAAAATGAATGGGTTAAACAAGAAATAAAAAAAGAAATAGAAAAAATACATGAAAGTAAATGAAAATGAAAACAAGACAGTCCAAACCCTTTGGGATGCAACCAAAGACAGTCCTAAGAAGGAAGTATATTGCAATACAGGCCTAACTCAAGAAGCAAGGAGAGTCTCAAATACACAACCCAAACTTACACTACAGCTAGAAAAGAACAGCAAATAAACCTAAAGTCAGGAGAAAAGAGGGATGTAATAAATATTAGAGCATAAATAAAAAATATAGAAAACAAACTAATAAGAAATAGTAGAACAGATTAACAAAATTAAGAGTTGGTTCTTCAAAAGAATTAGTATAATTGATAAGCTCCTAGACAGATTTATCAATAAGAAAAGAGAAAAGATCCAAATAAATAAAATCATGAAAGAAGAGAGATCACAACCAACACCACAGAAATAAAAACAATTATAAGAGGATACTATGAAAAATTTTATGCCAACAGGCTGGGCAACCTGGAGTAATGAACAAATTCCTAGAAACTACAAACTACCAAAACCGAACCAGGAAGAAATAGAAAATTTGAACAGACCCATAACCAGCAAAAAGGTTGAATCTGTAATCAAAAATTTCCCAAAAAGCAAAAGTCTTGGGTCATATTGTTTCCTAAAGAAATTCTACCAGACATTTAAAGAAGAATTAATACCTATTCATCTCAAACTATTAAAAAAAAAAAGAAGAAAGAAAGAAAGAAAGAAAAGAAAAAAAAGGAAAAAATAAAAGTAATGGAAAGAAAACTTCCAAACTCATTCCATGGAGCTAGCATTACCTTGATTCCAAAACTAGATGAAGACCCCATGAAAAAGGAGAATTATGGGCTAATATCCCTGGTGAAAAGAAATGCAAAAATTCTCAATAAAATATTAGCAGGGGAACCTGGGTGGCTTGGTTGGGTTAAAGCCTTTGCCTTCAGCTCAAGCCATGATCCCAGGCCCAAGCTCCACATTGGGCTCAGTAGGGAGCCTGTTTCCCTTCCTCTCTCTCTGTCTGCCTCTCTGTGATCTCTGTCCATCAAATAAATAAATAAAATCTTTCAAAAAAAAATATATTAGCAAACGGAATTCAACAGTACCTTAAAAGAATTATTTACCATGATCAAGTGGGATTTATTCCTGGAGTACAGGTGTAGTTCAATATTTGCAAATCAATATGATACACCATATTAATAAAATAAAGGATAAAAACCATATGATGTCAATAGATACAGAAAATCATTTGATAAAATATAGTATCCTTTCTTGATAAAATCCTTCACAAAGTAGGGATAGCTTTAACATACCTCAACATTGTAAAGACCATATATGAAAGACCCACAGCTAATATCATTCTAAATAGGAAAAAAACATAGAGCCTTTCCCCTATGGTCAGGAACAAGACAAAGAAGTCCACTCTCACTTGTTATTTAAAATAGTATTGGGAGTCTTAGCCTCAGCATTCAGACAACAAAAAGAAATAAAAGACATCCAAATCACTAAAGACGAAGTCAAACTTTCACTATTTGCAGATGCTATGATATCCTATATAGAAAGCCTGAAAGAAGGAGGAGTCAAGATGACGGAGAAGTAGCAGGCTAAGACTACTTCAGCTAGCAGGAGATCAGCTAGATAGCTTATCTAAAGATTGCAAACACCTGCAAATCCAACGGCAGATAGAAGAGAAGAAGAACAGCAATTCTAGAAACAGAAAATCAAACACTTTCTGAAAGGTGGGACTGGTGGAGAAGTGAATCCAAAGCGACGGGAAGATAGACCCCGGGGGGAGGGGCTGGCTCCCGGCAAGCGGTGGAGAAACGGAGCACAAAATCAGGACTTTTAAAAGTCTGTTCCGCTGAGGGACATCGCTCCAGAGGTTAAACTGGAGTGAAGCCCACACGGGGTCAGCGTGGCCTCAGGTCCCAGAGGGTCACAGAAGGATCGGGGGTGTCTGAGTGTTGCAGAGCTCGCAGGTATTAGAACGGGGAAGCCGGCTACAGAGGCAGAGCTGAGGAGTGAGCTCCCAGCTCAGGGTTACCTTGAACCCGTCGCAGGCTCAGTGAGCTCGGAGCGGGGCCGGAGGCCAGGGAGACGGGAGTAATTGGGCACTGTTCTCTGAGGGCACACTGAGGAGTGGGGCCCCAGGCTCTCGGCTCCTTTGAGCTGGAGACCAGAAGGCTGCCATTTTCATTCCCATCCTCCAGAACTCTATGGAAAGCTCTCAGTGAACAAAAGCTCCTGAAAGCAAACCCAAGCAGATTACTCAGCCCGGCCCCTGGTAAGGGCGGTGCAATTCCACCTGGGGCAAAGACACTTGAGAATCCCTACAACAGGACCCTCGCCCAGAAGATCAACAAGAAATCCAGCCAGGACCAAGTTCACTTACCAAGGAGTGCGGTTTCAATACCAAGGAAAGCAGCAGAATTCCAGAGGAGGAGAAAGCAAAGCACGGAACATTCTCCCCATGATTCTTTAGTCTTGCAGTTAATTTAATTTTTTTTCTTTTATAATTTTTTTCTCTTCTTCTGCTATTTTTTTTAACTCTTACCCTTTTCTTTTTTAACGTTTTTTAACTAGTTTATGTAATATATATATTTTTTCTTTTTTATACTTTTTCTTTATTCGTTTTCTTTTTTTAATTGTTTCTTTTCTTTCTTTTTTTTTCTTTCCGAACCTCTTTTTATCCCCTTTCTCCCCACCACCACGATTTGGGATCTCTTCTGATTTGGTTAAAGCATATTTTCCTGGGGTTGTTGCCACCCTTTTAGCATTTTACTTGCTCCTCCATATACTCTTATCTGGACAAAATGACAAGGCGGAAAAATTCACCACAAAAAAAAGAACAAGAGGCAGTACCGGAGGCTAGGGACCTAATCAATACAGACATTGGTAATATGTCACATCTAGAGTTCAGAATGATGATACTCAAGGTTCTAGCCGGGCTTGAAAAAGGCATGGAAGATATTAGAGAAACCCTCTCGGGAGATATAAAAGCCCTTTCTGGAGAAATAAAAGAACTAAAATCTAACCAAGTTGAAATCAAAAACGCTATTAATGAGGTGCAATAAAAAACGGAGGCTCTCACTGCTAGGATAAATGAGGCAGAAGAAAAAATTAGCGATATAGAAGACCAAATGACAGAGAATAAAGAAGCTGAGCAAAAGAGGGACAAATAGCTACTGGAACACGAGGGGAGAATTCGAGAGATAAGTGACACCATAAGACCAAACAACATTAGAATAATTGGGATTCCAGAAGAAGAAGAAAGAGAGAGGGGGGCAAAAGATATACTGGAGAGAATTATTGGAGAGAATTTCCCCAATATGGCAAAGGGAATAAGCATCAAAATCCAGGAGGTGCAGAGAACCCCCCCAAAATCAATGAGAATAGGTCCACACCCCGTCACCTAATAGTAAAATTTACAAGTCTTAGTGACAAAGAGAAAATCCTGAAAGCAGCCCAGGAAAAGAAGTCTGTAACATACAATGGTAAAAATATTAGACTGGCAGCAGACTTACCCATAGAGACCTGGCAGGCCAGAAAGAGCTGGCATGATATATTCAGAGCACTAAATGAGAAAAACAAGCAGCAAGAATACTATATCCAACTAGGCTATAATTTAAAATAGAAGGAGAGATGAAATGCTTCCAGGAAAACAAAAAATGAAGAAATTTGCAAACACCAAACCAGCTGTACAGGAAATATTGAAAGGGGTCCTGTAAGCAAAAAGAGAGCCTAAGAGTAGTAGATCAGAAAGGAATAGAGATAATATACAGTAACAGTCACCTTACAGGCAATACAATGGCACTAAATTCATATCTCTCAATAGTTACCCTGAATGTTAATGGGCTAAATGCCCCAATCAAAAGACACAGGATATCAGGATGGATAAAAAAAACAAAACCCATCTATATGTTGCCTACAAGAAACTCATTTTAAACCCAAAGACACCTCCAGATTTAAAGTGAGGGGGTGGAAAAGAAGTTACCATGCTAATGGACATCAGAAGAAAGCAGGAGTGGCAATTATTATATCAGATCGATTAGATTTTAAGCCAAAGACTATAATAAGAGATGAGGAAGGACACTATATCATACTCAAAGGATCTGTCCAAACAAGAAGATTTAACAATTTTAAATATCCATGCCCCCAACATGGGAGCAGTCAACTATATAAACCAATTAATAACAAAATCAAAGAAACACATCAACAATAATACAATAATAGTAGGGGACTTTAACACTCCCATCACTGTAATGGACAGATCATCCAAGCAAAAGATCAACAAGGAATAAAGGCCTTAAACAACACACTGGACCAGATGGACATCACAGATATATTCAGAACATTTCATCCCAAAGCAAAAGAATACACATTCTTCTCTAGTGCACATGGAACATTCTCCAGAATAGATCACATCCTTGGTCCTAAATCAGGTCTCAACCAGTATCAAAAGATTCGGATCATTCCCTGCATATTTTCAGACCACAATGCTCTGAAGCTAGAACTCAACCACAAAAGGAAGTTTGGAAAGAACCCAAATACATGGAGACTAAACAGCATCCTTCTAAAGAATGAATGGGTCAACCAGGAAATTAAAGAAGAATTGAAAAAATTCATGGAAACAAATGATAATGAAAACACAACAGTTCAAAGTCTGTGGGACACAACAAAGGCAGTCCTGAGAGGAAACTATATAGCAGTGCAAGCCTTTCTCAAGAAACAAGAAAGGTCTCAGGTACATAACCTAACTCTACACCTAAAGGAGCTGGAGAAAGAACAAGAAAGAAACCCTAAGCCCAGCAGGAGAAGAGAAATCATAAAGATCAGAGCATAAATCAATGAAATAGAAACCAATAAAACAATAGTACAAATCAATGAAACTAGGAGGTGGTTCTTTGAAAGAATTAATAAGATTGATAAACCCCTGGCCAGACTTATCAAAAAGAAAAGAGAAAGGACCCAAATAAATAAAATCATGAATGAAAGAGGAGAGATCACAACTAACACCAAAGAAATACAGACAATTATAAGAACATACTATGAGCAACTCTACACCAACAAATTTGACAATCTGGAAGAAATGGATGCATTCCTAGAGACATATTAACTACCACAACTGAACCAGGAAGAAATAGAAAGCCTGAACAGACCCAAAACCAGTAAGGAGATTGAAACAGTCATCAAAAATCTCCAAACAGGGGCACCTGGGTGCCTCAGTGGGTTAAGCCTCTGCCTTCGGCTCAGGTTATGATCTCAGGGTCCTGGGATCAAGTCCCACATGGGGCTCTCTGCTCAGCAGGGAGCCTGCTCCCCCCCCCCCACCGCCTGCCTCTCTGCCTACTTGTGATCTCACTCTCTCTGTCAAATAAATAAATTACATATTAAAAAAAAATCTCCAAACAAACAAAAGTCCAGGGCCAGACAGCTTCCCGGGGGAATTCTACCAAACATTTAAAGAAGAACTAATTCCTATTCTCCTGAAACTGTTCCAAAAAATAGAAATGGAAGGAAAACTACCAAACTCATTTTATGAGGCCAGCACTACCTTGATCCCAAAACCAGACAAGGGTTCCATCAAAAAAGAGAATTATAGACCAATATCCTTGATGAACACAGATGCGGAAATTCTCACATAAATACTAGCCAGTAGGATTCAACAGTACATTAAAAGGATTATTCACTACGACCAAGTGGGATTTATTCCAGGGCTGCAAGCTTGGTTCAACAACCGCAAATCAATCAATGTGATACAATACCTCAATAAAAGAAAGAACAAGAACCATATGATACTCTCAATAGATGCTGAAAAAACATTTGACAAAGTACAGCATCCCTTCCTGATCAAAACTCTTCCAAGTGTAGGGATAGAGGGCACATACCTCAATATCATCAAAGCCATCTATGAAAAACCCACCGCAAATATCATTCTCAATGGAGAAAAACTGAAAGCTTTTCCGCTAAGGTCAGGAACACGGCAGGGATGTCCATTATCACCACTGCTATTCAACATAGTACTAGAAGTCCTAGCCTCAGCAATCAGACAACAAAAGAAAATTAAAGACATCCAAATCGGCAAAGAAGAAGTCAAACTATCACTCTTTACGGATGATATGATACTATATGTGGAAAACCCAAAAGACTCCACTCCAAAACTGCTAGAACTTGTACAGGAACTCAGTAATGTGTCAGGATATAAAATCAATGCACAGAAATCAATTTCATTTCTCTACACCAACAACAAGACAGAAGAAAGAGAAATTAAGGAGTCAATCCCATTTTCAATTGCACCCAAAACGCTAAGATACCTAGGAATAAACCTAGCCAAAGAGGCTAAGAATATTTACTCAGAAAACTATAAAGTACTCATGAAAGAAATTGAGGAAGACACAAAGAAATGGAAAAATGTTCCATGCTCCTGGATTAGAAGAACAAATATTGTGAAAATGTCTATGCTACCTAAAGCAATCTACACATTTAATGCAATTCCTATCAAAGTACCATCCATCTTTTTCAAATAAATGGAACAAATAATCCTAAAATTTATATGGAACCAGAAAAGACCTCGAATAGCCAAAAGAATATTGAAAAAGAAAGCCAAAGTTGGTGGCATCACAATTCCGGACTTCAAGCTCTATTACAAAGCTGTCATCATCAAGACAGCATGGTACTGGCACAAAAACAGACACATAGATCAATGGAACAGAATAGAGAGCCCAGAAATAGACCCTCAACTCTATAGTCAACTAATCTTTGACAAAGCAGGAAAGAATGTCCAATGGAGAAAAGACAGCCTCTTCAATAAATGGTGTTGGGAAAATTGGACAGCCACATGCAGAAAAATGAAATTGGATCATTTTCTGACATCACACATGAAAATGGACTAAAAAATGGATGAAGGACCTCAATGTGAGAAAGGTATCCATCAGAATCCTTGAGGAGAACACAGGCAGCAGCCTCTTTGACCTCAGCTGCAGCAACGTCTTCCTAGGAACATCGTCAAAGGCAAGGGAAGCAAGGGCAAAAATGAACTATTGGGATTTCATCAAGTTCTGAAGCTTTTGAACAACAAAGGAAACAGTTAACAAAACCAAAAGATAACTGACAGAATGGGAAAGATATTTGCAACCGACATATCAGATAAAGGTCTAGTATCCAAAATCTATAAAGAGCTTAGCAAACTCAACACCCAAAGAACAAATAATCCAAACAAGAAATGGGCAGAGGACATGTACAGACATTTCTGCAAAGACAACCAGATGGCCAACAGACACATGAAAAAGTGCTCCATATCACTCGGCATCAGGAAAACTCAAATCAAAACCACAATGAGATATCACCTCACACCAGTCAGAATGGCTAAAATCAACAAGTCAGGAAATGACAGATGCTGGCGAGGATGCAGAGAAAGGGGAACCCTCCTACACTGTTGGTGGGAATGCAAGCTGGTGCAACCACTCTGGAAAATAGCATGGAGGTTCCTCAAAATGTTGAAAATAGAACTGCCCTATGACCCAGCAATTGCACTACTGGGTATTTACCCTAAAGATACAAATGTAGTGATCCAAAGGGGCACGTGCAGCCGAATGTTTATAGCAGCAATGTCCACAATAGCCAAACTGTGGAAAGGACCTAGATGTCCATCAACAGATGAATGGATCAAGAAGATGTGGTATATATACACAATGGAATACTATGCAGCCATCAAAAGAAATGAAATCTTGCCATTTGTGATGACGTGGATTGAACTAGAGGGTATCGTGCTTAGCGAAGTAAGTCAAGCAGAGAAAGACAACTATCATATGATCTCCCTGATATGAGGAAGTGGTGATGCAACATGGGGGTTAAGAGGGTAGGAGAAGAATAAATGAAACAAGATGGGATTGGGAGGAAGACAAACCATAAGTGACTCTTAATCTCACAAAACAAACTGAGGGTTGCTGGGGGGAGGGGATCTCGGAGAAGGGGTGTGGGGTTATGGACATTGGGGAGGGTATGTGCTTTGGTGAGTGCTGTGAAGTGTGTAAACCTGGTGATTCACAGACCTGTACCCCTGGGGATAAAAATATATTATATGTTTATAAAAAATTAAAAAATTATTAAAAAAAAAAGAAAACCTGAAAGATACCACTGAAAAATTCCTATAACTACTACATGAATTCAGCAAAGTTGCAGAATATAAAATCAGTGTACAGAAGTCTGTTACATTTCCATACACCAATAATGAAGGACCAGAAAAATAAATCTAGGAGTTGATCTCATTTGCAATTGTACCGAAAACAATAAAATACCTAGGAATAAACTTAATAAACAGGTAAAGAATTTGTACTCTGAAAACTATGTATATTAAAGAAATTGAAGAGGACACAATGAAATGGAAAAGCATCCCGTGTTCATGTATTAGAAGAACAAACATTGTTAAAATGTCTATACTACTCAAAGCAACCTACATATTTAGTGCAATCCTTATCTAAATACCAGTGGCATTTTTCACAGAGCTAGAACAAACAATCCTAAAATTTGTATGAAACCACAAAAGACCCCACATAGCCAAATCAACTCTGAAAAAGAAAAATGAATTTGGAAGCATCATGATTCCAGATTTCAAGCTATATTACAAAACTGTAGTTATCAAGAGAGTATGGTACTGGCACAAAAACAGACACATAGATCAATGGAACAGAATAGACCACCTAGAAATAGATTCACAACTTTATGGTCAAATAATCTTCAACAAAGCAGGAAGAATATCCAATGAGAAAAATTCTCTTCGGCAACATTCAGAAGAAGGAAACTGGATCACTTCTTTGTACCTTACACAGAAATAAATCCAAAATGAATCAAAGACCTAAATTTGAGACAGGAATTCATCAAAATTCTACAGGGAAACACAGGCAGAAACCTCTTTGACCTCAGCCATAGCAACTTTTTTCTAAACCTGTTGCCAGAGGCAAGGGAAACAAAAGCAAAAAAATGAACTATTGGGATCTCATTAAGATAAAAAGCTGCTGTACAGAGATGGAAACAATCAACAAAATAAAAGGCAGGCTATGGATTGAGAGAAGATATTTGCAAATGACATACTGATATAGGGTTAGTATCTAAAATCTATAAAGAACCTATCAAACTCAACACCCCCAACCAAAAAAAAAAAAAAGAACAAAGCAAAACAAAACAAAAACAGAAACAGAAACAAAAACAAAAACAATAAGATAACAAATAATCCAGTTGAGAAATAGGCAGAAGACTTGATAGACACTTTTCCAAAGGAAACATCCAGATGGCTAACAGACACATGAAAAAATGCTTAACATCACTCATCATCAGGTAAATACAAAGCAAAACCAAAAATGTGATACCACCTCACACCTGTTAAAATGGCTAAAATTAACAACACAGGAAACAGCAGATGTTGGCAAGGATGCTGAGAAAGGGGAACTCCCTTATATTGTTGGTGGGAATGCAAACTAGAACAGCCATTCTGGAGAACAGTGTGGAGGTTCCTTTAAAAGTTAAAATTAGAACTACCCTACATTCCAGCAATCACACTACTGGTATTCACCCTCAGGATACAAAAATACAGATTCAAAGGTGTACATGCACTCCGATGTTTATAGCAGCTTTATCAACAATAACTAAACTCTGGAGAGAGAGCCCAAATCTCCACCAAATACACACACACACACACACACACACACACACACACACAGCCATCAAAAAAATAAAATCTTGCCATTTACAATGACGTGGATGGAGCTAGAGTGGATTTTGCTAAGTTAAATAAGTCAATCAGAGAAAGACAAATACCATATGATCTCATTCATACATGGAATTTAAGAAATAAAACAGACTAACATATTGGAAGGTGAAAAAGAAAAAAAGGAGAGAGGGAAATAAAGCACAAGAGACTCTTAAGGCTACAAAACAAATTGATGGTTGATGGAGGAAGGTGGTTAGGAGGTGAGCTAAATGGGTGATGGGTATTAAGGAGGGCCCTTGTGATGAGCACCAGGTGTTGTATGTAAATGGTGAATAACTAAATTCTACTCCAGAAACCAATATTGCACTGTATGTTAACTAACTAAAATTTAAATTAAAAAAAAAAAGACTTATGGGTTTTACCTTTGGTCCTTGTGTATAACTTTGAACAAAACTTTCCCCATCCATAAAACAAAATGAAACAGCAATATATCAGGCCAAACTGTTTCAAGGATTCTGTGATGTTTATGCTTTAAACTGTAAGGTACTTAGTGAATATATAGTCCTGGAAGATGCTAAACAATAAAATAGTCTGGAAAGCTGTGAAATTGTGCTTGTTTTTAGCAAACTAAAACCTGTGAACAATACTGTGTGATTCAAACTTTGTGAAAGGGGCTAAACATGTGCTTATACAAAGAAGCACATGGATTTTCTGTGTATAATAACAGAAAGTTGTCAAATATAAATATATAATACATATACGTATATATATATGTAAATATATTATATATACTACATATGTATACATATATATATATTTTTTTTTTTTTCTCACTGGAGGTGTGCTTCTTTTTCAAAGTCTCTTTGGCATGGAGGAAACTTGAGTTATTTTTTTGTAACTCTTTTCCACAAAGAAGGGGTGTTACTTTGTGACCCAACACTACCTCTCCCCCAGACATATTCCTCAAGACTGAAATGACAGTTCTAGAAATTACATCTCAGGTCTTCATATCCCTGCAACCTTGTGCTGTGCCTTTTGAATTTGGGAGATGGGCCCATGGTCAGAAGTGTAATGGGGATACTCACAGTTATAGAGTAAGCAAGGATCAGAGTTACTCAAAAACAGAGG
The DNA here is from genome assembly GCF_009829155.1 of Mustela erminea. NCBI lineage: Eukaryota > Metazoa > Chordata > Mammalia > Carnivora > Mustelidae > Mustela > Mustela erminea. The sequence goes on from NC_045625.1 coordinate 60,505,336, forward strand.
CAAAAAGCTTTTGGTCCAAAAAGAAGTACAGATATATTATGAAATAGAAAGCAACTATACAAAACTAAAATGTGAGATTCCCAAAGGAAAAAAGAGCTCTTTTTAGAGCCACTTAAGCTTGTGCTTTATGATTTCCCAGGAGCTCTACTGCAGGAAGCATCTGAGAGTAGACCCTCGTGAGACCAGAGGAAAAGTGACAAGTCAGCATTGCCATACCCTTCTCATCTATTCACCTCTACTTTGGACTTCTGTGCCCCTTCCTGTCTTAGTTATCTCTTATGGAAAATGTGGTGCAAAGAAGGCAAGAAGAATGCATATTTCAAGGACTGGGGAGGGGTGAGGACCTCCAGTTGCAGGGGTCCAGCTCTTAGGTCAGTGGGCAATCAAGTCCTCTCAATGACCTCCTCCAAAAGGAAGGTGATTTTCTTTACTTGATCTTCTGATTCAAATGGTAATCTCTTCCAGAAACACACTCACAAACATACCCAAAATAATCTTTAACCAGCTATCTGGGCATCCTTTAGCTCAGCCAATTTGACACATAAATTTACTACCACACACTGTAAGAGATGCTCAAAAATATCTTTTAAAATGATTTTATTAGGGCGCCTATGTGGCTCAGTGGGTTAAGCCTCTACCTTCGGCTCAGGTCATGATCTCAGGGTCCTGGGATGGAGCCCCGCATCAGGCTCTCTGCTCAGCAGGGACCCTGCTTCCTCCTCTCTCTCTGTCTGCTTCTCTGCCTACTTGCGATCTCTGTCTGTCAAATAAATAAATAAAATCTTTAAAAAATGATTTTATTTTAACATCTTTGAAAAGATGCTTCCTATGTGTACAGAGAAAATGGAGAATGAGGTAAGAACATGGTGAATGCCCAGGTTTGTTTTTTTTTTGTTTTGTTTTGTTTTTTTTTTTCTATCATAAAATTTGTGGTAGATGACCATAATTTTTGCCTGCCTGGGACTTCATCCAAATTTTCCTTATGAAACTATCCCTTTTTTTCTCATTTCATGTGATTTGATTAGAATTGGTCATGCCCTAGCTCAGGGTGGGCCCTTGGTCTGAGCCCATGAGCATATGCATCCTGTTAGTCACAATTATTGGTTAAGGAATGGGCTGGTGAATCAATTTTGAACAACACACACTAGGTCAAGATTCTGTGGAACTGCAGGGAAAGAGAAATTCACTATTTAATGAGAGGATTCAGAAGATAAAAGCCATGAGTGGAGTTATTAGCAGCCATTCTGTCAACACAAGGAGCAAGACTTGTCTCAGTTTGAAACCATTGTAGAAGCATAATGGAAAGAATGAGATCAACTCAGAATATATGCTCTGAACCCTCTGTATTTACCCATGATGAATGCATTGGGTCATTTTTATCTGTGAACCAATTGATCTCTAATTTAGCCAAGATTTTGAGGGGTTTTTGTTCTATGTTATTTTGGTTTTGTCTCTTATAACTAAAAGAGTTATGACTAAAGCAACATTTGTAATTTTTTTTCATGTACTTTGTTAGGAGATCTGTCTTCCTAAGAGGCTGAAGACTGGGGAAATCACATTTTTCTTTTTCTTTTTATATTTTTATTCATTAAACAAATATTTATTGAGTACTTACTAAAATGCCAAATTTCCTGAAATACATCTATGAACAAAATAAACAAATAAAGATGCTTATATTTGGGGGCTTACTAAAAAAATAATAAATGTAAGATAAAAGAAAAATATATGCCAACTTGCCAATAGGCAGATAATAGCCCACAATAAATACTAATAATTCAATCAAGAATCCAGTAGAGGCAAGAACTATCTAAAGAAATAATGATAAATTTAGAGAAATAAAGGGAAGATGCAATATTCAATCTAAAAACTCAGGATATAAAAATAAAATGCAGATTTTTACACTCTTTTTTCCATTTGAACGTACATTTTCATTCTTTTTTCACCACAAGATCCTTTTTATTAACATATTGAACTTGAAAACTGTCAGATGATTTTTAAATCCCTGTGTCTAGCAAAACAGTTGCCATATAGTAGGAGCTCATTAAATATTAGTTGAGTAAATGCATGAAAAAAATAAAGTACAATAGAATGCCTATATTCAAGGAACTTTTAGTTTAGAACTGATTCACCATCTCAACTGCAGTTTGGTTGTTGGCATTCATTTCCAGGGATGTTTTATCCTGATGGGTTAAAAGGCTTAAGGGAGAATTTGTTTCCAAAAGAGATGTAATTGATTCTCTTCTTTTCACTCCCCACCACTTTGCAACTTCTTTCTACCATATACAATCCTTATTAAATTTAAAAAGTCTCAGTATTTCCTAGTTTGAAAGCATACCTTGATGCTTTCAAATATAATTCCTATCATAAGGATTATTAGAAAAATTATAGAACGTATCCCTACCTTCGTCCCTCCACCACCTTTTTTTGAAACAATTACCTTTCTTTTTTAGGTTTTAATCTTTATTTCTCAAAAGTCTGCTGAAGTTTCATTTGATCTACAGTTTTGCATGCCCTCTTCCCCACACATTTTCCACCCCACTGTCAAATAAGGCCTATGCAGCTTGACTCGTAAACAATTGAAGTTTATTCACCAGAGATTATGACCAATAAACATCACTAACTTTAAACTGTGTCTCTCCTCTTGTCCAATACACCTCAAAGTTTGTTGAGTTGAGGAGTATTAATTTATTTATTCATGTTCCCTCGGTGCCTCTAAATTCAGACACATTTAATTGTTTATAGGGAAATTATAGTGAGAACAAGTTTTGGGTAGAATGGATTGAATGTGAAACATTTAGGTTTCAAGGAAATGTTTCAAAGACTAACCTAACCAAGAACTCAGTACCTTGGTTATTAAAAATTGAAATTTCAAACACAGGATTAGTGTTATTATTTAAATAAGCAAATAGATAAATGAGGAGACCCATTATAAGAATTACTTGAATTTTATAATAAAATGATCTCTGCTTCTTCTCTATATCCTTAGTTAAATTGTACAGAGACTGCAGAGTAGATACTCAACAGGTACACTTTTAAACGGCCTTGATTACCGTATCGATCACTATAACTATTTAGGCTTAGTCCTGAAAGCTATGCATTCCTTTGTTTATTAGTTCTAATCGTATCGATCACTATAACTATTTAGGCTTAGTCCTGAAAGCTATGCATTCCTTTGTTTATTAGTTCTAATCAGCATTCATTCTGAGTGCTATTATACTGCCTTGTAAACAATATTGTTTTGCAACCTTAAAGTCAGTAATTCCGTAGAAATTAAATTGGGTTTACAGTAAATCCATGATTACCATATAATCTGTGGAGTCTAAATAATGATGTACTTAGCTGTAGAATTGCATGTAAAACACAGAGCGATGATTACATGGCTATTTGGGGCCTAGGAAAGAAAGCGACGCCAAATGTTTTGATGGTTGAAAAGCTGAGGAATCTTTTTGTTTTTAATGTCTCAATTTAAATATGATCTTTAAACATCTTGATATTACCCTAGACACCTTAAAAATGGTCTTAAAATCTACTACTAAATTATATGCCTTACATCATCAGTTGGGAGTTGTTTAATAAATTAAGACTTGTTACAAATAGGAAATCCATCTGATTTAAAGTGAAAATAGAAAAAAACTAAGCAGACTTGCCTTTAGCAAATAATCTATCTCTCTTTTAAGAGGGTCTTTCATGAGAGTGTTCACTTTAAGCTTTAAGCCATGTTTCTGGACAAAAGAACAATTAGTCAAATGAGCATTTCACCCAAGGGCTCTTGCCTTCCATTTTGTCTAAAGGTCTCGGTGATGACTAGAGCTGTTCCTAATTAAGTTATATCAATGTATGTTGTTCTACTAATACACCCCAAGATCAAAGCCATGGTAATTATTGAAATTTACAGTCAGAGTGACCCACAGAAGTGATATGATTGGTCAAAGCTACATCATTGCTTCAAGGCAGAGTTGAACCTAAAACTGGCATGTCTTAACTCCTAATTCAGTCTTACTAACTACATCAACCCCTGCAGAGAATATAACATGAATTAGATGCAGACCCCATTCACAAGGAGCTACAAATCTAGTAGCAGGAGGCAAGAAGAGGAGCCAAGATATCACAATAACTCAAGAACAATGAAGCTATCACAGAAGTGGCATTGTGTAATGATGAGACACATCTACTGGGATTTCAGCAGCCCAGAACTTAAGCCAACTTAAACTTAGTTGTGATCTCCAGCAAGATACTAATTCTAAGCCCCATTTTTGTCCCTGTAAAATTAACAAGTAAAGTTGTTGTGGGGATGAAGTATGAGTAATCTATAAATTAAATTCTTAGCACAGGGCTTCCTGGGTGGCGCAGCTGGTTAGGCGTCCAACTCTTGATTTCAGCTCAGGTCATGATCTCAGATATGTGGAAAGGATGCATTGCTCAGTGATGAATTTGCTTGAGATTTTCTCTCTCCCCCTCCTCCATCTGCCCCTCCCCTCTGTGCTTTCTCCCTGTCTCTAAAAATAATAGATAAATAAATCTTTGAAAAAATTCTCAGTACAGTGGCTGGTACGTGGGAAGAAATCTGTGAATATTATTATTGAATAGAAGAGATTATGGGGGTGTCACAAGTGGAAGAGACCTCCAAGTTAGTACAACTGGGAAAGACTATGAGGAGACAGCATTTGTGAAGAGTGAAGGACAACCATGACCCTCAGAAAGAAAAGAGAGGGAGAGGGTGTCATTTTTTAGCAGGATTGGAGTATGTAAAAATGGGAAAACAATGAGGAAGAAAAATGAAGCTCAAAGGCAGGGCATGCTGAAACTTCATTTGAGGTGAATTTAGAATTAAGAAATGATAATAATAATAATTGTGCATATTAACTATGGGCTCACAGAACCAGGATGACAAAGATGTGAAAGACCACAATGAGTTAAAGTCTTCTCATAGGGAGTCTTGAGTCCCAGGATGGAGGTGTCAAATGTTGGGGGAGCACTGAGAACTTAGGACAGCAGAGGTATAGCATAATTGGATCTGGACTTCTGAAATATGGTTATGGAAATGGTGGAAAGGATGCATTGCAAAAGAAAAGAATAGTTTGCAGCCAGACCAGAATAAAGCACATGATAAGAGTTCAAGCGATAGAGACAAAGGTCTGAAATAGGTGATGGCTATGATAACAAAACAGAAGATATAACAGTGAGAGAGATAAGAAATTATCTTCCCAAGGGCTTCCATAACAAATACCACAGAACATGTAGCTTAAAACAACATTAATATATTTTCTCCTAGTTCTGAGGGTAGAAGTCCAAAATCAAGATGTCAGTGTCTTTGTGCTTCCTCTGAAGATTCTAGAGAATTATCTTTCTTTGCCTCTTTCCTAGTTTCAGGTTGTTGTCAGAAATCTTATCTTGCATCACTAAAAATTCCTGCCTCCTCTGCCTTCATATAGCCTTCTTCCCTATGTGTCTGTGTCACTCTGTCCAAATTTCTATCTTCTTTCTCTTATAAAGGTACCAGCTATTGAATTTAGGTCTCACTCTACTCCAGCATGAACTTGTCTTAGTTAATTACATCAACAACAATTCTATCTCCAAATAAGGCCAAAGTCACAGGTACTGGAATTAGAAATTGAACAGTACAACTTACTATATGTAGTATCCACTGGAAATATATGAAGATGTGGGAAGTCAGAAAGGGGTCCCTTCCATTCTCTTGCTTCTATGATTTTTTTCAATCAAAAATAAATAAATAAAAGGAGAAGCAATCCATTGGATTGGGTTAGTTGAGATCATTGAATAGGCTAGATATGAATGAGCAGGCTTCTGTAAGTTGTCCTTCACTGAGGTCAAGCTAATGTGTACTTTTTTGCTCTGACAGCCTCTTTGGCTCTCTGGTGTGGGAATGAAGCTCTCCTCAAGAAGTTTAATGCCTGGAAGAAAAAGAGAATGTGGATCCAAGCTGAGTATCAGGCTTGCTTCTTTATATACCCATCTGAGCCTTAGAGTCCCAACCTGTAAAATGGACACATTGAGTTGATATGACAAACAGATGCTCTTATCTCAGTTCCTATTGCATACTTAAACACTATGACTTGATGCCATTATGATTATTATTCCTTTGTTTATTAATAGACATCTTTTGATGATTATTGCTTTCCTCAGACTACCTCTCAGCCTATATGGTAACTTAACTTTGCACTCCTGCACTGATCTTTGTGGGGAACCCTCACACACTTGTCACTGACATGTCAATTATTAATGATTGTTTTAAGGACACAGGCAAAAGTAAATGCTGGAAACATAGGTCCCTTAACCCCTTGATCATTTTATGCCTCCAACATAGTCTGTAATTCCCTTTTCCATTCTCTCTGGGAAATTTTTTATAAGTAAAATACCTAAACCACTGAGCGTATTTTAAAATGCATAGATCAACTCCATTATGACAAACTCTAGGAGACATTTGAAACACATTTATTGTACTGAAATTCTGTTGTACTAAATGTTGTTTGAAACCTAACCTGTGGCTATGAAATATTTTCCTGAATACATTTTTATAAAAACAGTTACTGTAATGGAGGTTGTTCCATAAACATCACATGGAAAGATCTCATTGCTCCCTCCTCCCACCTAGTGTATTTATTAATGCCATTCATAAGCATTTACTTTTAAAAACCATCCAGAAACAGTGCCCTTGACACTATGAAAAGCTTCAGGTATCTCAGTAGGTTGGTTGGTAGTCATCAAGGACAGGGAATGCATATCATTCTTTCTTGTACCCCCAGGTCCCTGCCTGGTATTTGGAGGGTAACCAAAAAAGTATTTGAATAACTAAATGACTAAATGCTAAATTCATTTGTATCAAATTAGAAGAACCCTCATGAGGCTGCACCTCATATCAGTTTATTTATAAACATTTACCAAAAATATTTACATGTACTTAGTATCAAAGCTAAATTGGGGTCTTGCAAGAACAAAATGAGCTCAGAAGAATCATCTGAGTACCACTTGCAGGCCAATCAAGATATTGTGCCTAATTGGCATTCCTACAAGTAGTTAACTTTTCCCCTATGCCTGACTTGAAAACACTCAGGTGCAAAATTTGTTCCTCTCTTTTAGACTATCTTAATAATTACTCCCTGTCTGAATCTTGGAACCAGAATCCCCCAGTGATGGGTAAAAATGAGGGGAAAATATTGTCAGCATACATGGGCACTGGCTTGTGGCAATGAAGATTTATTTGATCCAGCCAGCCAAGTGATCACCAGAAGCAAGTAATCAAGAGAATGAAATTTTAGGGTGGGTTCCACTAGCACCTCTTTTATTCAACAGTATGCCTCTGCCCCATCCAGAGTCCAGAGGATAGAGTATTTGTTAACTCAAATCTTGTTTCAAGATGTTGACCCTAAAAATATTGAGACTTTGGAGCTCAATTTTTGTTCCTAAATGACTTTAAACTTTTGTTTGTTGCTCAGTTGATGTCATTGGGATTTATTTGGCTGCTGGCTCTGAGTTGCTATTTGAAAAGAGCAGCACCATATGCAGCACATGCATATTCAATGGTGCAGTTCTTTTACTAGGGGAGGGGGTGTGCCAGGACTCATAGCTCACAATATGAATTTGCATCTCACTTTGCATAAATTTGCATGCAGACTTCATAAGCCTCTAATTTCAAGTATGTAAAATGAAACAAATCAATGCAATCTACTGCAATTGTTTTCCAAGGCATTAATCACATGAAATACATACCAGCTTTCCTTAACCAATTAATTTAATCATACCCAAGGTTAGGAGAGACAGGGAAGTAGTGAATAATGGCTGCCAAGTGCCCGGCCTAAGGCTGGAAGGATATATACAGATTATACATTGCCCCCAATATGTCTTCTTTCCAACCCCTATGTCTCCTGTGGATATTACATTACGTTTTGCCCGGTATTTCATTTTTTCTCCCTTCAGTGAGTGGCCATTAGATTTACTCTGACCAATGAAATGTGGGTAGAAGTGATGCGTGTTCCCTCAAAGCAGCAGCTTTAAGACCTAGCACATGGTTCAATATATCTTACTTTCTCTGCCATGATATAAGCAATGTGCCATTTAGAGACTGCTCTGTTTACTTGAATCCTAGCGTGTTATAAGCTACTGATATTTTCAGGTCATTTGTTCATGCAGCATATTCTTGTCTATTCTGACTAATGATGCATTTCCAGACTGTTACAATGAACTCTAATTTGGCTTCAGAGGTTTGTGTGGATTTTGTGTACATAAGAACATGCATGCAACACTGGGAAGGAGACAAAAAATTAAATGACATGATCCATATGGTTAATAAACATATGATGCAACTGTAGAAATAATCCATACATTCAAGATCAACTAAAAGTCACCACAATGAAGAATAAAGAGGATATATTATATCCTCCCTATTTAAGGGGGATGGGGTGGGCTAATTAATATTTCTTAAGATTAGCAAATCTATAAAATTTGGTCTGTATTTAAGAAACATGCCAACTTTCTCTTTGGAATTCATGTTTCATTATGGGAAAAGTCTCTATTAAATGCCAATTTTTAAACACCTTTCTTTAGTATCTTTTTATCCACTATTAATTTAAGAGTGGAGGTGAATTATGTAAGACTGATGAATGACAGACTTGTATCCCTGAAACAAATAATACATTATATGTTAATTAAAAAACAAAACAAAACAAAAAAGAATTGGGGCTCTGGGGTGACTCTGTTGTTAAGTGTCTGCCTTCAGCTCAGGTCATGATCCCAGAGTCCTGGGATCAAGCTCCACATCAGGCTCCCTGCTTAGCAGGAAGAGTGCTTCTCCCTCTCCTACTCCCCCTGCTTGTGTTCCCTCTCTCTCCATCAAATAAATAAAAACCTTAAAAAAAAAAAGAATATTATGAGATATTCTAATTTAAAAAAAAAAAAAAAGAGTGGAGGAATTTGAAACCACAGGAGGGTAATACAGTGAAGTTTCAAAAAATGAAACCTTAAATCCTGAATCTGAGGAACCAGATCTTTCTGTTTTCCAAAGTGCAAAAACTTCTGTGGTAGAAACTGAAAATAAAACAGCAATATAGATTACAGAAATACAGAGTACAACTTGCCTTCCAGTCAACCAAATCTTAGTGGCTTTGCTTTTACTTCCCCATAATGCTGTCCTACAAACTACAGGGTGGAGCAGCCTAACACTGACCCAAGGAGGCAAAAATGTCAACAGAAAAAAGAAACATGCAATACTAAAGATTATTTTTATTCTCATAAGGAAAAGATTAGAAATATATATAAGATAGCTCCAAATAGAGGTGAAAGAATCCTAAATCACAAACGTTTGGGTACTTATTTTTTCCCCAAGCACACATAGCTGAGAAATGGCTATGCCTTTTGAAAACTCTTCTGCAGTAAGGACATTAATATTTATATTCTCTGGATAACATGGTAATCACCCTTGAATTGAACCTACCTCCTTCGCAGCATAATCTCTACATAATTAGTAGTTTTGAGGTTTCCTAAGAACTTTAACAGTCCTATAAAAGAATGGATTTTCCTTAGAGAAAGAAAAAATATTTACAGGAATTTTACAGTATATGAAACAAACCCCAAGGAAAAACATAAACATTTAAAGTGCCAAAACAAAACAAAACAAAAACATAGAGGGATGGCAGTCTGTCAAAGGATTGAAGGATTATTTTACTTCCCCCAGTTGCTCCGTTTACTTACATCTCTGATGCTTTTTGGACAAAGAGATCTTCCAGCAGAGTGAGATCCTCCTGGTGATTCTCATATTACAAATGCCACAAGAATGGTTTTTCTTAACTAAATCAATTTCTTGCCCATAGTCAGAAACGGTATGATTAGATGACTGGTTTTGAAAGTTATTTTCTAAGCTCTTTCCCATCTCAAAATTTTCAGAATCAGTCAGGAGTTGAACTTTTAAAGCTGGCTTGATTCCTAAAGTAATAAACACCTGTTAACTCAGCTTTTGAATGAAAACTGATCTTCCCAGTTGAGGCATTTAAATCAGAGAAGGGGTGAAGTAGGGACATCATAAAAAATAGTCTTTCCAAATTAGTGTTTCTTTAAAAAGAAAAAAAAAATTACAGGTCTCCTGATAAAATTGTGTTCTCTAACAATCAAGAGGACTCTATCTCACAGGGATAGTTACTGAGAATATTCCAACAATTCTGTACTTTTAAAACTGTTCTTCAAGGAGAAAGAGACTTTGCTTTAACTGTCCCTTATGCCTATCAGTTGCCTGAACTTTGGTCATGCAATGGTATAAACAGGGAACTATGGGGCTGCCTGATCCTTTATGGGAGGGGCAGAGGAATTTGTTGGGTAAGGTCCAATCTGTGATTTGTGATTAACCTGACTTGTTCTTTTTTGGGAGGTTGGAAAACACAGGATCCAATCTCATCCTCTCTTAGGAGTTTCTGCAGCTTCATATTTCTATTTGAGATTCTAGTGTTCTGACCAGACCATGACTTTACTCAGATTCAGAGTAAAAAAAAAAAAAAGTTAGGAAGAAATGTTGAGACTGAGAAAGAATGCTAAATTACTCAAGACTCCCAGCCCATTGGATCAACCTAGTCTTACTCATTCCTCCTCCTAGTCAAATGTATAGAAATTTCCCTCACTGTTTATGTCTTTCAAGACTTTCCTGTAGCTTTGCAGTCAAGTTGGTGGTAATTTTCCACTGGTCTGAAAGGAAGCTTCAGATGTGACCTATGGTCTCAATGTCACCATAATTTAGCCATCCCTAATATGCCCATTCTTTGGAACGCCAATTTTTATTGCTATAATAATTCTCACATTATTTATAAATAATATAGTACCATAAATACTGACCTTCAGGGCCAGCACAAGAGCTTTTTAATTAGGCTTTTGCCTGGTTGAGGTAAGACTCCAACTCTTCATAACATTTTATTGCAGATAGCTGTGTTAAATTTTCTAAAAATGTCTGAAACATTTAGGGACACAGATATTGTGCAGTCATACAATGACATGATAGGGCACAGAAACAAGCACAGTGGAACCCTAATATTATATGACAAGGAAAACCCCTGTCATAGAGATTTTATACTAAGGAAAGAAAGCAGGGTCCTGTATCAACAGCGGGTTTTATTTCCAGGGAGGCACAGATTTGACTCTCTAGGGGAACAAAATCCATGCCACTTTCAAAGAGGTACTATTTTACCTTATTTACCTCTGTGAAATAGGTAAGGTTATTTCCCTATTTACAAAAGAAAACAAGCAAATAAATGAACTTAAGATTTAAAAACATGGGTAACTTCGATACTGGGACAAAACTGAAAAATGAAATAATCTTGGTTGCAGGGAAACTCTCTATTCATGAGGTTCTGCTAAGAAATTCTGCTCAGTTAGAATTACATCAGAAAACAGAATTATAACAGATGGTTGAGATGAAGAGGTTTTAATGAGGGTACCATAACATTAAGAGTGGGCAGCCTAAGCCAACAAGTGAAGGATGTTGAGACACCCAGAGGTTAGCAAGAGTGGAAAGTTATTATTGCTCCTACATATGAAGGGGAAAAGTAAGGAAACTGTTACTGAAGTCCAGTGAGATTTGGACCTATCATAGAGGGGCCAATATCTACAGTAATGAAAGGGTATAGACATCAATATGAACTATAGCATAGAATATGAAGCAGAAAGAAAGAAATGACCCCAGGCTTTCTGTCCCCCAAAGCTAAAATCCCCTGTTAGTGCCTTTCACTGGCTAAATCTAATGAGAAGAGAGTTCAAGGGGGACTGGATGATGTATTCCATATGTTCAGACTATAGGAGCTCAAGCTCATGAGTCAGGGGGAGGTGGGAGGACAAAAAAGGGAAAGCGCCATTGTGCTGAGACAACCTATTTTCCATCAAATATTCTTTCTTCTATCTCCATCAGGGTTCCATTTTGGTTTTAGACAAGACCAAGGCCTACACAGTGAAGTGCAGTGGAAATATGAGAGCTCGTGCTTGTCAAGGGACTATTTGCCGTGCCTCAAAGTGCACTTAGTCTTAGCTTGTCTGTCATTGCTTAACATAAAATCATAGAAGCTTTTCTTTTTCTGTCACCAATTTATGTTCTTTCCTCATGCCACTATTCCATTTCTCTCCCCCATTACCCAAATTTATATTCTGCCTTTTTATGTACACCAATATCAGCTAACATTATAAGAGTGTCATCTTTATCAGATTTACTTATAAGGGGCACCATCATTTGAAACTAATGGCAAGAGATGCCAAAGAAAAGTCCAGTTTCATTAGTGCATGGGAGAATATCATATTTTGGGATGAAGCATGGTTTGGATGGAGTAGGTAGGTCTGTCATAATAATATCACAAAGACCTTCTCTCCAAATATTCCATCTCTATCAAACATGACATGCTCATGAGAGGGAAGAATGAAGGCAAGAATTTGAGTAAATGAGGGGCACCTGGGTGGCTCAGTCAGTTAAGCATCTGTCTTTGGCTCAGGTCATGATCCCAGGATCCTGGGATCAAGTTCCGTTTCTGGCTCCTTATTCCTAGGGGAGCCTGCTTCTCCCTTTCCTCTATCTGCCGCTCCCCCTTCCTGTGCTCTCAGGGTGTCAAATAAATAAATAAAATCTAAAAAAAAAAAAAAGGATTTGAGTCAATGAGCAACTTGGAGAAGAGGAAGATGACTTTGGAATGGAAAGGGTACTGACGGCAGATAGGTAACTTCCAAGTAGGAAGAAAGTGGCATGAACAGAAGAAATACAATGCATAGTTCTAGAGCCCCTGCCTGCTCCCAGGTATCAGAAGCTATCTGGTGGTGGCATGAGAAGAAAAGATCCTTGAAAATGGCACAAGAAGGAAACCCACTATTTATGGAGTTTACAACAGTTTAGGGCTCAGGTAATATCTGGCTCTTATCTTTCAAAGCTGTGAGACCTTGTGTAAGTTATTTTACTCTTCTGCATCCAACAAATGGGAGAAATACCTAGCATTTAAAGGTTATGACAAGTAAATATGATAGCATGCATAAAGCACTAGGCATATAGGAGGTATCCAAAGGATATTAATTTCCTTCTCTTCTTTTTAAAATTTAAAACACTCTTGCTTTCTCTACAACATAATTTTGATAAACTCAAATAGGAACCAACCATGTTTTCCCCTAAGTCAGAGGGGAAATTAATTTAGAGTCTGCATTCCTCTTGTTTATGTTTGACATTTCAAAGTTCCCTTTTGTTGTTAACCCAACACATGTCATAAAAATAATTAAAAGAGAAAAAATATGCTCACTTACAAAGAAAAAAAAACAAAAGAACAAAGTTCACAATATATTCCAGTGAAAGGAAACCTGCTAAGGGGCTTAATTTCTTAGTAGAGATGAAAAAGAAAGATCTAGAAAAAAGGGAGGGGACAAAAAGAAGCAGAGATTTTTACAAATCTTGTAAGCATGTCATTTTATAAGTCAAAGTGAGGACAAGAATAAGTGCTATTATGGCAATTTTCAGTCTGTTTGCTATTTTGATTGCTGTGAATATGCTGGAGAATGGCATCCACGTTCTGAAATGGCATGTATTTATGTACTGATAAATAAAGCAGCAGGCAAATCTGGGAGCCTCAAACCGACAGGGTATCTCTCTCCATAGTGAGGTCTGTGAAGCAGTTATAGCAGATCTGAGGCCTTGCGTTAGCATCATCTTAACAAGGGCAGGGTGTAACTATCATCAGGTTATATTAGCCATGTATTAATTTCTATGGCTGCTGTAACAAATTGCCAAAACTAAATATTTGCTAGTAATTATCACTAAGTAGCTTAAAACAATGCATATTTATTTTATCTCATAGTTCTGGAAGTTAGAAATCCAAAATAGGATAATGGGACTTCATTTATTCTGGAGACTCTAGAAAAGAATCTGTTTCCTTGCTTTTTCCAGTTTCTTATGGCTGATTTCATTCTTCAGCTTATGGGCCCCTCTGCTCATCACTCTGACCTCTGCTTCTGTCATCCACAACCTTTTCGTACTCTGATCCTCCTGCCTTTCTCTTCTAAGGACCTTCATGATTACATTAAGCCCATCTGGATAATCCAAAATAATCTCCCCATGTCAATATCCTTAATTTAGTTATCAATGTGAAGTCCCTTTTGCTGTGTAAGGTTTCAGGTGTTAGGACATAGACATCTTTGGGGAGGCATTATTCTGCCTTCCACAAGCTATTTCTCCAAAGGTTCATCTATCATCAATGCTACTGGTATGGCGGAACAGTGAGAAGCATGGCACTGTGGTCAGACTTCTTTGGCAAAAATCCTACCTCCTTCCATCAACAGCTAGATGCTCTTGAGCAAATTATGCAGTCTTTCTGAGGATAATTATAGTGACTACTCCTCAGAATGCTAAGAATATTAAACAAAAAGAAGGCTTGAACAATGCTTGGGTCATAGTGTCCAGTTATAATATTATTATTTTGTTGTTATTATTATTACTACTATTAAACAATAAAGAAACAAAAATATGTATGACTCATAGAGTCAAGATCAGGGAGAAGCTGTTTACCTATTTTTTTTTTTTAATTGCAGAGCTTACTTTGGGACCAACTGGAAATTTATTAAGACTTAGAAATTCATGGGCACCTCGGTGGCTCAGTGCATTAAGCTGCTGCCTTCGGCTATCATGATCTCAGGGTCCTGGGATCGAGGCCCACATCGGGCTCTCTGCTCAGCAGGGAGCCTGCTTCCCCCTCTCTCTCTCTCTGCCTGCCTCTCTGTCTACTTGTGATCTCTCTCTGTCAAATAAATAAATAAAATCTTAAAAAAAAAAAGACTTAGAAATTCCGATGTTAGTTTTGCAAGCCACAAAACAATCCTGCTTTCATTGACACTTCTATTGAAGAACTTGTTCATCCATCTTTTAAATTTTCCTTTACTGAGGAAAGAGCTGTTCTGAGCCTTTGCTGTAAAGTTTTTCAAATAAAAGTCATTCATTCATTAATAACTTTATTGAGTCTGAAGAGTTTTAAACAAAACAACCCTTATATTTATCTCCACATGTGAAGCATGGATAGCCATCTATTTATACACTCAGCATACCCGTGTAAAGCACTTCTTGTGCTCTGGTTCTGTCAACAGACAAACTCAATGATGGAGGAAGCATGGACCTTAGCCTAAGAGTCCACAGTTTTGCCAAGGAAACACATATACATACATATGCAATGGACTGCAAGAATTGGCAATAGATTTCCTTTCAAAGAGTCTCTGATCTTCTGTCTACTGACCACAGGTTGTGCCAGGAATTCTAGGACTCTGAGGTGAAACTGAAGGCATTCCACCCTTCAGATGCCTAAAGTGAAGGGCAGATAGGCCTGTTAGTTACCCAGAGCACTCCTAGCAAAGCCTCCAGAGTTCCTACTGAAAAGTGGAGATGGTGTTTTTGCTTCTGTTGAGGAACTTTGGTGTCGAAACAATGCTGAGTGCACAGGTGTGAGAGCATGTAAAACCATGTTAGGGAGGTGGAAATCATTAGTAACCCCATGATAGCTCTATCAAAAGAGCAGTTCAACACCCTGCTAACCTGGATCCCTTGAAACTCCACTTGCCTCTTCTCTTCACTCTGTCATCAGAATTGACAAAACCATAGCTGTGGGCTCTGAGGAAGGGACTGCCATCAGGGTTGGCAAAACCATAGCTGTGGGCTCTGAGGAAGGGACTGCCACTCTCCTGCTAGATTCCTTTGTGCTAAATGTCCACACCAGCAGACGGGCTGGCTTAAGATCAGATTCATGGAAGATTAGGATGGGAAGGGAACTTAGCAACCAATAAAATCCACAATCTTTGTCTAAAGATGAAATTTACAAAAATAGTCAGTGATGGGCCAAAGCGACATAGCCAGTGCACACTAAGAATAGTATTGAGGTTTATGGGTCTACCAATTTTCAGTTCAGACTTTTTCTCCTATCTATGTCATGCATCAACAGAGAGCTGAAAGTACTGAAGTGATTTCAATACAATAATTTTTTAATGGTCTGCCAGTTTTTTATTATTCATATCAATAGTCTCATGGATGAAGATGGTAGAAAGTCAAATAAGCTCCTTTGAAGGGCAAGGAAATACTCCTTAGAAATAACAAAATTACTTCCCTTATCTATCATGTGTAGATTTCTGGATGCCTCTTGGACTAAGAGAATCTCCTGAAGTAAAATGTGTAAAGTTTTTCTGGCAAGATAAACACAAAACCAGGCAAAGTGGGTGCAAGGCAAGATTTATTAAAAACACTCTCAAGCGAAGTTTCAGGGCTCAGAAGAAGGGGAGCCAGGAAAGTTGCACCGGGAGGAGGTGGGCACCCTCGGGCGAGGTTCCGCGACTCTGGAAAGCAGAGTGGCAGAAGTTGCTCCCAAGGCAGGGAGAAGGGGGCTTTTAAGGGGCCTCAAGGGGAGTTCAAGGGTCTTTTGGCAAGTTTCCCTTATTTGGATATTTCCCCTGCTCGTCGGGGTCCCATTGGTCCACTGAAGCCTGGGGCAGCGGTCTCAGATTCCCGCTTGTCAGGGTCCCATTGGTCCACAGGAGCCCAGGGCAGGAGGGTTTTCAGATTCCTGCTTGGGTCTTTGTTCTCCTGTCTGAGCTCAGGTTTTGTGGTGGGGACTTTCGCCATCTTAAGTAACCCTTTCTTTCTGCCAGCCCAACATTCCAACCTTTTGCTTTATATAATGGTGCCAGGGCCATTGACTCAGTTCTGGCTACTTCCTGCTGATGGAGGGGGGCAAGGGGCATTGTCATGGGGTAGTCAGAAGTGGGCAGGCTAGAGTAGGGCTGAAGGAGGTAGGGCTGAAGGAGGAGTTGATTGATGGACACTCGGGCAAGTTCTTGTAGGCGACCCTGCAGGCATCGGAAAAGACAGGGAGAAACTGAGACTAGAAGGAGGATTATGCATACAGGTCCCGCCAAAGGGAGCAGCCAGGTTACCCAGGTGTAGGGGTCCAGGCCCCAGGAAGATGTGTCTCGCCACCATGCTTGAATCAGATCCCTGAGTTCTTTAATCCTGGAGGTAACTATACCTGATTGGTTAACAAAGTAACAACATTCTTCATTTAAGTATAGGCAGATCCCCCCTTTTTCGGCGGTCAGAAGGCCTAAAGCCTGTCGGTTCTGCAGGGCTAAGGCGCCAGGCTGGTAACTTGCGTCTGTAGGGCTGTGAGGGAGTCAGCAATCCGTTCCACGTCATCATTCAGGGCTTGGGAGAGTTTGTAATAAAAGTCTATGGAAGGTCCTATCCCTGCTGTTCCAGTTGCCACCCCTGTGGCTATTCCTGTCCCTATTGTGAATGGGAGGAAGGTAGCCCTTCCTCCACGGTGTTGGGGGAATAGGATGGATTGCAGCTGGGATTCAGAGTAGATGGTAGTAGAAGGAGATAGTAGAATGAATATACAGCCTAGGGAGTCACTAGTGGTCAGGCAGTGATAGGTTCCCTGAGGGCACTAGAGAAATATTCCCGAGGGAGTACAGTACGGGAGGGAGGAGTTAGTCATGTTGGCAGCTGTGGTGGTAAGGGGGAAGGACACATTAATAATAGGTATCTTTCCCCTGATGGGGCCAATATGGACCGTATTATTTGCAGCTGTGGAGTTGGGGAGTGGCCAGTCAATAGGGAGGGGTAGTCCTACAATGTTGTTGAAAAAGGGAAACAGATCCAGCAGTCACTGTCACCGTTCTTTGACACATTTTGCCATAGGTTGTAACTAGAGTTCAGGAGGGCCACTGCCAGTTGTTCGGTGGTAGGGAATTTTTGGATGCTACCAAGATTGATGCCCTTATAGACGGGGTTGCTGGGGGTTTGGAATCGTTTAGTCAGGTCTGTGACTGCTGTTTTAATGCGTTCACAGCTAGCCTGGTCCTGGACCTCCCCTCCCTCATCATAGAGACCGGCATGACCCAGATAGGTCTGGCAAACTTTTCCAGACCTGGGGTAGATGTTGCAGGGGGCAATACCGTGTTTGGCTGTCACGAGGTCAGAGACCCAATAGGTTTTCTGGTCATACATACAGGTTGTTGGCTTCTTTCCCCAGTAGCAGGTTGCAGGCATATAAGTAAAGGCTGAAAAATAGCGAGAGGTACCTGAACCCCTCATGCAGCTAAACTCACATGGATCCACCTGGTTTGTCTGGATTAGAAGGAATATGAGAAGGGGCCCTAACCAAGCGGAGCTTGGTGGCGCCTGCCATCTGGGAAGTTCAATCAGTATCTGTGGGTGCCCATTTGAGATTGTTGATATGTACCCATGCAGAGTGCCCCAATAGTTTCGCAGCAGTTGGGGTGGTAAGGACGACCATATGAGGCCCGGTCCACTGGGTTTGTAAGGAGCCTGGCCGCAAGCTTTTGAGGAGGACCTGGTCCCCAGGAGATAGATCTCATATACCCCTTCGGAAGCATGGTCGCTTGGGGCTGGGAGGACAGTATCGGCATGGGCCCTTAAGAGAGCTCGGAGGAGAGTGGGGTAAGGTAGATAGGATAAAAGAGGCAGGGAAATGGCTGGAAGGCTATGATTTATAAGAAAGGGCCAGTCGTATAGTAATTCAAATGGGCTTAAGCCCGAAGGCCCGCGGGGCATAACCCAGAGTCTGGTGAGAGCCAGGGGCAGAAGTGTGGGCCAGGAAAGGTGGGTCTCTAGGGTAAGTTTGGTGAGTCGGGCTTTGAGCAGCCTGTTGGCCTTTTCTACCTTACCGGATGACTGTGGGTGGTATGGGATGTGAAGTTTCCAGGTTATGTTGAGGCTCTCAGCAACCTGTTGGGTTACACTGGAGATGAAGGCAGGTCCATTGTCCGACTGGAGGGTCCGGGGC
Organism: Mustela erminea; assembly: GCF_009829155.1. Classification (NCBI taxonomy): domain Eukaryota; kingdom Metazoa; phylum Chordata; class Mammalia; order Carnivora; family Mustelidae; genus Mustela; species Mustela erminea. The sequence goes on from NC_045625.1 coordinate 60,524,130, forward strand.
ACTCCAAACCTCGGGATGGTGTGCTCGATGAGTACTGTAGCCACCACGTCCGCTGTTTCCTGGGCTGCGGGGTATGCCTCTATCCCACCTGTGAATGTATCAACCAAGGTTAATAGGTAGCAAGAGGTTTTATGGTGAGGAATGTAAGTGAAGTCCAGTTACCAGTCTTCCCCCAGCTGATGACCTAAGGAAGGATGATAGAACAATGGCTGAAGAAATTGGTGGAGAGCCTTTGGGCCAATATGGAGGGATCAGTGGATGTCAGTAATTAAGATCCTGAATGTAGATCCACCCCTTATCTCCAATCTTTCCTCCCCATGCCTGGAGGGCTTGGGTTTCCTTTGTAGAGTAGGAAGGCTGGTGAGGGGTGTTAAGAAAGAGGATAGGAGATGCAGAGGTATTTAGGGCCGTTTGTCTGGCCACTGAGTATGCCCTGTTGTTACCTAGGGAGACCAGATCCTTGGCCGTTTGGTGGCCTCGACAGTGAACAACTGCTATCTCAGCAGGCAGACTAAGGGCCTCAAGCAACTTGGCGATGAGGGGTCCATTAGCTATAGGGGTGCCCTTGGTCGTTAGGAACCCCCGTTCTTGCCAAAGAGTAGAGTGTGTGTGAGTTATGAGGTACGCATCTATTGAGTCAGTGTAAATGGTGACTTGTTATCCCTTCAACAAGTGTAATACCCTGGTGAGAGCTACGAGTTCAGCCTTCTGGGAGGTGGTTCCGATTGGGAGGGGAGCCATCTCTAATACCGCATCCGTGGTGACCACAGCGTAAGCAGCGTGTCTTTAACCATCTGAGGCCAGGAGGTAACTGCCGTCCATGAAGAGTATGTGGTCATGGTTGGATAGTGGTTGATCAGAGAGACCGGGATGGAGAGGAGTGAGGTCCTCTGTAAGTTGTAGGCAGGAATGAATGGGTTCCGGGGTGGGTGAGGGCATAGGCAGTAAAGTTGCGGGGTTTAAGTGGGGGGAGGTAGAGAGAGAGAGATGTGGGTTTTCTAGGAATAGCAGATGGAATAGCTGGAGATGAGAAGGAGTCAGATGGGCCAGGGATCGGTGGCTAAGGAGGTCCATGAGTTGGTGGGGAGAGTAGACCGTGATGGGCTGCCCTAAGGTCAGTTTGAGGGCCTCCTTTGTAAGAGAACTGGCTGCCGCTAGGGCCCTGAGGCAGGGCTGCCATCCCTGGGTGGTGACATCTAGTTGCTTGGACAGGTAGGCTATAGCCCTATGCATAGGCCCCACCAGTTGTGTTAGGAGGCCAGTGGCTGAGCCGGAGCGCTCATCAGTATAGAGATGGAATGGTTTAGAGAGATCAGGTAGGGCTAAAACTGGCCTGGTGGTAAGGCGGTCCCTTAGTTTAGAGAATGAGTGGCGGATCAAAGTGGGATCAGTTAGGGGACCCTGGGGAGTCTCTTTAGCCGCCTGGTACAGAGGGCGGGCCAGGTTAGAGAAATTTGGAATCCAATGTCTGAAGAACCTAACCAATCCAAGAAAAGAGAGTATATCATCTGCCGTTTGGGGAGGTTGGAGTTCTTGGAGGAGTTGTATGTGGTCCCCGGTAAGAGACCTAGAAGTGGGAGTCAGAAGTAGGCCCAGATAGGTAACTGAAGGGGCACACAATTGGGCCTTAGAGGGAGTGACTCGATATCCCTTGGCCCCCAGGAAGTTAAGTAGGGCGGAGGTGTCGTCTTGGGAGACCGAGAGGGAGGGGCTACAGAGGAGGAGGTCATCCACATATTGTAATAGAGTACTAGCCTTAAGGATGCACTGCTGTAAGTCTGTAGTCAAGGCCTGGCTGAAAATGTGGGGGCTGTCCCTAAACCCCTGGTGTAGGACAGTCCAAGTTAGTTGTCCAGAAGCGTGCGTGTTGGGATCCTCCCAGATGAAGGCAAAAAGAAAATAGGAATCAGGGTGCAAATGGACGGTGAAAAAGGCATCCTTTAGGTCCAGTACTGTAAAGTGAGAGGTGTTTGGGAGAACATGAGACAATAGGGTGTAGGGGTTAGGAACGACTGGGTGGAGGGGGACCATGGCCTTGTTGATAAGCCTAAGGTCTTGTACCAGTCTATAAGCCCCTGAGGGCTTGCGTACTGGGAGCATAGAGGTGTTACAGGGGAAACTGATGGGGATCAGGAGTCCCTGACGTTTAAGCCATTCTATGATATGTTTCAGGCCCCAGCAGTGGGCTAAGAAAATAGGAAACTGAGCTTAAGAGGGAAACTTGGAGTTATCCTTAAGCTGTACTTTAACTGGGGTAAGGTGGGAAGCGATGATGGGCTCCAAGGTGTCCCACACCCGAGGATCTACAGTGGGTAGGTCATCTGGAGCAGGGGTTGAGGGAGTGAGAGGTGTAGGATGAGACAGGTTGAGGTGGAGGGAGGGGAGGAATGGGAGATGCAGAAAGTTGCCTTCAGTTTCTGGAGAAAGTCCCTCCCCAGTAGAGGGACCGGGCAGAAAGGAATCACTAGGAACGAGTGGGAGAAGGTGAACCCATCCATTCTACAGGTAAGGGGAAGGGTCACCCTAGGATTGAAGGAGGTCCCATTGACCCCCATAACCATAACTGGTGAGGTTCAAGTAAGTCCCGAATAGGAAGGCAGAACAGAGTAGGTAGCCCCCGTGTCCAGCAGAAAGGAGATGGAATTACCCGCTACCTGGAGCATGACCCTGGGCTCGGCCTGGGTGAGAGGGGTAGCCGAGTCTGGGCTTCGTCAGTCATCCCCCAATCCGAGCAATGGAAAAGCTGGACTTACTGTCTCAGGAGCTCCCCCACATTGAGGCGCCGAAGATACCCCAAGGTTAGGGCAGTTGGATTTCCAGTGGCCCATCAAATGGCATTGAGGGCAAGGCTGAGTTGGCGGCTTTGGATTGGGGCAGTGGAGAGCCCAATGTCCCTTGGCCGCGCATTTGAAACAGGCCCCCCGGGGTGGGGGTGCGATTGGTTGCCCCTCTCTGTTGGCTCCCAGAGCCGGCCGGCCACAGGGCTGCTACCAAGGCTTGGGTCTGCAACTGAACCTTTTGCTGGAGTCTGGCTTATCGTTTAAGCTCAGCCGCCTCCTCACGGGAATTAAAGACCTTAAATGACATTTACACCAAGTCAGAAATGGGGGTCTGAGGGCCCTCCTCAGCCTTTTTTAACTTTCTCTGTATATCCGGTGCTGATTGAGAGATAAAATGAGTAGCCAGTACCGTGGCCCCTGCAGGAGAGGCGGGGTCCAAGCAAGTGTACTGGGTTAAAGCCTTGGTCAATTGGTTAAGAAACATGGCAGGGTTTTCATCAGGGTCCTGGACAATCTCCCTAATCTTGTCATAATTAATGGCCTTATTAGAGGCTGCCCGCATGCCAGCTATGAGACATTGGACCATGCGGTCGCGGCGCCGGTGGCCATCTTGGCTATCCTGATAATCCCAACCTGGTTCTACAGCTGGGACCGCCTGGGTTCCAACTGGCATGGCAGCATCAGTGAGATGGACCTGATCTGCGTGCTCCCAGGTAGCAGCCTGGATGCGTTCCCTCTCCTCTGTGGTGAGGGTGGTGGTCTGGACCACATGTAAATCATGCCAGGTAAGGTCATAGGCTTGGGCCAGACAAGAATTCTTTGATATAATTATCAGGATTGGCCGAAAAGGAGCCAAAACGTTTCTCAATTTGGGAAAGGTCTCGTAGAGAGAAGGGTGCACGAACTCGAACAACTCCCTCAACTCCAGCAACCTCCTTTAGGGGGCAGACTAAATCAGGGGAGGGTTTTCGAGCCCCAGTGTGGGTGGAGATGGGAAGGGAGGCTGGAGGGGATGAGGGCACTGGTTCAGAAATCCTGAACATAAGGGACCTTGGCCCATCTGCCTTGGTGTCCGCTGAGGTTACTTAGGTCCATGAAAATCTGATAATTAAACGTGCCTTCCGGAGGCCACTGGGACTGATTGTCTAATCAGTATTGTGGCCAAGCGACAGTACAATAACGTTGTTTTCGCAGGTCCTGGTCCAGTTCCAGGGTCTTAAGTTTGGCCAAAAGTCCTAAAACACCCACGGGATGTTTTAGGGTCAAATTTGGATTGGGAGGTCCCCAGGATTCATTGCCGGGCAACCTGAGGGCTGGAGGAAGGCGTCCCCTCGTCCACCACTGCGTTGCGGAAAAACTGTGTCGACTGCCATAGAGGTTAGGACGTCTCCCAGCCTCTCGGAGTCACGGAGGTCACCTGGTGACCGGCGGGGTCCGCCCTGATGCAGCTGCGATTAGGGCAGGGCTTTCTGGAAGGAGGCCCGGAATCGGGGAAAACTCACCACGGCTTCAGAAGTGGCATTCAGAAATGCAGGTCTGGGTCTAGCTAGGGAAAGGAGAGAGCCTCCTCACTGGGGTGGGGGCTCAATCTCCTTCCCAGGTTATGGCACCAAATGTAAAGTTTTTCCAGCGAGACAAACACAACACTGGCAAAGTGGGTGCAAAGGCAAGATTTATTAAAAACACTCTCCGGCTAAGTTTCAGGGCTCAGGAGAAGGGGAGCCAGGAAAGTTGCACCGGAAGGAGGTGGGCACCCTAGGGCGAGGTTCTGCAACTCTGGAAAGCAGAGAGGTGGAAGTCGTGCCCAAGGCAGGGACAAGGCTTTTAAGGGGCCTCAAGGGGAGTTCAGGGGTCTTTTGGCAAGTTTCCCTTATTTGGATATTTCGCCTGCTCGTCGGGGTCCCATTGGTCCACTGGAGCCGGGGGCGTGGGTCTCAGATTCCCACTTGTCAGGGTCCCATTGGTCCACAGGAGCCCAGGGCGGGAGGGTTTTCAGATTCCTGCTTGGGTCTTTGTTCTCCTGTCTGAGCTCAGGTTTTGACTTTCACCATCTTAAGTAGCCCTTTCTTTCTGCCAGCCCAACAAGATGACCTAGAGCAATGGTTCTCAGTCTGTAGTTTCTAAGCTAGCAGCAGCAACAATCACCTGGGAACTTGTTATAAGTGTCAATTCTTTTTATTTTTTTAAAGATTTTATTCATTTATTTTTGCAAAAAAGAAAGAGGGAAAGAGGGAGAGAAAGAGAAGAACGGGGTGGGGGGTTGCAGAGGGAGAAGCAAATTCTGTCCTGAACAGGGAGCCTTATGTGGGACTCAATCCCAGGACCCCAGGATCATAACCTGAGCCAAAGGCAGATACCTAATCGACTGAGCCACCCAGGCACCCTAAGTGTCAATTCTTAGGCCCATGCAGATTTGTCAAATCAGAAACTCTGCTATGTGGTCCAGCCATCTGTTTCTACAAGTACTCTCTGTGATTATAATGCAGGCTAAAGCCTGAGAACCACTAGCCCAGAGAAATCAGTGTAGATCTGGACTTTGCCTTGGAAATGGTCAATGGTCATTATTTAGTTTCAATGTAACAAAGTGGAAAAAATGTTTATTCCTCCAAAGTGTGAGCAATTCTTTCTCAAGAAGCAATTTATTCAGAAGCAAAATCTTATGTATATGTGTGAAATATATGTGTATGAAACATGGCCTTTAGCAAAAGCCTGACTAGATTTCTTTCCTTGACAGGACAGGCTTGCTGGGCTACTAACAGTGCTGGCAAGCACACTGTGTGGTTTGGAACTTAAGAAAAAAAAATGATTTATTAACTTTGAAAGTAATTAAGGTAGAAAAATATAGTATCCCAAAGTGTATAAGACACAGAACTAAAACAGCCCATAAACACCAGATTGGGGACAAAAGCTGTAAGAATACCAGATATCACATTTTCACACCACCCCCTCTCACTATCAAATCCCCAGCAGGGTACTACAGAAAAATTGCCTGTCAACAGAATGAAACGAATAGTATGTGATCCCTGGTATAATTCCCTTGGAATTCAATTTATACTAAATACAGAAAGAACCAAGGAAAGGGGTGGAATGGGAACAAAGAATGGTCATGTACATTAGAAAAATTTAATTCTACAGCTTCCAAGAAAGAATCATTCATGGTCCAGTCTTTCATGGCAGAAGTGACTTTACTGAAATTCATAATGTGCAATTCTAGTAACCCCTCTGGAATGAAGATACCAAGTTGCTGTTCCATTTCCACTGCAGGCTCAGGCTTAGACTAAGGATAAGTCACCAGACTTTCTCTGCCTTAACCAATACTGCCTATTTCACCATTTACCTCTAAAGTGATCCTTGTAAACAGGTATGGAAGTCTCACTGCAAATTAGAATATGTTTATTTCTCTAATTCTTGGTGGTCTATTCAACAGCCATGTCCTTTCATTTCTTGTTAAGAAAATCTGAGTTAGCTCATAGAAAAAATTGAAAGATTTTTTTTTTTTACTTAATTTCTTTCTTTTTAAAAATTAACATATAATGTATTATTTATTTCAGAGGTACAGGTCTGTGATTCATCAGTCTTACACACTTCGTAGCACTCATCATATCACATACCCACTCCAATGTCCAAAACCCAGTCACCTCATCCCTCCAAACCCCCTTCACTCCAGCAACCCTCAGTTTGTTTCCTGAGATTGAGTCTCTTATGGTTTGTCTCCCTCTCTGGTCTTGTCTTGTTTCATTTTTTTCCTCCCTTCCCCTATGATCCTCTGGACCAAAAGGCTATAAATATATTCAAATTAAAACTATGTATTATTTAAAGCTTACTCCTCCAAGTCATCTGATTCCATGCTATTTGTGACTTTCATTGTCTTTGAGCTATTTTACAAGACTGTAGAGTTAGAATGTAACTTGTAGAAAACCGATGGTAAAACAAATATCTCTTTTCTATAGATAAGCCAATAAGTCCTGTTTCAATGGACTTTCCTCCCCTACAGTGGAAGAACCTAGCTATGCATTGATTAAATAAATTCATTTCAGCTATCATGATGATCTAACATATTTGTTTGGTCTTCGGAATCTCTTTGTACCCGAGTTTCCTACTTAATTCATGTGTTAAATGTGATCTTTGACACCTTTCCAATTTATATCTTTATAAGCGTCATGATTAAAGTTTTAAAAAAACAACTATATTTTAACAATATATTCTACAACAGTATATCCAAGGAATATGGCCCCTTTCTAAATCTGAAAAATAAACCGTGAAAAATCTAATCTAACCATGATAACAATAATCTTATTCCCCTTTGCCCTGACTGGTTTGGAAGTAATCATGTGGCCACATTCTATTCAATGAGAAATAAAAGAGAAGGTTCTGAGAGAAGCTGAACTTTCTGATAAATAAACAAAAAGTAGTAAGGGACAGAATTGAGAGGAGGAGGTTCCCCTTCTCTCTTGTCTCAAGATGTTGTCTTGTGAGTACAGGCTATATGGAAATGAAAGCTGCCATCTTACAATAATAGCAGGGGAAAACCGAAGAGAATCTCAGAGTAGCCATCTCTGAGCACTAACATTTGTTGAGCCTCTCAGTCAATCAATCAATCAACTCAGAAGTTATTTTTTCCAGAGTTATTATATAAGGTAATAATTCCTCAGTGTTTAAGCCATTTCAATTGCTTATTTAATTGCATGTACTTATAAGTATTATAATAATTACAATCACAGATTTAGAAAGAAAAAATACCCAGGATATCTGACATAGAGTGAGAGGTTGTATAATAAGTCATCTGACACTGGTGGCAGTGCTGGGCAGAAAAAGGTGGTTGTGATGAGGTACACAAAGAATGGGTATCAAGGAACAATATAATGAGGGGGATGTGATAGCACTAATGGTAAAATCATTATACGGAGTATCAATTACAAAGAAATGTCCATTTGTCCATTATTGTGGCTAAACTACCCCTAACCCTTCTAGTCTCAATTCCCTACCTCGAATCACATTACATCAAAGCTAGACTAAAATATAGGCCTCTTATTACCCTTTAGACATTTTCCTCAACTATAAATGGCAATTAAATATTCCACATTGGCAGTGATCCATACCTAATCATCATCAACTTTATCATTACTATTTATTGAATGTTTATGCATCAGTAAATTTGATCAGCAGGGTAAGTGCATTATCCTATTTAATGTATTCAACACCATAACTGGATGTGGTAGACTGTAGCAGTTCCAGTGTTTTTTTGTTTGTTTGTTTTTGTTTTTAATCCTTGTATCCGTGGCCTTGGCTAGTCAACTCTCACAGTAATTCTGAGCGTGGCCACTGAGACAATAGAACTTGTATTCATCAGTGAGATAATAATGACACAAAGAGACTTATAAAACACTTCAGCATTGGGGCTCACCCTATCTTTACATTCTTAGGAATCTTGGGATTATTGCTATATAAATACGCCTAAACTAGCCTCCTAAGCTACATCTAGGATTTCAAACCCAAGAGTCTAGCTGACTTCAAAGTCCATGTCTTTGACAGGAACTCTCTAAGTATCTACATATGGTACATTCATCCTCATAAATAGCCAGCACAAGTTACCAGACATGTGGCCATTGTAGACCAACTAGTCTTTGGCCAACCCTCTAGCTAAATATGGCCATTTACATGAGTTCAGGTGAGGCCAATAGGAAAACTATTTACTTGAGCACAATAAAAATTGTCAGCTCTCAAAACCATAAGCTAATAAGTCATTTTTAAGCCATTAAATAATGGCAAAAAAGCCTAAATGATACACTAGAGTATATAATGTTAATGTCTCTATTTTATAGACAAGGAAAAGCAGACTCTCAAAAATCACCCAAGACCACCCAACACTAGCAAAAGCTACACCTAGGATTCAAATCCAAGTCTATCTGACTTCAAAGCCCAAGTCTTTGACAGCAACTCCAAACAATATATTCTGAGCAAATCATTAACTGCAAGGGAACAGAAATGTACCCTTAAAACCTTCTCTTTAACCTACCAGATGAGTATGTATATATTATCACTAGCCTTTATCACCTCTTAAGGAAAAATTTTTTTAAAACTTATGATCCACTGTGAAATGGCTCATTACCCATTGTTTTTCCTTTTTGTCCTGAATTCATATTTTTTAGACTTGTTGAGTTTTCCAATTTCTAGCAAACTAGGATTCTGTGAAAAATTTAATATTCTCTATAACTTTGTGATTTCCATATACCTGTGCATTTTCTTAGGATGTTTGCCCTACCTGGAATATCTCTTTCATACCCCATTGCCAACCATCTTCACATAAAGACTCATTTTGATTCACTTCCAATCCCAGGCTCTCTAAACAGTTATTTCCTGTCCTCTGGGTTTTATGGCATTTTGTACATATCCTTATTATTGTACTTAAAACATTTACTCTCATAATTGTCTTCTCCACTAACCAAACTGAATTACCTCTTCATTTAGACTTCCCTGTCTGTGGAAGAGATCAGCTAGTTATTCATTCATCAAATTTATTTATTTATTTATTCTCACTAGACTTTCATTTCCCAGTATACCTTTCAGCTAAGTGTGGCCACATGACTAGGTTATAGTTAATGGGATATCAGTAGAAATAATACATCACTTCCAGACCCAGCTTGAAAAAATCCCAAACATTTTTTTTCCATTTTCTTTCTCCTTTTATCACCTGAATGTAGGTGAGTACTGTGACCTTAGAGATCTGAGAGTAGGTGAAGGCAAAAGATGGAAAGAACCTTGTTATTAAATCACCACTTATCAGATGGTCAGCTATTGAACAAGAATGTCCATTTTGGAAGCAAGAATTAAATTCCTATTCTGTGAAGCCACTGAAATTTGTAATTTATTGGTCATACCGGTAAACATTCCTTTAATCAATATACTGATATAACTTTGTTCCCTCTAGTCCCTCTATATCATATGCCCTTGTTTTTAATATATGACCATTTGATTGTACTCATCACCTGAGATAAAACTTTTATCTATAATTGCCTCCCTGATCCTTCCAACTGATATTGTTCTTCTTCTGAAATATTCTGCTTTATCTATACACATCTTAGACATGTGCAGTGTTCTGTTTGCACTATTAATATTTAACTTATTTTTCTACATTTAAGCACACTGTAATGCATACACTCTATAACATGAATTTTGTCTCATTCATTTCTAGCCCCCCACATTATTCTACATACAGCCTTACACTGAGCAGACATATAAGATGTTCTATCATATAAGACTTTGCACTCATTACTTTCATCATGTTTTCAACTTCAAATATATCTAGCTTTATCTTTCTAGGCAAGAACATTGACTTGTTTTTGTTTTATTTTGATTTCAGTCTTCCTTTTTCTTGCTTTTTCTTCTTCTTATTTTCCCTTGCATTCCCTAAATTGTTTCCAGTGCCATTTGCTCTCTCTTGAGGGCCCATGACCAGAATAACCTCATATCCAATATTCTCAATGTGACTCATTAATTTTTGGGCAACACTAACTACTGGGTTTTTGATGGCTCTTTATGAGAGATAACACAGTGATTTCATCTTTCTTCCCGAAACCCAAAAAGTCTACCATTTTGGAAAAAAGTTAAATCATCTATTTTTGGTTGATGAAGTATAAATTAAGAGTTTTATGAAATAGAACCACTTCTGAGGGTTGGCTTCATCTACCTCATTTGGGCCACAGAGCCTTAATGGGAGTCATCTGAGGTTGGAAAAGCTAAAAAGGTAATAGGTTGGGGATTTCATGAATTACACTGAAGACTGTAACATTTAGAAACAGAACTCAGAGCATTAAATTCTCTAGAAGGAGGAAGATTTAAATTCCTTTAGAGCATTTCCTTTTTCCTTTTTTTCCATTTTAATCCTTTAAATGGGGATGAATTTATGATACTCTGTGCCCAGTGGAGACTGGGTTTTAGTTTTCAATAATCTATACATCTAAGCCTTTCAAAGGCTTTCTGATTTTATTTTTTTTAAGATTTTATTTATTTATTTGACAGACAGAGATCACAAGTAGGCAGAAGGCAGGCAGAGAGAGAGAGAAGGAAGCAGGCTCCCTGCTGAGCAGAAAGTCAGATGTGGATGCAGGGCTCCATCCCAGAAACTTGGGATCATGACCTGAGCCAAAGGCAGAGGCTTTAACCCACTGAGCCACCCAGGTGCCCCAAGGCTTTCTGATTTTGGATCATGAGCAGAAAGAATGAACTCTTTATTCCTAAACAACACATAAATCCTGTTTTAAAAATTCCAATTTTGATGTGAAACCTAGAGGTTTACTTTTCATTTATGTGGCCTCCTCTCTTCCAAGTCCCTAGTCAGGCTCTACCTGAGACTAGAGACTAGGACTGTCAACAGGCTATAGGAAATAACGGAATAGTGCAGTCAGGTGCATTAGGAAGTAGGCATCAAGCAAGGTTCAATGTTGGTAGAGTTCAGTAAGTCTCAAGACAGACAGCATGCAGTGGAACTATTTGATAAATGGAAAAAGAATGCAGAATAGTGATCAGGAAATAGTTCCATTATGGTAGGAAAGTCACAAAGCCTTCAGCTGAAATGTATGTGACTGAAAAGGAAAAGAGAAGCTGGAATATTGCTGCAGGAATACATAGTCTATCAAAGTGAAAACAACTTCTGAAAGTTTTTTCAGGGAAAACCAAGTTCAGAAATCATACCCTGTTTTTCTCTTTCTTGCTTTGTTTCTCTATCACCCTTGCTGTCTCAGCAGCAATTAGTCTAAAAATCACTTTTGTGAAGAATACACTGTGATGAAAGCACTGTCATCTGACCTGATTATAATTCCACCTCAGCTACTTAATCAGGAGCTCTGTGACCTTTGGCCAATACTCTCACCTATCAGGACCTCAGTCATCCAAGGGTTAGGTTGGTTGATCCTTACAGTGATTCCTGCTTCTCAGGTTCTTGGATTCTCTGATTCTGGACTTTAAAGTCTCTTTCTACCACCATTTACATTTTTTTAGTGTCTGTTTATCAAAGGTGAAGTCTATATAGATTTCTCAGATCTGCCAGGCCCCAGAATTCACCACCCAATAGACAGAGCTTGCTTATGAGTCCATGAAGACCTTTTGCTATGGTAGCCTAACTTGGGAAGAGTTGGTATAAATTTTTTAGATGGTCTCTCTGCACCTTGGTGAGCTGAACCCTCAAAGCACCTCAGGGTTGCCTAGGCACTGGAAATTTAAGAAGATTAATACTTTTATTAGATGAGACTCAGAGCCAATAAATTATTTATTAATTTCAATAGGCATATCTCAGAACCAGTAAGATTTGATGTTTTACTTTTAAGAAAATCACATTTGTGTTCAGGGTGTCATGAGAAAGGTTGGTTTCACTTGGTGGAATTTTCCTGGTTCACTGACCATGGTCCACAATGAGAGCTGAAACCCTGTAACCTCAAAAATGTGAATTGGCAACAAACCTAGCATGTGTCTAAGTCTTTACATGGATATTAACCAGATTCTCAGAGATTACTACATAAACTTGGATATCAGTTTTATCAATTTATAGGAACATGTATTCTGGCCAGGCACGTAGTATGATTCTGAGTTATTTTCAAGATAAACATAAGTAAGTAATAGGACAGACATACATTAAAATGGCAGAAATCACTCAGATGTGATTGTACCCAACTGTGATAGTATGCAACTGACTTATGGGAAATACAGGCTTGGAGAATGAACCCACTACCCACTACTCAGGTCATTCTCATTTTAATACAGGATCTCAGTTAAACTTAATAACAGCATTGGGAAGTTAATACCCTTAATCTCCATTTTAGAGATGAGAACACTGATAGAATTCTATGCCATTCAGGATTTGGAAATGATTCAGGATATCCTCTATCAAATTTGATGTACATTCACTGAGACATGCTTCTTTCTTTCTGGGTAGTGTTGGTTTTGAGCTCTCCTCTTCCTGCACATTTATGGTTAAACAGTCTCCTTTGATTTTTTTTTAATTTATTTTTTATTTATTTGCAGCATAACAGTATTCATTATTTTTGCACCACACCCAGTGCTCCATGAAATCCGTGCCCTCTATAATACCCACCACCTGGTACTCCAACCTGCCACCCCCCTGCCCCTTCAAACCCCTCAGATTGTTTTTCAGAGTCCATAGTCTCTCGTGGTTCACCTCCCCTTCCAATTTCCTCAACTCCCTTCTCCTTTCTAACTCCCCATGTCCTCCATGCTATTTGTTATGCTTCACAAATAAGTGAAACCATATGATAATTGACTCTCTCTGCTTGACTTATTTCACTCAGCATAATCTCTTCCAGTCTCATCCATGTTGCTACAAAAGTTGGGTATTCAACCTTTCTGATGGAGGTATAATACTCCATAGTGTATATGGACCACATCTTCCTTATCCAAGACAGCATGGTACTGGCATAAAAACAGACACATAGACCAGTGGAACAGAGTAGAGAGCCCAGATATGGACCCTCAACTCTATGGACAAATAATCTTTGACAAAATAGGAAAAAAGACAGTCTCTTCAATAAATGGTGCTGGGAAAACTGGACAGCTATATGTAGAAAAATGAAACTCGACTATTCTCTTACACCATACACAAAGATCAACTCAAAATACATAAAAGACCTCAACGTGAGACAGGAATCCATCACAATCCTAGAGGAGAACATAGGCAGTAATCTCTTCGATATCAGCCACAGCAACTTCTTTCAAGATATGTCTCCAAAGGCAAAGGAAACAAAAGCAAAAATGAACTTTTGGGACTTCATCAAAATAAAAAGCTTCTGCACAGCAAAGGAAACAGTCAACAAAACAAAGAGGCAATCCATGGAATGGGAGAAGATATTTGCAAATGACAGTACAGACAAAAGGTTGATATCCAGGATCTATAAAGAACTCCTCAAACTCAACACACACAAAACAGACAATCATATCAAAAAATGGGCAGAAGATATGAACAGACACTTCTCCAATGAAGACATACAAATGTCTATCAGACACATGAAAAAATGTTCATCATCACTAGCCTTCAGGGAGATTAAAATTAAAACCACATTGAGATATCATCTTACACCAGTTAGAATGGCCAAAATTAGCAAGACAGGAAACAACATGTGTTGGAGGGGATGTGGAGAAAGGTAAACCCTCTTACACTGTTGGTGGGAATGCAAGTTGGTGCAGCCTCTTTGGAGAACAGTGTGGAGATTCCTCTTTGCTTTGATTCATTCATGGTTCAGATGTGCTGGTACTATCAATAAGGATGCTCTCTCTCTCTTAAAAAAAAAAAAAAAAAAGTGTTCTCTCTGTCCTAAAAGTCACTCTATATCTTCAAGATGATTTCCTTTATCTTTGGCTTTATTTGTCAAGTGCTGATTTTTATCATCTAACATTCAAGATTCATTCATATTTTCAATTTTTTGTGTAGCAACACAAAATGTCTTCCATGGACTGGAAGCTTAATCTCACCTAAATCAATTGCTTATCTAAGGCAGATTACTGATGGCAAAACTCCAAGAAAACCTTCACATTTGCAATTCTCAGTGGATAAAAATAACCTATCACAACAATATCCAGTATAATGACCACTTAATTCTTTTTTTTTTTTTTTTTTTTTGTAATAAGACCTTGTTACTGAGCCGAGGCTTTGCACGCAATAAGAGAAGATTGGCTCTTAAGAATTGAAGTCATCAATAAGTTTGATCTTATGGTCTGGGAAACCTTGGGGTGACTTACTTTAGTTGGGAAAGAGATGCTGCTGACATAAATCCAAACAAATTGAGAGGCGAATGATTACAATCACCCAAGTGTTTATATCCACAAACAAAAGAATCTGGGAACAAATAATTCTGCACTAAAGGGTAATAAACATTTAAGAGAAATTACAAAAATCATAGATGGCAGAAACAATTTGTCCAAAAGATAGAATTGGCAAGTGAGCTTATTAAAAAAAAAAATGGTGAAGAAGTCAAGTGCAAAATAGGAACTAAGATTGAAATAAAGATAAAAATTTAAATTGGTCATTTTTTTTCTTGTCTTTATTAATCTTTCTTATTTGATATCTAAAATCTGTACTGCAACTGACTTTCAGATTACATTACTGAGAGTAATAAAATGACATATACCTTTCTGGGCAAGTCTGTTAATCCACTGGACTCATCAATAAAAGTGAATAGTATAGTAGCAATAGTATGGTAGTAGTAAGAAAAAGATGTTTAATCAGATGACCAGAAAACGAGAATCAGATACCAATTTTGCCACTATCTTATTGTACTAAAATATGTGAGTCACTCTCCTGATATATTTCAATAGTAAGTATGTTCATTGTATGTATATATATGTAAATCTGCATATTCTATTATTGTTTGTACCCTAACTATGTCAGAATCCCTCTCAGACTTTATAAAGTAAGAGTGACTTTTTCTCCAGATCACTATTAAGAACATATCATCAGTATTAATACACATATATTATTATATATTATATATAACTATACATAAAATTGAGTCTAAAACTGCCTTGAGGTAGGTTATACCTACTGATTCAAGTTAGGTTTGGAGGAAAGATGTTAAAAAGACAAAGGAGCTATGTAGGTTAATTATTTAGTGTAGAGAAAAGCTCCAGGGATACTCCAGTCCTGTAAGATTATTGTATACTCAGCTTGAAGCCAGTCAAGGGAGCTGGATGATTTTGTCTTTTTGAGATTTCAAGGCCAGACACACCCATTTCCACTCTAGGTAGATAAAGGTTAAGTGGATCCCTGCGCTAGCTGGATGGGGTGCTCTGCTGTGGACAAGGCTGGAGACACAGTGAATTATATTTCATCTCCATTTTCCCTTTTTCTATT
This sequence comes from Mustela erminea, assembly GCF_009829155.1. Lineage (NCBI taxonomy): Eukaryota > Metazoa > Chordata > Mammalia > Carnivora > Mustelidae > Mustela > Mustela erminea. Next base: position 60,539,766 of record NC_045625.1, read on the forward strand.
TTTCATGAAGACTTCCACACTTCAGTTACCATTAGTTTTGCCACTTCAGCCAGGCAAGAAGCAACATTATTACTCAGGTTAACTCTTTCTGAATCTGTGTCATAGCCCTGAGGACATGTACTGGCCATAGCAATCTGCAAAGTCCCCTCAGCAAAATAAATATAAACCATCTGAGAATGAGGCATTTCCACATGTGAAGCATGTACCCTGCATGTGTTCTCCTCCCTCTCTTGGAGACTTACCTGTTCCAGATCATTCCCTAAATTCTGAGAGCACCTCAGTGAAGCCACCCTTAGGTCTTGGAGAATTCAAGTAGAAATTGGAAGCATTGAGCTCTCTACTGATAGCCCCCATGGGGAAGAATTGAACTTGCATTTCGAGGGTCCTAGTTTACATAAGATGCTGATTGGGTGTGTGTAGGCTGCAGGCCTTCCACAAGGCAGGAGGAGCATTCACCAGGATCTATTTGTGAACTGTTCTGTTAATTTTCATTCATTGCTGTGCAGAAACCTCAAGGATTCTCAGCATTGCCTAGAACTAAATGGAGTTTAAAGCACTCTCAGGATCTCAGGATCCTTGGTTGGGCAATGGACTTTATCTTGTATTCCAAAGGGTGGATCTTCATTGTTACTGCTGAGCCAATTCTCCATTGTTGCCTGAGGAGGCAGAGATGAAACTATGGGATTCAGATTCCACATGTAAGGATGGTACTTCCCCAATAAGAGCATGTTGTCATCTTATAGTCAGTCATTACAGCTGAAGAAAATAGAACATCTTCATTTCCCTTCCACAAGTATTTTTTGTAGCAACATATTTGGAATCTGTCCATGAATCTGTTGCATTCTTCCATCAGAGAGGAGATTCCTGCCCCTCTCCAAATTGATCTCCTGTCATTTCCCCTTACTCATTCTCATGTAACTACAGCCATGCTGTTAATATCTCCTGTAGATCTCATGTTTTGTTATTCCATATAGCACTTATCACTTTTTCATAGGATGTATATGTTTTCTCATTGTCTAGCTCCTCCAAATAGAGTTCAAGTTTTATAAGAGCGGGGATTTTATCTGTTTTATTTCTTGCTCTATTCCAAGCATCTAGAACAGTAGCTGGTATATAGTAAACATTCACAAAATATTTGTTGAAAAAAACAATGAATGAATCTCAGTTTGAGTTTCCAGTGTGGTATATTGATCAACACCAGCAGTTCCTTCACCTAAGTATTCATCAACATCACTTGGAGGATCTTAGATACCAGGGTTCTACACCGGATCTACTAAATCAAAATATCAGAAGGAATATGTATTTTTAATAAGCCTGCTGGTGTTTCTTATGTGCAGTAAGACCTGGGAACCAGTGGTCTATGTCACAGTTTCAGGAATGTGGGAGGAAACACAAAGTTAGCATGTGGATATTGAGGTCAGCTTGGATTTGATGCCCAACTTTGCCAGTTACTTGCTATTTAGATTAATAAATCTTTCTGAGCCTCAGCTTCCTCATACTTAAAATGAGCAAACATCAGCCTCATAAAATATCAGAAATTCCAAGTTCTTAGGCCATGGAAGAGTCAGAAAAACAGCTTAGCTTTCCCATGGGGACATCCCATGAGGGTTGTAGGTGTAGGATTAGGACTATAGAACATTAACACCAACACTACTGTGTAATTATAGAGCATCAGCTCAGGGATAGAGCACAGATTATCACTGAACCCCTCTGTTTAACAGCAAGAGATCCATAATATAGTAGTCCAGATGGTTTTCCATAGATAATAAGCAGGGCAGAAAGCTTATAGATGGATGGAGTTAGGTCTGAATCAGGGACTTAACAGTTGAACCATATGGATGGATCTTCTTCATGGACTACTCAGGCTATGGAATAAGATCCTCTGACATACTTGCCCATGGCTGTGTTATTTGAGCTGGAACATAATGCAGGAAATGAACTTCAAGTGTAATTCTCAATCCCAACATACCTTTCTTCCAAGTTGAAAGTCTCAGGAAGCATTTTATTTTTTATTACTACTTGATAGAAAGTCTCTATGAGATCTGTTTAGCAGATTGTTGGGGGTATGAGCACTCCTGTCTAGCCAATAATGACAACAGTATTAAATGTAACTAATGCATTTGGTATTAGTAAACATAACACCAATGTAATACCATAGGAATCCTCACATTCTTTTCTATCCTCACATTCTAATTCCATTGGATTTTCATGGATCAAGCCTTAGTACAGTATTACAGGTACCTATATTACAGATAATATTTATTTCTATGAATATACAGAGTGGAAGAGTCTGGGTTGCTTCCTGCTAGTGCTTTATTATTATTATTATTATTATTATTATTATTATTATTAACCCCATGTGCTACATATTGCAATTCACATTTGCGCAGTGAGCTGTTTCTGGTTCACTGACTTTCCTAAGGATTTGGGGGTCAGGGGAAATCCCTTCTGAGAAAGAGTGAGTATGTCCTGTCACTCACAAAATAGACTCCAGTGGTGCATCAGTTACACCATGGTCATTTGTTAACAACTGTGTTAACCGTGTCGTATATGGTTTGCCTTTTTTTCCACTGCAGTATAGCTCAACCACAAAAGAGGCACCTAGGAATGTTATCTGAAATTTTTAGAAGTGTATCTAGATGAGAAATTACTAGAGACCAGAAAAATACATTTCTAGTGACCCAGTTTGAAACCAGCAATTAATTAACTATGCATAGAAACATCATTTAAAAAAAGATTTTGTCAATATGCTGAAATTTCTTTTATAGATTTGTGATTAACTGCTAATTATAGACTAATTACCCTCTTTGTTATCATTTAAGATCTTGGGCGTTGATGCAGAATCTATAAATGATGCCAAGGAGACAAGTGTGGATGTAATATGCTTCCACATTGCCTAATGTGCTTCCTCTACTACATGAGCAAAGGATAAAAGGGGGAAGACTGTCCCCATGTTACTCCAAGACCAAATCTGGCAGCCTGAGTGAGAATCCTGGTTGAAAATGCAGGGATGGAATTTTCAACAACCAGGAAAATGACTCTGGTGAACTGCTGATTTTACTTCAAAGAGAAGTTTAAGGTGATCGATAAGAGGGAGAAAATGGCTTTGTTTCTAGTTAGCAGCTTTGAGATAAATTCTGGAAGCTGTGGCTTGAAGTAATTGTGTGTGTGTGTGTGTGTGTGTGAGAGAGAGAGAGAGAGAGAGAGACAGAAACTGAGACACAGGGACAGAGAGACAATGCCCATGTGTGCTTGAGAGTTTGCCAGTGTAAGAAAGAGAATACTTTTGTTTCCTCAAAAAATGAAATGAAATAGTTAAATAGAACAGAAAACAATGTTATTGCTACTGAGGGAAGGATTCAATCATATTTGGTGGCTGCTTTCTAGTTACTTGCAAGCTACCTTGATAGATCTAATCTCACTACTCTACAGATACACTTCCTTTTCCACAGTAAATAATACCATCAGCCACTTCTGCTCAACTTTTATTATCACTATAAACCTGAAAGTCAATTCTTGTGTTACTTAAGTCAACTAGAAAGACAAAGTAGCCAGCTAGGTTGTGTTTGACCCAAGAAAGCAAAAATTCTTCAACTCCCTTGGGTCTCACAGTAATGTATTGAAAACTTCTGGTAAAGGATATATACCCATTCACTATGTAGTCAGGTGGAGAGTCAGGTGCTACCCACCAGAATGTAAGTTTCCATAATGGCAGGTTTTCTAAAGTCTGTTTTGTCTCCTGCTTTATGCCATTACACAGTGCGGAATCTTGTACACAAAATATTTTTTTTAATAAATGCATTGTCCTGTGTTTTTGATCTGATATTTCTACTGAATTCTATCATGCAAGGGAATTTTTCTTTTTTCTACAACAAAAATTTCTATTTTCTCTCTCTGTCTTTCTCTCTCTCACCTTTCCTCCCTATCTCTCTCTCTCTTTGTGTCCCTCTCCTTCTTCTTACACACACACACAGATACACACACAGAGATTATACTGTAATTTTATTTGTCTGTAGTTTTATTTGTCAAGAACCCACAATTATTTTTCTGTTGTATTGACAGGAAAATATATGAAGTCTTAAAAAGAATAATTATCATAATGATTTATTAAGAGAAATCATAGAAGGGAGTGTCATAAAAATTACATCTAAGAAAAAAACTTATGGTCTCTTTCTCCAGATAGTCACTATTTATTCTGTTCAAGATACTGTAAGGTTACATTACCTTGTATGTTTAGAAACCAAAAGTTTCTTGGTAGTGGGAGCATGGAGATGACCAGTGTTTGGGTCACCCAGGATTATAACCCAAAGTATTCTTAAATTCCATCAGCTTTTCCATCCCTCCTCTAATCTTCCAGAAATTAAGAACCCATGATCAGGGCATATTGCAAATATTCAAAGGATATTTACAATGGATATTTAAGGATATTGTGGCTTGTAGCTGCAAGCTCTGACAAGGCCCTGAAGTCGCCTAAATTCTTAGACTAATTTCATTTCTTCTTTGTCTCTATTATTTGCTTACTGATTTCATTTCTATAAGAATTGAACAGCAGAAATTTCACCATTATAAGATAAAGTGTAGGGGCATTTGGAGGTATAAAATGATGCTTCTATGAGACTATTAATGTTCATAATCAACACTTCTCCAAGGACACCATTTAAGAGACAGAATGCACAATCTGTTATGAGCCTAAATGAATGATCATTACTTGCCTCTCTAATGTAAGCAAATGATATAATTCCCACTGAAGTTTAAAAGAAACGTGCTCGTTAAGTCAAGGATTTTCCCAAGAGAACCATATACAAACTTGACGAGGTCATCATATTTCAGATTACACCTCCAATCTGAACTCTGCCTCTTTGTTGACTAGGTTGACTCATAGCCCAACTCACAGGGTACATTTTAGTAGAATTCTAGTTTGCTCTGGGCTGACACTTGGAGCCTCTACCCTGCACATCTCTCTGTTGGCAAGTCCCACAGGAAGCCTAATCACAACCACAAAGTTGCTTGGTAAACTTGGAGTCAGCTGAAGGAAAGTTAGTTATTTAATTCAAATGAGACAAGAATTTTATGTGCTCTGTTCTATCCTCAAATCTTCCACTAACCCTAGTCCTTGCTAGTGAAGGTCATGCTCATGTCCTTCCCTGTCTTCTCAAGAACTTTATTTTTCTAGTTACCCTTTTTCTGTTGTGCATCAAAAATCTCTCTCCAGATCCTTTACCTCTTTGGTTAGGTTTATTCCCAGGTATCTTATGGTTCTTGGTGCTATAGTAAATTGAATCTGTACTCAAGGAACTACAGAACACTCATGAAAGAAACTGAAGAAGACTCAAAAAGATGGAAGACCATTCCATGCTCTTGGATTGGAAGAATAAACATTGTTAAAATGTCTATACTGCCTAGAGCAATCTATACTTTTAATGCCATTCCAATCAAAATTCCACTGGTATTTTTCAAAGAGCTGGGGCAAATAATCCTAAAATTTGTATGGAATCAGAAGAGACCCTGAATCACTAAGGAAATGTTGAAAAACAAAAATAAAACTGGTGGCATCACGTTACCTGATTTCAAGCTTTACTGCAAAGCTGTGATCACCAAGACAGCATGGTACTGGCATAAAAACAGACACATAGACCAGTGGAAAAGAGTAGAGAGTCCAGATATGGACCCTCAACTCTATGGTCAAATAATCTTCGACAAAATAGGAAAAAAATATACAGTGGAAAAAAGACAGTCTCTTCAATAAATGGTGCTGGGAAAATTGGAGAGCTACATGTAGAAAAATAAAATTCGACCATTCTCTTACACTGTACACAAAGATAAACTCGAAATGGATAAAGGACCTCAACCTGAAACAGGAATCCATCAGAATCCTAGAGGAGTATTCCATTGTGTATATACTATGCAGCCATCAAAAGAAATGAAATCTTGCCATTTGCGACAACATGGATGGAACTAGAGCGTATCATGCTTAGTGAAATAAGTCAAGCGGAGAAAGACAACTATCATATGATCTCCCTGATATGAGGAAGTGGTGATGCAACATGGGGGCTTAAGTGGGTAGAAGAAGAATCAATGAAACACGATGGAATTGGGAGGGAGACAAACCATAAGTGACTCTTAATCTCACAAAACAAACTGAGGGTTGCTGGGGGGAGGGAGGTTGGTAGAAGGGGGTGGGATTATGGACATTGGGGAGGGTATGTGCTTTGGTGAGTGCTGTGAAGTGTGTAAACCTGGTGATTCACAGACCTGTACCCCTGGGGATAAAAATATATGTTTATAAAAAATAAAAAATTAAAAAAAAAAAAAGAATCCTAGAGAAGAACATAGGCAGTAATCTCTTCTATATCAGCCACAGCAACTTCTTTCAAGATATGTCTCCAAAGGCAAAGGAAACAAAAGTGAAGATGAACTTTTGGGACTTCATCAAGACCAAAAGCTTCTGCACAGGAAAGGAAACAGTCAATAAAACAAAGAGACAATCCACGGAATGGGAGAATATATTTTCAAATGGCAGTACAGACAAAAGGTTGATATCCAGGATCTATAAAGAACTTCTCAAACTCAACACACACAAAACAGACAATCATATCAAAAAATGGGCAGAAGATATGAACAGACACTTCGCCAATGAAGACATTCAAATGGCTATCAGACACATGAAAAAATGTTCATAATCACTAGCCATTAGAGAGATTTAAATTAAAATCACATTGAGATACCACCTGATAGCAGTTAGAATGGCCAAAATTAGCAAGATGAAACAACATGTGTTGGAGAGGATGTGGAGAAAGGCAAACCCTCTTACACTGTTGGTGGGAATGCAAGTTGGTGCAACCACTTTGGAGAACAGTGTGGAGATTCCTCAAGAAATTAAAAATAGAGCTTCCCTATGACCCTGCCATTGCACTACTGGGTATTTATCCCAAAGATACTGATGTAGTGAAATGAAGGACCATCTGTACCCCAATGTTTATAGCAGCAATGGCCACAGTCACCAAACTGTGGAAAGAACAAAGATGCCCTTCAATGGACGAATGGATTAGGAAGATGTGGTCCATATACACTATGGAGTATTATGCCTCCATCAGAAAGGATGAATACCCAACTTTTGTAGCAACATGGATGGGACTGGAAAGGACTATGCTGAGTGAAATAAGTCAAGCAGAGAGAACCAATTATCATATGGTTTCACTTATTTGTGGAGCATAACAAATAACATGGAGGACATGGGGAGATGGAGAGGAGAAGGGAGCTGAGGGAAATTGGAAGGGGAGGTGAACCATGAGAGACTATGGACACTGAAAAACAACCTGAGGGTTTTGAAGGGGCGGGGGCTGGGAGGTTGGGAGAACCAGGTGGTGGGTATTGGGGAGGGCACGTATTGCATGGAGCACTGGGTGTGGTGCAAAAACAATGAATACTCTTACGTTGAAAAGAAATTTAAAAAAAAAATAATTTTTTTTAAAAAAAGGAAAAAAAAATCTCTCTCCATCCACTTGCTTATTCCTCTCAGCACACAAACGTGTTTTTCACCCATACATATGCGCACAAAATACCTCCACTGTCCACATATTCCCTGCCAATTCTGCTACATGTATTTGTCCCCCATTATGACCAAATTTCTTGAAAGTTGTCTGCACACAAATGAATCTGTACTTTCTATTATATTCACTCTTCAATTCATTGCAATCTACTTGTGACTTAAATGTTCTTTCAACTTATCAGTGTTGGCCAGTCCAAAAGACAGCCTCAGTTACACTCAAACCCTCTGCATCATTTAAGATACATGCCTTGTCCATTCTGCTCTGGAACCCTAGAGCACAGCCTATGCCATACACCTGATTACCTTCCTCCTTCACCAACTACTCTTCTTCTGGTCCTATGGTTTTTGCTCCTCCTCCATCTGACATCTCACCATGCCAGCTCCCCAGGGCTTCACCTTGGACTGTCTTCTTGCCCTACACATATTCTCCATCTGTATTGCAAATCATTTGTCTTTAAGTATCATAAGTATGTTAATGATTTGCACATTTATATCTCTGGCCCAGACCTGTCCTTGAACTCCAGGCTTGTATCCACATCCAATTTCCAATTTGACAGCTCCACTTGGATAATTCCCAGACATCTAAAGCTTCCATACACAAAATGTATCTCCCAGTCCCTTTGGCAAAATTATTTCCTTCTCACTTCAATCTTCTCCATCTCAGTTGGAATGGTACCCCATCCACCCAGATACTCAAGCCAAAAGACTCCCCATATTCAATTTATTTATAAATTCTATATATGGTTCCATATACATGGATATATATATATATATATATATATATATATATATATATATATATATATATTCCACCACCTTATTTCAGGCCTTCATTAGCTCTCATTTGCGATATTGTATCTTTACATTTCCAATCTTGTTCTTCTTAAATCCATCCTCCAAATAAACCCAAGCATGGCCTCTTTAAACACACATCAGCTTATGTCACTGCCTGTCTAAAATTTGTAATTGTTTCTATCTCACACAAAGTCAAATCAAATTACCTACTATTGCCTATAAGACTCTCCAGAAGTGAAACCCTGCTATGGCCCCTGAGACATCTCACAACATGGTATCTCTTGACTATTCTAATCACACTGCCTTCTTTCAATTCCTGGAAATTCTATTATCTGCCTCAGAGCCTTTGTGCATGCTGTGCTCTTTACCTGGAAGGCTCTCCAGGACACCACCATTTTTCACAAGGCCCCTATTCATCCTATAAGGCAGTCTCAGCTTAAATGACTAACACCTTCCTTTACATAACCTACCTACAGCAAACTTCTCCCTTCACCCCACTCCCCGGTACATCCTATGATCTGTCTCAGTTTTAGTTCCTTTCTTTAGTAACATTTAACACAATTTGCAATTCTTTTGATACACATGTTAAGTGTATTTACTTACATTGGACCATCTCTCTCCCTGGAATTTTCAGTGCATGAGGGAAAGAACTCTATCTGACCTGTTTACTCACCATTGCATTCCTTATAAGAGTGTTTGGCATGTCTAAACTTCTCAAAAACATGTTTCTTGAATTAACAAATAAATGACTATTATTAAATAAAGATCCAAGATGTCCCCACATATTTACTACAATAACCATTTCTTAGGTGATGCATTTTAAAATGGAAAAAGTGTACAGGAGATTTGAAGTTCAAACCTAGGCCTTCATTAGACAAGTCTTCCAGATTTTCCAAAATTCTCTGGGTTTGTGCCTGGGGAGTCAGGAAAGAAGCACGAAGAGACATGTTTGAAAAATGGTGAAGAAAAACACAACCTTCTCAAAGGAGGCATACATTTTCCAGTTTAGGAAGACATACAGAGGATCTGCCTTTCTTCAAAACAGCTCTTATTTCTACCAATGTTTCCTTTGCTTCTGTCCTTCCCCTTTTTTCTCTTTTTCCATGTAACTCCCAAATTTGTGGCCACAGAAAAAACAATAAAACAGTGGGTAAAAACCTGCCGATTCATCTAGCCATGAGAGGAGAAATAGCAGTTCAAGAGAAGAGAAATTCAAAAGAAAGTCAACACTAGGTTGCCAAACCTAAGGTTTCTTTCTTCTTTAATTCCATACTTTGTAGAACGCATCAAAGTTTCAAAGAAAAAGCATGAGCATGTTCCTTATGGCTGCTTATGTTAACAAATTACCACAAACTTAAAGCAATACAAATTTATTATCTTAACTGTTCTTCACAGTGTGGCTGAGCTAAAATTAAGGTGTTAGCAGAGCTGCATTTCTTCTGGATACTCTAGAGAAGAATTAGGTCTTTGCCTTTTCCAGCTATGAGAGGCTTCCTGAATTTCTTGTGGCTGCATCACTTTGAGTTCCCCTCCATCATCATATCACCTTCTCTGACTATGATCTTCATGTCTCCTTCTTAAAAAGATCTCATGCCCTTACCTTAGATTTACCCAGATAAATTGGGGATAATCTCTCTCACTGAAGAACCTTAATTTAATAACTTTGCAAAATCTCTTGGCATTCACAGGTTTTGGGAATTAGGATACAGACATATTTAGGGGACCATAATTCATCCTACCACAGTAGGTTTCAATTTTGCTTTTGTTATTTATTTACTACCCTATGTAAGGCACTATGCTAGGCACTTTGCATGTTATTTTATTTAATCTTCACAAAAACTCTCATCTGTATTTTATATGTGGAGAAATAATGCCTTGGCGATGTGAAACTGCTGGACTTATAGTCCTATGTTGGTAGAGCAAAACTGCAAACCCATTTCTACTGAACTCCAAAGCTTATGTACCTGGCTGCTGTTCTAATAAAGCTTCTGCACTAACAGGTTTGAGCACACAGAAAATGCTCAATAGATGGTAGTCATTACTGTTGGTACAACTTCAAACAGCTATGTGACTCCTCTGAGTTTTTGACTCCTCATAGGATTAGGCATTTAGTCATTAATTTGACAAATATTTCTGAAGGTCCAGTAGTCTGTTAGGCCTTGTTCTAGGAAATGAACACTAAATAGCACATGTTCTTATGCAATTTCAATGAAAGAGTGAGAAGTGTCTGTTCATGTCTTCTGCCCATTTTTTGATTGGTTATTAGTTTTTTGAGTGTTGAAGTTGAGAAGTTGTTTATACATCTTGGATATCAACCCATTATCTGTAGTGTCATTTGCAAATATCTTCTCCCATTCCATGAATTGTTTCTTTGTTTTTTTGATTATTTCCTTTGCTGTGCAGAAGCTTTTTATCTTGATGAAGTTTCTAGAGTTCATTTTTGCTTTTGTTCACTTGCCTTTGGAGACATGTCTTGAAGGAAGTAGCCAGTGTTGAAAAGGTAACTGCCCATGTTCTGCCCTAGGATTTTGATTGATTCCTGTCTCACATTGAGATCTTTCATCTATTTTGAGTTTATCGTTGTGTACGGTGTAAAGGAATGGTTGAGTTTCATTCTTCAATATGTAGCTGTCCAATTTTCCCAGCACTACTTATTGAAGGGACTTTTATCCATTGGATATTTTTTCCTGATTTGTCAAGGATTAGTGGACCATAGAGTTGAGAGTCCATTTCCAGAGTCTCTATTCTGTTCCATTGGTCTATGTGTCTATTTTTATGTCAGCACCATGCTGTCTTGGTGATCATAGCTTTGTAATTTAGTTTGAAGTCAGGCAGTGTGATAGCCCCAGTTTTGTTTTTCTTTTTCATCCTTCTCTTTGCTATGTGTGGTCTTTTCTGGTTCCATACAAATTTTAAGATTTTTTTGTTCCAGCTCTTTGAAAAATACCAATGTTATTTTAATAGGGATGGCATTGAAAGTATAAATTGCTCTGGGCATGAAGTATTTTTCCATCTTTTTGTATCTTCCTCAATTTCTTACATAAGTGTTTTGTTGTTTCTGGAGTATAAATCTTAACCTCTTTAGTTAGATTTATTCTTAGGTATCTTATGGTTTTTGTTGCTATTATGAATGGAATTGATTCCTTAATTTCTCTTTCTATAGTTACATTGTTAGTGTATAGAAAAGCAACTGATTTCTGTGCATTGATTTTGCATCCTGCCACATTGCTGACTAACAGACACATAAAAAATGCTCAACATCACTAGCCATCAGGGAAATCAAATCAAAACCACAATGAAATACCACCTTACACCAGTTAGAGTGGCAAAAATTAATAAAATGGGAAACAACAAATGTTGGCAAGGATATGGAGAAAGGGGAAGTCTCTTACACTGTTGGTGGGAATGCAAGTTGGTACAGCCACTCTGGAAAACAGCATGGATATGGAGGTTTCTAAAAATGTTAAGAATAGAGCTACCCTATGACATGCAATTGCACTTATAGTTATTTATACTAAAGTTACAGATGTATTAAAAAGAAGGACACATGCACCCCAATGTTCATAGCAGCAGTGTCCACAAGATCCCAACTGTGGAAAGAGCTGAGATGTCCTTCAACAAATGAATGGATAAAGAAGACGTGGTAAAGATACACAATGGAATATTACTCAGCCATCAGAAACAATGAATACCCACCATTTGCATCGACATGGATGGAACTGGAGGGGATTATGTTAAAAGAAGTAAATCAAGCAGCAAAAGACAGTTATCATATGGTTTCATTCATATATGGGACATAAGCAATAGCACAGTGTCCTCATAGAGTTCACAATCTACTGGGGAAGGTAGACATTTATCACAAATAAAACAAAATAATCATTACAGTACTGCTTTGGAGAGATACACAATGATAAAGTGTGCACAAAAGGAAATTTCAACCTGGTCAGGGAAGATCAGGAGAGATAATAGCACCAAGAAGGAAAGACAAGTTTAGGTGAGGGGGGAAAGGGAAGAGATTTCTAGGCAAAAAGAACATGTTTAAAGGCCCTGTGGTGGCCAGGAACATATGAAGGACTGGAAAAAAATCTCTAAAATTGAGATGCAGTAGGCAATGTTTCTCTCATTATTTGCTCTTGAAACTCTTCCCCCTCCTCCTCCTCTTTCCCCCTTCTCTTCCTCCTCTGTTCTGCTGCCCCTTCTCCTTCCTCTCCTTTCTTCTCCTTCTCCTTCTTGTTGTTGCTGAGTTTTCTGATAAAGCTAAGATTGTCTTCTGAAATGGAGATAATTGCAATAAAAATGAACTAAATAGGTCACCTGTAGTATAAAAGGCAACAATCATTGTAGTTATCATTGAAGTGATATCATCTTTATAGATAGAATAGTCTTAGATTGGGAATATTTTCAGTAACCAAAATAAAATAGAACAAAGAAAAGCTATAGTGGCTTAAAAATAGTAGTTCATTTCTCTCCATCACAAGAAGACTGGGGGGTAGGCAAATGCTGACTTTGGTCTAGTGACCTGACAATGTTTCTATAATTTTATTTTCCTTTTTTCATTATCAGTAGGTGGGTGCCGCAAATCCAGTTATCCAATTATAATATATATATATTTATATATATATTTTTCTAACATAGGAAAGCAAAAGTTTTTCCAGTAACCATCTCCCACAAATTTCCCTTTACATCTTAATTGTCCAGAAATGGGTCGTATGACTAACCCCAGCTGTAAAAGAGACTAAGAAAGAAGAGACAGGGTAGTCAAAATGGACGTGGACCAATCCTAATTCATCATCAGAAGCCAAGCACTTTGTTGCTCAGTGAAATGGGGTTCCATTAAGAAGAAGAGAGAAGAGGGGATGTTGGGAAGGCAAATAATAGTTTTCTTCAAAGGGAGATTTTGCAAAGTTTGTTATTGCTGTTCCTGGTGTTATTGTTCACTTCTTTTGTTTGTTACTTTAGTCTGGTCCTGGAGAAGTTGGATGTTCAGACTCAAATTCAGGGAGATTTCATCAAATCATTCTTTTTGGTTGGATGCAAAATGGACTCTGCAACCTAGCACTAAGGCAAAAGTTCCCATACAGTTCCTTTTTAGTGCTCCAACAGCTGGAAATCCTGGCATTTAGAGAGGACTTGGTCTGGGGATTATGAGAACATAATGGAGTGTATAAACCCTTTCTCCCCTCCCCCCCACCACTACATTAAAATAATTTTCTATTGTCCCTAAGCCTTTATGATAATCTTGTTAGAACTTGGTCTTTGTCATGCTAAGGGAATAAAGATAGAATCTTGGGCCAAAATTTGGGGAAAGGCAATATAAGAATAAAGATCTAGAACTTGAGGGAGACAGCCACAGTTTGGTGCCAGATAGCTGGCTACGGTGTCAAGAACAGCATGGATAGATTTGTGAAATATGTACACATCTTCAGGGATTCTCCAAAAAAAATCTAAGGCATAGAATCAAGAAAAACACTGGGCTTCTTGGATTAGGTAAGATGGAGGAGGCTTAGATTATTGCTGATTTGACATTAAAGGAAAACATGATCCTTGAGGACAGGAGATGTATGGATACCTGGATTATGTTAATATTTATTGACTATGTATAAAGAAAAAGAGAAAATGAAGAATTGAATGAAAGCCCCTTTTGTAAATGTACAAGCTGGGTTACCACAGAAAGCAGGTATCCATTGGTGCTAGTGAAGAATCTGGACTTAGATTAAATAGGGATGCCTGGATGGCTCAGTAGGTTAAATATCTGACCTCAACTCAGGTCATGATCTCAGGGGTCTGGGATGGAGCCAGCATCATCAGGCTCCCTGCTCAGCAGGGAGTCTGCTCCTCCCCTCCCTCTGCCTCGCCCCCAACTTATTCTCTCTCTTTCTCTCAAATAAATAAATAACATCTAAAAAAGAAAAGTTTAAACAGGTATTTACTGCTGCAATGTAATAAATGGTAAACTGCTTTTGAGACAAGATCATTTATTCCAAAACCATTCTTCTCATGACATCATTTGCCTATCTATCTATCTATATATATACACATATATGTGTATATTTATATACACACACACATACATATAGACATATATATAGAGAGACATGTCTATAGACATATAGACATGTGTGTCTGTGTGTGTGTGTGTGTGTGTGTGTGTGTGTGTGTGTGTGTGTATAATATTCTGTCAAATTAGAAAGTGACACTGGTGAATTATTAGAATCTAAGCATGAGCTCTTCATCACCTGTTTCTGTCAGTCACTGAAATTTGTTCTGTTTGTGCCAGCTAATGGTGAAAGCACCTTCACCAACCTCTTTCCCATTGTAGTCAAGCCTATGATGGATATACTTTAAAGTATCATGAGAGATTCTTCTGTTCTTAGAAAAAAAAAATGAAGGAGATTGAAGATAATGCATCAGTAAGTGGCTTTGGGACTTCAGGACCCAACAAGAACCACACAGATTATTAAACAGTTTTAAGTGACTTGACCATGACATGGAGCCCCTAGAGAACTACAAGATCATTGTCACCACTGTCCCAGAGGATGAAGCTGAGTGACTTGAGTACTCTCCGAGAAAATGAAAGGGGAAAGAAAGCAAATGGTGTTTATTTGCCTGGGCCACTGGGCCAATTCAGCCATTGTGAATTCTCTAAGGCATCATCACTATAGAATATGTTTGCACACATATATTTGCTTTGTGGAATAGCCAAAAATTCCAGAACAACTGGCTGAGTTGTTTATGGAGGAACAGACTAGCCATTAAAAGCAAGGCACTACTCATTCCCCCCTTTACACTGTCTCACCTAGTCACTATCTCACTCATCTCTTTATGCTGTTTTAATAAAAGTTGTGTGAGTTCAGTACATACCAAGAGCAGATATAACAAGCTCGGTTGTGCTGCTATAACAAATAACCCTAAATTCCAACAGTTTAGAATAATCAAGGTGTTTTTCTTGCTTCTGCTATGTATCCATTGCATGTTGGCAGTGGCCTTTGCTCCATGTCTTCCTCATTCAAGGAACACAGATGATGGAGACACCACCACCTGGAATTCCACAGGTCAGCATTGCAGATGGAGAGAGAGGTGGAGAATTATGCACATTATATATCATCTAACTTACATTTCACTGATCAAAGAAAATCAAATAGCAACTGACTTCAAGGGTTATGGGGAGTGTAATTCTTTATTTTGTCTAGAAAGGGAAATGGTATATCAGTGAAAAATAACAATGTCTGCTACAAAAATTGATGTGCTACTACAAAAAAAGTCTATCTGTTAATTTGATCCAATGTACCAGAAACTGGAAATGGCCTTGGAGATTATATATTTACAAATTAAGCTTTTCCTTGGTACCAGTGCACCTAAGCTGGAAGACAAATTTTGCAAGGAACACTCTGTAAACCACTGAGTCCAGAAACTTCTTGGCAGCTTCAATACCTTGACATTTCTCCATCATTATTCTTCTCACGCTTAACTTGATCTGAGACACAACAGCCATGTGAAAATATAAAATCACTGGTTTTTATCATAACTAATGTCTTTAAGGACTTCTTCTAATTTTTTTTATCCCCAAATTATACCTGACCTTTACTCCATCCTGATACGTTCTCCACAAATGGGGGTCAGTGATGCAGTGAGACTAAGCACAGAGTGGAAGCTCTTTTTTTATGTTACCTGGTGACTTAACAATAACTTGAAGTTTTACTCCTTGTTTCTAAATCAAAATTTTCCAAGGCAGAATAGGTAAATCAATATAACTTCCTTAAAAGAATTAATTGACGATTTCTGCACAGGAATTATGTGCCTTTTCCCTTATCTTCAGTCGGTAAGGGGTTTGGTTGGGACTAGAATTGCAGTGAATTAGGAGATGGGATTGAGCTGTAGCATGCCTTATGTCCCACACTCATAGGCTGAAGAGCATAGAGACCTATATATGAAACCTACTATGTGCCAGAGTTGATGCCAAGTGATTCTTATACCTAGGAGATCCAGGGGTTGATGCCACGAAGTTCATGAATCTCTATCATAGAATGCAAGAATGTTTGCACTTATGAATATATCTGTTCTTCTTGGAAGAAGCTTTGCAGTCTTCATCAAATTCTTAAAGGGATCATGACCATAAGATATCAAGAATCTCAATATTAAGTTAAATAAGAAAGCCTATGCATTCCAGAAATTTATACAGACTTGGAGTTTTCTGAAGGATAAGTTCAAGTTGCTTTACATAAAAGAAGTATTTCTTTTTTTTTTTTTTTAAAGATTTTATTTATTTATTTGACAGACAGAGATCACAAGTAGGCAGAGAAGCAGGCAGAGAGAGAGGAGGAAGCAGGCTCCCTGCTGAGCAGAGAACCTGATGTGGGACTTGATCCCAGGACCCTGAGATCATGACCTGAGCCGAAGGCAGCGGCTTAACCCACTGAGCCACCCAGGCGCCCCAAAAGAAGTATTTCTAAAAGGCAGATATGAATCACATAATATTCAAACGGTGGTGGTCCTTACATAAACTAATCCTTCAGTAAGATAATCATGGTCTATTTTATTAATTTTGTGTAAGTTCGAATTTTGCAATAGGGAAATATATAAGGTATTTCAGGAGAATTGTATTTCCTAGGTAATATCAAATTACATTTTAGGGGCGGAGTCAAGATGGCGGAGAAGTAGAAGGCTGAGACTACATCAGCTGGCCGGAGATCAGCTAGATAGCTTATCTAAAGACTGCAAACACCTGAAAATCCATCGGCAGATCAAAGAGAAGAAGAACAGCAATTCTGAAAACAGAAAAACAACCACTTTCTGAAAGGTAGGACCGGCGGAGAAGTGAATCCAAAGCGACGGGAAGATAGACCCCGGGGGGAGGGGCCGGCTCCCAGCAAGCGGCGGAGCAACGGGGCACAAAATCAGGACTTTTAAAAGTCTGTTCCGCTGAGGGACATTGCTCCAGAGGCTAAACCAGGGTGAAGCCCACGCAGGGTCAGCGTGGCCTCAGGTCCTGCAGGGTCACAGAAGGATCGGGGGTGTCTCAGTGTTGCAGAGCTTGCGGGTATTGGAACGGGAAAGCCGGCTACAGAGACAGAGCCAACAGTAAGCTTACAGCTCGGTGTTACCTTGAACCGGACGCAGGCTCTGTGAGCTCAGAGCACGGCCGGAGGTCAGGCAGACGGGAGTAACTGGGCGCTGTTCTCTGAGGGCGCACTGAGGAGTGGGGCCCCGGGCTCTTGGCTCCTCCAGGCCGGAGACCAGGAGGCCACCATTTGTATTCCCCGTCCTCCGGAACTCTACAGAAAGCGCTCAGGGAACAAAAGCTCCTGAAAGCAAACCCGAGCGGATTACTCACCCCGGCCCCGGGTAAGGGCGGTGTAATTCCGCCTGGGGCAAAGACACTTGAGAATCACGACAACAGGCCCCTCCCCCAGAAGATCTACAAGAAATCCAGCCGAGACCAAGTTCACCTACCAAGGAGTGCGGTTTCAATACCAAGGAGAGCAGCAGAATTCCAGAGGAGGAGAAAGCCAAGCACGGAACTCATGGCTTTTTCCCTGTGATTTTTTTTAGTCTTGCAGCTAATTTGATTTTTTTCTTTTTCATTTTTTGTTTTTTTTCTCGCCTTCTGGTAAAATTTTTTTTTTAACTTTAACCTTTTTCTTTTTTAACATTTTTTAACTAGTTTATCCAATATATATATTTTTTCTTTTTTATATTTTTCTTATTTGTTTTCTTTTTTTTAATTCTTTTGTTTTCCTTTTTTTCTTTTTTCTTTTTTTTTCTTTCTTCCTTTTTGAACCTCTTTTTATCCCCTTTCTACCCCCTCACGATTTGGGATCCCTTCTAATTTGGTTAAAGCATATTTTCCTGGGGCTGTTGCCACACTTTTAGTATTTTACTTGCTCCTTCTTATACTCTTATCTGGACAAAATGACAAGACGGAAAAATTCAAAACAAAAAGAAGAACAAGAGGCAGTACCAAAGGCGAGGGACCTAATCAATACAGATATTGGTAATATGTCAGATCTAGAGTTCAGAATGACAATTCTCAAGGTTCTAGCCGGGCTTGAAAAAGGCATGGAAGATATTAGAGAAACCCTCTCGAGAGATATAAAAGCCCTTTCTGGAGAAATAAAAGAACTAAAATATAACCAAGTTGAAATCAAAAAAGCTATTAATGAGGTGCAATCAAAAATGGAGGCTCTCACTGCTAGGATAAATGAGGCAGAAGAAAGAATTAGTGATATAGAAGACCAAATGACAGAGAATAAAGAAGCTGAGCAAAAGAGGGACAAACAGCTACTGGACCACGAGGGGAGAATTCGAGAGATAAATGACACCATAAGACGAAACAACATTAGAATAATTGGGATTCCAGAAGAAGAAGAAAGAGAGAGGGGAGAAGATGGTATACTGGAGAGAATTATTGGGGAGAATTTCCCCAATATGGCAAAGGGAACGAGCATCAAAATTTAGGAGGTTCAGAGAACGCCCCTCAAAATCAATAAGAATAGGCCCACACCCCGTCACCTAATAGTAAAACTTACAAGTCTCAGTGACAAAGAGAAAATACTGAAAGCAGCCCGGGAAAAGAAGTCTGTAACATACAATGGTAAAAATATTAGATTGGCAGCTGACTTATCCACAGAGACCTGGCAGGCCAGAAAGAGCTGGCATGATATTTTCAGAGCACTAAATGAGAAGAACATGCATCCAAGAATACTATATCCAGCTAGGCTATCATTGAAAATAGAAGGAGAGATTAAAAGCTTCCAGGACAAACAAAAACTGAAAGAATTTGCAAACACCAAACCAGCTCTACAGGAAATATTGAAAGGGGTCCTCTAAGCAAAGAGAGAGCCTACAAGTGGTAGATCAGAAAGGAACAGAGACCATATACAGTAACAGTCACCTTACAGGCAATACAATGGCACTAAATTCATATCTCTCAATAGTTACCCTGAATGTGAATGGGCTAAATGCCCCTGTCAAAAGACAAAGGGTATCAGAATGGATAAAAAAACAAAACCCATCTATATGTTGCCTCCAAGAAACTCATTTTAAGCCCGAAGACACCTCCAGATTTAAAGTGAGGGGGTGGAAAAGAATTTACCATGCTAATGGACATCAGAAGAAAGCAGGAGTGGCAATCCTTATATCAGATCAATTAGATTTTAAGCCAAAGACTATAATAAGAGATGAGGAAGGACACTATATCATACTCAAAGGGTCTGTCCAACAAGAAGATTTAACAATTTTAAATATCTATGCCCCCAGCGTGGGAGCAGCCAACTATATAAACCAATTAATAACAAAATCAAAGAAACACATCAACAATAATACAATAATAGTAGGGGACTTTAACACTCCCCTCACTGAAATGGACAGATCATCCAAGCAAAAGATCAGCAAGGAAATAAAGGCCTTAAATGACACACTGGACCAGATAGACATCACAGATATATTCAGAACATTTCATCCCAAAGCAACAGAATACACATTCTTCTCTAGTGCACATGGAACATTCTCCAGAATAGATCACATCCTCGGTCCTAAATCAGGACTCAATCGATATCAAAAGATTGGGATCATTCCCTGCATATTTTCAGGCCACAATGCTCTAAAGCTAGAACTCAACCACAAAAGGAAGTTTGAAAAGAACCCAAATACATGGAGACTAAACAGCATCCTTCTAAAGAATGAATGGGTTAACCGGGAAATTAAAGAAGAATTGAAAAAAATCATGGAAACAAATGATAATGAAAATACAACGGTTCAAAATCTGTGGGACACAACAAAGGCAGTCCTGAGAGGAAAATATATAGCGGTACAAGCCTTTCTCAAGAAACAAGAAAGGTCTCAGGTACACAACCTAACCCTACACCTAAAGGAGTTGGAGAAAGAACAAGAAAAAACCCTAAGCCAAGCAGGAGAAGAGAAATCATAAAGATCAGAGCAGAAATCAATGAAATAGAAACCAAAAAGAAAAAAGAGCAAATCAACGAAACTAGGAGCTGGTTCTTTGAAAGAATTAATAAGATTGATAAACCCCTGGCCAGACTTATCAAAAAGAAAAGAGAAAGGACCCAAATAAATAAAATCATGAATGAAAGAGGAGAGATCACAACTAACACCAAAGAAATACAAACTATTATAAGAACATACTATGAGCAACTATACGCCAACAAATTTGACAATCTAGAAGAAATGGATGCATTCTTAGAAACATATAAACTACCACAACTGAACCAGGAAGAAGTAGAAAGCCTGAACAGACCCATAACCAGTAAGGAGATTGAAACAGTCATTAAAAATCTCCAAACAAACAAAAGCCCAGGGCCAGATGGCTTCCCGGGGGAATTCTACCAAACATTTAAAGAAGAATTAATTCCTATTCTCCTGAAACTGTTCCAAAAAATAGAAATGGAAGGAAAACTTCCAAACTCATTTTATGAGGCTAGCATCACCTTGATCCCAAAACCAGACAAGGATCCCAGCAAAAAAGAGAGCTATAGACCAATATCCTTGATAAACACAGATGCGAAAATATTCAACGAAATACTAGCCAATAGGATTCAACAGTACATTAAAAGGATTATTCACCACGACCAAGTGGGATTTTTTCCAGGGCTGCAAGTTTGGTTCAACATCCGCAAATCAGTCAATGTGATACAACACATCAATAAAAGAAAGAACAAGAACCATATGATACTCTCAATAAATGCTGAAAAAGCATTTGACAAAGTTCAGCATCCCTTCTTGATCACAACTCTTCAAAGTGTAGGGATAGAGGGAAAATACCTCAATATCATCAAAGCCATCTATGAAAAACCCACCGCAAATATCATTCTCAATAGAGAAAAACTGAAAGCTTTTCCGCTAAGGTCAGGAACACGGCAGGGATGTCCATTATCACCACTGCTATTCAACATAGTACTAGAGGTCCTAGCCTCAGCAATCAGACAACAAAAGGACATTAAAGGCATCCAAATCGGCAAAGAAGAAGTCAAATTATCACTCTTCGCAGATGATATGATACTATATGTGGAAAACCCAAAAGACTCCACTCCAAAACTGCTAGAACTTATACAGGAATTCAGTAAAGTGTCAGGATATAAAATCAATGCACAGAAATCAGTTGCATTTCTCTACACCAACAACAAGACAGAAGAAAGAGAAATTAAGGAGTCAATCCCATTTACAATTGCACCCAAAACCATAAGATACCTAGGAATAAACCTAACCAAAGAGGCACAGAATCTATACTCAGAAAACTATAAAGTACTCATGAAAGAAATTGAGGAAGACACAAAGAAATGGAAAAATGTTCCATGCTCCTGGATTGGAAGAATAATTATTGTGAAAATGTCTATGCTACCTAAAGCAATCTACACATTTAATGCAATTCCTATCAAAGTACCATCCATCTTTTTCAAAGAAATGGAACAAACAATTCTAAAATTTATATGGAACCAGAAAAGACCTCGAATAGCCAAAGGGATATTGAAAAAGAAAGCCAACGTTGGTGGCATCACAATTCCGGACTTCAAGCTCTATTACAAAGCTGTCGTCATCAAGACAGCATGGTACTGGCACAAAAACAGACACATAGATCAATGGAACAGAATAGAGAGCTCAGAAATAGACCCTCAACTCTACAGTCAACTAATCCCTGACAAAGCAGGAAAGAATGTCCAATGGAAAAAAGACAGCCTCTTCAATAAATGGTGCTGGGATAATTGGACAGCCACATGCAGAAAAATGATATTGGACCATTTCCTTACACCACACACAAAAATAGACTCAAAATGGATGAAGGACCTCAATGTGAGAAAGGAATCCATCAAAATCCTTGAGGAGAACACAGGCAGCAACCTCTTCGACCTCAGCTGCAGCAACATCTTCCTAGGAACAACGCCAAAGGCAAGGGAAGCAAGGGCAAAAATGAACTATTGGGATTTCATCAAGATCAAAAGCTTTTGCACAGCAAAGGAAACAGTTAACAAAATCAAAAGACAACTGACAGAATGGGAGAAGATATTTGCAAACAACATATCAGATAAAGGACTAGTGTCCAGAATCTATAAAGAACTTAGCAAACTCAACACCCAAAGAACAAATAATCCAATCAAGAAATGGGCAGAGGACATGAACAGACATTTCTGCAAAGAAGACATCCAGATGGCCAACAGACACATGAAAAAGTGCTCCATATCACTCGGCATCAGGGAAATACAAATCAAAACCACAATGAGGTATCACCTCACACCAGTTAGAATGGCTAAAATAAACAAGTCAGGAAATGACAGATGCTGGCGAGGATGCGGAGAAAGGGGAACCCTCCTCCACTGTTGGTGGGAATGCAAGCTGGTGCAGCCACTCTGGAAAACAGCATGGAGGTTCCTCAAAATGTTGAAAATAGAACTGCCCTATGACCCAGCAATTGCACTATTGGGTATTTACCCTAAAGATACAAACGTAGTGATCGAAAGGGGCACATGCACCCGAATGTTTATAGCAGCAATGTCCACAATAGCCAAACTATGGAAAGAACCTAGATGTCCATCAACAGATGAATGAATCAAGAAATGTGGTATATATACACAATGGAATACTATGCAGCCATCAAAACAAATGAAATCTTGCCATTTGCGACAACATGGATGGAACTAGAGTGCATCATGCTTAGTGAAATAAGTCAAGCAGAGAAAGACAACTATCATATGATCTCCCTGATATGAGGAAGTGGTGATGCAACATGGGGGCTTAAGTGGGTAGGAGAAGAATAAATGAAACAAGATGGGATTGGGAGGGAGACAAACCATAAGTGACTCTTAATCTCACAAAACAAACTGAGGGTTGCTGGGGGGAGGGGGTTTGGGAGAAGGGGGTGGGATTATGGACATTGGGGAGGGTATGTGCTTTGGTGAGTGCTGTGAAGTGTGTAAACCTGGTGATTCACAGACCTGTACCCCTGGGGATAAAAATATATGTTTATAAAAAATAAAAAATTTAATAAAAAAAAAATAATAATAAATAAATAAATAAATAACCTTTTAAAATTCATAGGAAATAAACATATGCATGCATGCACACGTACACATATGCAAGCACACACGCACACATACACACACACACATGCACACACACATCTTTCATGTTCCCAAACTTACAGGTAATGGAGATCAGGTCAACATACTCTTTACATTATACTTCCCTTCTATGTCCATGCCATTTCCTTGTTCCACCCTCTCCCTGTAGTCCTATAGTCCAGTGTATTTTGACAATTTTCTTACCACTTCTCTCAATAACAGGGCCCCTTGTTCAACACTATGACATGCATATCATGCATAAATAGAGCTTAATTTCTACATGGCAAGGATAGAAATGTATGAGCTTAATTCAATACTAAGCATTCCATCTTCTTTTCACAGGTATCTTACCCAAGATGTAATTTCCATTCTCTTTTAGAAGTTTAAGTGTAATGATCATGGAATACTAGAAAGAATACAACATTTACAGTCAAGAAAACTGGGTTTAATTCCCAGCTCCACTCCTTAAAAAAAAAAAAAAAAAAAGTATTTTATTTATTTATTGACAGAGAGAGAGAGAAAGATCACAAGTAGACAGAGAGGCAGGCAGAGAGAGAGAGAGGGAGAAGCAGGCTCCCTGCTGAGCAGAAAGCCCAATGAGGGGTTCGATCCCAGGATCCTGAGATCATGACCTGAGCTGAAGGCAGAGGCTTTAACCCACTGAGCCACCCAGGTGCCCCCACCAACTCCACTCTTTATCTGTTTCACATAACCAAGTCACTTATCTTTTCTGAACATCTTTCCCTATCTATAGAATGAAAAAACAGTACCTAACAAACAGTATAAGATTAAGTGAAAAGTCACCATTAAAGAAAATAATGTATGAATAATAATCAATGAACCTAGCATGTGGGCTGGTAAGTAGGAAATGTTCAGGTACTTAATGAATGTTACTTGGATCTGATCACAGCAAGTGAATTCAACCAAAAGATGGATTATTTCACATTAGATTGGTTTCCTAATATTTCCATTTGAGTCTAGAAACAGAACACCTGAAGAGTCTATTTTCAGATTTTCCTCAAACTTTTTTGAGAGTACATTTGAATAGTTAGCAGGGATACAGAACTAAAATAAGATAAAATTCTTCATCATTTGAATCCTATTCACCTGCTATTGCATTGCATAAAAATTTTCTTATATGAGAAGGATGTTTCCATATTGCATTTGAGTTCATCAGTTATTTAAAATTATATACTGAAAATACATAAAATATACCTAAAACCTTTCCCCCCCTCTAATGGTCAAGAAATTGAGGAGTCCTTGAAAGTTCTGCTATGATTATCATGTGATATTAGCATTTCACATGGTTCAACATACTTCATGAGCATACAAATATGGTTTTGAGATGCGACCAGGGAGAGAGACAAACCATAAGAAACTCTTAATCTCAGGAAACAAACTGAGGGTTGCTGGGAGTGGTGGGTGGCTAGGTTATGGATATTAGGGAGGGTCCCAATAATACCCAATTACACACTGTGAATTGTGTGAGACTGATGATACACAGAACTGTACCCCTGAAGCAAATAATATATGTTAAAAAAGAAAGAAATAGGCATTTATGATTCCAGATACCCTGAAGTAATTGTGACATTGAAAATACACTATTCTCCACACTTTCCACAAAAATAGATGAATGGAGCTCACTTCTCCCAGACCTATGGATGTTGTCCTTGATCTCCACTTCCCTCCCTTACCTTACAGGGAGCATGATTGCCATCTGCCAGCATGTTTCAGTTGTCTTCTGAGAATCCAGGCTCTGGTTCAACAGTCCTCCTTGCGTCCACATTTCCTTTACCAAACCTAGGGCATTTCTGCCACCAGTGTTTTCATACCCCACTTTCAGCCAACGGAGAATTTCTGTTGAATCCATGTTGATTGGATCTAACAGTCTTTTTTCTTTTTTAATTCAAAAGAAAATAAAGATTTTAAAAATTATTTCTCTTCCATTTAAAAAATCCTCTAAGATAGCAAGAGTCGCATAATTAGTTAGCAATTATTTGAATTTCAGTATCAACTTTACCAGATTTGGTGCCTACTATTGTTTCCCTGTAACACATATTTTTCTTGCACAAATTATTTGTTGATTGATTTTGATAATATAGTGTTATTTTGTTGTTTTGTTTTGTTATTTAATTTGTCATTTTAACCATTTTTAGTTGTATAGTTCAATGGCAATAAGTACATTCACATTGTTATGCAACCATCACCACCATCCATCTCCAGAACTACTTCATCTTCCCAAACTAAAACTCCATATTCGTGGGGTGCCTGGGTGGCTCAGTCCATTAAGAGTCCAACTTCCTTGATCTCAGGGCCATGTTTTCAAGCCCTGCATTGGGCTCCATGCTAGACAAGGAGACTACTTTAAAAAAAGGGTACTCTTCTGGGAAGATAAAAGTTCATATCCATTAAACAATAACTTCCTATTTCACTTATTGGCAGCCCCATGGAACCACCATTCTACTTTGTTCTTATGAATTTGACTTAGACATCACATAAGCTAAAGTCACGCAGTATTCATCCTTTTCTTTTTGGCTTATTTTACTTAACATGACATGTTCACATTTCCTGCATAATTTGCAGTATACTACAGGATTTCCTTCCTTTTAATACTGAACAGTATTCTATTATATATATACATACTGCATACATATATACATACATAGATGCACACTGCATCTTGCTATTCATTCACCCCATATTTTATTTTAATTTTTTAAAATTTATTTAACAGACAGAGATAAAGTAGGCAGAGAGGTAGGCAGAGAGAGAGGAGGAAGCAGGCTCCCCACTGAGCAGAGAGCCCGAAGCAGGGTTTGATCCCAGGACCCTGAGATCATGACCTGAGCTGAAGACCCACTGAGCCACCCAGGTGCCCCCCATCTTTTATTTTAATAAACACCATCTGAGTACTTTTTTTTTCCAAAAAGTACACATAAACAATGAATTCTGGAACACTGAAAAGAAATTGAAAAAAAAATTATTTTTTTAAAAAAGTACATGTATATTAAAAACAAACAAACAAAAAAGGACACATATGACTCATATATTTCTTTTTTTTTAATTTTTTATTTTTTTTTAATTTATTTATTTGACAGACAGAGATCACAAGTAGGCAGAGAGGCAGGCAGAGAGAGAGGAGGAAGCAGGTTCCCTGCTGAGCAGAGAACCCGATGTGGGGCTCGATCCCAGGACCCTGGGATCATGACCTGAGCCGAAGGCAGAGGCTTTAACCCACTGAGCCACCCAGGCGCCCCTGACTCATATATTTCTAAATAGTAACATTTCTTTCTAGCTTTTACCACTCCTTCTGGGTCATTTATTAGACAGAAATTTCATCTTACAATTGTCTTAATATTTGCCTTCAGATTTCTCTCTATTTGCCAAAGTTAATTTATATGAAAGGTGACTTCTAAGTTTTTTCATGATGTAATTTACTATGTGTGTTTTTTTTAATTTTCCTTTTTAATAATATATTTTTCTTATTTCTTGACTTGAGTACCTTCTCATGTTTGCAAGTGTTTTTAATTAATTTTTCAAGGTTTTTGTTTTATTTTGTTTTGTTTTGTTTTTCTGATTCTTACATTGTCTCTGAATTCTTTTAGCTTTCTTCCTTTATTATATACATTCTGGCTTGTGGTGTTCATGTGACATGTTTTCTTCAAAAATCTGACAATTCTTCCTTCCTTCTCATATTTAAGAGTGAGGCATTGACAACTTAGTAAATGTCTCATGGACTTCACTAAAGGATGCTAAGATGGTGAGCAAACATCTTCAGGAAATTCATAGTTTTTAGTACCTGCCTATATTTTCCTCTGGATCAACTGGTTACTCTATAGAGAAATTCTCTAATCCATATGAGCATATGTAAGTCAAAAGGTTGAGGCATGGTGAGGCCAGCATTCTGGAAGCTTGAGGAAAAGCAGGACTGTTGACGATGCATCATTTTTACATATTCTTCTAGTTTTCTAGATGGTAGCATCCCCTGCCCCCAACTATGTTTAGTAGTCCTTAGGCCAGAGCTTGTCTGGGTCAATTTCTCATAAAATTAAATGTCTACCTTCTGTCTGGTTAGGAAAGTACAAATCCCTACTAACAGGAGCAGAAAAGTATATTTAGGGTTTCAACCATTCCCTCAACAGAATTTTAAGCAATCCTAGTTTCAGCCCTACTGTTCAATCCAGCCTTCAGAGGCTTCCAGTGACTATTTTTTCTGAGCATTTTCAGAGTTCCATGGAAATAAACCGGCTCCCCTCTTGTTCATTTTTCACTCTGTGGTCTTCAGTTTCTGCTTTCTTTACTTCAGTTGGTCAGTTACTACTGGTCGATCGGGTTCTCATCCCCAAAACTTTGTTGACATTTCCCTTCTTTCAAAACCCAGTTCACAAAGTCATCTCTTCTATAAGATCTTCTGACTACTAGCTTCTTTGCCTTTCATGGCATTCTTTCATTGGTCTTTGTAACTTTTATCACATGTTACCATGAAATTTTTTCATGTCATCTCCTTTCCCCATTAAGACCACAGTTTCTTCCCTGGCAACATTAACATCATTGCTACCTGTGGCTGAGGATGATTTCAGAAAGTACTTTGTGAAATTGTGCTGTGTGTCTGAAAAAGGACATCCATTACATGACAAGGAAAAAAATGTAATATTTATTAATAAGGATAAAAGAGTAACAGAAATCATTCAAGGAATGACTTTTAAGTAATCCTTGAACCTGATCATGGAACTCTAGATGAATACACCTATATTTTTAACTGTATATGTATAGATTTTATTCTTATAATCTCTTCTTTACATATTAAAAGCAGCATTAGTACAAATCCTGATAACTTGGACCTTTAATTACATGAATGTTTTTACTAAGCACAACTTCAGTAGACAGGCTTATACAGATGAATAAAAAAATTTTGGATTAAGAAAGAGAGTTGTAGGTGGTGGTAGTTTTTGGTGTAATTAGATGTTAGATGCAGTTACTTTATCCTCTTAAAATCTGGGTGGTTTTAGCTTGAACTCCCATTTCATGCTTTGTGGCAAGTATGTTCTCCTTAGGATTTCTTTACATTTCCAAAGATGGAAAAGTACAAGAGTATTGCATTCCCAAAGTCATCCACAACTTTGATTTTTGGCTCTAACCTTGTACCTGTGGAGTTGAATTTTCTTGAATTTTGTGAGTTACCAAGGTATATCATTCTTTAATAATCAGACAGACTCAAGAGACAGATGTGGGAGGTGGGGGAAGAGATTGATTGATTGTCTGATTAATGAACTGGCTCATGAAATTGTGGAGGCTGGAAGTCCAAAATCTGCTGGCAGAATTTTCTCTTCTTCTGGAGAGGTCAGTATTTTTTTAATTCTTTTTTAAATTCTAATTGGCTTTATTAAATGATTCATGAATTCAGCACTTTCCTATCTAGCCCCATAAGATCATCAATCTTGTGGCAGGAGAAGGTTTCAACCTATCCAGAAAACACATATATAAAACAGGAACATACTGGTAACCCCTACTAAGTGGCAATTGAATGAAGTCCAGCTGCAGGTATTCAACAGGTCCACAGGGAGGAAGTTTGAGGCTTCTAGGGACTAAAATAATTTTCCTAGGATTATGGACCTGAGACAACTCTTAAAATACCTGGATGGAGCCGGGGGCGGGGTGGGGGGAGTAGTCAGAGCTATGGGAAACCCAAGATGGCTGCTTGGTTCTTCTTATTCCCCGAGGAACTCCATTTTTCTGGTTTTACATTCCTTCACCCACCACAGGGCATTAAAGATGACTCAAATTACGAATAGACATTGGTGGAAGACTTCTATAAAATTGGAAAAATCAGTCTTTTTCTCTTAAGACCTTCAATGATTGGATGAGATCCATCCACATTATGGAAGATAATCTGCTTTATTCAAAGTTTACTGATTTAAATATTAATCTCATCTTAAAAGTACCTTCTCAGCAACAGCCAGACTAATTTTTGACCAAATATCTGGTCAAATATCATGGCCTAGCCAAATTGACACCTAAAATTAACTACCACACACTCCAACACGGAGCCATATAGTGGAGTGATTAAAAGCACAGACTCGGGGCACCTGGGTGGCTCAGTGGGTTAAGCCTCTGCCTTCGGCTCAGGTCATGATCCCAGGGTTCTGGGATCAAGCCCCGCATTGGGCTCTCTGCTCATCAGGGAGCCTGCTTCCTCCTCTCTCTCTGCCTGCCTCTCTGCCTACTTGTGATCTCTGTTTGTCAAATAAATAAATAAAATCTAAAAAAAAAAAAAAAAAAAAAAGCACAGACTCCAGAGTCAGGCTTCCTGGGTTCTTCATTCTGGCTCCTTTCAGAGAAAATCACACAGTCATTTTCTACTGTATGACTTTGAGCAAATACTTAACTTTTCTGTATCTCAATTTAGTAGTATTTGATCAAACACCTTGCATCTAAAATGGTTTATTGTTCATGGTACCACAAGGATAATAATTTCATTTATTACACTATGCCATGCTGCAACCCACTTACCATCTATCTTGCTCTTCATTCCCCTTCTCCACCCTAGGATGTCCCCAACTCTGAACAAGATTCATAATCCCAGTGTTAGTCATGTCGTTCCTGAACAATCTGCATTCAGAATGATCTGGATGTTTATTTAAACTGTGTATCCTTGCATGCCCCCTTCACTAAATTGAAGTGTGCATACAATGCAAGAATCTCCTTTCTTAATAAGCACCCCCAGGAAACCCTTATTCCAAATGAGGTTGGAATATCCCTGATCTGGTTGCCTTCATAAAACTACTCCAGCTCCACCTACACATGTAAAATCAGAATGTCGGCCTCTCTGAGCAAGACCTGGGCCTCATCAAGCTTATAAAGCACTCCAGGTGATGTTCATATACCAGAATTGAGAACTACGGATTCATTGACAAACTGTCCATTTAGATCTCTCTTTATAAATCTCAAACCTAAAAAAAAATAAAATTAAATAAATAAATAAATAAATAAATCTCAAACCTTCCAAGGTACACAGATCATCCATTCTTTTAGCAGCAAAGGTGTGGACAAGATTATCTTTAGATAGAGGTTGGATTTTTTTTTGGTGGGGGGGTTGGATTTTCTCTCCCTCTTACCTGTTTATTCTTTCATATGTTTCTTCTTTCACATGTTTCCTGTTTCAAGATTTGCTTCTCTAGTGACATGCAGTTTGATGATACTTCTACCATTTTACCAATTAGCTGCTCCTTTCACTAGTAAGTGGCAGAAGTTGCATCTCTAATGATTCATGAGGTTTGCCCAGCATTAAGTGATGTCTATGCTGGGTCCATCTAACCTCCTCAGCAGCTGAGTGGAGAGCAGAGGCATCAATCATGCACTTAATCCACACCAACCAACTGCAGAGGTTTGTTTCTAGTAGAAAATAAAGCTCTCCTTGGGGAACTGGAGATTGACAACCACTAAGGCCAGATGTTGAGAAAGGAATTCAGTGCTTTATATTGTTTTTTTTGTTTTGTTTTTATAACTCCACTAGGTCAAACACTTGAGAATGACCAACCTCTCAATCCTCACACACTTAATGTTGAACCAATGGAATGGACACTATTTTCTAAATATGAACTACAGTTTGGGGGTAGATTGTTTTGTTGATTTTTTTTTTATTTTTAATGCAATCATTTTGTTTCTTACTTTTCTTGAAACTTATGATTTTAGAAATGAAGATTGAAGTCATTTTCCAGTGTGATAAAGTTTTCCAAACAGCAAGATCCATCAGAATTGTCACGAAGAATCAGCCTACAAACTTCATCCTGGGTTTCCTGATCTCTATCTTCCTTGAGTCCATTACACAAGTCATGAGGCAGGACCCCAAACCAGGAGAGGACTCCACCTGCCAGCACTGCTTTGTACTATTTAACAGTTCCTAGAAGGGAACTTGGAGACTGCAGAAAAAAGACAATGAAGTCTAGAAAGGTCAACTGTCAGCCTGTCTAATTTCACCCAGACAGCTAATTACCGACTCAGGGCCTGATTCACGAATCCTAATTCCCTATGTATTATTATCCCACTTTATTGTCTGGGTAATAATTACTCCAGATCTTTCTCTCTCCATGTCCAACCTCTCTTCTTAATGCTAGATACAAATTTCCATTTGTGTGCCAAACATCTCTGTTGGTTACACCCCAGGTCCCCCATTCATAGCATGCTCCAAACAAGATGAGGTCTTCTTCAACTACTACTTTTTCTCCCTCCTAAGTTCTCTAGACTATCAAATAACAGTATTGACTTAGTCTCACAACCTGCAATCCTTTATTTTCTCTGAATCTTCTTTCCCCTTCAACCCCCATTTCTAATGATGCCTAATTTATCAGTTTGATTCTCTAAAATATTTTTAAAACCCCTCTATTCCTCCTCTTATACCCTCTACCCATACTTAACCTTGAACACAGTCCCTGAATCTTACTAGGCCTCCTACCTTCCTCCAGGTCCTCTTCTAAGCCTCCCTTTAATTCAATGACCAGGAATGGTTTTGGCAATCTTCCTAAAATGGAAAGAGTCTGATCTCTGGACTAGACCCAAATTGTGTTTCTTTTCATTGTAATGAAATGTTTTTTCCAGGAAATCAAGGAATAGTAACCAGTCAATAGATTTACTCAAACATTTTTATTTACTTTTAAATGCAATGACTGATGTATAATGAGATATTTCCCAAATTGCTTTCAGCCTTTTGCCTGAAGGTAAAAAGAAATTCAAGTGTCCATATTTCCCCTGAACACTTGCAAGCTAGCATAGATCAGATATTAAATAACACAGAGTTTATGACCAGAAGTAGTCCCTGTAGCTAAGTCTTACTGGTCTCTAGCAGGGACCAAAATCCCCTAAGAGAAGAGGATTTGTAGACATTCTTATTCTCCCCAGGGCAAAAAAATGCTGATATCTTACACAAACAAACACAAAACAGTTTGACAATCTCACTTAGGAAAAACAGTCAAAATATAGTACTATTCTTCATTATTATTAAAAGGCAAATTTTTATAACATGGGATGATATATGATTTAGGCCCCTCTGTAGGGACCTCACTGGAATTGCTCTACAACATATTGCCTATAACAAAGATTAAATTCTATCACCGGGAACCTTCATAATCATTATAGCAAAATATGTTGGCTTCGGCTTTCACATCTCCTATCAGCACTTACTCACTGTTTTTGCACTGGTCTACTAATTAATGGCAGAAATATACTATGTATTTTATGATTTTGTTCCTTTGTACAGGCTGTTCCTTCTGCATAATTGCTATTCCCATCACAACATTTAGAAATCCTGTTTATTCTTTAAACCCTTTATCCTCATTCCCCATTAAAAAAAAAAAATCAATCTTTCCTTTATGTTCCGGTAGTATTTTGTTGATACCAGTGATTTAACACTTAGCATTTTGCCTTGAACTTGTCAGTGATAGACTGGGAGCTACTAAGATGCAAAGCCTCCTTCTTTGTCTCTGCATATCCAGTACTTGGCACAAAGGAGCCAGTCAGTTTGTGCAACTGAACTGCATTATTAGCCATCCCCTATTTGTCAGATCTTATGGTCTGAATAACACTAATCATGTCAGATCTGAAAGACTGGTATAATCTATACACATTTAATATTGTCTCTGGAGTCTCACAGTGCAAAATAAATAAATAAATAAATAAATAAAATGAAACAAATGAGAGTGAATTTGTGAACAGGAAGCAAAATGAACAAAAAAAAAAGTAAGGTGTAGGGGCGCCTGGTGGCTCAGTGGGTTAAAGCCTCTGCCTTCATTTGGGGTCATGATCTCAGGGTTCTGGGATCGAGCCCCAATTGGACTCTCTTCTCAGTGGGGATCCTGCTTACCCCTCTCTCTCTGCCTATTTCTCTGCCCACTTGTGATCTGCCTGTCAAATAAAAAAAGAGAATTAAAAAAAAAAAAAAAAGTAAGGTGTAATTATTATCAAAATCACCCTAAAACTACAACCGATATTCTTCAAAGTCAGTAAATAGTAGAAGGGACCAACATTCTCTGATGATGGGCAGATACAGCCTGAAAATGAGGGCCATCTGTTTAATCTTTAAAAAAATAAATCTCCTCCACCCTCAATGAATGCCTATAAGTGGGGTAAGGAAAAAAGAAAAAGGTAGGGAAGAAAAGAAAGGATAAATACAGTCAGAGAAGAATAAAACTGGTTGAGAAGAACAGGATGTAAGAAAAGACCTGGAAGAGGAAAAAACCAAACCAAACCAAACCAAACCAACCAACCAACAAACAAACAAAACACATTGAGAAACACAAGAAGCAACAGAGGGATGGATGAGAAAAGAAAGGGGTAAGAGGAAAGAAGGAAGAAAGCTAATATATCCATTGGGTGTTTGCTCTGTATGTTAGGCAATTTGTTTCTTTAATTAGGTAAAGAAATAAAAGTGGTTCAGGGAAACAGAAAAGCGATGGTGGGTCATACTGAGTTGAGAATCCTTTGGGTTCATTTAGGTCTTAGACATACTGCTCAGCATCTCCCAGACAGGCACGATCAGTGATGCCATACATACACTCCCTTTATGAGATCTCAAAGTACTACCTAAAGAAAAGAAACATAAATACAGTAGGAAGGATTTATTATTTATTAGTAATGTTGTAAATAAAATATCTTTCCTTTTGCTTGAAGGATCTCAGTAGATTTGTTTCTTGGTCTGTCATTAGGTAGGAGTTTCCAAACAGAGTCTCTGGAGAGCACTTTAAAATAGGATCAGCCATACATCTTTCCCTGGGCACCACTAATTAGACAAAACCCCAATCTGGATTGGGAAGAAGTTAAACCTTTTTTTTTTTTTTAATATGGTCTTTTTGATAAGGCCCAAGGGACAGAAATATATACATATATACATATATATTTCGAACAAAATAGCATGCTTTCTCTGCCCAAGAAGTCAGCATTTTTCATGTGTCTTCCATGAGAAAGGGGCTCGCACTTTACAAGTTGTGAACCTTTGCCCTGTAGCAGCCATTCCCACAGCAGAGCTTGTTTTGACATCCTGCACCTGGTCCAGCCTGTGTGTGAACTGCTCAGTTAACAGCCCTCCGCGCGGCCTACTTGCTTTGTGCAGATTTGCCTTTCACAAATGGACTTTTTCTCCCCCCCTCTCTGAAATGAGTTCCCTCCACTTCAGAATCTCAGTACTTAAAATCTTAGCATATTTTTAACAGAAATGAAGGATTTTGGAGTTAGAGACTACTAGAGAGAAAAGGAAAGGAAAACAGCCAAAGATCTGCAGATGAAAATAAATACAGTAAATTCACATGGTCCCAGAAATGCCTTTCACACTCTTGACTGTGCCTTGACCCCTTGAAATGCCTTTGTTTCAGAAAGGGAAATAATAGTAGTTGACATTTATTGAGCATTTCTTACATGCCAGGTACTGAGGTAAAGTCTTTCCCTACATGTTCTCATTTCATCCTCACAACAGAATGTGGATATTATAATAATTGCAGTTTTATAGACCAGAAACTCAGGCTCAGGGAGGTAAAAGAACTTGTTCAAGGTTATAGGGCTAATAAGTGACAAACCAGTAATTAAACCCAGGTCTCCCTAATCACTGAAATAAGCTGCCTTAGGAGTAACTACTAGAAACACAAGTTATTTTAAAGGTTTTAGATTCTCCTTTTCTATACCAGGGAGGCAATGCTTCCATAAGATTTTCTAACCTCCTAAGGTATACTATAGCAAATACTTACCTATATACTTCCATGATTTTAGAGCTTTCTCACAGGTACCTCATTTTATTCTTCCAACAAACCTATACAGTCATTAAAAGAGAAGGTTCTGAAGTTATTTGATAGATCCAATAACTGAGCTTTATTTGGTGAATATCTCAGCAGATGCTACAACAATTGCTAGCACTACACAGAACTTTGGCACATAGTAGGTGGTCAGTAAACAGTGGTGTGATTAATGAAAGACAACCTAGGAAGTGATCCCATTCAGGGCTTCCTTGAAGATCTTCCTGAAGTCAATGAAGAACCACCAAAGCATTAAATACAGAGAAAGATATGTTTCTGTAAGGAACCTGCTAAATGTATCCAGATAGGAGATGGGGGCTTCCTAAAATAAGATACTAGTTGTGGGAATGGAAGGAATTAAATGAGTTTGTGAAACCGTAAAAATTTAGGAATGACAGGACGTGGTAAATTACAAATGGGGAGGGAGAGGAAATACTCATGGAAATGCATGTCAAAGGTTTTGGCAAAAGAGGATGGATGGATGGTTCCTTCCCTGTATGCTTTATATATATTTGCCTATTCCCACATACAGGAATCATCTTATGATACCTGAATGGTTCTTTCAAGTTCATCTCACCTATTAAACTGTAATGTCTTGATGGTGGGGAACATGCTAACTCCCATGTCCTCTAATGCTAAATATTTGTTGTAAGATAAGTAAGAATGCAAGAATAAATTAGATATGACTCACCCTCAGGCCAGGTAGACATCAATCCCTTCCTTTGCAATTCGTTCCCTAGGCCACTTCCCTTCGCATTACTTCCCTTAAGCCTGATTTAGACTTTTGCAAAAGCACAATCCCTTCAGGTTAGATTCTGCTCCAAGGAAATAGTTATCATTTGCCACACAAATGAGTACAGGCCTGGAGGCCTGAGGCATAAGTAAAATCAGCCTATGTGCAGATACTAACCTTAACTTGAGTTGAGATACAAGGCCTGAGCTGGTGCTATACTTTCCCAAGCTCCTGAGGGTCAGCACCTTCCAATGCATCATTGCTATGCCATGAATGAATAAGGCAAGGTCTGGGAGAGAGCTGCAGATGCGTAAGAATGATAGGGGTCTGAAGAGGTTTTTTTTCTAACCTTTCTGTAAAGTGAACTGAACTAGCCACCTTTCATTGTCCTGAGATAAATGAAAGCTGTGACTCTGCATATATGTGCATCTGTGCGCCTATACCCCAAGGCAGAATAAAGAAAATAGGAAATTAGATTTCTTTAATTTCCCATTTTTGTAATTCCTTAATTTCCCTTAGTCTCACCATATACATATATATTCATATACATATATATTCGATCTCCTTAAATAGAAAAAAAATTGAAATTTTCCTTTTTAAAGCTTGAAAGTGTCATACTCTCAGTTTAAATTTTGCACAGCCTTTATTTTTTTTCACAATGTAACAAACGGCAGCTCAACAGAACCAAAAAATTGCTTCTGTTATATGGGGACTTCAATTTCTAATAACAGTGCAATGGAAAATAATCGTTTCCCCTTGTCCATTGAACACATTTACTGAACAAGGCAAGATACCAACCAGTGCTTGAAACTGCTTATTCAGGACTAGGTCTAGCCACACAGCAAGAGGCATGTCACAGAGAAGATACAAATAGTGTTAGTAATCATTCTTTTCTCCCACTACTATCCCCTGTCCCTCACCTCTTCCTTTTACTCCATTTTACTGCAAACTAACATTTATTCACTTCTGCATTTGACCCAAACAGCCAATGTTGCTTTATGGGAATTGCCTACTTTTTTTGGTAAAAGCCTCTTACTCCGAAAGGGGAACACTCTCTACTCTAGACAGCTCTGCACATTTACAGTAATTTTAAGCACACTGATTTGAGTGTGCCAGAAGACACTTTCAATAAAAGAAAATATCAACTAAAATATCACTGAGCAGGCACACCGTCACTGAATATTACATAATATTACTGACTGAGGGTCAGTGTAGAAACTTTGGGTCAGATAGACATGGGCTCAAAATCACTAGGTCTGTGACCCAAGGAAAGTAACTTAAACTTCAAGAGCCCAATATTATTATTTGTGAAACTACATAATAATGGTTTCCTGGTGTGTATTTGATTATATATGACACAATATTTGGCTCATATTAGATATAACATCATCAATAGCTAACATTAATACTGTTATTATTATCATTATCATTATTAAATCAGAATCTTCCATTCACATTAGAGTATCTATTATTCTATACCGTTGGCATATTTCCCTCCCATGGGCGGAGACAGGTTGTTTATCTTTATATCTTCTTTTAGCCAGCATTCACTCCTAGCCATGAAGGGCACTCAAAGTTCTCCTTTTATAAACATGGAATTCACAAGAAGATTCAAAGTCCTTGTCCTCAACCCCAGCGATTACCTCCTTCTTAGGGAACCCTACGATAATTCCCTTTGCACTTAGCTCCATCACCTCTAAGTGGAAAAATCTCACTCACAACAGGGTAAGAGTGAGGTTTTTGTC
Source organism: Mustela erminea (assembly GCF_009829155.1). NCBI lineage: Eukaryota > Metazoa > Chordata > Mammalia > Carnivora > Mustelidae > Mustela > Mustela erminea. Next base: position 60,577,433 of record NC_045625.1, read on the forward strand.
TCTTCACTGCTAACTGGAACCTGTCTCCCCTAAGGTCTGTTTTTTCAGCTCATATATCCATGGTACAGCATGGAGTTTGACATGTAATGAATACTCAGTAAATTTTGAATTAATTGATTTTTTAAAAATGTTTTCCCTAAAGTGTTAGCCTCCTTAATTAAGAAGATAGGAAATAATTCAGAAAAAAATATGAGATCTTGGTAGGGAGTACAGTATTATCTCCTATATCATTTTACCCACAGTTTCCTAAAAGACCCACCTCATTCCTTATTCTTTTACAGCTACAGCAATGCTGGCCATTATGATCATGTGCTATAACCAACAAGCCTTTTAGGGTTGGCACAGTGGAGTTATTTATTTCCATCCAGAGGCTATACTGGCAATTTGTTGGAGCTGCCACCTGGTGGCGCTTGATTTATGGCTTCACATCCTGAAAAGCCTAGCTCCCCGCAGGCATGGTTAACTGAATCACAAAGAATAAAGCGCATTTGCAACACACTTTTGAATTAACCTAGGCTACTTCTTTAAAAATTAAGACAGAACAGCAAAATTAGATTTCTATTACTTTATATTAATTTACAATCATTTAAGCACTTATCATTTAAGCTATACTCATGATAAATGACACCAAAGGGACTCAGGAGAAAATTGTGAAACCACTTGAATCAGAATTTTGGAATCCTCCACTATTAGTTCCTCTTCGGTAAATTTGGAAAATATTACTTGCCTAACCTACCTTAGAGACCACTTGTGAAGATGCAGAAATAACAACATGAAAGTCTTTAGAACCTGTGAAGTGACATACAAAAGTGAGTCATTAATGTTATTCCTACAGTCCTTCCTAGAGCAAGGCAAGAAGCCTCCAGAGACCATCTTCTTCAGATAGAAGAATTTTGATGTTGAGTCCTATGTACTAATAGAGCACACATGAAAAGACATGCAGCTCACATGACATGGGACATGAAAAGGTTAAAGAATGAACATGCATACTCTCTGGGTTGTTGCAGCCAGGAAAGAGGAGACTGTCTAATAATATTTATCTACAGGATGTCAAAGTATCACAGCATTTGTATTTCTTCCCAAAGTAGGGAAACAGTTTTCAATTTGAACTTTAATTAGAAAGTGATTCTTTCCTCTAAAGGGAGTTTAAATCACACTGTCCTTTGCCATAGCATGTTGAGAAGAACGTATGCACACCCATGGAAAGCACCCAGATTAAGAAGATAACAATATGGTATACTCCCCGTTCAAAAAAGAAGGCAGAGCCTCTGCTTCTACTTCATTGAGTTACTACTACCAGACTTGACCCACTATCCCACCAGAAACAAATAGAAAGCTCAACAAAACATGAAACAACAGCTTTCAGACATTAGACCACATGCAGCCTCAGACTGGTTGCTGAGAGAAAAGAAACAAACCCTACAAAGTCACTGGCTTTCCACCTGGAGGCATCTTGCAGGTGTGGATCAAGGAGGGTAACCCAGGCAAAGTATACCCATCTTACCAAATCGGGAAGAGACTAGAGGTAGTGAAAGCTGAGGGGGCTTGGAATTTGAGGATCAGAGTACTGAAGAGGAAGGAGATAGAAAAAGAAAGAATCCCAGAAACCTGCACCTGGGGCCCTCGCAGTCTCCACACATTGCCCAGCTGCTTGTGTGGGGTGACACTTCACAAATCCGTCAAAGAACTGCTTCTATCAGGAACTGTAAGCTGAATAGTTCCGAGAGTTTCCATAAGATAGAAAGGGAGGACAGAGGGAGAGAGAGTGAGAGAGAGAGAGGATGATAGAGAAAGAGAACTAGAAACAGAGAGACAGATGAGAACCAAGCACATATACCCTGCAGCACACTGGTGTGAAACAATAATGAGATCCAGAAAAATATCGATGCAGTCTAAACCCAAAAGAGAGACAGTTTTCTTGATATGATGGTTACATTAAACTAGGATTCTGTTATATATTCATAGCATTGCAAATCATGGGATCAGTGATTCTCAACAAATCCCTGGGTGGCTTTGAAAGGTCCTACGTTATAAAACCATTGGGTTCCTGCTACAAATACAGACTTTATGAAACCATTCAGGCAGGAGCCAGAATTACATGCCGAGAGTGGGGAAAAAAATGAGCACCAGTAATGTTAACATGCATCCATTTTGGGCTGCTGAATCTTCCCCCAGATCAACTCAAGTATCTAACCAACCTGGATTTTCCTCAAGACCTCTTGAATCTGCCTGTAACCCAGAACCTAAAAGATTAAGGTATGACAAAGTGGGAACCCTCAGGACTCCTGACAGTTTTGAATACTTGCTGTTCATGCTGTAGTTTTGCTATATATTTTTAGCATAACCCCTGCTAACCAGTAACTTTACCATAGCCTTACTTGCTATATATTTTCTTCTGGACATCCTATGCATTAAAGACATACAATGTGTTGCTAAGCCAAGGTCATTTTCTAAAGAGATCACAAACCAGTTTACAGCAGGGAAATGGCCTATCTACTCAAAGATTATGTCAACAAAAAAGAGCCAGACCCTTAACTAGAGTTCCTGTTTGGTAAAAATATTCCTGGTGGAAGGGACTACTAACAAGGGAATAGAAAATCTGATTAGTGTAGTTAGCATGCTCCTTCCCAGGACCAATATGGTCTAGAGTAATGAATGCCCAGTCTCCTTTGGTGCCTGTGAGAATCGGAATTGCCCTAGACTTCTTTTATTCATTAAATATTTACTGAAGATACATTATGGACAGATATGATGCCTGGGTATAGGAAAAGAAAAGAAATTCATATATATTTCATTTGCCTTCTTTAATAATCTTAATATTATGTATATGACACATAGTCTTTAAATGATCATCATTAGGAATTTAGGCAAGATATCAACAAAAATAAACAAAGCCACTGAAGTACAGTTGTTATAAAAACAAGGACCTAGTCTGGCTTTTAGACAACTTTATCCTCAGCAGATATCATAGTTTCTGTCATGCAGTAGGTGCTCAATAAGGAACATTATTTTCAAGCTCACTTTCTCCATCTCCATCCAGGTCAGTAAGTCTGTGTTATCCATTTATCCATCCCATTTACCTGTTATTGAGTACCTTCCATAACCCTGGCACTTTTCATTGTATATATTGTATCTATGTCAGCTAAGTTTCAACCAGGGAAGCAAAATCACTAAAAGATGTAACCCTGCGTGTGTTTATTTAAAAAATTATAGAAATTTAAGTTAATGGAGCTGTAGGAGCCAATTAAGCAGCCCCTATAAAGCTGTTGTTTTCAGGTCTTATGCTGAAATTGAAGTCCACAGAAAGTAAAGAGCAGAAAATAGAAGTAAAGTGAAGGAGAGCAGGCACAAGACAATCTAGAACCCGCCAAAATAGACTGGAAATTGTCAGTTGCTTTTGCCTCTGATCTTGATAATAAAAGTGTCCTCCAGAATCTTGGGCTTTTCCTCACAGAGCTAAATATATGACCTAGATCAAGAATCTGAGAAACTGAAGAAGGACCCAAGGGAAGGGAGCACTTACAGAGCTGGACAAAGAGATAGCAGATAAGCAACAATATCTTTGAGCTATAAAATGGTTTAAATTATACTACTACTTCTCTTCCATCCTCTAACTCTCAGTCAATCATCTTTCTTGTGGTCTACCCTATCCAGAAACAGACAAGGAAGAAAATTCTGAGAAAAGTAGTTGACAGGTTACAGAGTCACCACAGCATCCTACTTAATCTCCCAATCTTGGGAAGTTAGTGTTATTATATCCATTGTACAGAAGGAAAAATTGAAACTGGAGAGTTTATGACCTCATAGTTAGTAATGGACACAGCTAGAATTTCGTTGCAAAGTTCCCTCCCACTTCAGGGTTCCAGGGCGGGGGTGGGGGGGAGGACAGAGATGTTAATTAGAAGCAGAGTTGGTGGACCGTGGACCAATACACTGTTTCAGAAGACAACAGTAAACATTAGTAGACATTGGGGAAGAGGGGATCCTGCTCAGGCACAGTTGTAGCTAAAAACATAGCTAGTAAAGCAGACTGTGGAGATACTTCTAGTAAGACACAGAAGCAGCTATACAGAGGTTTCTATACCAAGTCCTGCTTTGGAGAAACAGCATCAGATTGGCTGCAGGAATCAAGATATCCAGAGCTACAACACAAGTGCAGGGGGCACAATTTATTCAAAAAATAATGTAACTCTGCCCACCAGAATTGTGTTACACTGGTTCTGAAGTCAGCAGGCCATATGCTACTGTTCAGCAATGTATACATAGCAGAGAATAGCACCACTTCTAACAAGTTGAGACAATTCAATGAGTAGATAAATACTCTTGAGAGACTGTGCTTATTTACAAAGAGTATTCACATGTTAATCAGTCCTTCCCATCCAAAAATGCACATGCACACATGCACATGTGCACACACACACACACACACACGTGTGCATGCACAGAAAACTTCCTCATGGGAGAGGAAGCTGAGAATTGAAATGTCACTTGAGTTTGTTCATATCCTGGTTACTACTGTTGTGCTAGTGCTGTCATACCTGTGTTTGGCAGTCTGTCTAGAAGTGAATTTTCATATGGCAATTGATCTTTCAATGTCTCATCTCATACAATTATGAAAGTTGAGTCTCTTAATTGCATATGACTGCATATGATGGTACCATGTAGCTGCAGTTATTAGAAACTGTCCATCTCCCATTCTAAGTAAGAACAGGAAGGAAATATCTGTCATAAGAGGAAGAGCTGTTCCATTTATCGAAATGATGAATAGCTTCAAAAAAGTAGGGTCATTTATAACAATAGGTGTCAGAAGGTTTGGTACATGAGCAATAGACTGAGCCTGAGAATATGCAGAAGAAAAGGCCAGCCTTTTCTTTGTAACAAGAAAGATAATGGCAATATGGAGTACTCCTTATACTCCTTTGTGACAGGCATACAGTCAGTCTCTGCAATGTTGCCTTATTAAACACTTCTTGTGCCAGAGAAGCAGACTGTTTGCAGTTGTGAGCTCTGGAAAGACCCCTCTTCAACTTCACTGTTGCCAGGTGAAGAAGCAAAGTGGGATGGGGAAGGGTGGACTCCTTACTTCCATCAACACATACCTGCTCTGCATGGAATAGACAGCCCAACCCATTGGGGGGGGAAAAAAAAAAGATAATCCACTCCACCACTCTTTTTTTTATTTCTTCATACTTAAGATTTTTTTTTTTTTTTTGGTATAGTGTTCCATGATTCATTGATTGCTTGAAATAACCAGTGCTCCATGTAATCCATGCCCTCTTTAATACCAATTACCAAGCTAATTCATTCCTCCAACCCCCTCCCCTCTAAAACCCTCAATTTGATTCCCGAAGTTCGTAATCTCTCATGGTTCTTCTGCCTCTGATTCCCCAACCCCCTTTATTTTTCCCTTTCTTCTCCTAATGTCCTCCATGCTATTACTTCTGTTCCACAAATAAGTGAATCCATATGATAATTATCTTTCTCTGTTTGACTTATTTCACTTAGCATAATCTCTAGTTCCATTTGTGTTCATGCAAATGTTGGGTATTCATACTTTCTGATGGCTGAGTAATATTCCATTGTATATATGGACCACATCTTCTTTATCCATTTGTCTATTGTAGGTATATTGGTTCATTCCACAGTTTGGTTATTGTGGACATTGATGGTATGAACATTGGGGTGCATATGGCCCTTCATTTCACTATATCTCTATCTTTGGGGTAAATACCCAGTAGTGCAATTGCTGGGTTATAGGGTAGCTCTATTTTTAACTTCATGTTGCCTGATTTCAATCTATATTACAAGACAGCATGGTACTGGCACAAAGACAGATGCATAGATCAAGGGAACAGAATAGAGAGCCCAGATATGGGCCCTCAACTCTATGGTCAACTAATCTTTAACAAGGCAGGAAAAAAATATCCAATGGAAAAGAGACAGTCTCTTCAATAAATGGTATGGGAGAATTGGACAGCTATATACAGAAGAATGAAACTCAACCATTTTCTTACATGATATACAAAGATAAACTCTAAATTGATGAAAGATCTCAATGTGAGACAGGAATCCATCAAAATCCAGAGGAGAACGTAGGCAATAAACTCTTGGACATCAGCCACAGCAACTTCTTTCAAGACACATCTCCAGAGGCAAGGGAAACAAAAGTGAAAATGAACTTTTGGGACTTCATCAAGATAAAAAGCTTCTGCACAGCAAAGGAAATAGTCAACAAAACAAAGAGACAACTCTCATGCACTCCTATCTGGGATAACCCATTTCACTTTTTTTTTTTTTTTTCTTAAGTGCTTTTTAAAATTTGACTCATCATCCTTATTTGGAATCTTCCTGAGCTCTATCATTTTCTTTCAAACTGTTGGGCACAGAATGGTAAGATATTGGTCTGAACTCTCAGAGTGAAACATTATTATGGTGGGGTCAGGAAAGGAAAACAAGATTCTCCCTCTGAAAACCTGTCTTCAGATTTACCTCCCCAGCTTTACAGCCAGTGTATCTTGAAACCAGCACTGTTAATCCTCTGGGAATGCCCTTTATTTTACCTCAAGAAAATAATTTCAGATGTTCGGAGAAGACTGGAATAATCTATTCTGTCATGGGGATAAACAACTCTTCCAGTATGAGAATCATTTTAATTTTTATCTATTGTAGCTTATAATGATTAAAAGGGAGAAGTCTCATTAAATACACTGGACATTAAACTAATTTAGTTTTATTTTGCTTTCCAAAATTGGTCTGCATTTGAGAATGTAAATAACATGAGGATAGCCCTGCATAAACTGTCTTGAGAAACTAGAGTGAAGCATGGAGAGAAGGGTTCTGTTGAGTATTTGTTAATGAAGCTTGGTATAGGCTTGCTACAACATCTCCTAGTTCCTAAATCATTCTACCACTGGATTATTGATAATTAGATAATTGCAGAGGAGATCATCTTGTGCAACTTCCTCTTTTCATGTATGCCGTAACTAATAATTTAGGCCAAGTAACTTAAGGAAACCCAGAAGTGTGGGAATCCTAAGCTAGGGCCCTTTCCATCCCCTCTGGTGTGTGCCTGTTCACACACCATAAAACGGAACCATAAAAAGCTGGAGGTCTTCAAGATAAAGAAAATCTTTTTCTTAGGAGGGCTTACTAAGAAAAGGTCTTGATGTAACACACTGAACACACTTTTCTACTCTAAAGTCATTTTTCCCCATTTCTATAATGTAATTTTTCAGATATTTACTACTACTTTCTATTGGGTTCTGGTTAAAGGGGCTGATGAGTATACCAGTGATTCAAAGTTACATTCTTTTCTTCATTAAGAGAAATACCTTTAAAACTACTAGCTTTTAGTTTAAAGTCTCAGGAGACAACAGCTCAGACTGTTTTGTCAGATCCCAATATAAATTGGAGAGCTGAATTTTATAACAACTACATTCCATGCCATGCAACATGCTTCTGATCTGTTTCCTGTTCCTATTCTACTTCTCCTGACTTCTAATCTGCAGTTGCTAAATATCTCTAGTAATAGTTTAATCTCTCAATAGGGTGTTTGGAAAACTCAAATGCCTGTGTAATAAAAATATGGAAAATTACATTTAACGTCTTCATTAAGGTTTAATTGATATAAGCTAAATGCATTTGAAGTATACAACTTGGTAAGTTTTCACATATTTATGAGTCCGTGAAAGCATCAGCACAACAAAACAGTTACTTTAGTCTGCTTCTGCTGCAAGATAGTGATTTCATTTCTTTTGATTATATACCCAGAGATGGATTTCTGGATCATTTGAGGGTTCTATTTTTCATTTTTTGAGGAGCTTCCATAGTTTTTTCCACAGTGTGCCGATCTACACTCCCAACTATAGTGCATAAGGATCCCTTTTCTCTACAAACCTTACTAACACTTATCTCTTTTTGATGACAGCCATTCTAACAGATGTGAGGTGATACCTCATTGTGATTTTGATATGCATTCACCTGATGCTTAGTGATATCAAGGATCTTTTCATGTACCTGTGGCTATTTGTATGTCCTCTTTGGAAATATGTATATTTAAATCTTGTGTCCATTTCTTAATCAGATTTGTTTCTGTTTTTGCTTTTTGCTATTAAGTTGTATGAGACCCTACATATTTTGGGTATTGTCCCCTTATCAGGTAGATTATTTTTAAGTATTTTCTCCCATAACATAGATCACTTTTTATTTTATTGATTGTTTCTGCTCCTGTACAGAACCTTTATAGTTTGATATAGTCTGACTTGTTCATTTTTGCTTTTCTTTCTTGGACTTTTGGAGTCATATCCAAAAAACCATTGCCAAGACCAATGTCAAGAAGCTCTCTAGCTATGCTTTCTTCAAGGAGATGTATAATTTCAGGTCTTAAATTCAAGTCTTTAATAATCCATTTTGCATTAATTTTTGTAAGTGGAGTGAGATAGGAGTCTAAGATTTTTTTCACATTGATTATCTAGTTTCCCCAAATGATTGATCCTTTCCTCATTGAATTTTCTTGACTTTCTTTATCCAATATCAGTTGACCATTAATGTGTGATTCATTGGTGGGCCCTTGATTCTATGAGTCTATCTATGAGTCTGTTTTTATGCCAGTGCAATACTGTTTTGATTATTATAGCTATGTGATAGCTTTATCACAACGCTATAAGAATAGCTTCACAAACAAGAATTGTGATGTTTCATTCTTTCTCAGGATTACTTTGATTATTCAAGGTCCTTGTGGTTTCAGACAGATTTTAGGATTGTTCTTCATATTGCTGTGAAAAATGCCACTGGAATATTCAAAAGAATTGCAAAAAAAATTACGGATGGCATTGGGTTGGGTACTATGGATGTTTTTAAAATATTAATTCTATCTATGAATGCTATATGTATTCCAATTTAATTGCATGTTGTTCAATTAGTAGCATTCCAGGAATAAATTCCTCTTGATCATGGTGTATGATCTTTTTACTGTGCTGTGAAATTTGGTATGCTAGTATTTTGTTGAGAATTTTTGTCTATGTTCATCAGAGATTTTGGTCTGTACTTTGCTTTTCTTGTAGTGTCTTTGTCTGGCTTTAATATTAGAATGGTTCTGATCTCATAAAATTAGTTTTGAAGTGTTCTCTCTTCTTCAGTTTTTGGGAAGAATTTGAGAAAGATTGGTATTATTTCTTCTTTAAATGTCCAGCAGAATTTACCAGTAAAGCCATCCATTTTGTCCTGAAGTTTTCTTTCTTGGGAGGTTTTTGATTACTGATCCAGTCTTCTTTCTAGCAACTGATCTGTTCAAATTCTCTATTTTTTCATGATTCAATCTTGGTAGACTGTATGTTTCTAGAAATGTATCTATTCATTATAAGTTATTCAATTTTTAGCATGTAATTCTTCATAGCAGTATCTTATGACCTCTTGTATATTTTGTGGTGTCAGTTGTAACATCTCCTCTTTTGTGTCTGATTCTATTTATTTCAGTTTTCTCCCTCTTTTTGCATAGCTATTCTATTGACAAATTTTTCTTACCTTTTCAAAAAGTGGCCCCTGGTTCCATTGATCCTTTGTATTATTTTTCTGGTATCTTTTTCATTTATTTCTGCTCTTACCTTTGTTATTCCTTTCCCTATGCTAACTTTTGGCATAGTTTGTTTTTCTTTTTCTAGTTCTTTGAGTTAGAACAAACTCAGAATGGTTATTTGTGATCTTTCTTTTTTCTTAATGTAGGCATTTATGGCTATAAACTTTCCTCTTAGAATTTCCTGCTACATGCCATAAGCTTTGTTTGTTTGTTTGTTTGTTTCCATTTACAGATGTTTCAAAATATGTCTTGATTTCTCTTTTAATTTCTTGTTTGACCCATTGATTGTTCAGAAGTGTGTTTAATATTTTTTAAAGAAGTATATTTAATTTCTAAGCACTTGTGTATTTCCCAGTTTTATCACTTTAATAATTTCTGCTTTCATTTCTCTGTGTTTGTAAAAGATACACAGCATGATTCAATCTTCTTATGTTTGCTAAGGTTTGTTTTGTGACTTAACATGATTTATCCTGGAGAATGCTTTACATACACTTGAGAAATAAATGTGTCTTCTCCTGCTATTGCTTGGAATGTTCTGTATGTGTACATTAAATCCATTTGGCCTAAGGTAGAGTACAAGGCCCTTGTTTCCTTACAGATTTTCTCTCTGGTTGATCTACATATTGTTAAAAAGTGGGGTATTGAAGTCCCCTACTATTGTATTATTGTCTGTTTTTCCCTTCAGATCTATTTTTTTAAATTTAACTTAATTACCCCTTTAAAGTCTGTATCTTTAAATATAATTACATTTTGAGGTCTTAGAGGTTAGAACTTCAAACATAATAATTTTGAATTAAATATCTTGAAATAAGAAGATTATCCTGGATTATCTGAGTGATCGCGTACTAACCACAAATGCCCTCCTAGCCATTTAGTAATACCAAAGATTGGGGTGATACAGCCATGAGCCAAGCAATGCCAGACTTTAGGCATTGGAATAAACAAGGAATGTATTATTTCCTGGAGCTTCCAAAAGAAACCAAGACTATTCATACCATGATTTTAGGACTATATAACTACGTTTGGATTTTGTCCTTTGGAAATATAAGACAATAAATTTGTATTGTTCTAACCACTGAGTTTGTGGTAGTATGTTACCATACCAACAGGACCTTAATATACCTGGGTAGCCATGGGTCATAGAAGCAAATGGCTTTCCCCTTTCTGTTGGTCATCAGTGTCGACCTAGTTGTTATGTGCAGGTCTGAGGTAGCACCTAGAGGCCTCAAAAAACTCTCTTTTTTAAAAAAGATTTCATTTATTTATTTGACAGAGAGAGATCACAAGTAGGCAGAGAGGCAGGCAGAGAGAGAGAGAGAGAAGGAAGCAGGCTCCCTGCTGAGCAGAGACCCCCGATGTGGCACTCGATCCCAGAACCTTGAGATCATGACCTGAGCCAAAGGCAGCAGCTTAACCCACTGAGCCACCAAGGCACCCACAAAAAACTCTTTTTACAGGAGATTCAATCCCATGCAGCAAATCTCCATGTTAATAATCTCTTGAGATATTTCACCTTTTTCAGCTCACCTTCAGACAGCAGCATTACCATGCTTTCTCTCTTGGTGATCCCCAGCAAGCTGTAGGGTTTCTTTTCATCCCACTTTTGTCTCAATCTGAAGGCCTAGAATGTGGTGAGATCCATTTTCCACAACTTTCATAAACCAAACACAGAGAAGTCTTGGGAAATCCACCTGGTCTTATCCCTAATTCACCTCTCCACAGCTCTCTTCTTTCCACAAGAGTAGCATTAGGATGTACAAGCAACACTGGGGTCTTGGTGCCAGCCAACTGAGGAGTGAATGTCAGTTTCCTCTTACAGAAGATATACACAAACTCTGTGAATATTTTTACCTGCTCGTCAACCCCAAATTCCATTTGACTGAGGGAAAGGGACCAGTTGAGTGCCTTCCTCCCTTTTCCTCTCTTCATCAACACCATTCCCCTGACTCTTCTGCTCTCTCATTTATTGCTCTCATTGTCAAAGATCATCAAACAAGTTTAATTATGCTCACACCAGGATTGGAGTGTAAACCATGCATTCTTTTTAACTCAGGCTTGGAGAATTTAATAGCTTTGTTCTCCACAGGATAGCACTTTCATGATCTCTGCACTCCTCATTGTTCTATAAAGAAAGAAAAGAGCTCAATCAGTATCTTGTGTTATCCTATTTTACTCTTACATAATCAACCTATAATTATATCTAAACTAGCACTTAAGTTTCAGATACCTTTAAGGTGTCTCTTCTGGGGACGCCTGGGTGGCTCAGTTGGTTAAGCAGCTGCCTTTGGCTCAGGTCATGATCCCAGTGTCCTGGGATCGAGTCCCACATCGGGCTCCTTGCTCAGCAGGGAGTCTGCTTCTCCCTCTGCCTCTGGCTGCCATTCTGTCTGCCTGTGCTCTCTCTCTCCCCCTCTCTCTCTCTGATAAATAAATAAAATCTTAAAAAAAAAAAAAAGATGTCTCTTCTGTGCCCCAAGTGACTATTTAGCTTGACTAATCAGATATTGACATATGTGAAACCCAGTCCTTGAATTTAACCCCCTTATTCCGATGACCCTTCTGTCACCAAAATGTCTCAAACTTTGCTCTTCTTGGCCATGGAGGGGCCAAGTCAGCTATGCTGAGTAAACAAATGCAGATACTTGTCACTACTATAGAGAACAATTCAAACATAGTATAAGTTTTAGCTGATGGCTGATGATGACTAAGTGGCTGAGTTTCTCCTATGATGAGCGAAGCTATGTATTTTTATCTCTCTCAATTCACATGTAATTCTGAAACAGGTGCTTTTATTTATCCTTTCTCAATCCCCTCAGTCATGTCACAACATGCTTGCAAACATTTGATGGAATAAAAAGGCCTTATGAGTACCTAAGAATTTAGAAGAGGTATTTGAAATGTACACTTCACAACAACATCTAGTCAATTCCTATGCCCCACAGATGCCTAGTAAATGTTATTGATCATCTAAGAGTTTAAAGTATCTCTGGAGACTCCTTAGAAAATCTGGCCCATGAATCTTCACTTTTATATTGACTGGAGTGCTTAGCACAAAGTTTGGCACAAGATAGGCACTTGGGAAATGTTGGTTGTGTTGAATGGAATTGTTTATATATCTATGTCTGACCCTGTGCCAAAATCCTGGTGGGTTGAATTAATGGATGGAAAAAAAGGGGGGGGGGGAGAGGTATCTAAGTAATGGCTGGAGGAAGAAACAGTGACTTATGTTAAGTGAACGGCAAAGTGATGAGTTAGGGTAATTATTAGCTCTGAAGTCCCTTAATGCTTTAAGTGTAACACTGGCTCTAATTTTAGGTAGAAAATAAGCTTCTGTTTAGGAATGAGTCATGAAATTCCCTTTTTTTGGAGAAACTTGGTATGTTCACAACAACAACTATAGTGTGTGTGTGTGTGTGTGTGTGTGTGTGTGTGTGTGTACAGCATTGAAATGATGATGAGTGTCAGAATGACTGAGGATTCTAATTTAACACATTCCCTCATTTAACAGATAACACTGTTTTGACAAGACAAGGCTTTCTATCTGCACATCCAAATGTAAATGCCAAAGGATGAAGTTTTAGAGTTAACAAGGCATGACTTTCTAGATGACTGTTGGTATCAAGACATATGTCTGTGTAATATACACACATTCGTATGTACATATATTCGAACAGGCACCAAAACAACAGAGGAAAAAAGAGACAAGCCAGAAAGAACAAGCTTGTTGCTTATACTTATCTGAAGAAATGGACTCTGTTCTATTGTAGATGAAATCATTTGGCTATGGTAACAGAAAACTTCCCAGTGGTCCTTCACACTATACTTCATCCGGAGCTCCCTGTCAACACTCCTGTATCTTGGACTGAGTCAAGAAATATCCCTAGTGCAAACAAATAACATTCCAGTCTGAAGCCATGCACATCTGCACAATGCAAACCCAACCATGTTTATTCCCATGAAACCCACCAAAAGATGATAGCTTAATACAGTTCTCTTTATGAGCTAAGCACATTTTTATCTCTGGCCAAGATTTGACCCTGGGATGAATTTTCTTATGTTTTTCAGACCCTCAGTTCTCTATTTGGCCACTGGATTCCACCTTATCATTCACTTCAAGTACATTATGGAAACTATTAAAGTAGAATTCTTTGAATTTTTACTGGTTGAGAAATTTTAAGAAATTTAATTGTACTGGGATAATTAAAAATGTATCAGAAAGTAGGGTAAGGAATTGAGAAAAGGGGTTATATAATGAAATAATTAAGCCAATTCATAGTGAATTTTGAGTGTCCAATTGTTTTAGGTGGATGAGTTACTGTAAACCATTAGTAAAAATAATAATATAGAGAAAAGCTTTTCAATTTAATGACATTCACTTCCATGCTCCTGCAACTTGTCTTTCTTCTATGATAAATGTATTCTGTGGTGCACCATTTTGTTTACAAAATGACACACAAAAGCAACAACACTAGAGAGCAAAAGCCAGGAGAGTCACAACTTTGAACCTGAAAGTGAGCTTTGAATGGATGCTTCTTGGAATCTGGCCAAAATCTGATGTAGTTTTCTTTCTTTTCAAACCAGTACATTTCCTCCAAAATATGAAAGCAGGCCACATGTTGAAAAAAAAAAATGGAATGGAGAGCCCCTGAAAGTGAAGAGTTAAACCTTCATTCTTTTTGACTATTGTGACTTTTATCCTCAAGAAAAATCTCAGGTACCTCTGGTTCAAAAAGACAATGCCATGACCACTTCAAATAAGCTAAATGAAATTCTGTGTTCAAAGTGTTTACTCATACAGATGTTCTGAATGTCAACCAATAGTCAAGAATTTATTCAGGGTGAAAATTAACACCTAAAACTTCACCCCCTTAAACCAACCTCAGTACATCCTTCCCAGTAGCAAGTATAATTTAGTTTTTATTATTGCCTCTGGGTCCTGCAGTGTAGTGAAAGTCCAAATGTGTGTTCCATATTTTCAGCTATATGCAATACATTAACCAAGAGAATATAAAAATCTTAAGTATATACAATTAACTCCAAGCATTTTAAATATTTTAATTATAGTTTTAGTTAAGCTAAGCAGTTAATAGCTCTAGAGTGTATATACAATGATCCTACATATCTGAAATTCAGTGCAATTTCAATGCCAATTAAAGATGAGGAATAAAAAGCAAAAGCTTCAGAAATTATGCAATGATACGTATTTGTCTGTCATTGAATGCCTCTATATCTGCATACAGTTAAAGTAAAGGCAGTAAAAGAGAGAAAAAACTTGATCTTCTTAAGACTTAATTAGGTCCCTGTCTAAATAAGACAAGTGTTTTTGGAAGTTGTGCTTTCTTCTCAAGCCAGCGGAATCTTCTTTTTTTTTTTTTTTTTTTTTCTTAGAGTTGGTAGAAGCAGAGGCCTAACTAGCATGGGATATGGGGGTGAAGGGTGATGAGATAATCTGTCAATGGTTTCTATCACATAAAACTTATCATTCAATGTATCTTGCAGTCTGAGTGAGTGCAATTCATAGGGATACCCTGATACTTTGACTCCACCATATATTGTCCACCAACTTTCTACCTGTCCTAAAGTATCCTTCCACATAGAGTTGTTCCTTTGCCTGTGATTACTAAACATGGCTGACCATCAGATT
Source organism: Mustela erminea (assembly GCF_009829155.1). Lineage (NCBI taxonomy): Eukaryota > Metazoa > Chordata > Mammalia > Carnivora > Mustelidae > Mustela > Mustela erminea. The sequence continues at coordinate 60,592,651 of NC_045625.1, forward strand.
CACCTATGGAGTTTGGTAAGCAAGAGAAACCCAGACCATAACTATCCTAGACTTACTGAACCAGAATCTTTAATGCCAGGGCATGGGGAATCTATATTTTTAACCAGTTTTCCAGATGTCTGTGATATAGTCAGTCCAGCTGATTTAGTATTTGGACACTATTAGTTTAGAAAACAAAGAGGAAATATAGAAGAAAAAAAAGAAACTCTGCTGAAACACATAGAACAGAGAGGGTTCCAAACCCCATCATGGTAACAGAGATGAGTTCATCAGATGAGATGGTTGTCACCTTGAGGGGTTCACAGAACGTTTCTCTCCCAGGAATCACAAACTTAAATGCCTTTAGTGCAGGCAGATAATATAAATGAGTGAGGTCAGCTGAGTGGACCATATATGGCTTCTTCAGACTGCATTTCATTTCTCAATATGATAGAAACATAGGAACAATAAATATATCAGGATCATCTTAACTCTTATAAGAAAAGCAATAGTGAAAGCATGAGCAGGTACTCAGCTACAGTGTCCAGAAGATTGGGAGGAATGGGGACTTTGGCATCCAAAGAGTTCCTAATACAGCTGCAGTGGACGGCTACACCCAACTCCCATCAATTTTAGTGAAGGCACAGCCTGTGTAAAAGGAGTAGAATAAACAAGAACAGTTGAAAACAGAGAGGGAGAAAAACCATAGGGGACTCTTAACCGTAGGAAACAAACTGAGGGTTACTGGAGGGGAGGTGGGTGGGAGGAAGAAGTAACTGGGTGATGAGTATAAAGAAGGCACTTGAAGTAATGAGCCCTGAGTTTTCGATGCAACTGATGAATCACTAAATTCTACCTCTGAAATTAATAATACAGTGTATGTTAATATAAAAACATAAATAAAATAAAAAAGAGGAGAGAGCAAATTAAAGAAAGGTTAAGCAGGAACAGGGAAACATTCTATTAAATTTGAATCTAGCCTAATAGGAAGAGAAGACTTGTCCTACAATTCTTTATAGAATAGAAGCAAAGAACGTAATGCATTATTATACTGAGATTTTGATGAAAGAAAGTGGGATTTGGAATTAGCTGAATCTGAGATTAAATCTCAGCAATCAAATTATTGAACCTCAATCTAAGTCTCAATGTTTTCACTTTTTAAATGGGAGGTAATATCTGATTTGTATGGTTGTTTTGAGGGTTTAATATGAAAATGCATATGAATGCAGTAAGCACATGTCCTGACACACAGCAGGTACTTAATGAATAACAGTTTTCCTTTGTTTCTTTCCTTGAACTTCTTACAGTTGGATCATAAAATACTCCCATATTACCTTCTTTATATCTATGGTGCTCTACAAAGACTTTAGGAAACTGGTTGCTTTATCTCAACCATTTATGGCATTTATAAAGCTGAGCTAACTCAGGCAGTGCTTCCTGAGATGTGTACAGTCTAAGATTTCTCCCAAGTATTATACCTGAGATTTGAATACAGTCAGCATTAGAAGATGTTTAGTGATTTTTAAAAATTTTTCTTTTTTCTCTCTTTTTAAATTTAAGTCCAATTAGCCAACATATAGTACATCATTAGTTTTTTATGTAGTGTTCGATGATTCGTTAGCTGTGTAGAACACAACATCATGGCCCTTCCTTAAGGCCCATCATCCAGTTACCTCATCTCCTCATAACCTTCCCTTCCACAGCTTTCAGTTTGTTTCCCTGACTCAAGAGTCTCTCATGGTTTGTCTCTTTCTCTAATTTCTTCCCATTCGGTTTTCCCTCCCTTCACCTGTGGTCTTCTGTGCTATTCCTTATATTCCACATGTAAGGGAAATCATATGGTAATTGTCTTTATCTGATTGACTCATTTAACTTAGCATAATACCCTCCAGTTCCATTTGTGTGGATATAAATGGCAAGTATTTATTCTTTCTGATGGCTGAGTAATATTCCATTGTATGTATGAACTACATTTTCTTTATACATTCATCTGTTGAAGGACATTTCAGCTTCTTCCACAGTTTGGCTATTGTGAACATTGCTGCTATGAACATGGGGATGCATGTGCCCCTTCTTTTCACTGCATCTGTATCTTTGGGGTAAATACCCAGTAGTGCAATTGTTGGGTTGTAGGATAGCTCTATTTTTAGCTTCTTGAGGAATCTCCAAACTGTTTTCCAGAATGGCTATACCAACTTGCATTCCCACCAGCAGTGTAAAAGGGTTCCCCTTTCTCCATATCCTGGCCAATATTTGTCATTCCCTGTCTTGTTAATTTTAGTCATTCTAACTGGTATAAGGTGGTATCTCATTGTAGTTTGGATTTGTATTTCCCTAATGGCAAGTGATGTGGAGCATTTTTTTTTTATGTGTCTGTAAGCCATTTGTATGTTTTCTCTGGAGAAGTGTCTGTCCATGTCTTCTGTCCATTTCTGGACTGGATTATTTGTTTTTTGGGTGTTGAGTTTGATAAGTTCTTTATAGATCTTAATACCAGCCCTTTATCTGTTGTGTCATTTGCAAATATCTTCCCCCCTTCCTCAGGTTGCCTTTTAGTTTTGTTGACTCTTTCTTTTGCTGCAAAGCAGCTTTTTATCTTGATGAAGTCCCAGTAGTTCATTTTTGTTTTTGTTTCCCTTGCCTTTAGACACCTGTCTTGCAGGAAGTTGCTGTGACTGAGGTCAAAGAAGTTACTGCCTAATTGGTAATATAATTTTAGAACAATAAGAATTTATGACCTATGTTCCTCTTGATATAATCTGGAACTTATCTGGTCTTTATCACTTGGCCATCTCACACATAAACACACACACACATACACACACACCCCTCAGAAAATACATGACATTTTTAATTACTACCAGGTCTCTAGGATTTAATTTGCCTTTGTATTTCTCTTTATGGTATTTTGGACTTTGTTCTTTTGATCCCCAAATAAATAGAAGTGGTAAAAGAAAGACTGTGTTCTCATAAAGAGGAAGTAAATTCCCAGTTTTCTGATCCAGGAAAACCAAGAATACCAATAGCAATGCCCATTTGATCAATTTATTCACAAGCACTAACTGAGGGATTACCATGGGTCAGAAACAATGCTTGATTCATTCATTATCCATGAGGAAATAGACATATAAGGCCCTATGCAAACAAGTAATTTCAGACAGCTTCTTCAGGAATCAATACATATCTGATGACTGTATAACATGTTGCCTGATAATTTTCATGAAGGTACCATGATCACACCTTGATAATCAATTATGCTCTTCATGTCTGCTCTATATGATGTATACTCCCTAGAATTAGAAACTAAAAAGGAAACAAAAGAAATATGGTATTAGGGGATGCCTGGGTGGCTCAGTTAGTTAAGCAGCTGTCTTTGGCTCAGGTCACAACCCCAGGGTCCTAGGATCCAGTTCAGCATTGGGCTCCTTGCTCAGCAGAGAACTTGCCTTTCCCTCTTCTTGCTTTGCCTGCCACTCCCACTGTTTGTGCTCTTTCTCTCTGACAAATAAATAAATAAAATATTTTTAAAAAGAAATAATGGCATTAGATACAGACTCATTGTATAATATTGTATCCAATCCTTCTCATCTTCACTAGGCTGATAGACTTCTTCCCTCTAGAATTATATTGGAATATGTCCAATATAATTGTTATTCATCTATCATTTACATCTTTCTTCTATTTTTCTTCTCTCTTTCCACTTAACTTAATTCAATATCCTTTCATACTGTGACTGAGATCCCTAGCTCTTCACCAAAATGACTTCCTATTCCTCCTGGCAAAATCACTGAACTACATATCCCAGCCTCCACTGAGGCTGAGTATGACCATATACCTGAAGTCTAGGTCTCACCTGTACAATATCTACATCTGGCTCCTTAAAACCCTTCCACATACACCACCATTTTACATCCACAGTTCTAATATATGCCATGTGAATCCTCAGTGATGCTCAGAATGGTCTTAGAAGCCACATATTGAAAATTTAGAGCCATCATTATGCCTGGGTCACAAAATTTTTTCATGAGGAAGAGATGCCCTACCAATACAAACATATTTTCCTGGACAAGAAATAGAATTGTTGTTGTTTAAGCCGCCAAAGTTGGCAATTCACTTGTTCCTACAGCCTAACAAGCCAACTTAATATATATTATTATTTAAGTGTCTCCATTCCTTTAGCACAATTGTTGAAAATCAGTTGGTCATCTAAGTGTGAATCTATTTTTAGACTCTATACTATTCCCTTGATCTATATGTGAATTCTTACACAATACCATAGCACTTTGATTACTGTAGTTTTATAATAAGTTTTAAAATCTATTTGTGTAAGTCCTGCAATCTTTTTCTTCTTAAAAAAAATGTTAGGGGCTCCTGGGTGGCTCAGTGGGTTAAAGCCTCTGCCTTCGGCTCAGGTCATGATCCCAGGGTCCTGGGATCAAGCCCCGCCTCAGGCTCTCTGCTCAGCATGGAGCCTGCTTCCCCCTCTCTCTCTGCCTGCCTCTCTGCCTACTTGTGATGTCTCTCTCTCTCTCTGTCAAATAAGCAAAATCTTTTTTAAAAAGTTAAACCATCTTAGTCCTTTGTCTTTGCATATAAATTAAAATATTTTATTTATTTATTAGAGAGAGAGAGAGAGAGAGAGAGACAGCGCACAAGAGACTAGATCCCAGGACCCTGGATCAATACCTGAGCCAAAGGCAGATTTTTTTTTTTTTTTTTTGCATGGATTGGCAGATGTGGCAGATGTTTAACTGACTGACCCACCCAGGCATCCTTGCATATAAATTTTTGCCATTGGACATTCTTTCCTGCTTTGTCGAAGATTAGTTGACCATAGTGTTGAGGGTCTATTTCTGGGCTCTCTATTCTGTTCCATTGATCTATGTGTCTGTTTTTGTGCCAGTACCATGCTGTCTTGATGACGACAGCTTTGTAATAGAGCTTGAAGTCCGGAATTGTGATGCCACCAACGTTGGCTTTCTTTTTCAATATCCCTTTGGCTATTCGAGGTCTTTTCTGGTTCCATATAAATTTTAGCATTATTTGTTCCATTTCTTTGAAAAAGATGGATGGTACTTTGATAGGAATTGCATTAAATGTGTAGATTGCTTTAGGTAGCATAGACATTTTCACAATATTTATTCTTCCAATCCAGGAGCATGGAACATTTTTCCATTTCTTTGTGTCTTCCTCAATTTCTTTCATGAGTACTTTATAGTTTTCTGAGTATAGATTCTGTGTCTCTTTGGTTAGGTTTATTCCTAGGTATCTTATGGTTTTGGGTGCAATTGTAAACGGGATTGACTCCTTAATTTCTCTTTCTTCTGTCTTGCTGTTGGTGTAGAGAAATGCAACTGATTTCTGTGCATTGATTTTATATCCTGACACTTTACTGAATTCCTGTACAAGTTCTAGCAGTTTTGGAGTGGAGTCTTTTGGGTTTTCCACATATAGTATCATATCATCTGCGAAGAGTGATAATTTGACTTCTTCTTTGCCGATTTGGATGCCTTTAATTTCCTTTTGTTGTCTGATTGCTGAGGCTAGGACCTCTAGTACTATGTTGAATAGCAGTGGTGATAATGGACATCCCTGCCGTGTTCCTGACCTTAGCGGAAAAGCTTTCAGGTTTTCTCCATTGAGAATGATATTTGCGGTGGGTTTTTCATAGATGGCTTTGATGATATTGAGGTATGTGCCCTCTATCCCTACACTTTGAAGAGTTTTGATCAGGAAGGGATGCTGTACTTTATCAAATGCTTTTTCAGCATCTATTGAGAGTATCATATGGTTCTTGTTCTTTCTTTTATTGATGTGTTGTATCACATTGACTGATTTGCGGATGTTGAACCAACCTTGCAGCCCTGGAATAAATCCCACTTGGTCGTGGTGAATAATCTTTTTAATGTACTGTTGAATCCTATTGGCTAGTATTTTGTTGAGTATTTTCGCATCTGTGTTCATCAAGGATATCGGTCTATAGCTCTCTTTTTTGGTGGGATCCTTGTCTGGTTTTAGGATCAAGGTGATGCTGGCCTCATAAAATGAGTTTGGAAGTTTTCCTTCCATTTCTATTTTTTGGAACAGTTTCAGGAGAATAGGAATTAGTTCTTTAAATGTTTGGTAGAATTCCCCCGGGAAGCCGTCTGGCCCTGGGCTTTTGTTTGTTTGGAGATTTTTAATGACTGTTTCAATCTCCTTACTGGTTATGGGTCTGTTCAGGCTTTCTATTTCTTCCTGGTTCAGTTGTGGTAGTTTATATGTCTCTAGGAATGCATCCATTTCTTCCAGATTGTCAAATTTATTGGCGTAGAGTTGCTCATAGTATGTTCTTATAATAGTTTGTATTTCTTTGGTGTTAGTTGTGATCTCTCCTCTTTCATTCATGATTTTATTTATTTGGGTCCTTTCTCTTTTCTTTTTGATGAGTCAGGCCAGGGGTTTATCAATTTTATTAATTCTTTCAAAGAACCAGCTCCTAGTTTCGTTGATTTGTTCTATTGTATTTTTGGTTTCTATTTCATTGATTTCTGCTCTGATCTTTATGATTTCTCTTCTCCTGCTGGGCTTAGGGTTTCTTTCTTGTTCTTTCTCCAGCTCCTTTAAGTGTAGGGTTAGGTTGTGTACCTGAGACCTTTCTTGTTTCTTGAGAAAGGCTTGTACCGCTATATATTTTCCTCTCAGGACTGCCTTTGTTGTGTCCCACAGATTTTGAACCGTTGTATTTTCATTATCATTTGTTTCCATGATTTTTTTCAATTCTTCTTTAATTTCCCGGTTGACCCATTCATTCTTTAGAAGGATGCTGTTTAGTCTCCATGTATTTGGGTTCTTTCCAAACTTCCTTTTGTGGTTGAGTTCTAGCTTTAGAGCATTGTGGTCTGAAAATATGCAGGGAATGATCCCAATCTTTTGATACCGGTTGAGTCCTGATTTAGGACCGAGGATGTGATCTATTCTGGAGAATGTTCCATGTGCACTAGAGAAGAATGTGTATTCTGTTGCTTTGGGATGAAATATTCTGAATATATCTGTGATGTCCATCTGGTCCAGTGTGTCGTTTAAGGCCTTTATTTCCTTGCTGATCTTTTGCTTGGATGATCTGTCCATTTCAGTGAGGGGAGTGTTAAAGTCCCCTACTATTATTGTATTATTGTTGATGTGTTTCTTTGATTTTGTTATTAATTGGTTTATATAGTTGGCTGCTCCCACGTTGGGGGCATAGATATTTAAAATTGTTAAATCTTCTTGTTGGACAGACCCTTTGAGTATGATATAGTGTCCTTCCTCATCTCTTATTATAGTCTTTGGCTTAAAATCTAATTGATCTGATATAAGGATTGCCACTCCTGCTTTCTTCTGATGTCCATTAGCATGGTAAATTCTTTTCCACCCCCTCACTTTAAATCTGGAGGTGTCTTCGGGCTTAAAATGAGTTTCTTGGAGGCAACATATAGATGGGTTTTGTTTTTTTATCCATTCTGATACCCTGTGTCTTTTGACAGGGGCATTTAGCCCATTAACATTCAGGGTAACTATTGAGAGATATGAATTTAGTGCCATTGTATTGCCTGTAAGGTGACTGTTACTGTATATGGTCTCTGTTCCTTTCTGATCTACCACTTGTAGGCTCTCTCTTTGCTTAGAGGACCCCTTTCAATATTTCCTGTAGAGCTGGTTTGGTATTTGCAAATTCTTTCAGTTTTTGTTTGTCCTGGAAGCTTTTAATCTCTCCTTCTATTTTCAATGATAGCCTAGCTGGATATAGTATTCTTGGCTGCATGTTTTTCTCGTTTAGTGCTCTGAAAATATCATGCCAGCTCTTTCTGGCCTGCCAGGTCTCTGTGGATAAGTCAGCTGCCAATCTAATATTTTTACCATTGTATGTTACAGACTTCTTTTCCCGGGCTGCTTTCAGGATTTTCTCTTTGTCACTGAGACTTGTAAGTTTTACTATTAGGTGACGGGGTGTGGGCCTATTCCTATTGATTTTGAGGGGCGTTCTCTGAACCTCCTGAATTTTGATGCTCGTTCCCTTTGCCATATTGGGGAAATTCTCCCCAATAATTCTCTCCAGTATACCTTCTGCTCCCCTCTCTCTTTCTTCTTCTTCTGGAATCCCAATTATTCTAATATTGTTTCGTCTTATGGTGTCACTTATCTCTCGAATTCTCCCCTCGTGGTCCAGTAGCTGTTTGTCCCTCTTTTGCTCAGCTTCTTTATTCTCTGTCATTTGGTCTTCTATATCACTAATTCTTTCTTCTGCCTCATTTATCCTAGCAGTGAGAGCCTCCATTTTTGATTGCACTTCATTAATAGCTTTTTTTATTTCAACTTGGTTAGATTTTAGTTCTTTTATTTCTCCAGAAAGGGCTTTTATATCTCTCGAGAGGGTTTCTCTAATATCTTCCATGCCTTTTTCAAGCCCGGCTAGAACCTTGAGAATTGTCATTCTGAACTCTAGATCTGACATATTACCAATGTCTGTATTGATTAGGTCCCTAGCCTTCGGTACTGCCTCTTGTTCTTTTTTTTGTGTTGAATTTTTCCGTCTTGTCATTTTGTCCAGATAAGAGTATATGAAGGGGCAAGTAAAATACTAAAAGGGTGGCAACAACCCCAGGAAAAAATGCTTTAACCAAATTAGAAGAGATCCAAAATCGTGAGGGGGGAGAAAGGGGATAAAAAGAGGTTCAAAAAGGAGGAAAGAAAAAAAAAGAAAAAAGAAAGAAAAAAAAAAAGAAAAAGAAAAGAAAAGAATTTAAAAAAAAAGGAAAACACCTGAGAAAAATGTAAAAATGAAAAAATATATATATTAGATAAACTAGTAAAAAATCGTTAAAAAAGAAAAAGGTAACAGTTAAAAAAAAAAAAAAATTTACCCGAAGGCGAGAAAAGAAAAAAACAAAAAAATGAAAAAGAAAAAAATTGAATTAACTGCAAGACTAAAAAGAAAATCACAGGGAAAAAGCCATGAGTTCCGTGCTTGGCTTTCTCCTCCTCTGGAATTCTGCTGCTCTCCTTGGTATTGAAACCGCACTCCTTGGTAGGTGAACTTGGTCTTGGCTGGATTTCTTGTTGATCTTCTGGGGGAGGGGCCTGGTGTAGTGATTCTCAAGTGTCTTTGCCCCAGGCGGAATTACACCGCCCTTACCCGGGGTGAGTAATCCACTCGGGTTTGCTTTCAGGAGCTTTTGTTCCCTGAGCGCTTTCCGTAGAGTTCCGGAGGATGGGAATACAAATGGCGGCCTCCTGGTCTCCGGCCCGGAGGAGCCGAGAGCCCAGGGCCCCACTCCTCAGTGCGCCCTCAGAGAACAGCGCCCAGTTACTCCCGTCTGCCTGACCTCCGGCCGCGCTCCGAGCTCTCCGAGCCTGTGACCAGTTCAAGGTAACACCGAGCTGTGAGCTTACTGTCGGCTCTGTCTCTGTAGCCGGCTTTCCCGTTCCAATACCCGCAAGGTCTGCGACACTCAGACACCCCTGATCCTTCTGTGACCCTGCGGGACCTGAGGCCACGCTGAACCCGCGTGGGCTTTGCCCCGGTTTAGCCTCTGGAGCGATGTCCCTCAGCGGAACAGACTTTTAAAAGTCCTGATTTTGTGCGCCGTTGCTCCGCCGCTTGCCGGGAGCCGGCCCCTCCCCCCGGGGTCTATCTTCCCGTCGCTTTGGATTCACTTCTCCGCCGGTCCTACCTTTCAGAAAGTGGTTGTTTTTCTGTTTCCAGAATTGCTGTTCTTCTTCTCTTCTATCTGCCGATGGATTTTCAGGTGTTTGCAATCTTTAGATAAGCTATCTAGCTGATCTCCGGCTAGCTGAAGCAGTCTCAGCCTGCTACTTCTCCGCCATCTTGACTCCTCCTCTGCATATAAATTTTAAAATAAGTTTGCCAATTTCTTTTTTTAGCCTGTTGAGATTGCACTGGATAGCTAGGTCAATTTTGGAAAATTGCTATATTGAATTATTGGGTACTTAAATTCACAAAAAAAATATGTGGAGGAACCCATATATATATATATATATATATATATATATATTTACATACATACATATATATGTATTATATACACATCATATGCATTCTTTTCTGGATCTTCTAGAAGAAATCAACCTTATATATATACATATCTCCTCTTTAATTTCCTCCTGCAGTTTTCTCTAGTTCTCAATATGAAGGTTTTGCACATCACTTATTAAGTCTGCACCCAAGTATTTTTATTTGATTGTGACCTTCTTATTTAATTTCTTTTTCTAATTGACTTTTATATTGATCATGAATCCTGAAAATATGCTGTTGATTTCAATATAAGTTTTTTGTTTATTCTCTATCATATATAGATAGATAGATAGATAGATAGAGATAGATAGAGATATAATGGTATGTAGCACTATAGTACACTACATGCATGGAATACACTTAAACCCAGTGGAAGAGCTGCAGAGATAGGAACCTACTTGTACAGTTTCTATCTTCCCTCCTCCAAGTTAGTATAACTATTTGCCTCCGATCTTTCCTTACTACCTTCTCAGTTCCGATTTATTTATTTATTTACCTTTGGCTGAATTTCTTAGTCTATTTCATGCATGTGGGGCTCAGGGATCAGAGATATGGGTAGATAGAGTTTAAGGATGTCTTCACTGGTTACTTCCCTTATATGACTTCCTTACTCTTTCCAGCATTCTGTTTCCATTTTGTTTTTCTCGTTTTTTAAGCTGGGAAGATGGCAGACTTTCCCTCTTGTATGCCACTCTCTGCACTGCAAGTGTTATCCCCAGTTTAAAAGTAAACGAGATGGGAATGACATGTGTAGTTCTCATCACCCTTCCTCCAAGGGTACACTTCCCCGTAGAGTGCCTGCATCTGTTCATTCCCCAGGACCCTCGAGGATGTGATTTTTTGTATTGTGACCAAGTCATATAGTTGTTTTCTTCATGGAGCAGTCATCTCATAAAGGTTTAGTTTATCATACCCAAAAGAGGAAAATAGTCAAATGTCTAAAAGCAAGGAATTTTTGCAGCTTAGGTGACTTTAGAGGTCATCCAAGTGAATAAACTTAGACTCAGAGTGATTAATTGATGTTACCACAGGCACATAACTACTTAGTGATGAAAATCATTAAATAAATATATGGCCTGGTCCTATCTTAGTGAATGATGTGCCAAAAATAGCACTGTATCCTGTTCGGTTAAAAGGTGTTGAACAGTAGAGCAGGCCACTGGACAATGATCCTCATGAGGAACTAATGAATCCCCCTGAAAAGGTATTCTTAAGATACCTTAAGATATCTTATCTTAGGTATCCTAAGAGAAAGAGAGCTAAGACGAGTAGGTCTGGTCCAGTGTATTGGTGTGATTACCCAAAGTCACTTTCCTTCCAGACTCCTAAGACTCATATCTGAGTCCCGAGGCAGTTTGGGCTGTTAATACAAACAGAAAGAGTTTGGAACAGAAACCACATGGCTTTTTTAGTCTTCTAAAACAAGGTATCAAATTGACAAGTGATTAGGACATTTTCTCCATTTTTTATTAACATATTATTTGTTTGTCTGTGATTCACAGTCTTACACAATTCACAGCACTCACCATAGCACATACCCTCTCCAATGTCCATCACCCAGCCACCTTATCAGTCCCACCCCCCTCCCATCCAGCAATCTTCAGTTAGTTTCCTGAGATTAAGAGTCTCTTATGGTTTTTCTCCCTCTCTGGTTTCATCTTGTTTCATCTATCCTCCCCTTCCCCTATAATCTTTTGTTTTGTTTCACAAATTCCTTATGTCATTGAGATTATATGAGAATGATCCTTCCCTGATTGACTTATTTCACTTAGCATCTAGGCTCTTTCCATAGTTTGGCTATTGTAGACATGCAGCAGAGTTCCACTTTAAGCAGCAGTGTGTGCAGGAACAGAGGTTGTTAGAAGAAAGGGCAGTGGTATCTCTAGGATTTGGCAGTATCAAGTGGAGACAATCTGGAACAAAGAAAGGAGGAATGTCACTGGAGAAATTTGGTTTTGAGCACACTGACAAGGACCCTTAGAAGTAAGAGTTTCTCAGGGACCTCAAAGCCAAGCCTTAATTGGTGATATAAGATGCATGAAACATACGTGTTTACTATCAGTGTGACCCAATTTCAAATTTCTTGCTGATATGGCCTAGTAAGCATAGGTTACAAATATATATATTAGTCAATTGACCAAATACAGTTGTCAATAGGGGGGATTAGGATGAACAGACAGAAAAGATACAAGGGATACTATTAAGCAAAGGAAATATTATATATAAAGACATGATGGTAAGAATAGGCAAATATAATTAGAAGCAGTGTCTTTTGGTGACAAAAGTTTCCCATACAACATATCCACACCTTTAGGCCATATCAAAAATGACCAGCATTCATTCCAATACATAAGTATCCTGCTACTCAGATATCTTTATTGGTATAAACATAAATTTCATATGCATGGAAAATATGAAATTCAGTCAAAGAAAGGCTAGAGACACATTCTTTAATATTTCAAAATGTAGGTGGAAATGCTTTATTTGTAGCAATATGAACACTATTCATGTAGGTCAGTAATGGAGTTCATCACTGAAGCAGGGAGACCACTATGGGAATCAAGGGAATTTAAGCCTGCATATGTGGACACTGTGGAAGCTACTCAATGGAAGAGGCTTGAATATGAGGCTATAGCGTTCAGATTCCATTCAGTAGGCAGTAGGGATATTTCTGCTGTTTCCTGAGCAGGGGGACAGTGTGATAAGTATGCTGCTGGGAAGAGATAACATTAGTTCAGTATGCAATGTGAAGGAAGGAAAGAGGTCCCTGAAGCTTTTTTGGTGACTCATAAAAGAGATAGGACCAGGACTGGGATGGTGGCAGTAGGAGTGAGTACAGAAAGCATAAATGTTGAGACCTGGGGATGGGATACTATCATGATTAGTATCATAGCTTCTGAAAAGCAAGACTGCACACCATTCATCTTTGTATCCCAGGAATCAGCACAGTACTGGTGCATAGGGCAAGTGGCAGCCAAGATGATTTCTAGAACATTTCTGTGTTTCTTATAATCATTTTTCCCTTTCCTCATGAAGATGCTTTGCTTTTCATATGGTGCTTGTTTGTGAGCACAGAGGCCAGAAAATAATTGGGGGGTGTGCAGTCTCTGCCATGTGTTTGTCTAGTGCTCTTAAAAGGGAACACATTTCAAAGATCCCTACATCCTTTTTTTTCTGCCATACTTTTAGTTTCTGTCTCTCTGGTGCTTCCACCAGAGTTTTGTCATCCATGCATTTGGTTCTGCCTTGGAATTTTCATAGCAAGACAGTTCTATCAACACCCTTACCTCCTATTAAATGAATATCTAAGATGTTATTTTCTGGCAGCTTATCTGATCGTGCTGAGATCAGAGGCACTGTGATTTTCAGCAATAGGAGGTTTGATTCCAATATGACATACAGTAGGGCTCCAGCATCATCAGAATCTCCCTGGTGGCACACTGCCAGCCAAGCTGGCCTCATCCGACTTTCTCTCAGCTTGCTGCCTACACACCCTCAGTAGCCTTAACATCAGGAAAATTCACACACACACACACACACACACACACACAGAAGAACGGGCTAGGAGGATAAAATAATCACTTAGAATCCATGAACTGAGATAATAGAGTAATGATTATGGATTGAATCATTTGGTTTTGCTATCAGTGGACCATTGTTGTTGTTGTTTTTTAAAATTTTTTAAGTTTTATATTTTTTAAATTTTTGTTTATTTTTTTAAATTTATTTTCACTGTTCCAGAATTCCTTGTTTATGCACCATACCCAGTGCTCCATGCATACATGCCCTCATAATACCCACCACAGGTTCACCCAACCCCCCATTCCTCTCCCCTCCAAAACCCTCCGTTTGCTTCTCAAAGTCCACAGTCCCTCATGGTGAAATCATGAGCAACTGTGAACCACTGTTTTTGAAGTGCTCACCTAACTACAGCCAAAAATCTCCCTCTGATGAGATGGGGATATTACTTCATGGCTAACCTTAGCACTGGCATCAATTTGCCGGCACCTGCACTACCATCACCACTGTCATCATTGCAGCTGTTTTTTGTTTTTTGGTTTTTGGTTTTTGTTTCTTGTTTTCCTGCATGCACAGAGGTAACCTCTCTTGTGTAAAAGACTGTGTTTCAGTACAGCATCATTAGGGAGTCTCTCTATTAAATATGAACCCCCAGGTAGGTCAGTGAAGGCACTATCACTGATTCAGGAAAACACTATAAGTATGAAAAAATAATGAGTCTGGATGTGCAGAAGGTGCTCTATGGAGAAAGGTCTCAAATACTGAGCCCTACATATAGAGAAGAAGGCTGACTATCCAACTAAAGATCATATAACAGAGAGATATGGTACTAGAGATGATCATCAGTTCACTTCTGCTCACCTTCCCTGATCTACTCATACATCAAAATGGGAGGTCCTGTATATCAAGTGATCCCGAACCACATCACAGCTAATGGACCTAACCAATGACAGTCTCTCTACCAGAAATCAGAATGGGAACACAGAGACTAAGACAAGGAGACATGAGCTGAAAAGTAGTCTACCCAAAGAGACTACTTTGAATTGACCCTGAAGAGGCCATGGGAAAACAGGAGAAAAGGAGAAACCAGACTGCAGGGAGAGCATGAAGCAGATATGCAAAGAACGACAAGGATTAAAAAAAAAAAAAAAAAATCGCACAGCTCCAAAATGAAAGCCAAAGTTCTTGCAGCCTTTGCAGTTCCCCAAAGGACTAACAATACTTTCTACAATTGGGTTCCATTGGAAACTGTTGGGATAAATGTATTCTTACCTGAACTTCTTCACATGGGATTCTTTCCTTATTAATAAAAATTCATTAACTAAAGGAGAAACTTTGAAATTTATTGGTGTACCATATGAAAGAAGGGAAGACCATGAGAAATTAGTCTTCCTTCCGGTATTACAAACTCCTGAAAGAAAAGAACCATATGTAATTAGCTATTATATTTCCCTAAATGCTTAACGTAATGCACAGTATGTACTTGGTAAATGTTTGTGTTTGAAATCAGTTGTTTCTAAGCCACTGAGATGAGTATGTGTATGAATGAATACCAATCCACTTTGTTAAGTTGTTTATTTCCAAGTTGAAGAAACTGAAGGTTTTGAAGTCTGGTGAAAACATAAATATACAAAGATGAAGACAAACAAAGATATACCCCATCAGAGTAAGGGAAGGTCCGAACCTCTTTCTTTTCTGAATCAACACAGCATTTCACATGTTGCTGAGCATAGGGCAGCACTCGGGAAATAGGTTTGTGGTCTGTGATTAACTTTAAAATGCACACCAGTGGTCCCAATTGATCTCACTTTAGAATGAAATGTTTCCTGAAACAGATCTAGAAATGGACCATTGCTCACTGCCACTATCCCTCTACCTCATCTAAGCAACCACCACGCTTTCCCTCCTAATACCCCAATGGCTTCCCTCTCCACTCATTCCAGTTCCTGTTCAATATCATGCTTTCTAGAAAACCTTCCTTGCCCACACAACAAAAAGTGTCACCCCATTTTTCTCCCTCTACTCTATTTTTCTACACTGTGCTTATCACCTTCTGATACTACATGTATCTAATTCTAATAGTTTATTTGTTAGTTGTTTTCTCCAGTAGGATATATCTTTCATATAAGAGGATATCTCTCTGGTTTGTTCACTATTATAACCTCAGAACTCAAGATAATGATTAGCACATTATGGATGCCCAATAAATATGCTGAATGGATGAACAAATTTCCTCTAAAGAACCAAAAGGTCCTTGAGGAAAAACTGTATTGATACAGTACTTTCTCCTTAGCAGGTACTCAGTAAGTGCTTATCATTACATAAATTTTAGGCATTATCATACTCTTCTTAGACTTGTGAATTCAACAGTCTGAGACCTTGCCACAGACATGCTTAAGAACACTGGGTAACTTGAAATGGATTTTGAGATCTGTATGAAAAACAAAGCTTGGAGGGAGACAAACCATAAGTGACTCTTAATCTCACAAAACAAACTGAGGGTTGCTGGGGGGTGGGGGGTTGGGAGAGGGGGGTGGGTTATGGACATTGGGGAGGGTATGTGCTTTGGTGAGTGCTGTGAAGTGTGTAAACCTGGCGATTCACAGACCTGTACCCCTGGGGATAAAAATATATTATATGTTTATAAAAAATAAAAAAATATTAAAAAAAAGAAAAACAAAGCTTGAGAATAACAGATCATGTCAATCTCCTGGAAACATTAACAGAAAGGTATTACATAATGATGACTGAGGATGACTCAAAGAACATGCCCCTCTTTTTCACCACCAGATCCGGGTTTATATCCTTTTCTAGAGCAGGACATGTGTGCTGTCCTCTCCGCCAACCACAGTCACTTAAGCATAATAATCTGATCCTTCATCCTTGACATGTGTTCTCCCCAGGGCTTTAATGGCTCATAAGTCATTTTACTACCACCCCAGCTCACTCACCTGGGAGGTAGGAATTTTATCACTCATGAACCAGGAAAATAAAAAAGAAGTAATACTGCTTCAACTCCCAAGGCAGAGGTTCTCGCCTACGCTGCACATGAAAGTCCTTCGAGAAGCTTTTACAAGTCTCAGTTGTCAGACTGCCCTGAGCCCAATGAAATCAGAACCCCTGTAGGTGTGGCCCAGGCATCAGTATTTTTTAAAGATCTCCTGGGAATTCCAATGAGAAGTCAGGGCTGAAAACACTGGAAAGACACTGTCTTTTGGGGAAAGGGGGCGGAATCTCCAGGATTCAGCATAATATAGGGCTATTCCATCCAAGTTTCATACAGTCTGATGAGGAAATAGATAGAGATTAACTTTCCTGAATGACTAGGTGACTATTTCTCTTTCAGATTCCAAGCAGAAACAACAGTTTTCCCTTTCATTTCATAGATTTTTATTTTCCCAACAAATATGACTGTAGACTACATGATATGGCCACAAATGATATATACACATGTGAGCACAGAACCCTACATGTAATATCTGTTTTCTTATCTCTATCCCTACCTTTACCTACCTTTCCCCTCCTTCTCAGGACCAGCATTTCTACCTCTTTCTCCACAGACATCTATATCCATATCCAGAACAATATTATTGGGTTGGCTGGAGACAACAATGAGAAATTCCTGAAATTTCTCTCTAGGGTCTTAGAGAAAATACTGTGGGGACTTTGCCCCATAACTCTAACCCACCTCTAAGTTCACCTGCATCAGGAACCACCTGGCATGCTGAAACCAGCACTCCTCCTATATATACATCATTCTATTTCTATTTAGGTAGGTGTTTTTGTTTTGTTTTGTTTTGTTCCCCCGCCCCCCTAGTATCACAGGAGTTTACCCAACCTCCATATAGGGAAGGTTAGAAGTGTCAGGGATTCAATGACCCCAAGGCCATCTCAACCAATAAGAGATGGATCAACCCCAGCTTCCCTATTCTTAATTCTGAAGCACATTCAACATAGGCTCTCAGAAGTCCCCAAGAGGACTGAGCTACAACTGCCCACAGCAATTAATGCATCCTGTTTATCTCCTGTACCTTCCCTGTGTAACTATTCTCATTCTCTGTCTTGTACTTCCCAGAATAATTTGTCAAATAAACTACCTACACCCAATTTCTTATTTTATGGTCTGCATTTTCAAAGAACCCTAAATAAAACAAGTTTCAGACTCTGTTATCCTGTCTTTCTCTACTTCCTCCTATCAAATTTCACTTCCCAGAGGGTCAAGAATTATAGCAGATTAAAGAAGAAGAAAAATATGCACTATCAGAAAGAAAAGTGAGATTTCCAGGCTCTCTTTTCATTTATCAGCAGTACTGGATTGGAGAAGGTGGAGAAAACTAGAAAACCAAAATGTCTTTAGGTTGGAAAGGCTCAGAACCAGATTCCATGCATGAGCAGCCCCAGGAAGCCACTGGAATCTCCTATGGTTGGAGGATGATATGGATTCCATACTTACTCATCGTAGACACATTCCATTGTGTCTTTCTCTGAGTCAACAGGAACGGCAGTAAAAGTTTAAGCGCTTGCTGGTCTTTGTGGCAAAGACCATTTCTTAGGCTAACAAAGGATAATAGGAAAGTTTCTAGCCCTCTTAGTGAGGAGACTGAAGTTCCACTGAGAGCAAATTGAAGTTTGCTGGGAGCCTCAGTTAAACAGTAGCTTAAAGTTCTGTCTGACACACCAATTCCAGAACATGAGACATAAGCTCCAGCTGAATCTAAGTTCTGACACAATTATAGTCAATTGTGCAGAAGTTCACAGGTTTATTTAAAATTTTATCTAAAACACTACACATTCAAACACAAATGCTTGACATTTAGTATTTTAAATATCTAGCACATCATATTATTCCTAAATGTCAACCTAGCAATAATCTTTATAATCACATCCTGGCTCTAAAATAATTTTGGAAAATTTAGTTGGTACTGATGAAAATGTGGAGAAATAGAGACTTTCCTACTTTGTTAGGAGTGTATGTGTATTGGTGCAATTTCTGGAAAGCAATTCAGCAATAGCTATAGAAAATGAATGTGCACTAGTTCTTGGGATGGGAAAAGCAATGATATAAAAGTTAAATGGAAGCAAGATAGTGAAGTGGAAAGAATGTGGATCTGGGTTAAACTTATGACTTCATTGTGTGACACTGAATACATCACTTTAATCTCCTGATCTTCACTTTCCTCACCTCTAAACCAGGAAACACAATTCCTACGTTCTTTACCTGTTGTGAAAGTTAGAAAAAGTGCACAAAAAGTACTACTCTAGAGTCTGTCACTTTAGCAGAACAAGTTAGAGATGAGGGAATTTTTGCCTTTAAGGAACAACAACAAAAAATGTAGTGTAACAAAGGCTGGGTAGAACCTAAGAAAATAACTCAAAAGTTATTACGGTTGTTGAAGGGACTTAAACTGTCATGGGGAAAGATTTGAGCAGGAGGACTAAGACCTTACATGTATTTGTGAGAGCTTTATAGATACTTTTTATTTTCTGAAATAAAATAATAAAAAGAAACTACCAAGCAGATATAATATTCATGATAGCCCACACATCTTAAATTAATATATTTTTTTTAATTTCTTAAATCTTGCTCACCAGAAACTTTTGAGTATCCCTCCTTGATTTCAATAAAAATGCTTTGGTTATTGTTGCTGTTACTTTATCTAATCCATCATCCAAACATCTAATGCCTTTCTGAGGTTGGAAGTGTTGGGGATTAAATGACCCCAAGGGCAACCTCAACCAATAAGAGATGGGTCAACTCCAGCTTCCCTATTCTCAATTCTGAAGCATTCACTTCAGAAATGTTCCTTTTCTACCGTATGGATTTCAACAGAATTCTTTTTTTTTTTCATGCACTGTTTTTATTTTTTTTTAAATCAGGCATACTGCATGCAGCATGATATTCAATAATTTATAAATTTAGGAATATTTGAGTTCAACAGAATTCTTAAAGAGTAACTTGTATGTTTCAGGTGTAAGAATTTGAGCAAGCAATATTTAACTATCCTGTCCCTATACCATCATAGGTCCAGGAATTGCCCCCAAATTCCCTTTCTCAATACTTACACAAATTCTCAAATCTATCCATAATAATTGCATATCACAGAAAATTAGAACAACATTTATTTCTAGTATGGCTTTATCAGCAATTTGCCTACCCCAATCAGATATACACACAGGCATTTAACATTTATCAAACACCTACTACAGGAGTCTGGTAGGCTCTGTACTAGTCAGGGTTCAGACAGGGAGGCAGAAGCATTGTGCTTGCTGTGGGATAAGGACTTGATCAGAAGAATTAGAGCTTACACAATTATGAGAGTAGCTGAAAAAGAAAACACTTGGAGGAAGACTTAGGAGAAAAGACACTAACTCATCCTCCTGAAGTACTGGTGCAAGTAGACAAGCTGGGCTTCTGGGGAAATCTGAGAAGCCAGGTACAACCAGCAGCAGAAGTTTGCGAGGTATGGTCTCTGTGTAGCTACTGTTCCTGTGAGTCCATAGCCAAGCATCTGGTAGAAATACCCGGATAACAGGCCCAGCAGTTGGAAAGAAGAGTTGGATGTAAAATAGGAGAGAATGAGTACAAGCTGGGCACCTCTGTCCATGTTTGTCCCCCACTCTGAATCTTGTAGAAGCTCCTGTTTTGGCCAACTATAACCTGAAACCATTCAGGAAAGGAGATTCTTGGAAGTGTTGTACCCACCTAGATGAGCCAATCCAAAAAAGTTCAGACCTTGTCACTTTCTCATCCATATATAACTTTTTAACTGTATAAGATTTCCAAATCAGGGTAACAGAAAATGATGCTTCTACCTAAAATGATGCAACTATCCTTAATATAATTAACAATACATAGCATTACCTCCCTTGGGTATACACCAAGTAACCTCTTTGTCCAGTTGTAAATATTGTTCATTCTTCTGAGTCACAATCCTTTGATACTATGCCTTAAGCAGTATTAACATGTTTTATGTTGAAGCATATGAGAATGGGAAAAAGAAAAATGAAAGAAAAGAAATAGTATTTTATATATATATATATATATATATATATATATATATATATATATACACACACACACACATATATTTACAATGAAGTAAGGAAGAAATAACTGCTAGGGTCTTTATTTCTGTAAATTGTCAGGCTATCATAATGGATTTATAACTTCCCACTTCCATTGCCCATCTATCCTCTCTTTATGCTCAGCAAAAACCTTGAGTGGTCATGATTCTTTGCCTTATGGCAAGGTGACCAAAACACTTGTTCCTTCAAGGTCTGTTTCATTAGGAGACGTTCCTCTATTGAGTTGTTATTGTATTTCATTAATATAAACATAAAACATGGAGGAACATTGAGGCATCCAGAGAACTTCTTGCTTTCCAGACATGCTTCTCCCTGCCCACATTGTGTTGAAGCAGCCCAATTTCTCCTTGATAATCATGATCAACAACATCTCTAATGCAATGACCTTCTTCTTTTCCTGCTAGTTCACTAGAAGGAGGTAACAAATGACCAGGTAATAGTCTCAACTTCTAGTTTAGTGTGCCTTTGTACATCCCCTGTAAAAACAGGCTTCCTGTCTTCAGTAAGAATTCTAGATCAACAGAGCTCAAAGTTGTAGAAACAAATTTTGCCAGTGGATTATTACGGGTAACAGGAAGAACTATTTCCATTTGTCACAGATTCATAGCATACATTTATCCTAAAGAATTACACTAGTCCTGAAAAATAGTGCTAAACACATGGCACTATAACTGAGTTCTCAAAAGGACAGTCTACCATTCTCTCAGATCAATTACTTCAGGGTGATAATGATCACAGACTAGTGAATTTGGTATTTAATAATTTCCATGATAGGAAGCAATACTGTATGGAAAACTTTAATACTGAATAAGGCATTTTGGAAATCTTTGAGTGGTAATTTTGACAGAACCAAAAACAGATAAGATAAATTCATATCCAGGATTTATATCTATTCTACTGAAGGCAAAATGCTATTCCTTCCATGATGTAAGTGATCCAATGTAATCAATCTTCCACCAACAGGTTGGTGATGTCCCTTGAGAGTACTGACATGTTGTGGCCTCAGTGTTGGTCTCTGCTGCTCATAGATTGGGCACTTCGCAGTCTCTGAAGCCAAATTGCTCTTTGTGAGCACAAGTCTATATTGCTGAGCCCACACATTTTCTCCATTTCTGCCATCATTGTCACCTTCATCATGAGCCTACTAGGCAGGAGGAGGGATGGCTGTAGAAAGACGGTGACTAGTATCCTAACATGAGTCATCATGTCCACCTGGTTATTAAGATTCACCTCTGCTAAGGTTACTCTTTGGTAAATAATCACATGGGACACAAATATTTTTATCCTCATGACCCTTTTGAAGAGTTCTATCCACATATTACCTCTGAGTTACCGGACATAATTTTTCCTTTGTGTTCCTTCCAGGTCTCTGACTACTCAAACCATCAGCTACTACCCATGAATCAGCACAGATCCATATATTTGGCCATTTCTCCTAGACAAAATGAACAACCAGATGCACTGTTTTAGAACTGAAAGAGGGACCAGATGCAGTCTAATTTCTCCCTCTCCTTGGAAGGGATATTGTTGAGAGACAAATCCGGACAGCCTTGGGGGCTCATCTCCTTCCACTTTTGGAAGCTTAGCAGAGAGCTGGCTTAACTCCATTGAGCCAGCCTGCAGAGATAACGCCTTTGGCTTATTTTAGGATTCCATTTAGCAGGCAAGGTTGTTCACTGAGCCCTCCATATGTAGACCTTCATCTCTTTTATGTATCTTTACTAGCATTTCCTGAATACTGTTATACTTCTTTTTACTACAAGTAATCAGGCACTCTCTACCTCTTCTTAGGCTAACTTATGTAATGGGGTGAGTAAGCATGAGTTCTTTTTTTCACATTTAGCTTTCTGGCTAAAGAAAGATTGTGCTGGACTTCACAGAATAATGAAAATTCAGGGGACTGAATGTATTCTACAACTTCTCTGATTTTTTTCTCATAATAAAACCTATATCATATCTACACTCTATGGTACTATGCTGAACACTCTTGACCCCTTTCATAGCAGAAAACTCAATATGCTACAAACCACTGGGTGGCTAAAAGCTTGGTCAAATTAACATGTTCCTGCGTTTTCGTGGGAAATAATTCTTACATCCTTGCACATATCTGTCTAGGAGAGTGTCTACTTCCTACTTAACAAATCCCAAACAACATGATGTCATCAACATCGTGAACCAACAAGACAAGATGTCCTTTAGAATGGAGAGGCAGGATGTTCCTGAGAAAAAGGGATAAATAGTTAATATGATTCTATAATAGAGAAGTGTATTGCTAGTTACCAGCTGAAACCAAACTGCTTCTGGTGATCTTTAATAATAGGTATACTAGGTTACTAGCTGAATAGTAAATTCCAAGGGAGTGTGTTGGTTAGATCGAGTAAAGAAACCATATCTGCAAGAAGTTAAAGATGGATTCCCCACCATCTGATTAAGTTTGTGGTAATCCACTCTCATTTTCCAAGATCTGCCTGCCATCTGCATGCTCCAAAAAGACAAATTGGATGGGGATGTAATAGCAATCACCACCCTTGCATCTTCCTGGTCCTTGGTGGTAGGGAAAACCAAAACAAAAACAAAAAACTCTTCAATCCCACCAGTAATACAGTACTGATTATGAGTTGCTGATTTAGTAGAAAGAAGTTCTAGACAGGTTTCCATTTTGCCTTTCCTATCATAAAAGACTTCACTCCATACATCAGGGAACCAATATGGGGATTCTACCAGCTGCTTACTTGTTTATTTCAACTATACTTTACATGACCTGGAAAATAACTATTGTTTGACATAGACTACCAGTGTCCCATTTGTCAATGACAACAGGATAACTGATGCCTTTAAATCTAGTCATATCAGAGTTCTATTGCTATATTAATGGTGTATTCTTCTGGAACCACATCTAGTGGTACCAATATTTGATTCGGTGTTCAATTAGTAGTGATATAGGATAAAAGGTTTATTATAAAAAATAGACTTTATATAACTGTTGGAGGAGCTGGAGTAGTAAAGATCGGCAGGAGGAATGGAGGATTTGAAGAAGTGACTAATTAGTCTTTTCGTAACACTTAGGTGAAAAAGATGGAGCTTTCAGGGAAATCTGATAAACTAGGTTTCTTCAGTCACTGAAGTAGAACTCCAAATAGGAAATTCTTCGTGAGGAAGATAGAATCTGCTGCACCTGTGTAGCTACTAATTCGGTGCAACTATAGCCAAGCATCTAGTAGTGTGCCTGGGATCACTGCAGGTCAACAGAACAAGAAAACAAGAGGAAGAGTGGACTCAGAATGAAAAAAAAATACAAGCTAGAATTTTCCAGGCAGTTTCATGTTTTTCCATTACCATATCTGGCCCTGAAGTTATTCAGAGAAAAATGACTCGGCTTCAGTTCCACTTCTCAAATTCTATGCAAGTTCCTCTTTTGAGCAACTCTAATCTGGAACCATGGAGAAAAGGGGTTCTGTGAGTTGTAATTCCCAGCTTGACCAAGTTGACAATAGAACAATCCGACATAATAACATTGATTCACGATATGAAAGAGAAGGGGGAGCCAGCAGAAAAGGCTAAGAGAGAACAGTCAGTGAGGAGATGCGAAAATGAAGAGGATGTAGTTTATTAGGCACCATATACACAAAAAGTTCCATAAAAAAGGAGTCATCAGTAAGGAAAAGTGTAGATGAAAGCTCAAAGAAAATGAATTCCAAGAACTGGTCACAGGATTAGAGGACATGAGAATCTTTGTGAATCTTCAGGAGAGTGGAGTGTTGTTGGTAGTGGTGGTACAAGGAGTTTCACTACAAAAAGTTGTAGAGAAATGGAATAGTAATATATACAAATATGAAATCATTATGTTGCACACATAAAATTAATATAGTATTATATGGCAATCATATACAAATTAAAATGCACACATAGACAAAATACATACATACATACATACTAAAATGCTTAAAAAATTAAAGATTATCAGGATATTTTAACTTTTTCCCATAACTCCACATTATTTTTCTCCATCTGTCTAAAATGACTAAATCATTTCCTATATTCAAGTTATTTTTACCTTTACATTGTATATCTTTTAAGACTTAATAGTAACATTTGATTTATGATTGTCCATAACAATTGCTGTAATATAAAAAATGGAGTAGTAGATAAGGATTTGCTTTAGATCAAGGAAGTTTATTTTTTTACTTATTTATTTATTTAAATGCAAACTCCTATGGTATTTTTATTTTTGGATGCTGATTAAATAGAGAGGCAATAATTAATAATTAAGGAAGGGATGAGAAATAATTGAAGGAGCATAGGCAAAGGAAAATGGAATGCAGTACATATGTAAAGGGGTTTGCCTTATTAGGCATATGGGCAGTCGATCTACTTTACACCAGGAAGGAAAGCTGAGCACAAATGCAGGTAGATTGGCAGATTTGCTGTTTGGGGGAAGAAGAGGCCATTCCTTTGTCGTTGCTTCTACTTTCTCAGTGAAAAAAAAAGTCAGGGTCATTAGGTGAAAACGACAAGGGAAGAAGGAATTAGAAGTTTCAGGAAAGATAAGAAATGATGAAATGGCTGTATAAATATAAATTGACTAAGGGAATCATAGTTTCGTGCTTGGTAGAGCCTCTTGTTAGATTTGTGGGTGCAAATTTAAATTGAGACCAGTCACTTTGTTTTGTGTTTTTCTGCAGCCATGTTTCCTATTGAAGTACAGAGGGCATCTTCCTAGTCTTAAAATAATTTGGCTTTATTTTTTCCAAGAATGGAATGTTACTCCCACTAAATTCAATCTCAATGGGGATTTATGAACAAGTACCTTACATAGTTATTGAACCAGGAATGGAAGGTCAGGACTCCACGTTACTCTTTCCATCTTTCTCTCTCTCCCAACTAGATTTTTTCTTTCCTTTTTCACACTTGGTAGAAAATGGTTGCCCCAGCCCAGGCAGCTTAACCTCCCAGTGGCAAAGTCTAGTGGTGGGTAACTGCAGGCTCTATGTACCATTCCAGATTGCTAAGGGGAAAGAAATCAGATTACCTTAGCTTGGTTCGGCCCTTGGCAGAGAAATGTCTGAGGAGGATAAATTCACAAAGAAGGAAATTCACTGACCCAATTCCTAAAATCCTCAAGAAGAGTAGTTTGATATGGTTCTGGCAATTTATGGGCAACCCAAAACCTTTAGTACTGCAGAAGTGGAATATTGAAGTAAACTTATATTTCCTAGAACTTCTTGTAATTATGGAATTGAGTTTTAGGGGTAGAAGTGATTATGAAATAGTTATTTTTGCTTTCCAATGAGTCCCAGTAGACTTCTAATCTTGCATCAGTACAGCTGAAAGTTAAGGAATAGCTGTCATCTAAAATGAAATGAAAGTAGGCAGAAGATGGAGCTACTTTCAAGAAGAAGTTTATTTATTTAAGCAAAAGTTATGAGTCAAGCTTTTAAGGTCAGAACAGGTTAACATACTTTGTTAATACTGAAGACTGTCTTTTGCCATATACCTTTAAATGAATATTTGTTTTGAGTTTATCTTTTTAGTTAAAATAAATAAGTTTTGCTTTGAGTAGGAAGTCATATGGGACAGTAGAAACAAGAGGATAGAATTAAGAAATTTGGTCTGTCTAGTCCTGGCTTGGCACTATCACCTGTCTGGCATTTATTAAGTTGTCTGAGCCTTCTGAAATACCATATCTTCAAGGGTTCCTCCAGTTTCAAATCCTGTGATCTGAGAAATTCCCTGAGAGAATGGTCCTGGGAACATAGTAATCTCAGTAAGATACAAGGACTTTTGGTAGTGCTCATACTTAATTTGAAGTACTGTTGCATCCAGCAACATCCAACAAGTAAAACAACCCAGAAGCCTGTTTGAAGCACACAGTGCTTATGCTGTGATTTCTGAATAAATAACAAAATTAAATGGTGAAAGCCCCTGTATTTGATTTAGATTAATGGCAGTGGGACAACATTATATATTTAAGGTGTGAAATCATCTTAGAAATACAAAGAATTTTTATCTGTTTGGTCTTTTGTTGTTTCTTAATGAAATATTATGAGTTTTAGCAATACAAGACAATAAAATATAATTTTTAAAAAGTACAAGACTTTTCTCCCAGTACCATGAGAGCAAGGATGCATTTTTAGCAGGCATAATGCTGATTTAGCAAGTAACTGCACTGATTTTCTAAAGCATATAAGAACAAATAGGAGAGATATCTAAGGGTCTTCAAAAATGTGGGATGAGGATGGTTATTTGAATCCCAATGCACTAAAAGAAGTATCTCCTTACACTACCATTCAAAAATGCAGATGTACAAGTATACCATGTTGTTTTTTTAAATTTAAAAAAAAAAAAGTAGTTTCTCAAGATACACAAGAAAATCAGACCACATGTGTTCTGAAAAGACTTAATTTATCCTCTTGGCTACAACTACATCCAAAACTATGTCTGCCCAGCATCTCTGCTATTATTGAAGACAACCATGGTAAAACAGCTCCACAGCTAGCCTCAAGAATATAACTTCAAGTTAGAAAATACTCATTCACCAGCCCTTTCTCTGTATTAAGTTAAAGCTGGTAAAACTATTAGGTATCAGAGTTCTCATGGAAAGTGCCCTGAAACATGTAAAGTGCTATTTGAAAGTAATGTGAGCATTATTTAGACATATGTGGCCAGTAAACCTCATTTTGGTTCAAGTCAGAGGGAATCAGACAGGCAAGGTGGGAGAGACAAGAAGGACCTAACCCAGGACTGATAACGACTGTCTCCAAAGGTATATTCCTTGGAAAGCAGCCAAGGTCCTGAGAAGCAAGAAACTGGAGAGTCTTCCAAGAACACTCCATCACAGTGGTAACTCAGGAATGTGTTGAAACATTGGATGGATGCCCCAATCTGCTCTAGGATCAGGAGAAAGTGAAGCAATAATATAAACATTTGTTAGAATGACTTAAATGAGCTGAAAGATGATTTTTGAATATAGGCAGGCCACATGACAATCTGAACTGCATATGTAAATAAAGCCACAAAGCATTTTAGCATTGCAATGCTGAATCAATAACCACAGACTAAGGTATCATTTTTCTGTATGATAGTCCAACCATGTATTGGGCCACTGCCATATATGTGAAGATGATTACCAATCCCTGCCAAGTAGAGGAAGTCCTTTTATAATGATGGACTAAAGGTACTAAAGAACTTTAAGATATTGAAAGTGGTTTCAATAAACATTGAACTCTGGACAGGAAGGCTATCGTAATAATTATAATGATAAAACTACTGTAAATTTATACTAATTGGCCGACTTCATACCTTCTCTAATGAAAGAACCAGTTTTCACATACATGAAGGGGTGAACACCTAACTTTGTGACTGACCTAGATTTCAAGGATGGGGAAAAGTATTCAAAGGCATTCTAGTCATAGGATAGTTGGATAGGAAAGGAGGAATGGAGGTATCTTTTTCCTATTTTAGAGGATTCGGGGGTTTGTTTTGCTTTGTTTTGTTTTGGCAAGGCCCTCTTTCTGTCCATGAGAAACAAATATTCCACTCTAGCCTGCAGTCTCTTCCTGACTTAATGGATGCTCTATCTCACTGAGGAGTAAGTCATGAGCCCAGCAGGGTCTATGATTATATGTTGAGAAAAGTAGCACATGTTTGGATGAGTTATTTTCTTCCTAGCCCCACCCTCAAATCCTGTGGGAAATCCACAGCCAGAACTATGAATCATTTCCTATAGTTCCAAGAAGGTATGGCCTGCAGTATTTAATATAGGATAAATTCTTCCTTGTTGTATTGTTTTCAGTCATTTCACAGCTTCTTGAGTTGAAAGATTGGTTAAGTTTACCTAATTCTCCAATTCCAACAAGAAGAAGTTAGGAAAGAATGCCAGGCTGAATCATCCACTGCTGATTCTCCAAATTAATAAAAGGTGAAGCCAAGCTGGTGCTAATGAGTGTTCATGTCTAAACAGAAACTATGTCATTTCTGCATCCAGCAAACATTTGCTATGTGAACAATGTTATTTGATACTCCATTGATTATCCCTGCTTTTCATCATCATTTTTAGATTTGGGTGTGTTTCTTCTCCTATGCATTAGGAGAACTTCTTTACTAGAAGAGAGTGGGTGAAGCCTATCTCATAGATCTTTGATACCTGTGACTCACCACCCTCTTCCAAGAGACAATATTAAATTTCCCAACTCCTCAATGATTCCTATGTGACTGCTGTTATCACTGCTTCACAGAGTTCCAACTCTTCTTTGCCTCCTTGTGTTCTTCATTTGTGAAACACACGGGCAGGCGCAGGCATGTATGCGTTCATACACACATACACTATGAAGAACACTTTACACATATTTCTTATTTACCCTTCTGCATAACCCTTGAGCTAGGTACTATTTTTACCCTTTTATAGATAAAATTCAGTGGATCAATGTGCCATACCCACACAGATAACAAGTGGCAAGCTGGATTTGGCCCAAATTGGTGTTTTTAACCACCCCACTCTCTTAATTGTCCTCTGAAATATGTTGGCTGGGCTCTTATTTATCAGGGAGAAACTTGGGTCTAGAGAGATGAAACCAACTTTCTCAAAAGCCCAAGACTTCCTAAATCTTTGACTGGAGGTTTCTTCCTGATTCAGTGTTGCTTTCTTTATTCCTATTTAACTATTGAGGCTCTTAGAAAAGAGTATGCTATTACCACAAAGGTACAATATATGTTACTAAACATAGCCAGAAGTAATTAAATAACAGCAGCCTCTTTTTTCTGCATTATACAGATCAATAATCTGTACAGTAATCAGTAATCACAGGGAAAAAATGTATGTGACTGTGGACAAACATCAAGGAAGACCTGGCTAGGTGTTCTGACAGATTTCAAGGAAGACAGCTATTCCCTTTCTCTCTCCCAATAACCTCTGAAACAGAAGTGTTGCTTTTCTTAAGTAAGACAAGGCACATTTGCTTGAGGCAGTTACTGGGATCTGAGTGATATGAAATAGGACACTAGGAATCATTTATGTGGTGAATCAGCCAAAGGGCTAAATGGGCAGCCCAATGTTTCCTGAGAGGTGAAGGGAGAGACATTGTTCATCTTCCTGCAAGCAGAAGAAACGTCTCAGAGTTGACCTTCTTCCGTGTGTGTGTGTGTGTGTGTGTGCATGTGTGTATTTCTGTGTATGTGTACACATGCACGTGTGTGCATAAGTTCTAAGGGTAAAGAGGTATAGAAAGAGAAAATACAAGAACTATCTGAGGCAAAGAAAACTCATCTCTGCCATGGTTTGTCTTCAGGGAATTTGTGATTCTTTCAACATTTTTGTTTAGGATTTATTTTGGTATATAAAATTCCATAATTAAATGGGCAGAGCAGAGTATGTTAGGACATGAGACAAGAATCAACTTTAAGAGATAGAAATGTCTAATTATGGAAGCAATGATTTTTTTCACACATTTTGCTTTACAACACATTATTTCTATAGTACTTACCAACAACTTTCATATGTCTATGAAGTCTGTGCTAAAACCACACATGCACGTGTGCACACACACACACACACACACACACACACACACACACACACACACCATTCAAGACCCATCATAATCCATTACAGCCTATCATGTCCCAAGCCCCTACACTACATTACATGCCTCCAGCATGCTATATCCTATCAAGACAATAATTTCTGGTTGTTCCCTGAATGTCAAGCCTTTTGGCATCTCCTCTTCTCATGCTGTTTCCTCTGCTTTGAACGTCTTTCCCCCTTTTCAGACTAGAAAAGTCCTACACATATTTCAAAGCCCAGCTTAAGTACTGCCTTTTCTGTGAACACTACACCCCACCCCAACTACACTTGATCTCCACCCCATGCTTCTCCCTTTACAGATATAAGCACATAACCCTGATGAATGAATTATGGATGACTATACATGCCTGTTTCTCCACACTAACTAAGCTCTAACTCTGCATATTTTAAATTCCTCCAGAGCAAATACTGTGTCTTGTACATCCCTGTATCCTGCCTACCCTACCCCCACTTGCCTTGTTAATGTCAAGTCTTTCAAGTAGGTTTAGTGAATGATGAGTGAATTGATGACTGTTTGATTGACTGAATTGAATTGAATTGAATTGAATGAACCACATTTACATATCTGTTCCCTAGCTGCAGAAATGAAATACATTGAACTAATCCAACCCTTGCCTGAAAGCAAGTCCTTGGCAATGATTTCTACCTGATCCTCTTCTCTATGATACAGAATAAGATCAAGCATATAACCATTTGAAACCCCCACCCTAAAGTTTAACTTCTATGCTGGTTCTTTTCTATTTGCCCCTATAAATCCATTCTCTGTCCTGTCCTGCTCTGCTCTTTGTTCTAGAAGACCAAACACGAGGAAATTCGTCCCCTGGGTTCTTTTGCCCTGTATCTTTCAGCTAATGGGAGGCCCTGGAAGAAACACAGAGGATGGGAGAGAGAGGTCAGGATGTTTATTTCCTTCACTAACTTTGTTGAAATGCCACTGCCCAGTACCTGCTCACAGTTCCCGTCAGTCAGCTCCTCTTAAATGGTATATTAGTTTCCTGTGACTGCTTTAACAAATTACCACAAACTTTGTGCCTTAAAACAACACAAATATATCCTTTTACGGTTCTGTAGATCAGAAATCCTATGCAGGTCTCAATGGCTGAAAATCCAGATATTTGCAAAGCTGGGTTCCACACTGGAGGCTCTAGGGGAGAGTCCATTTCCTTACCATTCACAATTTCTAGGGGTTGCCCACACTCCTTTATTAAGGGTCCCCTTGTTCCTTCTTCAAAACCAGTAATGTTTCATCTCTGACCCTTCTTTTCTCGTCACATCTCTCTCTAAACATAACAGAGAGAGGCTCTCTTCCTTTAAGGACCCATGTGATGCGGCTGGACTCATGGGCATAACCCAGAATAATAATCTCCACAGCCCAAGGTCTCCAACTTCAATCACATATCTGAACACTCTCCCCTCTATTTGCTCCTTCAGAAGCAAATAGCTTCTAGAAGCTTCTAGAATAGCTTCTAGAAGTGGTGATGGCTCTTTGATGTTGCTAATTTCTAGAGCCTCAACATTTCATGTTGGTTCCTTCACCCTACCCTCAGCTCTAAAAATAGTCTCTACATTAAATTCTCTCCAACTAACCCTTCAAACATGTCATATGATTCTTGCCAGGATCCTGACTGATACCACTCACCCACCAGAGATAAAATGGTATGGCTGGAGTCTGGCTATAATTAATGATCCCATTAACCTATAATAATCCTTAGCAGAGTCCAAATCATCAGTTGTCTGGGTGAATTAAGACTAATTCTACCCACCACTTACTTTCCTTATACATCTGTGTGGCTTAAAAGTTGAGATGGATTTTCATATTTGGGAAATACAAAGAGATTAATTCACTCAAGATAATAGCTGAGCACCTCCATTACTTCACATACTATTTAAGATCACTTAATTCTTCCTCTAAAACCATAAGAATGGAGCATTTCTGCAAGAAAATACATAAAGCCAAGGTTTTATTGTCACGGCAAATGAAGTTCCCTCCAACACATTCTCCCTATTGAAAAACTTACTCCTCATCCTTCTACTCAACACACTGATTCGTGACTGAGAACAACTACTTTGGCAAGGCACATACCTGGGTTTGAATCTAAGTTTTATGACTTGGAAACTATTTAACATCTTTGAGACTCAGTTTCCTTATCTATAAAGTGAGGATACCATCCACAGCACGGTTGACAGATTCAATGTGCTGTATAGATCTTCACATCTTGCCTACTGCCTGGTAAGCTCAATAAATTATTAGGAGTTGTATTAAATCTTGCCCATTTTTTAAGGACAAGGTTAAGTCCTCATTTCCAAAATCCCTTCTTAGATTCCTCCAGATTTCAAAGATTTCCCTTTTTTTAAATTATTATAAACCTTATAAATAACACAGTAATTATTTAGCACTTAAAAAGGCTAGTCTCCTTTGGAATGGGAGCTATGTCTTCTGCTGATTTAGCATCTCCCTTTGGGCCTGACCTGGTAGTGGGTATAAAACAGACACTCAGGAAACATTTGTCAATTTATTATCTTCTAGATGGGCTGCTATCATGAAGAGTACATCTCCTCCAGTTGCTTTGGCTCCATTTATCATTCTGAAGTCAGAGAAGAAGGTAATATAGTATTGAAGGAAATATAGTCCCCCCACCCTCGCCTTGTAGAATCACAGATGTCTCATAGTTTTCTAAGTCATGAAAAGTGTTTGTACTTTTAAATGCCTTAATACTAGACCATGAATCAGGACGTGTGCTGTAATTTTGAGTTCAGGAAAAGTAGCATCTTCTATACTCCTTATATTAAGTCTGGTTATGCTGTAAGAACAAATAAGCCCGTGAATTCAGTTTCTTAACATAAAAAGACTTATTTTTCTCCTGTGCAAAATCTGTTGCTGACCAAGGTGACCAGGGCATCTATCCTCCATGCAACCTATTAACAATCCAGGCTAATGAAGATTCTCCATCTTCAAGCAGCACTGTCCGGAATATACTATTTCCTAACTTGTCATAGTATAAAGAAAAGAGAATGCTAGAGAGCCTTTGTACTGACAATTAAACCCTTAGGTGAAACGTATCACTTTAGCTTACAAGGCAATGGTGAGAACAACAGTCACATGACTCTGCCTATGGCAGAGGGCATGGGAAAATTGTGACCATTCTATTGGTCTGGAAGGAGTGAACCAGATACAGTTGAGCACTGAAGTCCCTACCACACTCCTTAAAACACCTGGCCAAGTCTACCTTGAATGATGATTTTCTCTGCTCCTAAACTGCAGACACCTGGAGGGCAGAGATTCTATTTTATCCAACACTATTTCCACTCCCTCCAGTGCCTCTGCAGCATAATTCCTGATGCACTACTCAAGCATAATTATCATTTTTTATTTAACAAATAGTTATTGAATGCTTACCATGTGCTTAGCATTGTTCTAGGAGAAAAAGATATGGCCCTGGACAAAATATACACAAATCCCTAACCTCATTATACTTAGATTTTAGGGTTGAAGGAGAAAAAAACAAAAAAGTAGACAGAAAGTATGCTAAGGTGGTTGTTGATGAGTACTACAGAGAAAAATAAAGCAAGGTAAGAGCTTATTATACATGTGGCAGGGGTGGAAGTGCATAATGTTGTGTGGAAACCAAACAGGGTTTGCGTTCTGAACTGCTTGTAGTAGCAAGGATAAACAAGGATAAAGATATAACAAGATTAATCCTGAGAGTGTCAAAGCAGCCTAGGTAGAGAGGCTGTTAGTGTTACGGAATAGGAAGCTTGGAGGGCGTCCCAGAGGAAGCCTGAGAATAGAAAGAAGAGGTGCAGTCTTGCCAGAATCAAGAATTTAGGGGTTCCCTTTTTTAAAGAGATAATGGGGGGGGCCACAGAGGGAGAGGGAAAGATAAAATCTTCAGCAGGCTTCATGCTCAGCATGGAGCCTGATGCAAGACTCAATCTCATGACACTGAGGTCAGGACCTGAGCCAAAACCAAGAATTGAATGCTTAACTGACTGAGACGCCCAGGTGCACCAGGGGTCTCTTTTTACTCCTTCAAATACTGATGTCGTATTTAGAAAAGAGCTGTAGTTTCTGATCATCCACTTGACTTGTCAACAAGGGCATGGAAGTGAACGAAAACATTTTAACTGGAACTTGTGGGTAAATTCAATTGGCTGTCTCCCATCATACATTTTTAGTCATTTTTTTTAAATATTTTCTTTTCCTTATTCGACTCAAATAGAAATTTCTAATAGCATTTGTAGAGCCCATTAAGATGTCCTTTCTTAAGACTATTAGCTGCTACTGCACACTCTCTTCACCCTAGTGTGAAATTTCTGCCTTATGAATTGATGGGAGAGACTTGAAAAAACCTGTGAATTAAAAGCCCCTTTGAAGAATACTCCTGCTGTGTTGATGTTTCTTTTATTTTTTTTCTTTCATGCTTTTATCCTCTTCACCCCACCTAGATAATCATCTGGACCAGGGTACTTATGAATGCAACGTTGATATATATCTTTTGTAGATTCAACTATCTATGGCATGTGGGTGATCTTTGTTCAGCTCCTGATAACTATGAATTTTTTCTTTAAAAGGATGGATCTTCAGAAGCTCTGATCCTTTTTATTAATACCTATAATACCTAAATCCTCTTCTCAGTGAGAAAAGGAGAGTAGGGAGACAGGTGGTCCAAGTTCAGTCTCTGAGCTCTAGATAGTAAAATTCCTTGTATGCTCTTGAGCTCAGTTTCGCCTTCTGAAAGGTTAAGTTGATAGGTTTTAATCCTATTAGTAAATCATAATTATCATCAGTCTTATAGTCATTATTGTGACTTTTTGTTACTCTATGCAGATGTTACACTAGGTGCCTTATATGCATTACCTTTTGTTCTTTTCTTAATAGTGTAGCAGGCAGATAGTATTATCTTCACTTTATAGATGAAAAAACTGATACTCCCAGAAGTTAATAATGTGTCCAAAATTATACAACCCCTAAGAAGTGAAAGTTTCACTAATGTATACCAAGGATCTGCAGTAGCAGGTACTAAGGTACTAAATAAACGTATTTTATAATGTATTATGTATTTGTGTGTAACTAACACAATCAAATACATATTATCTGAGTTAGTCTATGCTCTAAGTCCTTAGAAAAATGGTAGCTCCTATACAAACAAGATCATTTTAATTTCTAATCTTCCATACCAAACTATTTGCTGACAGTGTTCATTCACAATTTTGTCTTAATTGTCTATTAGTGCTAACAGTGGATAATATACACAGGGTGTTCCCGCCCTTACTGACTTTACTATTTAGTAGACTAACTTGAGATTCCATTAAAGAATTTTTAAAAGGATTAAAAAAATTGATTACCTTCAATCAGCCCAGGCCTTCCATAGACTAGCAGTTCTCAGCCAGGTAGTTTAGTCCCCCAGGGGACACTGGGCAATGTCTGGAGATATTTTGCATTGTCACAACAAGAGGAGGGTTGTTATTGACATCGAGTGACTAGAGGCCAGAGATGCTACTAAACAGCCTACAATGCACAGATCAGCTCCCCATAACAAAAGAATTATTCAGCCCAAAATATCAGAGTACAGAGGCTGAGAAATCCTGCCCTAGACAAACTAGAAATGGCACAGAGGAGGCTAATCTTCTTGATCTATCTGTCAGCATCACCTTCCTCACCCTACCGTGACTCCTACGTAGACAGGCAAACATATTTCCAGGGCCTTTACATTCAGCACTCCTCTGGGATGCCTATATCTAACCACAATTCATTCTTCATAGCCTTCTGACCCTCAAAAAAATCAGTTCCCTTTTGATCCCATTCTCAGAGGCTTACAAGATGATTCACTAACCAATCTCATATACTAAGTACATTTAACTTAGCTTTAGCTTAAAATGAGTCATACTGTCCCATTACTAAGTGAATGGATGAGACCTAAAAAAAAGCTTAGAATAATATTTTTTCTATCATTCCCCCCTCTGGAGTATAATATTTTATTTTCATTGACCAAATGGAGCCTATCCTCCAGCCTTGTCATCTAAAATGAAAATATCCCAGTGGGCCCTCCCAGATAGCAGGTGGATGGTATAATTCAGTCAGAAGATAAGGAAAAAAGTTTAATCTCCCCAAATTGCCAAGAATTTTCCCCCTGATTAGGAAAGAGAATTCTGAAACTCTGCATAATTTAAAATATACTTCACGTGCTAATGGAAAAGAACTGAGAATAGAAATAAGTCTTTGCTATAAATAATCAATGCCATCAAAATGTCATGATAGAATGCTCCTCTGATAGGGACAAAGACAGATAGTTTTCTAGGGTTTTATCTGGAGAGCATCAGGGTATGCACCAGAGTGACTTCTTACTCATTTTGCTGATTTATTGGTTTGGATATCTGTCTCCAACTACTTCTATTAAAAACTCTACACACACACAGACACATTATATATGTGTATATACACACACATATATAGTGTGTCTGTGTGCGTGTGTGTGTATGTATATATACATATATACATATATATGTATATGTGTGTGTGTGTGTGTGTGTGTGTGTGTGTGTATAAAATAAAGGAAGGAAGGAACAAACACATGAATAAGGAAGTGACTGCATAGCCATTTGTGTCTTTCCAAACAATCCAAATTTGAGTGCCCAAAATGCAATGCTGACTTTGGTCCTGGGATTGCAAAAATAAGTAAAACAAAACCCCAGCTCTCAAAATACTTTGGGAAAGGAGGGTTCCTTAGCCTTCTGCTACACATTTGAATCACCTACAGAGACTTTTTTTTAAAACTATAAAATGTATTATTTGCTTCAGGGGTACAGTTCTTTGATTCATCAGTCTTACACAATTCATAGCACTCTCCATAGCATGTACCCTCCCCAGTGTCCATCACCCAGCCACCCTATCCCCCCTCCCCTCCTCTCCAGCAATCCTAAGTTTGTTTCCTGACATTAAGAGTGTCTTGTGGTTTGTCTCCCTCTCTGGTTTTGTGTTTCATTTTTCCCTCCCTTCCCTCATGATCCTCTGTCTTGTTCCTCAAATTTCTCATATCAGTGAGATCATATAACTGTCTTTCTCTGATTGGCTTATTTCACTTAGCATAATACCCTCTAGTTCCATCCATATCATTGCAAATGGCAAGATTTCATGTTTTTTTGCAGCTGTATAGTCCCATCTTCTTTATCCATTCATCTGTTGATGGACATCTAGGCTCTTTCCATAGTTTGGCTATTGTGGACTTTGCTGCTATGAATATTCGGGTGCACATGCCCCTTCAGATCACTACATTTGTTTTAGGGTAAATACCCAGCAGTCTATTTGTTGGATCATAGGGTAGCTCTATTTTCAGCTTTTTAAGGAACCTCCATACTGTTTTCCAGAGTGGCTGCCCCAGCTTGCATTCCCACCAACAGTATAGGAGGATTCCCCTTTCCCCGAATCCTCACCAACATCTGTTATTTCCTGACTTATTAATTTTAGCCATTCTGACTGGTGTGAGATGGTATTTCACTGTGGTTTTGATTTGCATTTCCCTGATGCCGAGTAATGGTGAGCACTTTTTCATGTGTCTTTGGCCATTTGGATGTCTTCTTTGCAGAAATGTCTGTTCCTGTCTTCTTCCCATTTCTTCCTTTCTTTTTTTTAAGATTTTCATTTATCTGTTTGACAGACAGAGATCACAAGTAATCAGAGAGGCAGGCAGAGATAGAGGGGGAAGCAAGCTTTCCCGCTGAGCAGAGAGCCGGATGTGGGGCTCAATCCCAGGAGCCTGAGATCATGACCTGCACCGAAAGCAGAGGCTTTAACTTACTGAGCCACCCAGGCACCCCTTCTTCCCATTTCTTCATTGGATTATTAATTCTTTGGGTGTTGAGTTTGATATGTTTTTTTATAAATTTGGGATATTAGCCCTTTATCTGATATGTTATTTGCAAATATCTTCTCCCATTCTGTCAGTTGTCTTTTGGTTTTGTTGACTGTTTCCTTTGCTGTGCAAAAGCTTTTGATCTTGATGAAGTCTCAATAGTCCATTTTTTAAAAGATTTTTTTTTTTTTATTTGATAGAGAGAGAGATCACAAGTAGGCAGAGAGGCAGGTAGGGGCGGGGGAGCAGCTTCCCTGAGCAGAGAGCCTGAAGTGGGGCTGGATCCCAGGACCCTGAGACCATGACCTGAGACAAAGACAGAGGCTTAACCCACTTAGTCACCCAGGCACCCCTCAATAGTTTATTTTTGCCCTTGCTTCCTTTGCCTTTGGTGATGTTTCTAGGAAGAAGTTGCTGTGGCTGAGGTTGAAGAGTTTGCTGTCTATGTTCTTTTCAAGGATTTTGATGGATTCCTGTCTCATATTGAGGTCTTTCATCCATTTTGAGTTTATTTTTGTACGTGGTGTAAGGAAATGGTCCAGTTTCATTCTTCTACATGTGGCTGTGTAATTTTCCCAACACTATTTATTGAAGAGACTTTTTTTCCTTTGGACATCCTTTCCTGTGTTGCTGAATATGAGTTGAGATTCTAATTTCTGGGTTCTCTATTCTGTTCCATTGATTTATGTGTCTGTTTTTGTGCCAGTACCATACTGTCTTGATGATTACAGTTTTGTAACAGAGCTTGAAGTCTGGAAAGCCACGAACTTTGGTTTTCTTTTTCAACACTCCTCTGGCTATTTGGGGTCTTTTCTGGTTCCATATAAATTTTAGGGGAGAGACTTTTAAATACTTATATCCAAGCCCTTCTCCTCCTCCAAAGCAATTAAATCAGAACTCCTAAGGATAAGGTCCACCCAGGCATCAATAGCTTTTAAAACTCTGCAGATGGTTCCAGTAAAAGTCAAAGCTGAGTCCCACTGGCTTCTAGTCTAGTGAAGGAAAGTAATAAAACCAAATGCACTGAGATATGTCTGTAGGGTACCTTGAGTAAAGGAATGAAGGGGAATTGCATTTATTTAGCATCTACTCCATCCAAGGCAAGGCACCATGTGTTTTATGTTCGTCTCATTTCATTCTCATGACACCCTGAGGAGGTATTATTATCCACAGCTGAAAGATGAGGAAATTAAGGCACAGATGTCAGAGACATCATCTTTGCCATAAAGAGCTTTCAAAAATCACAAAGAGGAGAACATAGGAAAAAAATATAGTGATAAAAGGAAGAGAAACTCAAATGGAACTCAGAAGACCTGGGTTCATGTCTAAATATTGTTACTCAATATATGAACTGGGCAAGTTACTTAGCCTGTCAAGGTCTCTGAAATGAGAGTGATAAAGTTAAAATCTAAAATTCTATCATGTTAACAAAGGTACACTAGAGACAAAAATCAGTACTATGGTAGTTGTAATCAAAGAGAAATGACAGAGATGCCTGGGTGGCTCAGTTTGTTAAGCCTCTGACTCTTGGTCTCAGCTCAGGTCATGATCTTAGGGTCCTGAGAAGGGAGCCCCGCATCAGACTCCCTGCTCAGGGTGGAGTCTGCTTGAGATCCTGTCTCTCCTTGCCCCTGCCCCTCCATTAAATAAAAATAAATCTAAAAACAAATAAAACAAAAAGAGAGATGACAGATGTCACACATGGAGGGCTAGCCACTAGTCCAGCCATTAAAGGCATTAGAATCTGGCTGATCTTCCCACATTTTACAACTGGCCCTTGAACTTGGGAATTCAAAAATCTATTTGTGAGGACATTGGTTTGACTCTAAGAAATTAACACATAATAACTCAAGATTCAAGAGTCTGATATATAAACCACTCCCCCAAAGTATTGCTGCATAAAGAGAGAGATGTTTCTATCAACTTTGTTTAGGACAAGGTCACATGGTATATGAATCAAGTAAAAAAAGTTGGTGTTAAGAAATGCTCTTCCTATTCTCTACAGCATTATTTACTTCTTTTGCCCTACAAGGGCTGTGACCATTTCCTATACCAGAGTAGATAAACACTATTTTCTTATTTCTCTCTGTGAGAGTTCTTTTGCTACATTCTATGAACACTGCCTCTAGCAATATTATCTTTCTATAACATAATTGTTATTTCAGCTTTTCATTAATCACCTTCAGATGCTTCACTATAAAGGCTTTAGTTTATACTTGATTGTGTTGCACATTTGGTCATACACTTATGATACACCAGGTTACAGTTTCAGCTGTGTTTGTAGACTCATGTGTCCAGTGCACATCAAGTTCCTGAAAAAAACTTAGGAAGAAGAATAGAACTGAGAAGATGTGGTGACAGAGGGGCTTCTCTGGGCTCAGCCAACAGTGGCCTTACTGCCGTGGGCAAATCACATAATCTTTCTGAACACAAAGACTCCTTTGTGAAAGAGCAAGAAAAAGACTACCACTATAGCTTTTTGCATATGAGAAAAATAAATAATGCATTAATTTAACCTTCACACAATAAACACTAAGGAACTTAATATGCTTTACTTTATTTTTACCTGATCATCTTGATTGGATTTGAGAATCTCAGACTATCTTAACCTCAGATTTACTACAACAAATTACTGATCTCATTGGCGACACTTAAATTCTCCTGTAATGCACTTTCAGGAGTTAACTTTATCTTGACATTCCAATGGCATTTTACTATTTCCCTTAGGTTCTGACAACCCTCTGTATAGAGCTGTACAATTTGCAATTATCTTGTATGGTTTCTTATGAACATAACGATGTCTATAGGAAAGAAGAAGATTATATTGTTATTTCCACTTCCCAGATGACAGATAAGTGACACAGCAGGTACATGATGGACTCAAACCCCTTTCTCTTGATTCGAAGTGTTTTCTCCATGGAGCACGCTGTGAGTTCTTTGATTTTGTCCAATTGTACCAATTATTATGAGAATCTAGGAAGTCATTCCATCCCTGGGGTTCTGCTTTCCTCTCTAAGGAGGAAGCTCATAAGTTGTTTCTCCATGATGCTTAGCTTTGGTCAAATGTTTTAGGGCAGTGTTTAAGGCATGAGGCAGAAAAATGGAGAAAAACAAACAAAAAAATAGAATATTAACTAAAATTGATTAAAGAGTCTATAAATAAGTCCATGTACATGAAGTTTAAGGGTTACAGTTTTGGGTTTTTTTGGTGTTTTTATATATATATATATATATATATATATATATATATATATATATATATAGAAGAAAACCAAACAACAACCTCATTAAATTTCTTTCTCTACATGAAGGGTTAGGACAAGGAACAGTGAACTGTTGTCCTCTGAACTAAACATTAGAAGATATGCAACCACAGGGATTTAGGTCAGAGATTCCTTATTACAAGGATAATTAAACTTGAGAACAGAACTCAAAAGGCAAGTTTTCTGGGTAGTCACTATTCCTACTGATGTTAAAAGCCATCATCTTCATGGGTGGAAGAAGAGGGGCATAGTTGATTGAAAGACAAATCTTACTCCCACCTTGGGGACATATCAGCATATCAGAGTAGTATAGATGGGGGCAAAGGGATAGTTTTTAAGCATATTCAATATATTTGGAAAATATTATATATTCAATATATGTAATATATATTAATTATATATTCAATTAATTATACTTTAATTACATATATTGATTATGTAAGTTATATATTATATGTTGAAATATAATTCATACGTAATTAGGGGCACCTGGGTGGCTCAGTGGGTTAAAGCCTCTGTCTTCGGCTCAGGTCATGATCTCAGGGTCCTAGGATAGAGCCCCACATCGGGTGCTGGGGGGGGGTCTCTGCTCAGCGGGGAGCCTGCTTCCTTCTCTCTCTCTCTCTCTCTGCCTGCATCTCTGCCTACTTGTGATCTCTGTCAAATAAATAAATAAAATCTTTAAAAAAAGAAATATAATTCATACATAATTATATATATTCAATATATTTCAATATATCTGCAAAACTCAAACAGCCTTATTTTCATAATGTAAACTTTAAAAGTGAAGTATAACAAAGACTTGTATATACCATGAGCCAGGAAAATCCTTTTTTTTTTTTTAAGATATTTATTTATTTGGGGTTCCTAGGTGGCTCAGTGGGTTAAAGCCTCTGCCTTTGGCTCAGGTCGTGATCCCAGGGTCCTGGGATCTAGCTCCACATCAGGCTCTCTGCTTAGTGGTGAGTCTGCTTCCCCTCTTTCTCTCTGCCTGCCTCTCTGCCTACTTGTGATCTCTGTCTGTCAAATAAACAAATAAAATCTTAAAAAAAAAAAAAGATATTTATTTATTTTAGAGAGAAAGAAAGAGTGGGAGGGGGCAAGG
The DNA here is from genome assembly GCF_009829155.1 of Mustela erminea. NCBI lineage: Eukaryota > Metazoa > Chordata > Mammalia > Carnivora > Mustelidae > Mustela > Mustela erminea. The sequence continues at coordinate 60,635,087 of NC_045625.1, forward strand.
AAGAGGGAGAGAGACTCTCAAAGAGACTCCCTGCTGAGCTTCAAGCTCCACCCTAAGATCATAAACCTGAGCCAAAATCAAGAGTTGGACTTGAACCTACCAAGTCACCCAGGTGTCCCTGAGCCAGGAAGATTCTTAATGGAGTAGAGGGTGAAAGTCAATACCTTGTATTTATAAAATGAGAACAGGAGTGAACAAGTTGGAAAAAAAAAAATTCTTTGACATCATGTTTACAATAACAAATAGAATCAGCTTGGAGACAGGAGACCAGACTAGGGATCCCAAGCTTGTCCATATCAGGGGATCCACCACCAACCTGGATGAATACCTGCTTTCTCTCATCCAGTAATCCAACATTTAATGAGTGCCCAAGTACACCAGACCTAAAGTTGGGCACTCAAGGAAATGCAAATAAAACTCAATCTTTGACCTTAAAAAAGGCTACAATCTAGGGTTGGAAACAGATAATGACATAGGTAACAATAGGGAGTGGAAACTAATAAGAGCAATGGGTCCCAGAGGAACAAGGAACAAAGAGGCCTTGGGGTTGAGATTTACTGAGTAAAAGCAAAATTTACCTTTACTTGAGCACCAAAAATAAAAAATATGGGTTTGGAAAGAAATAAAGAAAATGGCAAAAATAACAATAATAAAACAAAAACAAAATACATCTCAATTCCTTCTGTCTAGACATGATACAGTATCACTTAGCTCAAGCAAATTTATAATCAGATATATAAAAAGTCATACACTGAGTATGAACCATGGAAACTCTTCCTTAAATCTAGGCTGTGAACATATAAAGTAAATTTTTGGCCACTTGATACTGCTTTGGATATGCATATTTTAAGGAAAAATCTGAAATGACCCTATTTCCTCCCCTGTGAGAAGCAGATGCATGGAAACTTTCAAATCTCAAATTTACTCTGTGTTGGAGTTATTCATGTGCAAAAATAATCTTAAGTGGTTTTTATGGCATAAAACTGAGGGTCTGCTTCTTTATCTTCTTCTTTTCTTCAGCTGCCCAAGTATCAGAAGCACCTGAACAGATGTTTCCTCAACATTGAAAAACCCAAAAACCTCACCTTTGAGATGAAATCAAGCATGAAAATTTAAAGTCCAAAGGACAATTTTTCAGCAAGTTCCAAGCATCTGAAACAAGAGAGGGAAGCCAGTGACTCTGAAATATCAAGTGCAGGATCCATGTTGGCAAAAAACCTGATGGTCAACCCACCATAATTATTCAGCCTATATAGTATATATCTGGTAAGAGGACATCGTCCCTGCCCTAAAGTGGCTTGGATCCTAAAGAACAATTAAACAACAATATCAATTTGGGGCACCTGGGTGGCTCAGTGGGTTAAAGCTTCTGCCTTCGGCTCAAGTCGTGATCCCAGGGTCCTGGGATTGAGCCCCACATCGGGCTCTCTGCTCCGTGGGGAAGCCTGTTTAATCCTCTTTCTCTGCCTGCCTCTCTGCCTACTTGTGATCTCTGTCAAATAAATAAATAAAATCTTAAAAAAAAACCAATATCAATTAGTGAAGGCAAAATCAGTGTCTTACTTTCTTAATGCCTATGTTTTTGAGAAGTTGGAGGCAAATAGTGATGTACATTCTTGGTCAATCTTATGTGATAATTAAAGATACTATGTGTGTGTTGAAACCAAAGTGAAGAATGCTCAACATACTGTGTGTTAAGTTTGAGTGGAAGGATACTCAAGGTATTACCTATGTATTATGTGCAAGTTGAAAGATGCTCAAGGTATCACCTGTGCATGAGTTTAATTACTCATATTGCTAATTTTATGTGTCAACTTGACTGGGCCATGGGGTGCCCAAATTTTGGTCAAACACTGTTATGGGTGTTTCTTTGAGGGAATTTTTGGATGATATTACCATTTTAATTGGTAAAGTAAAGAATATAATGTGGGTGGGCCTCGTCCAATCAGTTGAAGGTCTAAAAATAACAAAAAGATCAATTCTTCCCCAAATAAGAGAGAATTTTCCAACAGACTTCCCTTGGACTTCCTCTGTAACATTGGCTTTTCCTGCCTCACAGCCTTCAAATAAGAACATCAACACTGCCTGCTAATGACCTTTGAACTTGAACACTCACTCTCCCTGGGTCTCTAGCCTGTTGGCCTACATGTAAATTGGACTTGCTAGTCTCCATAATCACATGTGCCAATGTTAATAAAGCTATCTATTATCTGTCTCCCTCTGTGTGTGTATGTATATATTGATCATCATTCTATCTATCATTTCTTATTGGTTCTGTCTCTCCAAAGAACTTTAATACAGATGTTAAGGTACCGCCTGTATTTTGAGTGTGAGCTGAAGGATACCTTTCACATCACTCTCTCCTTTCTACATGTTTCCCCACAAGTTAGGACTTGCCCTTCTCTTCAGCCTAGTATGAAACTCCTACAGTTAATCAATCCTAGATTGTACAACAAGGTCAGAGCATATCTAATACACATATTACATCAAGCACAATACACATATGAAAAAGAACTAGACAAGCACATGAGAGAACGGAGTTCCAGTTTCTGCTCTGCTATAATTCAAATGGATTAATCTTGGGAACTCTCTAAAGTATCCTTTCTGAGGTTTAGCTTTGATCAGTAAAATAGAGGTGTTTGAAGGAACAATGTATAATTTCTCGTATTGGGCAGAATATGAAAAAGTGCTTCATAAGAGTCAAAAAGAGATTCAAGGAGATGCAAGGAGCCACAGATATCATACTTTTATTGGGGAGGGGGAACTAGAGAGACTTCTGAAAGGAGGGAGCATTTGTATTAGGCCAGGGAACTTCAAGGATGAAGGTGGTTCGAGAAAGTTTGAGAAAGGCATGGTCATCCTGGAAAAAAGAAGTGTTCTGATGAACACCGTCAGCAGCCTCCAAGTGACGCAGAGGGACTGGGAGAGATCTAGTGGTTAAGCATGACAGGGAAGAACTTGAGCACAGGGAGCAGAATGTATTATGTTAATGGAGACCAGCAAAGGGAAACAGAGTAGGCCATATTCAAGGACAATATGATCAAGATGATAAATTATGTAGACCTGGAAAGGGAAGAATTTGGTCTTTTATCCAGCAGAGTGCTATAAGTAATAGATAGAATTTTGGTATTTTGACTGAAAAAAAAAAAATGAACTGTAGAATCTCACCAACCAATAAGGAGACTAGAAGTGGAAAGAGAAATGGTAAGGGTCTTCTTTTATTTAAAGTGGAGAAAGAAACTTCACATGTAAATGTTCTTCCCTTGAAGGCAGGGAGAGGAACCGAGGCAGAAAAGAACAACCCACCCTATGCATCAATGAAGGGGCCACCAGAAAGGCAAGGCTCACTCCCAAAGTATGGTAGGCACAAGATACCTAAGGAAAAATAGTGGCTTACTGAAATATGCCAAAGGTACTTGTCAGGGAAAGGGCAGAATATGGGACTAGAAGAAGCTTTGTAGAATTCTGACATGTCCTTGGAATATAAGCCCTCTTCTTCCATCTCTATGCCTGAAACCCCACTGAATATTACTGCAAGCTTGAAGCCTGGAGCTTGCCCTGTTTCTTAGATGGTGTGATCCTGCCTGCCATTTTCCCTCTCTTGCAGGGACTGCTGAACTTCCAACTCTGGAAAGCAAAATTCCTCCCATGCATGAGCCAAACTTTACTAGTATCTGTAATGCCAACAGTAAGATTACTGCCTGGAACACATTAATTCCTCATTGTGTTTCCTGGCAGGAATTCACCTAAAATAATCACCTTGACTATAAAGTCATCTCCTTGATTATTCAATTATTTGTTTATTAAATGTTTACTATGATCCAGGCTCTGTTCGAGGCATCACATACACAAAGATGATTGAAAGAGGATCAACAACACTCATCAGCTATAAGGCTTGAGTTATATAAAAGCAGATGAATTACTGTTTGGATTATGACTAGCTTCAAATAAAAATACGAGCAGAAACTATCTAATTCCTCTCTCCATCCATCTATGCATTCATTGACAATTCAGCTTATGCATATTCAGTGCCACATATACCAAGAGTTTATATAGATGAAGAAGCCATGAGTGCATGTGCTAGAGAAATTCTCCATCACAGTCATAGACAAGTGCAACACACAACAGGTGCTAATAAATGTATGTATGAAGAGCTGTGGGCATCCAGAGTGAAAACTAGGCTACTGAAGTCAAAGGGAGACTTAGAGGGAAAGAAACACAGATTCATAAACAAAATGTACATGATTTCCAAAAAAAGCATTTAGTCTTTCCTTTTTCAGTTTACAGAATTCTTAAGCACAACTTCAAGGAAAAAAAAAAAAAAAAAGGAAACAGTAATGCTGCTTCTTATCGAAGTGTGTGTGACTTTCAGAGAGTGAGAAACCCAGAGTCCCCTACTCAGCTTTCCTCCTGGGCCATGTGTGCCTCTAAGACCCCCCACAACAAGTCTGGGGCCCCACAGTGTGAAAATCACTGCTCTCCTTGAACAAAGAGTAGCAGACATGCTTCTTGGTTCTTTCCCAACTTTTTTGGCTGACTTGCTGGGTCACAGACCAAGCACTGTCTGACACACCTGTGCACTGGTGCCCTCAACAGGAAATGAGGAAGCTGGCAGGCCCAATCCCACTTGCCTCCCAGCAATCCTGGGAGGCTAAATTAAGTACCACCCGGTTAGTTTCTTGAGCTTCCAAGCTTCCAAGAAAAAAGGAGGAGACTGCATGAGGTTGGGGTTGAGGCCTACCTAAGGTCTCATCAACACCCGGGCTTCGATAATCCCAAAGAAGAGGCAAACTGAGTGAAGCACAGTGCCCCAATTACCGAAGTCAGCAGTACTCCTCTGGAATAGAGAGACTTTGTTAAGACATTTTAGTCCAAGGCAGAGCATTTTCATGTAAGAGGGATAATTTAGGAGTCAAGAATATAGTGATTTAGTTGAAAGTAGAAAGAAAGAGATAGAAAAAAATATGCCTTTTAAAAGATCACCTCTTCTCCAGGGGTGTACATTCAGTCCCCACCCAAACTGAGAAAGGCAATTTAATTGCTCATAACATTATTGACTTGACCAGGCAAACCAGCTTTGCCAAACGAGCGTGTGCCTGAGGTGTGTGGTATCACAGGAAGTAGATTTTGCTGTGTGATTGTTTCCCCAGACCTTTCTCTTTCTGCTTTGGTGACATGCTGCTCCCCATAATGAGACTCCCTCACATCTCTTTCCTTCACACATTTTCCACTCAGCAACAACATCTCCCTCATTTATGGCTTGGGATTTAGGGTATTGTTTTTGTGATATAACTTATTTAAAATAACTAAAGCATGAAAATCAGTAAGTAAAACTAAGCAATTGCTTCTGGACACAATTTATTCTGTTTTATATCAAGCCAAGTTTTCCTGGAAACCTTAATTTTTTACCTTTCAACTCTCAGGAAAGGGTCTTCAGAAAGTTTGGTATTCCATAAAACTTAATAAAAAAAGATATTTCAAACCAAGATCATTACACAAATAGTGATGGTTCTTGATTCCCCATCTCCATTCCCCCAACTCCGTTTTCCTAGCCCAGGGATCAGTCAGCCTGATTTTGTACTCCACTTGTGTTTATAAGGAGAGCTTTTATAGGAGCATAGCTATTTTCATTTGTTTCTATATTATCTGTGATTACTTTCACACTGCAATGGCAGAGCTGAGTAGCTGCAACAAAGGTTGCCTTCCTCTCAAAGTCTGAATGAAACATTTACTATCTGGCAGTTTTGCAACCACTGTATCCAAATCCCTTTGGCCATCTCAATATGCACGCCTTGTAGCCTCCTAAAACATGTTCAGATTTGTCATTACCTTTTTCTCAAATCTGTGCCTTCTCTAGTGTTTCTTACTTCATTAAATGTCACTACTATCAACCAGTCGCCCACATGTAAAGATTGGGAGTCCATTCTTGTTTCCTCCCTTTTCCTAGCCCTCAAAACAATGAACCAGTAAGCCATGACCAAGTAATTCTCCACCCTGAAGCTAGAGTGAGCTTTCTAATACATAAATATGGTTTATGTTGCTTTCCCACTTAAAATATTTTAATGCACTTCCAGGTTATGCTGGTTCCTCACTTAAAATATTTTAAGGTGTTTCCATTCTTTTTGGCCATAGATAATTGAATGTTCTCAATCTGACTTTTTAGAAGCTAGGCATAATGTGGCTCTTGTCTTGTCTGCAAGTCTCTATCCACCAGTCTTCCTTGTTGCTGTTAATTCCTTCATAAACTCACGCAGGCTCTCTCTCTGTCTTACCTCTGAAACTTCTCTGCATGCTATTCTGTTACTTAGAACAGCTGCCCCTTGCAGATATTTTCTGTATCAGTCCTCAGAATATGCTAAAAAGTCACTCCTTGAGGAATACCTCCTCACACATCTGGACTATGTTTGATCACCCTACCTGTGACTCTATGTTTCCCCTGCTACAATGATCACCATTCCTTACTGTTAACACCTGTTAAGTGTCTGTCTTCTCAGCTATACAGTAAGTCCCCTGAGAGAAGGTATCTTATCTGTCTCATTTTTTTTTTCAGAGTTCTTGGAAATAGAAATTCTGAGTACTTACTTATTAAGTGAGTAAGTGAATCCCTCTTACTCCAGGAAACAGAAGCTTTACAGAGTGAAGGGAATGCAAAGTAACTGTTACAGGGGAAAATCAGAGAGCTCTGACTATCCTCCCATACTTTTTTAGAAGAGTGGACTGTACAAGGCTGAGGTTGTTGTAACATGTAATGCTCTGGCAAGGAAGGGAATTGTAAGCATGTTATCCTGGGTGTGAGAAAGAAAGAAAGAGAGAAAACTGATGAGATAAGAATAGAAAAGTCATGGTACTACATTGGCCTTCAAGCAGTACTACTAGTGATAGATGGTACTATGATATCTTTTAAAAATTTAAGATTAGACCTCATTCTATAAGCTTGAAGATGCATTTACTATGTAAACTTTCTTTTAATTAGTCTCTTTCTCAGCTAAGCCAAGTTAAAAACAAAACTATATTCCCAGATGTACTTACAGGACAGGTAAAGCATCTGCTACTGCTAGTTGTACTTAGAGTAGATTCCATGATGCCTCTGAATGTTAATGGTTTCCTATAGGACTGTACTGTCAGATGTGTACTTGGGAATTAAACCCTTTCCCCAAGATATATGGAAGAAGTAACCCTGACTTTTTAAAGTAAGTACTGCAAGAGCTTTGTGGTTTGCATTTACAGCTAAAAATATCACCTTGGTCTTCTGATTTAACATAAAAGGAGTGAATGAATAGAAAAACTAGAAAAGAAAAGCAAAACCAAACAAACAACTCATGAATACACATTAAATGTGCTCTAATTTTGATTAAGTCACTGAATGGAAGGAAAAAGAAACTATTTGAAATGAACCTTCACTTTTCAGAGTGGGACATCAAGAGGTAATTCTAAGGTTGATATGTCAAGAAATAGAGGTATGTACAAGCATGTATTTACAGTTATGGAGACTATCTCTAGAACCAAAGAGACTAACAGTTCCAACTAACTATCTTATTTGAGAAACAAGCTGTAGAAGACAATAATAAGAAAACTACAAAATTCTCCCCATAGGTTTTCAACTCCTGAAAAGGTACTGACACCATTAACACAGAAGTATTTAGATTAGAGTAAGTTTAGATTAGAGTAAGATTTAGATTAGAGTAAATTCAAGATTAGAATAAGTTCACTGAGTTCACAGTCAGGGTTGGGACAGCACCCCCACCAACTCTCTTTTGTGTTGGAGAGAAGGGGCCTTCCCAGCACAAAGTTGCATCCCCTGCCCCCCCCCTTGTTAATTTATTCTAATTTATTAACTTTAGTCCACCCGATCTGGGAAGGGAGCACTGTGCCTCTCACCTGCAGCCTTCTGGTTCTGCCTGAGAGGGGAGAAGCCTTGGGTGTGGTGGCCGAGTTGGAGGTTGATCTTGCTATTTTTGTTTCTTGTTTTTGTGTTTGTGTTCTCTGGGATTTTTTGAGAAAAAAAAAAAAAGTGTGAGCAAAGCAGAAGGAGGTGGGGAAAATGGGTCCAAACCCCAGTATCCCCTGCCCTACCCCACAACCTTTCCCTTAGTGGTGGGAAACCCTTACCTTGCAAAGTGAATGTGCCCCCTTTAGACATCTTAGGTGCCGTCTAAAACCCTAGTCTTCAAACACTCAGATGCCCTGTGATCCAGAGCTTTCAAGGGCCTGTGGGCCTAAATACAGCAGGGTTCACACCCAAAGGAGAACCACCAAGAAAGAGAAAGACTTCAGAGCAAAGAAATCTACAATTTACCTCTGAACATCATGAAAGATGTTCTGGACAATATCTTTGATATGGATAGATTTTTATCACAGTCACTCTTCTTATATTTGGAACTACTTGATATGTTAGAGGATAGAGGTTACTAGAATGGAATTGGTGATTAATCAACTGTGAGTCACGATAAACTAGATAAAACAGAAATATCTTCAGGAGAATGTTATGAACATATGGACCTTCCTTAATGCACTGGGTATAGATGCCATCAAATCTTAATGGTTGAGGACCTAACTGAGTGGTAGAGTGGATCAGAACATTTTGGTCTGGCTACTGCACATAACCTAAGTCCTAGACAAGATGGAACCTATTCAAGTTTTTAGACAGCTGTACATCTTAGATAAATTCTACATAAGCCTCTTGGTGGTTTTACCAGGTTGTTCTCCTAATTCATCTTCATACCAAAACCAACACAGCAAATATCTCAGAGTATCTGATTGTTCTCAAAAATATTACTAGTGATATGACTTATTCACAAATTCTTTGTAACCTGAGAGAGACTGAAGCAAGCTGAAGGTTCTGAAGAGTCATAACCTCTCAGTGCATCTCTTCCAGACCTAGAACCAAGGTCCATGCATATGAAAGATGTTTGCACTTGAGCACGGTGGAAATGAAAATATATCCAAAGATGAATGGCAGTCTCTGAGTATGAGGGAGACAACACTCACCAAAGTACTCAGGAAGTACTTCTCCCATTTGTTCAAGGTAAGTACATTTCAGACTGAGAGTTATAACCTGTTAGTGGATCATAAAACCAAAATTGTTGTTTATTTTGTTTTGTATTTTTAAGGATTTTGTTAATTTATATTAATAAATACTTAGATTTAAATTTACTCTTTTGTGTTTCTATTTTTCATAGATACTAAAGGTAAATATTATTTTATAAATTTTTCAGTTATATATCATATGTCTGTCTATTGCATTATAATATAAAATATAATTATTACTGTGGTCATGGTGTTTATGAAGCACTGTATCTGTGTGGTTATGTTATAGCCTCCCTTACCCACTAGATAAGGCTACAGAGAGACTTCAGTTAATAGATACATGATCTCTTGTCCCATGTACCAGGTTAATTTGGATGAAAGTTGGTTCCTAAAACTCAACTGCCATGGTCAGAATAACTAAGAAAAAGGTATCAGCTAAGAGAAGATGCTGAAAGAATGTTTCTATTTATTATAAGCACTTATGTACTATTTGATGTATTACCATATACATTTATTACTTTGATAAAATAAAAAATTCCCATTTCATCTTAATCCAACTAAATTAAACTCTTATTTAGCTACATTCTTCCTCATTAGTAGCAAAGAGGGCTATGATAATATGACAAAACTTTAGTATAACTAAATTTCCTAATATCAAGGAGTGGAGAGAGTCTCTCAAAGCAAAGAGGCAGATTTCAGGCAGAGAAGTACAAGCAAATTAGCCATCTTGGCTTTAGTCAAGTCTCCAGTGAAGTTCATAGAGAGAGTCCTGGAGTACACATATGAAGAGATCATGGGGAGAGTCCTATCAGGTCCTCAAGAGTATAGAGCAAGATAATTTCTTTTCTTTCTTTTTTTTTATTTAAATTCACATTAGTTAACACATGATGTATTATTTCTTTCAGCGGTAGAATTTAGTGATTCATCAGTTGCATATAACACCCAGTGCTCACTACATCATGTGCCCTCCTTAATGCCCATCACCCAATAATCCCATCCCCCCACTCACCACCTCTCCAGAAACCATGTTTGTTTCCTTTAGTTAGAGTCTCTTACAGTTTGCCTCCCTCTCTGTTTTTATCTTATTTTGTTATTTCTTTCTTTCTAGTGTGTTCATCTGTTTTATTTCTTAAATTCTATGTATGAGTGAAATTGTATAGTATTCATCTTGCTCTGATAGACTTATTCGTTTAGCAGAATATACTCCTCTTCCATCTATGTTGTTGCAAATGGCAAGATTTCATTCTTTCTGGTGGCTGAGTAATATTCCACTATATCTATACTACTTCCTCTTTCTCCATTCATCCATTGATGTACATCTGGGCTCTTTTCGTATTTTGACAATAGTGGACATTGCTGCCATAAACACTGGGGTACTGGTTCCCCTTCAAGTCACTATGTTTGTATCCTCTGGATAGATATGTAGTAGTGCAATTACTGGATTGTAGGGTAATTCTAGTTTTAGTTTTTTGAGGAACCTCCATATTGTTTTCCAGAATGGCTCTACCAGTTTGCATTCCCACCAACAGTGTAAAAATGTTCCCCTTTCTATGCATCTTCACCAACATCTGTGGTTTCTTGTGTTGCTAATTTTAGCTATTCTGACTGGTGTAAGTGGTATCTCATTGTGGTTTGGATTTGTATTTCCCTGGTGCCAAGCAATGTGGAGTGTTTTTTCATGTGTCTGTTAGCCATTTGCATGTCTTCTTTGAAGAAATGTCTGTTCACATTTCTGATTGGATTTTTTCTGATTTTCTGATTGAATTTTTTTTCTTTGATATTGAGTTAGATCTTTATAGATTTTGGATACTAGCCCATTATCTACTGTATCATATGTAATTATCTTATCCCATTCCATAGGTTGCCTTTTAGTTTTGTTGATTGTTCCTTTCACTGTGCCAAAGCTTTTTATCCTAAAAAAAAAAAAAAAAGCTTTTTATCCTGATGAAGTTCCAATAGTTCATTTTTGCTTTTGTTTCCTTTCTTCTGGAGAGATGTATAGCAAGAAGATGCTGTGGCCAGGGTCAAAGAGGTTGCTGCCTATATTCTCCTCTAGGATTTTGATGGGCTCCTGTCTCACATTTAGATATTTCACCTATTTTGAATTTAATTTTGTGTATGGCCCAAGGAAGTTATCTAGTTTCCTTCCTCTGTCATGTGGGTTTCTAATTTTCCCAACGCCATTTGTTGAAGAGACCATCTTTTTATCTTTGGATATTCTTTCCTGCTTTGTCGAAGATTAGTTGACCACAGAGTTCAGGATCCATTTCTGGGTTCTGTAGTCTGTTCCATTGATCTATGTGTCTATTTTTGTGCCAGTACCATACCGTCTTGGTGATTACTTTACTGGAACTGTGATGTCTCCAGCTTTGTTTTTATTTTTCAACATTACCTTGCCTATTCAGGGTCTTTTCTGGTTCCATACAAATTTTAGAATTGTTTATTCAAGCTCTGTGAAAATGCTGATGTTATTTTGATAAGGATTGCACTGAATGTAGATGGCTTTGAGTGGTACAGATACTTTCTAAATATTTGTTTTTCCAATCCATGATCATGGGACGTTTTTCCATTTCTTTGTGTCTTCCTCAATTTCTTTCATAAGTGTTCTATAATTTTCAGAGTATAGATCATTTACCTCTTTGATTAGGTTTATTCCTAGGTATCGTATGGTTTTTGGAATAATTGTAAACAGAATTGATTCCTTGATTTCTCTTTCTGCTCCCTCACTGTTGGTGTATAGAAATGCAAGAGACTTCTGTGCACTGATTTTACATCGTGTGACTTTGCTGAGTTCCTCTATCAGTTCTAGCAATTTTTTTTTTTTTTTTTTTGGTGGAGTCTTTGGGTTTTCCACATAAAGTATCATGTCCTCTGCAAGGAGTGAAAGTTTGACTTCTTCCTTGCAGATTTGAATGCATTCTATTTCTTTTTTTGTCTGATTGCTGAGGCTAGGACTTCTAGTACTATGTTGAACAACAGTGGTGAGAGTGGATATCCCTGTTGTGTTCCTGACTTTAGGGAAAATCTCTCAGGTTTTCCCTATTAAAGATGATATTAGCTGTTGGTCTGCTGTATATGGCTGTTATGATGTTGAGATATGTTACATCTATACCTACTTTGTTGAAGATTTTTATCAAAAAACAATGCTGTACTTTGTAGCATGCTTTTTCTGTATGTATTGAGAGAATCATATGGTTATTATCTTTTCTTTAATATGATATATCACATTGATTGATTTACAGATGTTGACCCATCCCTGCCTCCCAGAAATAATCCCACTTGGTCATTGTGAATTATCCTTTTAATGTACTACTAGATCCTATCAGCTAGTATCTTGAGAATTTTTGCATCCATGTTCATCAGGGAGATTAGTCTGTAATTCCCCTTTTTGGTGCAATCTTTGTTTTTGGGATCCATGTTGGCCTCATAGAATAAGTATGGAAGTTTTCCTTCCATTTCTATTTTTTTGAAACAGCCTCAGAAGAATAGGTATTAATTCTTCTTTAAATGTTTGGTAGAATTCCCCTGGGAAGCCATCCAGCCCCAGATCTTTTGCTGAGAGATTTTTAAATTACTGATTCAACTTCTATGTTGGTTATAGGTCTGTTCAAGTTTTCCATTTCCTCCTGTTTCAGTTTTACTAGTTTATATTTCTAGGAATTTATCCATTTCTTCCAGGTTGCTTAATTTGTTGGCATAAAATTTTAATAGTATCTTCTTATCATTGTTTGTCTATCTTATCTATAGTGTTGGCTGTGATCTCTTCTCTTTCAGTCATGGTTTTATTTTATGGGTCCTTTCTTTTTTCTTTTTGATAAGTCTGATTAGGGGTTTTATAAGTCTTGTTAATTATTTCAAAGAACCAGCTCCTAGTTTTGTTGATCTATTCTAAGGTTTTCTTTTTAAATTCTATATCATTGATTTCTGCTCTAATATTTATTATTCCCCTTCTCCTGATGGGTGTAGGCTTTATTTGCTGTTCTTTCTCCAGCTCCTTTAGGTGTAAGTTAGGTTGTATATTTGAAAATTTTCTTCCCTCTCCTTTAATCTCTATGCATGTGTGGTCCTTCCAAATTTTTTTTGTAGTTGACTTCAAGTTTCATAAAATGAAAATATGCATGGCATGGCCTCAGTCTTTGTAACGGTTGAGTCCTGATTTGTGACCCAGTATGTGATCTATTCTAAAGAATGTTCCATATGGAATTGAAAAGAATGTGTATTTGCTGCTTTAGGATGAAATGCTCTGAATGTCCGTTAAATCCATCTGGTCAAGTGTGTCATTAAAAGCCATTGTTTCCTTGTTGATCTTCTACTTAAATGATCTGTAAATTGCTGTGAGTGGGGAGTTAAAATCCCCAACTATTATCATAATATTATCAGTGAGTTTAAGTATGTTATTAAATGATTTATATAATTGGCTGCTTTTATGTTAGGGGCATAAATATTTACAACTGTTAGAACTTCTTGTTAGGTAGACCCTTTTATTACAATATAGTGTCCATCTCTTATTACAGTCTTCAATTTAGAATCTAGTTTGACTGATACAATGATGGCTACTCCAGCTTTCTTTTGATGTTCAGTAGCATGATAAATGGTTCTCTACCCCCTCACTTTCAATCTGGAATTCTTTGGGTCTAAAATGCATCTCTTATAAACAGCATATTGGTGGGTATTGTTTTGTTTTGTTTTGTATTTTATCAATCCCGATACTCTCTGTCTTTTTTGGAGCATTTAGTGCATTTACATTCAGAGTAATTATTGAAAGATATGAATTTAGTGTCACAGTATTACCTCTAAAGTTGCTATTCCTATACAATGTCTCTATTCCTTTATGGTTTTTGTTACTTTTGGGATCTCTCCTGACTCAAAGGAGACTCTTTAATATTTCTTACAGAGATGGTTAAGTGTTCACAAATTCCTTTGGTTTTTGTTTGTCCTAGAAATTCTTTTTCTTTCCTTCTATTCTGAATGACAGCTTTTGTCATTTTTTTTTTTTTTTTTGCTGAATAAAGTATTCCTGGCTGCATATTTTGTCTATTTAGTACCTGAATATATCATCTCAGTCCTTTCGGGCCTTCCAGGTCTCTGTGGACAGGTCTGCTGCCAGCCTTACATTTCTACCCTTTTGGCTTAAGAACCTCTTGTCCCAAGCTGCTTTCAGGATTTTCTCTTTATCTTTGAAATTTGTCAGTCTCACTATTATATGTCACAGTGTTGCCTTTTTTTTTTTTTTTTTGAGTTGGACTCTGTGCCTCCTGGACTTGAATACCTGTTTCTTTCCTTATATTAAGGAAGTTCTTAGCTATAATTTATTCAAATAAACCTTCCATCCTTCTCTCCTGCTCTTCTGGGAATCCAGTATTATTTTGATTTATGAAATTTCTGAGTTCCTTAAGTTTACCTTCATGATCTAATAGTTTTCTGTCCCTCTTCTTTTCAGGTTCATTATTTTCCATAATTGTATCTTTTTATATCACTGATTCGCTCCTCTGTTTTGTTCCTCTTTGTTTTTATGTTCTCCACTTGGGACTGCATCTCAGTTACAGCACTTTTAATTTCAACCTGACAAAACTTTAGGGTTTTGAATCTTTATACTAAGGGATTTTCTAGTGTCTTCTATGCTTTTTTCAAGCCTAGTTAGTATGTTTATAACAGTTTTAAATTATAGTTCAGATAGCTTACTTATACCTGTATTGATTAAATTCCTGACTCTGAGTATTATCTCCTGTTCTTTTTTTTAAGGTGAATTTCTCCATCCTATCATATTGTCCAAAAAACAAAAGAAGAAAGGAAAAAAAGAAAAACAGCAGCAATACAAACACTAAAGGAAACTAGATCCTGGGTATTTTTTGGTCTGCTTGTTAAAAGAAACTAGATTCTGGGAGGAATCTAGTAACTGAGAGTTACAGAAGGGAGGGATAATGGGGTAGCTGGGTGATGGGTATTAAGAAGGGCACATGTTGTGATGAGCACTGGATGTTATACCCAACTAATGAATCATTGAACACTACATCACAAACTAATGATGTAATACATGTTGGTTAATAGAACATAATTTAAAAGAAAGAAATTAGATTCCAAAATAAGAAAGAAATATATATAACAAATATATATTAGATATATATAATTTTATATATGTATAAAATATAATACAATAAAAGGAAACAAAAATAATATATATAAGGTATATATAAAAATAAAAAAATAATTTTAAACTAAGAAAAATAAATGAAAAATAATAATTTTTTTAAAAGGATAAACGTACAAAGGCAGATAGATACTATTTTCCCCTAGAGCTGAATCTCTGCAACCCTCTATGGTCAGTAACTTGGTATAAGTGAGTTGTTTGTGCTGGTACTCTGGACCTGCTACACCCCTTCTCAGGTATACGTGTCTTAGTAGAACTGTGCCTTCAATGGTGGGGAGGCAGAGCTTGATATAAGCAGCTCTGCTGGGTGATGCTGTTTTGCTTCCTGAGGGCTTTCAGCACTGACGGATGGGATGAATATGGTGGTGCCCAGCCCTCTAGACCCAAAGCTGAAAATTCATGCCCCCACTCTTCAGCGAGTCCTCACAGAAGAGTAATCAATCACTATTGTCTCCCGGTTTCAGTCAGAACTCTTTGTTTCCCCTGCCTGTGTCTGAGCTTTTTTATCCCAAGCATGCAACTGAGTTTCAGAATTCCAAATTTTAAGGATTCCCATGGCACAGACCCATACTGTTCTTCTTGGGGATGGTCTTATCATGCTTCTGTTATTTGTTGGAGAGTGGCAATTTGCAGTTTATGGAAATACAATGCAGAATCTGGCAGAAATCTGGCAGAAATCTTATCAGCCAGCTTCCGCACTCTAAGCTGGGGAACAGTACAACACTCAGACATCACATTCTTCTTGTGACCCGGGGGATCCTCTGACCACAGTATCATACCTGAGATTCTGCCCCACTTCACACCTGTAAGCCAGGCACATACCTCACTGATAGTAAACTTCTAAAAGTTCAGATTTTGTGCTTTGCTGTTTATAATACTTTGCAGTATTATGCCTCCATAAGCAGGTTCCCTCTTTGTGACCATGTCCACAGTTATATCACACCAGATTTAAGTCTCCTTACCTCCTACCCTCCAAAGGGTGGTCACTTTTCTACTTGCAGAATTTCAGTATTTGTTTTCTCAGAACTCTCAGTAATTTCTTGGGTATTCAGAATGATTTGATAACTATCTAGCTGTATTTAAGGGATGAGACAAACTTAGGGTTCCCCTACTCTTCTGCCATCTTAACTCCTCCCAAAGAGAATTTCTTATTGCACAAATGATCACAGTAGAATCAATGGGAACGTCATTTATTGTTAATTATCCTCATTCTACAGTTTAGATACAAGCAGAGTATAGATGGGTAGAGCAAAACACCTCACAACTTTAAGATACATGACCTAGGAGAGTGAAAATACAGAGAATAAATATGTCATGAATGAGGCAAGTAGGTAGAAATGAACTCCTTAGGCTGTGTCAATAAATACTGGTATGATATGGAGCTATTCCTGTCCCCATCTAGTGGGTCTTCCTCACACTGTGGATTATAGAAAATTGATGTTTGGAGGTTGAAAGAAATAGAGACTGGGAATCCCACCAAGACTCTCCCCAGAAAGTTGATAATCAGGCTTCATAGGAAGATTTGTCCGCTCACAAACATTATTTTGTTTACAACCAAGACTGTCCTATCCATTCAGGATAATCTGGCTCACAAGTGGTCAATGGAAAAGATTAGTGCCTAAGACATAGTTCACGGTGGCAACTACTATAACTGGTATAAAAGGCAGACATTCAAATTATCCAGGCAATGCAATGCCCACCTATACCATGAATGATCTCAATGGTAAGCTAGATAGCTTTCAGAAGCTTTATGGCTAAGCTTGTTCTCAGAGCTTGAGTTCGTTGGCCTTAAGTGACTTAAAATGGAATTAATAAACCAAAGAGAATAGTGAGTGAAGTGTGAGGAGAAGCACCTTGATCTCTTTAAATTTCCCCATCATTTGCTTTCACTCAGTCTTGGTTTTCTCTCTCTTTCCACTCCCTTCCTCACTGGTAGAACTGTTTATAAGAAAGGGCTTTCACACTGCCTTCAGCTCAGGTCATGATCCCAGGGTCCTGGGATGGAGCACTGCATCGGGCTCTCTGCTCATCAGGGAGCCTGCTTCCTCCTCTCTCTCTGCCTGCCTCTCTGCCTGCTTGTCATCTCTGTCAAATAAATAAATAAATAATCTTAAAAAAAAAAAAAGAAAGGGCTTTCAAATGCATAAACATTTTATACACAATTTAAAGAGGATTGTTAGCAGACATCTATAATTTCATTTCAAAGCACCCATTGGCGTACCACTTTGACACAAATGTATAGAATCATGCCTAAACCACATTATTACTGCATATTCATCTTTCTGGAAATATATCTACTTTCTAGTCAAGACTATCTCATGATTCTGTTATTTAACTAAAGAGTTTTCCCTTGTTATTTAACTAATGACCTTACAAAATTTTTTGTTTTTGTTTTTGTTTTTTAAGTTGTCTCTGGGGAATCTAGTGAGGAAGAAAGACTCCCTTCCTCACTGGTAGAATTATTAATAAGGAAGAAATAAATAATTTCTTTAGATTGCTTCTATTCTGCTTTACTAAGGAATCCTGGATTGCATGGAATTGTAGTAGCATCCATCCCATCCCATCAGTATTTATCTACCTATGTAGTAATCTGGTGCCCCTGGAACAAGAATAAACAAAAAGCTTACTCTAGTAGAGAAGACAAACACAAGTCAAATGATCACAGACCTATACAACTAAAGTCAGTAATATGGCAGCTTCTGATATCTGGAAGGCTGACAGAACTGTCCTCAAGTAAGAGATGTTTGAGCTGAGATCGAAGTATGAGTCACAGTATAAAAAGCAAAAGAGACCAAAGCAGAATAACTTTTCAGGGAGAGAAATAAACTGCTGCACAGGTTCTCTGGATGAATTGACAAAGGCTGATATAATTGGACACAAAAGACAAAGGGAGAATGTGGTAGAAAGTAAGTAGGGGAATGAGGCAGGGACCAGAGTATCCATGGCCATAATAAGGAGTTTAGGCCTTATTGTAGAGGGAGTAGGAAGTAGCCACTGGCAAGATCAAATCTGTTTTTAAAAGATTATTCTGCTGCACTATGGAGAATGGAATAGATGCAGAATAAGAATCAAACCTTTAGAGACACTATTCCCTGAAATAGTATTTTGTTCCCCAACTGACCTCTTGGCCAAAACACCACCCCACACATGCACACACACACAAACTCAAAAGACAAGAATACATGCTGTAATGCAAAATAAAAGCCATCATACAACATTATAAAAAATTTTTCTTTAATCCCTAATTGAACTAAATGTAAATGGGTGCTACTATTTTTCCTCACTTCTTTTCAATCCCTTCTGTATGTGTATATGGTTGGGAAAGGAAGTGTGTTCCCAACTTGCTGGTACCCTAAGTACAGGCTCAGTCCACTTATTGGGTAACTCATTATTTAACAGAGGGAGGCAGTGGTTCAGGTGGGAGATGCTGGTGGCTTGGATGAGGATGTTGGTGATGAATTATTTAAGAGGTAATGAACTATTTAGGTGACAAATTGCTAGCTGGAAAATAAGGGAAAGGAAGGAGGTCAAAGATGACCCTCTGACTTTGGTGTGCAGCTGATGAGTAATGTTATTTCATAAGACAGAGAACAGTTGAGGAAGACTATATTTAAGAATGACTCTTAGTGATGATCTTGTCCAAGTTCAAGAAATGGATGGCATTGAGTGTTTCTCTTATCCATGGTAAACATTGACTGTTAACCGGGGCAAACATTCTTTCCTGCTGAGCCTTTGAGTCGATACTTCAGATAAGGCCTATTTGCCATCCCAGTTCAAATGTAAGCCCCTTATTTAAAAGGTAAATAAATTAAGACTCTTTTTTTTTTTTAAATATAGTTCTACAGAAAAGACATTTGAATAAAAGTATCCCTTTGATTACTTTCTTTAACTTAAAAATTTTTAATTAAAATATTTAGCATAAATTCTACATATTTATATTATGCTCCTTTTTCCTGTATCTATAATCTAAGAAATTCACCTGGATTCAACAGTAAATGTAAAGGTATTGCTTGAATATAAATACCAATCAATATCAATAGAAGTATAAATAAATGTATTGCTTGAGTATAAATATGAACCAGAAGAAGTCAAAGAATGTCCCATGCTTCTATCTGATATCTGATATCACAAGACTGTGTGTTACTACTAGAAATCATCTGCTCGATTACTTTGAAGATGAGAATTGAGTTCCAGAGAGGTGAAACTTCTGGTTTAGAGTCACAAATCCTGTTAGTGACAGACTCCAGGGAGAAACCAATTCTCCCAATTCCCAGATCACTGCATTTTCCTGAAAACCACACTACCTCCAACACACCCTCTAACCTGAACTGAAAGGCAAGTATGAAAAATTCGGGAACAGTCAAACAGCTGGACTATTTATAAATATTCTCAACCATTGTATGAAATTCCCTAATAGTAACAATAATACTACTTTAACAGAAGACCTTCCTCACTCTTTCTATTATCCTAACACTACTGTCAGCTAATACTGCCTGTCCCATAACCTACATTGAGGGTAACTAGATCTGTACTTTCATCTCCTTACCAGTTTGTAAAGTGGGGTGAAGTATAATAGAATTATGGGTGAGGATAAAACTCCATTTAAGAAAATTCCATGTTCATGTATCCAAACTTACAAAGAGACAAATTAGGGGAGATTTCTCAAAGAATACCAGATTTTCTTATAGGTTTGCTTTTAATAGCATGCTCCATTAGAACTTTCTAAATATTTATAGCTCATTAAGTATTTGACATGAAGACAGGGGGTGGAAAGAAAGAGCCTTAAATTAGAGTGTTAAAATATTCAACTAACTGATGGAGAGGAATTTTTTAAAAATAAAAACTACTTCATTTATATTGTAAAACAATGGAAAATATAATTTTAAGCATAAAAATAAACTCATATAAGTTGAAAATGTTTGTTCTTTGGGGGTCGGTGAATGAAAAACTGATGGTCTGATCCTTGCATTTTGTCCACATTCACTGCAATGGACTCAAAGGCAAACAACACTCTGAAAGAGCTCTAAGGTAGTGCTCTAAGAATTTACTGAAATGGCCTTATTTTTCACTTTTGGAATCTTTATTGCTCTTGTCCTAACTGCTTTAAGATCAGAAAATAATGTTATATCAGTTAGTTGTATTTGACAGAGATGTGCTGATTTGATTATTCCTTTTATTAAATTTCTCTCTGAAGTAATACATATATTCAGTCTCAGAAATACAATCTGAAACACTCTTTTTGGTAGCATACCTGGTCTTCAAACCACACTCCTCTGCTTTAGGCTTTATTAATCATACACAGCTTTTGGTCCATAATAAAGTTTAGAAAGTTTCCAATGAAAAAATGAGGAGAAAAAATAACTGGCTTTTTGATGCATGTTTTATTTGACAGTTTCTAAATTTGTTGAAGTAATATGATGTAACCACTTTAGGAAACCAGATAGGAAAAGTGGATCCTTCTCCAGAAGGGAGAAGCCTTGAAGTTTAAGAAACCTTGCAGCTTATTCTTCATTGTGAAATAGTTCAAAAACACTTGTAGGCAAAGTAAGAAAAGAAGGGGGTTGGAACTCCAAGTTAGAGGAAAGTTGGCTTGTGTGGGAAAGAAAGAGAATACTCCAGGACACCTAATGCTCAAAACACATGACAAGTCATGGGAACTAAATGCAAAATATGATCCTGGACAATATCCTGAATAGAAGAAAGAGACTGCATAAGAAAGAGAGAACGAGAAAGGGAAGGATTGAAAGAAAAAAAGAAAGAAAGAAAGAGAAAGTGAAAGAGAGAAAGTGAAGAAAGAGACAAATACTATAAAGGATATTTGGGCTAATTGCTGAAAATTGAATAGCACTGTATCAATGTCAAATTCCTTGAATTTGATAATTATGAAAAGTAAAATAATATGTTTGTTCTTTGGAGATATATGTTGACATATTCAGTAGTGAAGGGCCAAGAAGTCTGCAACTTATTGTCAAAAGTTTAGAAAAAAAAATCATCATAATAATGATATTGATGGAAATAAAAGTGATAAAGCAAATACAGCAAAAATCTAAACAATTAATGAATGTAGGTGAAAGGTATACAAAGGTTCATTGTATTATTCTTGCAACTCTTCTGTAAGCTTGAATTTGTTCAAAATTAAAAGTTCACTTAAAAACCATATAGCAGAGATATATTAAAGAGGTATATAACCCTAGCAGTTTAAATATAAGTTTAGGGCATAAGAAAAATCAAAATAAATACTTACATGGATCTCTCTCCTCAAATTATTTTAAATGGTTTATATAGACACAGAAAATATGTTAATGCATTCAAACAAAGATCACATAGATATTGGCTAAAAATACTGACTTAGGAATAAGACTGTGTGGGTTTAAATTGTGTCTCTATCATTAATAGTTACATGAGTATGAGTGTGGTTCAATTATTTAACTACCCCATGCC
Source organism: Mustela erminea (assembly GCF_009829155.1). NCBI lineage: Eukaryota > Metazoa > Chordata > Mammalia > Carnivora > Mustelidae > Mustela > Mustela erminea. The sequence continues at coordinate 60,656,703 of NC_045625.1, forward strand.
TCAGTTTCTTCATCTGTCAAATAGAGATAGTTAATCAGTAGAATTTTGTAAAAATTGAATGGAATAATCTCCAGTGCATGCTTAGATATACCTGTCACATAAGCATTCTATAAGCATTAACTATTTTTATTTTAAAATATAAAGTAAACCATGTAAAGTAAAGTAAACCATGGCTAAAAAAGATATCAGTAAAAGATGAAGAAAATCAATTCCAAGGAAAAGAAGATGAAAAGACAGAGTGAAAGAGAAATAGGAGACCTTACTTTTGTCTGATCCCAGGAATTCAGCTACATAGCAATCAAATCATTCTGAACACCTGAAAACTCAACTGGAAATCTAAGAAAAGAATGGCTGCAACTCTACAGATAGAAAAGCAACCATTTTCTGAAAGAATAACAAAATGGGAAAACTCACTTCATAAAAGAGAACGAGAGGCAGTACTGACTGCCAGGAATGTAATCAGGGTATAGATATAGGTAAGATGTTAGAAATAGAGTTCAGAATAAGATTATAAAGATACTAGCTGGGCTTGAAAAAAACATAGAAGATAGTAGAGAATCCCTTTCTGGAGAAACAAAAGAACTAAAATCTAATCAAGTTGAAATAAAAAAGGCTACTAATGAGATCCAATAAATAATGGAGTCTCTAACTGCTAGAGATAAATGAGGCAGAAGAGAGAATTAGTGACATAAAAAACAAAATGAGGGAGAATAAAGAAACTGAGAAAAAGAGAGATAAACAACTGTTGGATCAAGGGGGGAAAATGCAAGAGATGAGTGACACCATAAAGCTAAAATTACTAGAATAATTGTGATCTTAGAAGAACAGGAAGGGGGGTGGAGCAGAAGGTATATCAGAGCAAATTATAGTGGAGAACTTCCCTAATCTGGGGATTTGGAAACAGGCATTCAAGGCCAGGAGGCCAAGAAACATCCCCTCAAAACCAGTAAAAATAGGTCAACACCCCTACATATAACAGTGACACTCACAAATCTCAGAGACAAAGAGGAAATAATGAAAGAAGCACTGACAAGAGGTCCATAACCTACAAGGGTAGAAATTTTAGATTTGCAGCAGACCTATCCAGAAACTGGGAAGACCAAAAAGAACTGGCATGATACACTCAGGGTGCTAAATGGGAAAAGTATACAGCCAAGAACACTTTATACAGAAAGGCTGTATTCAAAATAGGAGAAATAAAAATCAGACAAACAGAAACTAAAAGAATTTCTGATCCCTAAAACATCCCAGCAACAAATATTTTAAAAAGATCCTTTCAGTAAAGAGAGAACCCAAAAGTAATATAGACCAGAGAGAAACAGGGCAAATATACAGAAGTAGTGACATTACAGGTAATACAATGGCACTAAATTCATATCTTTCAATAGTTACTCTGAATGTAAATGGGCTTAATGCCCTCGATCAAAAGACACAGGGTATCATACTGATTTTAAAAAGCAAGACCCATTTATATGTTGTCTACAGGAGATTCATTTTAGACCCAAAGACTGCTACAGATCGAAAGTGAGGAGGTAAAGAACTACTTATCATTCTACTGGCCATCAAAGTAAAGCTGGTGTAACAATCATTATATCAGACAAATTAGATTTTAAGCCAAAGACTATAATAAGAGATGAGGAAAGGCATTGTATCATAATTAAAAGGTCTGTCCAACAAGACGATTTAACAATTGTAAATATTTATGCCTCTACATGGGAGTAGCCAATTATATAAACCAATTAATAACAAAATTAAAGAAACACATTGATAATAATACAATAATAGTGGGGGACTTTAACACCCCTCTTGCTGCAATGGTCAAATCATCTAAGCAGAAGATCAGCAAGGAGACGAGGGCTTTGAATAACACACTGGACCAGATGGACTTCACAGATATATTCAGAGCATTCCATCTCAAAGCAACAGAACATGCATTCTTCTGAGTGTACATGGAACATTCTCCAGAACAGATCACATACTGGGTCACAAACCAGGTCTTCACTGGTGCCAAAAGATTGGGATCATTCCCTGCATATTTTCAGACCACAATGCTTTGAAACCTGAATCCAATCACAAGAGGAAATTTGGAATCAATTCAAGTACATGGAGGCTAAAGAGCATCTTACTAAAGAATAAATGTGTCAACCAGAAAATTAATGAATTTTTAAAAATCATGGAAATAAATGAAAGTGAAACACAACTGTTCAAAACCTTCGGGATGCAGCAAAGGCCTTCCTACAAGGAAAGTACATAGCAATAAAAGACTTTCTCAAGAAATAAGAAAGTTTTCAAATATACAACATAACCTTACACCTAAAGGAGATGGAGAAAGAACAGCAAATAGAGCCTAACCCACAGGAGAAGAGAATTAAAGATTAGAAAGAAATCAATGAAATAAAAACCAAAGAACAATAGAACAGATCAACATAACTAGGAGCTGGTTCTTTGAAAGAATTAATAAGATTAATATACCCCTACCCAGACTTATCAAAAAGAAAAGAGAAAGGACCCAAATAAAAAAAAAGATCATGATTAAAAGAGAAGAGACACACAACACTGAAGAAATACAAAGAATACTAAGAATATATTATAAGCAACTATATGCCAACAAATTAGGCAATCTAGAAGGACTGGATGCATTCCTAGAAAGGTATAAACTATAAAACTGAGACAGGAAGAAAGAGAAAACCTGAACAGACCCATAACCACAAGGAAATTGAAGCACTAATCAAAAACCTCGCAACAAACAAGAGTCCAAGGCTGGATAGCTTCCCAGGGGAATTCCACCAAACATTAAAAAAAGAAAAAGTAACTATCCTTTTGAAACTGTTTCAAAAAATAAAAATGGAAGGAAAACTCCCAAACTCTTTCTATGAGACCAGCATTACCTTGATCCCAAAGCCAAAGACCCCATCCAAAGGGGGAATTACAGACCAATATCCTTGATAAACATGGATTCAAAAATTCTCACCAAGATACTAGTCAATAGGTTCCAACAGCACATAAAAAGGATTACTCACCATGACTAGGTGGGATTATTTCTGGCTGCAAGGTGGTTCAACATCTGCAAATCAATCAATATGATACTTTACATAAATAAAAGACAAGAACCATATAATCCTCTCAATAGATGCAGAAAAATCATTTGACAAGGTACAACATCATTTTCTTAATTAAAACCCTTCATAGGGAACCCGAGTGGCTCAGTTGTTTGAGCAACTGCCTTCAGCTCATGTCATAGTCCTGGAGTCCCAGGATCAAGTCCCACATCAGGTTCCTGGCTCCATGGGGAGTCTGCTTCTTCTCCCTTCTCATGCTCTCTCTCTCTCTCTTTCTCTCTCTCAAACAAATAAAATCTTAAAAAAAAAAAAAGAACTTTTCACGGTGTAGAGATAGAGGGAACATACCTCAAATATCATAAAAGCCATATATGAAAAGACCACAGTGAATATCATTCTCAATGGGGAAAAACTAAGAGTTTTTCCCCTAAGATTAGGAACACAACATGGATATCCACTCTCACTACGGTTTTTCAACCTAGTACTAGAAATCCTAGTCTCAGAAAATAGGCAATGAAAAGAAATAAAAGCCATCTCAATTGGCAAAGAAGGCAAACTCTCACTCTCTGCAGTTGACATGTGGAAAACCCAAAAGACTACAAAAAATTGCTAGAACTTAAATAGGAACTCAGCAAAGTCACGGGATATAAAATCAATGCACAGAAGTTTGTTGCATTTCTATATACCAACAATGAGGCAGCAGAAAGAGAAATCAAGGAATAGATCCTGTTTACAACTGTTCCAAAAACCAAAAGATACCTAGGAATAAACCTAATCAAAGAAGTAAATGATCTGTACTCTGTAAATTATAGAACATTTATGAAAGAAATTGAGGAAGATTCAAAGAAATGGAAAAACATCCCATGTTCATGGATTGGAAGAACAAATATTGCAAAAGTGTTTACACCACTCAAAGCAATCTACATTCAATACAATCCTTATCAAAATAACACCAACATTTTTCACAGAGCTAGAACAAACAATTCTAAAATTTGTATGAAACCAGAAAAGACCTTAAGTAACCAAGAGGTGTTGGAAATGAAAAGCAAAACTTTTCAGAATCCTGTATTATAAAGCTGTAATCACAAAGACAATATGGATCTGGCACAAAAACAGACAAGACACATAGGGTGCCTGGGTGGCTTAACTGTCTGCCTTCAGCTCAAGTCATAATCCCAGGGTCCTGGTATTGGCCCCTACACTGGGCTCCTTTCTCTGTGGGAAGTCTGCTTCTCCCTTTCCCATTACCCCTGCTTGTGTTCCCTCTGTGGCTCCCTCTCTCTCTGTCTAATAATTAAAATCTTTAAAAGAAATTTTTAAAAATAAAAAATAAGTAAATTAACAGACACATAGAATAGAGAACCCAGAAATGGACCCTGCACTTTATGGTCAACTAATCTTTCCACTGAAAGAATATTCAATGGAAAAAAGATAGCCAAGTGTGTGGTGGCTCAGGAGGTTAAGCATCTGCCTTTGGCTCAGGTCATGATCCAGGAGACCTGGGATCGAGCCCCACACTGGGATTCCCACTCAGTAAAGAGTCTGCTTCTCCCTCTGCTCCAAACACTGATTCTGCACTCTCTCTCCTCTCATTATCTCTCATGCTCTAAAATAAATAAATAAAAATTGTCAAAAAACAAAAAAAGTAAAAAGATAGTCTCTTCAACAAATGATGTTGAGAAAATTGGACAGTCCCATTCAGAAGAATGAAACTGGATGATTTTCTTACACCAGACACAACAGACTCAAAATGGATGAAAGACCTAAATGTGAGACAGGAATCCATTAAAATCCTAGAGAACCCAAGCAGCAAACTTTGTTACCTTGGCCATAGTAATTTCTTGCTAGACACATCTCCAAAGGCAAGGGAAATGAAGATAAAAATAGATAATTGGAAATTCATCAAGAAAAAACTTCTGCACAGCAAAAGAAATATTTATCAAAACCAAAAGACAACTGATAGAATGGAAGAAGATATTTGCAGATGTCTTATCAGATAAAGGACTAGTATCCAAAATCTGTAAAGAACTTATCAAACTCAACACCCAAAAAACAAATAATCCAGTCAAAAAATGTACAGAAGAAGTGAAGACATTTCTCTGAAGAAGACATCCAAATGGCCAAAAGACACATGAAAAAAAAAAAAATGCTCAACATCACTCACCATCAGGGAAATACAAATCAAAACCACAAGACACTATGTCATACTAGTCAGAATGAATAAAATTAACAAGTCAAGAAATGATAGATGTTAATAAGGATACGGAAAAAGGGGAACCCTCTTATACTGTTGGTGGATATGCAAGCTGGTGAAGATACTCTGGAAAATGGTATGAAAGTTTCTCAAAAAGTGTAAAATAAAGCTACCCTATGACCCAGCAATTGCACTACTGGGTATCTACCCCAAAGATATAAATGTAGTGATATGAAGGGGCACCTGTACCACAATGTTTATAACAGCAATGTCCACAATAGCCAAACTATGGAAAAAGCCCAGATGTCCACTGACAGATAAATGGATAAGGAAGATATGATACACACACACACACACACACACACACACACACACACACACACACATACACATATAAATAAAGATGGAATAATCTTTAAAATCAAGTATCTGGTCACCCTATGGCCCAGTCAAGGTGACACATAAATTAACCAACACATGATAATTCATAACTATTCCTCAAGTGAGGTAAAACTTTCCTACACTGAATTATAAAATAATCAATCTAGGAAGCACTGAATATTATGGAGAAATGGTCCTAAGAAAGGTTTCTTCAATAGACATGGTTAGGATTTGATTTGGTTTTTTAAAGATACTATCTCCAGATAAAAGCTAAAGGAATGCCTTTAAAAGAAAATCCAATAAGATATAATTCTGAAAGCAGCAAAATAAAATTAGTTCAGCTGTGTATTGTTCTGAGAATAACTTGATCCAAGAATAGAACCTGTAGTACCTAGAGAAATAGGTGAACAGTAGATCCTTTGAATACTTCATTCTCTTAGCAGGGCTTTGTTAAAGATCAAATGACAAAGATTTACCCTGTGTCAAAGACCCAGAATGGAGATGTTCTGTGTTGCTTCTTGAAAGTAGATCTTTATGTTTAGAAACAGGGCTGGGACTTGTGTGACCCTAAAAGTGAGTATCTCCTTAAATTCTATGCCCTGGGTGCCTCTCTTGCCTTACCCTAGTCTCAGTTCTGTTTATAAAACCAAATAGTTCAAGAATAAGAATGTATAAATTATAACCACCATTTTTTTATATGTGACAATAGTTAGGAAGAGACAAAATAATGCCTCTCCTTTTCTCCACCAAAAACAAAACCATTCAGAGAGAAGATGGGGCAGACCGAGGATCAAGAATACCACCTTCTTGGTTAGTTTCCAAAATATATAAAGAACTCATACAACTCAAAACTTTAAAAAACAAATAATCCAAATTAAAAATGTGGAGAAGACCTGAACAGACATTTCTCCAAAGAAGACATACAGATGGCCAACAGATTCATGAAAAGATAGTCATTGTCAGTTATCAGGGAAATGCAAATTGAAACTGCAATGAGATATTACCTCACATCTGTCAGAATGGTTAAAATCAACAACACAAGAAACAACAAGTGTTGGTGAGGTAATGGAGAAAGAGGACCCTCTTACACTGATGGTGGAAATGCAAACTGGTCCAGCCACTGTGGAAAACAACATAGAGGTTCCTCAGAAAATTAGAAATAGAACTATCCTACCCTCCAGCAATTACATTACTGGATATTTACCCAAAGAATACAAAACCACTAATTCAAAGAGTTATATGCACCCTTATGTTTATAGCAGTGTTATTAACAATAAGAAGCCCAAGTGTTTATTGACTGATGAATGGGTAAAAAAGGAGGGTGTGTATATATATAAATATATATATATATAATGAAATATTACTCACACATAAAACAATTGAAATCTTACCACTTGCAATGATGTGCTAAAGAGTATAATGCTAAGTGAAATATTAGAAACAAAACAAATGAGCAAAGGAAAGATAGAGAAGGAGAGAGAAATCAAGAAACAGACTGAACTACAGAGAACATACCAGGTGGGTGGGAGAACGGGTGAAATAGGTGATAAGGATTAAGGAGTGCAGTGGTTGTGACGAGTACTGAGTATTGCATGGAAGTGTTGAATCACTATATTGTATACCTGAAACTAATAAAACACTGTATGCTTAAAAAAAAAAAAAGAATACTACCTTTTATTTAATGATTACAATTGAAGTAAATACTACCTTTTATTTAATGATTACAATTGAAGTAATGATTAATTTCCTGGTCAAAAATTCAAATGCTTTCTAACAACAGATCACTGTTGCTTCTCCTAGTGAGACCTCATAAGGTGTTGCATTTTCTTGTTAAGAAGCTGTATCTCCACAAACAACATGGATGTATATGTACATGCAGTACTTAGACACACACCTCTTATGTTCCAGTATTTTTAATACTGAGATCACAAGTTGGGAGGAAAAGTATCAAAAAGGAATCCTATCACCATATAATGATGCTACCCCCCCCCAAACCCCAAAACAGAGGTGCTTTATGACTGTCCTAACTACCATCTAAGCTCACATATTCCTTTCAGGGACAAGTGAGGTGGGGGCAACATAGAAACAATGTTAGATTTTTTACACTACATGACAAACTTAATGCTCAGAGACTAGTTGAAGAAGGACAGGCTAGTTAAGCCCTTCTCCCCTTTCACAGTGCTTAGTTAGATCCAAGATCCACAGGTCATTCAGACATGCTGAAGCAGCACTCCAGTGGGAAGCAAATTCTGGTGTGTGGTTTTGTGGTCCTAATGGGAAAAAAAAATCAAGAACCACTAAGGAAAAAAAAAAAAAATCATGAAAGACATTGGGTTTTCACAATGTTGGGAGAAAACTTTTGATGAAATAGAACAGTTTAAACCTTCAGTGTTCTGGATAGAGACTCAGTAAAGATATCTTTAATATCTTCTATTTATTCCAGTTACAAAGGAAGAATCTTAATGGTACCAAGAAATGTGTAATGATCTACTGCTCTCATGTTTGTCCTGTTTGGCAATAAGGAACTACCAATTTAGAGTTACATTTTCAATAGATTAGCTCTTTAGCTGGAAATTATATGAGTATGTGTGTGTCTTTATGTGCTTGTTTGCTTTCATTTATTCAGATCATTTCTAAATATTGCCATATGGTAATTGAGTTGTAATGTTGCAGCCTCTCTGAAAGGAAGATGGAGTATGAAACCGGTCTCTAAACAATTCAGCCCAGCCGGCATAGGCCATAAAGGGGAGGGAAGAGGCGGGAAATATTCTATTTACCATCTCTCCCCTTGGAAAAATGCCGTTTCTAGGGAGGTCAGATTCCTACACTCCAGTGCCAGTCAGAATTAGAACAATCTATTCAAATGTCCTTTATGAGCCCAGAACAACTGTTGGAGCTCTGTAGAAATTGTGTGTATCAGCAAGTATTTGAAATAAAACAGCTGTGCCTGGTGGTTGCTTTACTCAGTTAACGCCGTTAATGGCTCAAACACAGAGGAAACAGGAGCCTAGGAAACACCTTCCCTTTCTTACTTGAAAGCCTCCTCCACTCTTCACACTTGAAATGGCTCTTTTCTGCGCAGCTTTAGCAGGGCGGTGAGTGTGTAGAGGTGCAGGTTCATGGTTGGGGGAGAGGGGGAGAGTGCTGTGCATGTGCTTTTCTGCCCTTTCCCATTCTTTATAACCTTCCCTTATCCCCACCCCACCCTGGAAAAATCAGACAAGATATAAATGGGGTTTGTTTGTCTGTTTGTTTGTTTGTTTGTTTGCTTGCTTTGCTTGTTTTTAGCAGAAAGGATAGACAAAGAAGACATACTGTAAAATTTTGCTTATTTCCTTTCTAGTACATTCTTTAAAATTCACAGTGAGGTCACTGAATTTTCCAATGTCTAAGTAACTTCAAAAGTTCCAGTCATCTTAAAACAAAACAAAACAAAAAACACGGAGAGATCTTGGTGCTTTTGAAACAACAACCACGACCAAGCATTGAAATCAGAAATCCAAAAACAACAGCTGGGGACAAGGGAGAGGCAAAGAGGCTGGGGTAGGCCAGGGCTTATGTTCCAGGAAGATTTCTGAAGAGCACCTTTGTATATATATGAATCATTCTGTGTGATAAAATATTATCTGCAATAAAAGGCATTCTCACTTGGTTTCTGCATGCTAATGATCTCCTGATTCACATTCCCTGGGCTCAGAAAGATGGTGGAAATATCTCTTTAAACCCAAGCCAATTCTTCTCAGTAGTTGCTGACAAATATTTCAGCTGGAAGGCCCGATTAAGTAGTAATTGCTAACTGGCACCAAAAGCCTTAATGCAACTTCTAGACACAAACAAACAGAAAGGCAATAGACCACTCCTTCTTTAACAAGGTAGCTTTGTAACTGAGTCCAGGCTTATTCTACTCACAACATAACGGGCCAGTAAGTCAAGAGGTAAGGTGTTGGGGTAAGGAGAGTGGCTTTATTTGGAAAGCCAGTAAATCAAGGAGATGGCAGACTGTTGTCCCAAAGAACCATCTCCCTAAGCATGATATTTGATCTTCTTTTATGTTAGCAAAAGACAGAAGTGTGAAGGGGTTGGAGTCAAATGGTGACTGACATTTGTAGACATCCAAGAGAGGTCCTATAACTTCCTTTTTCTTGTCAGTTGACCTTTGCATATTAGAATCTGGCAATGTCCTTCCTGTAAATTTTAAACACAGCATAGTCATTTCTGTGCTCACCTCTCCTCAGGTGAGGTAGGTTTGGGGTGAAAAAATGGTTTTTGGAAATATTAGCTGTAAGCAAAATTCCTTTAACGATTAACATTCCCTTGTACAGAACTAAGCACAGGTTTATGAGCTATAGGTCACAGTAGCAAGAGTAATAGAAGCAATAAGGACTTAGCCATGCTAAGTTTCTCCCTATTACAGTTGCTCAGCCTCACTTAGACAGCCAGGTCTCCTAGAAGGACCATGCAGACCTGGCTGCTGCCTTTAACCATTTACTTCCCCATTACTGTTTAATAGGCCTTGATGAACTGACTGGGGAATTTGTTAACTATTCCTTTAGTTCTGCTATTCCTACAAGGACAGCAAAAGAACCAAAAAAAAAAAAAAAAAAAAAAAAAAAAAAAAAAACCTGCTTGTCGCTTAAGTAAAGTTATTTGGGCAGGTGTCTGTCAATCTATATGGGAATAGTCCACCAAAGGAAATAAAATGGCTATGAATCAAAAGAGGGATAGAAGCAGGAGTCATCTTTTGTTCCTCTCACCCAATGTATTTATAGCAAAAATCACCATCTACCCACTCATGCTCAAACACATTAACCTTGAAATCTGTAGCTTCATGCTTTCTCTTGGAAATTAAAATAAAGTGTGTTTGTGTCCTGTTCTCTTTCCATATGCTTCTCTTGTCTGCCTATTTGCCTCTCCAACTTGTTCTTTCTTGTAAAATGTACTTAGAAGGTAATAACATAGACTGAAGTATTCTCAAGTTAGAGACTATTTGCAAGGACCTAAGACCACTCATGAAAAGCAGAACTACAGGATATAGTATTGGTTTTTTGTTTTGTTTTAAAGATTTTACTTATTTATTTTGAGAGATAAGGCATGTGCAAGTAAGGCAAGTGGGGAGAGGCAGGAGGAGAAAGAGAGGGAACCTCAAGCTGACTCCATGCTGAGTTGGAGCCCCACACAGAACTCAGTCCTATAACTGTGAGATCATGACCTGAGCTGAAATCAAGAATTGGATGTTCAACAGACTGAGCCACTAGATTGGCAGAAAGGGCATACAGGTGCCCCTAGTGGTGGTGTTTTTTGTTGTTATTGTTGTTGTTGTTAAGTGAATAGGAAGCATTAAAATCAATCTAGGAATATGAATATGTGCTATACTCAGCATAAATCAGACTTACCTAATCAGTTATCTCAGATCCTGCATCCTCTTCCTGGATTTTCTATCTCTGCAAATGGAACCATTACCTGCCCAACTGCCAAGATGTACTCATGCTAGTCAATCTGGTTTTATACTTCTCACCTTCTACATTAAGTTATTCAGTAAAATAAAGACTACTTCCAAAATGTCTCAATTGTGTTCCTTCAATGTCCTCTCCAGAGTAGAACAGGCCATAATATTTTCATATCAGGCAATGCTACCAGGAATCATTGATAGCTCCATTTGAGTTATTAAGCGTTTATTGTGTATTCAGTGCTTTATGGGTGTCTTAGTCACTTCAAACTACTATAACAGAATACCACAGACAGGTGGCTTAAACAACAAACATTTATTTCTTACAGTTTTAGAGGCTAGAAGTTCAAGATCATGGTGCCAGCATGCTCTGGTTGTTGGTGAAGGCTCTCTTCCTATTTTACAGATTGCCACCTTCTCTTTGTACCCTCTTATGGCAGGGAGAGAGAAAGAATGCACTACCTTTCTCCCTCTTCTAATAAAGACAATAATCCTATCATGGCAACTCTCATGGCCTAACGACTTCCCAAAGGCCTCACCTCCAAATACCATCATATTAGGGTTTGGACAAATGAACTTTGAGGGAACACAAGTATGCAGTCCATAGCAATGTAAAACTACAAAAATTAGATCATACTTTTATCTTGTCAAGCATGTATTTGTTTGATAGGGCTCCCAGAACAAAGAACCATGGACTGGGTGGCTTGAACAACATAAATTTATTTTTTCACAATTCTAGAGGCTATTAGTCTGAATTCAAGGCATCGGCATGTTGGTTTCTTCTGAGGCCCCTCTCCTTGCTTTGTAGATAGCCATCTTCTCCTTGTGTCTTCCCATGGTCTTCCTTACATATTTGTCTGTGTCCAAATTTCTTCTTAAAAGATAATAGTCATATTGTATTAAGGCTCACCCTAACGACCTTATTTAACCTGAACTACCTCTTGTTAGAAGCCAGTAGAGGGACAGTAAAGTATGTCTAAACTGAGATAGCACTTTGAGACCAGAAAACAAAGCCAGTGACCCATAAAGTTTATACAGAGTTTTACTAAGGGTGACTTACTGAGAGGGAGAATTGGATGGGTGATGATCCAGGCACTATACAACTATTCTCCACAAAGTCTGGACTTTAACCCACAGATTCTATAGCATGAGAGGAGGGTGAAGAGGGCCTTGTGATGAGATCAAAGGGTCTAACATTTAACAGGCCACCTGTGTCTGAAGGTGGGGGAAGAAACTATGTTATCTCTACTAGTTATCTAAACAACTTTAGAGAAGAGGAGAGCAGCCTTCCTGCCTTCTAATCAGGGCATACATTAACCTCCACAGGACCTGGAACATGTAGCCCCTGGGGAGGTCATTTCATTGCACAGGCATTAACAAGATGGAGGGCCCAAGGCAGAGTCAGTATTGTCATCACTCCTACATCTCTTTAAAGGTCCTATCTCCAAATACATTCACATTCTAATGTACTGGGGTTAAAACTTCAACCTATGAATGCAGTAGGGGTAGGAAGACATGATTCATCCATAACAAAGCCTTTTTACCTTTTTCATCTTTATGTTGTCGCTTATTCTCACAAGTCTTAAAGATAATTTCTGAGGATAAAGAAAAGCATTAGTATTGGACTAATGAGAAAACTGGAACCCAGAGAGTTTGACTGATACTCAAAGTCACCAAGTTGTTGATAGCCAGAGCCCAGATGTTACTATTCTCTCTTCTCAAACAATGCCATCTTTCTCCATTGCAGATTAAAATTCTGTTGCTGTGATTACATCATACTCCACACAATTGCATATCTTATACTATTCATTTTGAATGTCTTGTAAGCACTCCCATTATTTTTCTTAGTTCTAATTCTTGGGTGTCCTTCAGTTTTCTCTGTTAATTTCTTTTTTTTTTTTTTTTTCTATTTTATGTGTGTGGACTCTCCATCCTCACACATATCAAATTTCAAATGGAGCATCAAGTCATCATTTTATCTGCTGTTCTTCTTCTGTGGTATTATTGTTGGAATATCAGCTTATCATCATTGTGTGTTACCCATTGAGAAATTCTACATCCTACATGCTTAATAAACTTGTAATCTACTCTCCCATTAATCCTTCTAGATCCAGGAGGAGGAGATGACATGCACTATGATTTCCATTTCCTGAATGGAGAAACAAACACAGAAATTGTAGTTAATTTACCTATGACTATGTTCCCGAGCCAAGGTGCCAGTCAGTCTTTTGTATAGTAATTCTATTATTACAGGTGCCTGGAAGTGAAACCAACAGTAATTTGGAACAGAGGGAGACTTACTGGTACTCATGCATTTGGGATAGGCAGACATTGGAAAATAGCTATGAAAAACTCACCTAATAACTAATATATTAAGCATTATAAGTTACTGTGTACTCAAATCAGGCATTACACTGAACTCTTTATTTCCTTTCTCCCTAATCCTTGTAATACTCAGATAAGGTAGTTAAGTCTAGTTCAGTATACTATTATTAAGGAGAACATAAACTTCCTGAAGGAAAAGACTATTTAATCATGTTCACCACTTTAGAGATCTCTCTGCTCTGGACCATCAACAGTTTCATCTTCAGGTTCCAGTGAAAAATGAGAAATAGAATGCAGAAACCTGGGCCACAATAATAAAATTATAGTACCCCCAAACAGACTGACATCTTGCTGGGCAATATAGCCTTGAGTAAGTCATCTTATATAAATCTCATGTATACAACAGTGCCTAACACACTGTCGGTGCTCAGGAAATATTTGTTGATGATACAAACAAATGAGTGAATGTCTACTTTGTCAGGTGAAAAGGCAAGAAGACACATCACTATTGTCAAAAAGCAATTCACTATTAGAGAAGCTATGGGTGATTATTGCCTATAGGTGCAGAGAAAAAAAGTCAAGATTTAACTTAGTATACCCTCATTCCTAGCTTAACTATCTACCTTTTTTCTAATAGCCACATCTAAAAATTACTGTATAAACAAATAGCAGGCTTACAATTAAATTCAAAAAGATTTAGGAACTTTATTCTTAGGGAAAGATGAATATGGCCTAATTTTACACTGAAAAGAGGCAACTTACTCAGTAAATCTGCTTCCTATTCTGCCAAGAAATATTCTTTCCCAAACTAAGAACTAATTGTTAATTCCTGTACAATTAGTTCTGTGCCAGGAATCCTAGGGACGGTTTGAGAATCTCAAAAACATTTACAAAACTTTCCCCTTGAATCTAGAACATCTCAGAAAGGAAAATATCACGACAGAGAGAAAATCCATGGGGGGAGAGATGTCCTTTTGAGACAATGAGAGTAAGTGGATTACTGCATGGCAATTAAATGTAATGAGGAAGAATTTAAAATTCCCTGTGTGCACTGAGAAATAAACAGCTCAAGATAGGGTAACCATGCTGAGAACAAAGTCAAATGCCAAGCTAGCATCTCTCCATTGACTTTTATTACCAACAAGATTCTCTAACTCAGGATAATATACAAAACAATTAACATTACAGCACTGAATAATGAGCAATCAGAACTCACTCTGCCCACATAAAAAAATAAAACAATAGTTTGGTCGTTTAGGTGCCTGTTGACTATCAGATACCTAAAAGATCTGCTTCAGGTTCCACTCTCTTTAATTCTATTGCCAGGACAATATCCTGGCTCCCTGGCTCCCTGGCTCCCTTGGTGATATCAGAGAACCTCTCCTATTGTAATGAGGAAAGACCTCTGCTCTGGGAGTCAGATGACCTTCTCATAAGGTTCTGTGACTTGTACTCCATTTCTTCTTTGGTAAAGCAACATCAAGCTGGTGTTTTCCAGCAAGAGTTCTATGGGCATTGATGGGCAAGTAGCAATTGTTTCAGGTATGGGTTTGACTTGCACATGGCAGGACATTAAGCATCCATGGTCTCTGGGTACTAAGTACCAGTAGTAGCACTCCCTGGTTATTGTGACAACCCTACATTTCCCACAAATTTCCACTTTTAAAATAACTGGACAATATGGTCTCTAAGGCCTTTTTTAGTGTTAATCTTTCAATATTTCTCACATGCATAGTAATAGTTCTATGCCAGTGAATTCTGTTTAATTTAGCACTGGACTGTGGTCTTTGCTTGTTTTCCACAATGACAAGCTTACTGTTGCACCAGGTCAAACATTTTTGAATAGCTCCCTTACAGAGATATCAATAAGATCTTGCCATCTAGGTAAATGCTATTTTACAGTGAAAAAAGACTCAGCAACCCCATCAGGCAAGAAGTAGAGCAAATCAGTGATTCTAAACTTTTTGGAGGTATATCAGCAGGGTTCAACTACAAAAAAACAGATATTCATATTGGTATTTTTAAGGAGGGTGGGACTTAAGGAGGGAGTTAAGGAGTTCTCAAATTTTAGAAGATTTAGAGGAACAGGTTCTAGGGTGGGCCTCTAGAAATGACTCCTAGAAAGATACTTTAAAAAAATGGTCCATGAGAGTAGCTTTTATCTTTGCCTCTGTTGGAAAGATGGGAACTAAGAAGACCACCTCTGGATCTGTGGACTTCAAGAACATACTCTCTTGTAACAGTGATCCAAGATCAGAAAACCACTTTCTTCTCTACCACTGTCATCACACTGCCTTCTACTTCCCGTGAAGTTATTAGCTGGTCCCTGGAAAGATGAAGCAGAAAAGTTCAAATGACTACCAAAACAATTCCAGTGGAAAACACCCAAAGCAGAAGGAATATGGACTCTACCTTATTTATGCCTTCCACTTACCTGGAAGAACTGAATTTACACCCAACACCACAGCTACAAGAAAGTTTGAGAAATGTAGATTTTAGCTATCCAAACTGCAGTGCGGGAAGGCACAATAGAAGAAGCTTGATGCTAAGTGTTAATCTGCCATATACATCATAGACAGCATGGGACTCTGTCATAAGATAAAGACTATGGACTCTCCTTGGGGGGAGGAATAACAATGTACATATAAAATTTTGCATACACTTTTATTGTATTTACAAATCTCCCCAAATCCACATTGGACCCTAAGGATCTTTACACTACGGCAGTTTGTGAACCTTGATCTGACTGACGCTTTGGGCTGAGTAAGTCTTTGTGGTGGGCTGTTCCGTGCATTGCAGAATTGTTACCAGCATCCCTGGCCTCTATCCACCAGATGGCAGAAATATGTCCCCACCACCCTACACTGTTAGTTTATGACAGCCAAAAATGTTACACACAATTTGCCCCTGGTTGAGCCTACTTAGCTCTAAATATAATATAAATATAAATTTTGTGAGGAGGCAGCCTTCCTTGATCAATAGAATCACATAGAGAAACACCATGAATGACAATAAGTAAAATTCTTACAGGAATATAAATAAATGCAATAGCATTGATGACAGGTTCAAAAATAGATCAGATTGGGAGTTTAATATTGTTATTATGCAAGTAGACCATGGGATTCAATTCAGAAGTCCTGTGTGTTGGTAAATTTTATGTGTCAGCTTGACTGGGCTATGGGATGCCCAGACATGTGATCAAACATTATTCTGGGTGTGTCTGTGAGGGTATTTCTCAAAAATATGAACATTTAAAGAGATAAAGCAGACTGTTCCTCCTAATTTGTGTGGGCCTCATCCATTGAAGACCTGAATAGAGCAAAAAGACTGAGTTAAGAGGAAACTCCTGCTCTCTGACATCTGGAGCTGAGGTATTGGTATTTTTCAGCCCTCAGATTCACCCTGAAACATTGGCTCTGCTAGGGTCTCAAGCCTGCCAGTGTATAAACTGGATATTACAGCTTTAGCTCTCCTGAATCTCAGGTCTTCAGCCTCACAGCCAAACTATAGGTCCATATTCCCTGGTCTACAGTTTACTGATAGGATATCTTGGGAATTGTCAGCCCCCATAATCATATGAGTCAATTCCATATAATCAATCGATCTCTCCCTCTCTCCCTCAGTCTCCTTCCATATGTGTGTATACACACACACACACATACACACACACACAAAGATACATTGGCATACTGTATATATCCTGTTGGTTCTGTTTCTCTGGAGAACCCTGGCTAATATGGCCCAGTTTGAGTGTTAGCTCTACTGACCAGTCTGTGAATATCAAAGTCTATTAACCTCTCTGAGCTTTAGTTTCCCCACTTATAAAATAGGGATTATGGCAATACCCATGGCACAATATTACATTTAATTGAAGCAATGTAAACTGGAGAGTACTTTTTCCATATAATTTCTAAGACTTTTAAAGCTCTTCCCTGGGGTTTCTCCTTCCTACCAAAGCCACTTTGAGTTACTGGGTATGAGTACCTCTGGCTGCATTTTTCCTCCCTCCTCAAAGAGTAGAATAAATTTACTCTGCTCCACTTTGCTGAATTTTAAGCCTTCTGATCCACGTGGAAATTTGATGAAGATTATTTCTATTTGGCATCATTCTTAAGAATGAATTTAGAATTGTTAAACATTCAAACCTTAACAAGTTTTCATCTTCTGGAATAAGTTTTTGTTTTTGAATTGGACACTATTAAAGAAAACAATTATTGAGGAACCCCCCCCCCAAAAAAGTCATTTTTCTGCCAAACCATAAGCATTAAAATTGCTTCCTATCATTGGAAACAGTCCAAGATTTGAAAAACAAATCCCAATGAAAAACGACAAAATCAAGTTAGCAATTTCTTCTTTTAGAATTTTTTTTTTCAAAGATTTTATTTATTTATTTGACAGAGAGAGATCACAAGTAGGCAGAGAGGCAGGCAGAGAGAGAGAGAGAGGAGGAAGCAGGTTCCCTGCTGAGCAGAGAGCCCGATGCGGGACTCAATCCCGGGACCCCGAGATCATGACCTGAGCCGAAGGCAGCGGCTTAACCCACTGAGCCACCCAGGTGCCCCTTCTTTTAGAATTTTTTAAAGACACTATTTTTTTAATGAAATTCTCATCTTCCAGCAGAAGCCATTATTTTCACAAATCAATGCTTACTGCTGAAAAGAGAAAATGTAACGGATGAACATTGTGGTAAAAGCAAAGGAGCTTTCAAACAGATTTTAAAAGGAAATTACAATTCAGTAAATTCTCCTTCCTATCTTCTGTCTGCATTTCCATCCTCTACTTTTGCTAACTTCAAAAGTCAGATTTTCAGTCCCATTTCTCATTCTCTTGTCTTTACAACATAAGTAAGTTTTTTTGTTTTTGTTTTTTTTGTTTGTTTATTTTTGTTTTTTTATGCAGAAGACTTTATATTGTGGGAACGAGGTTCCATCTCTGGAATTAAAGTCTAATTTGGAGTGCAATTGCAGGGTCATAGGGAAGTTCTATTTTTAATTTCTTGAGGAATCTCCACACTGTTCTCCAAAGAGGCTGCACCAACTTCCATTCCCACCAACAGTGTAAGAGGGTTCCCCTTTCTCCACATCCTCTCCAACACATGTTTTTTCCTGTTTTGTTAATTTTGGCCATTCTAACTGGTGTAAGGTGATATCTCAATGTGGTTTTAATTTGAATCTCCCTGAGGGCTAGTGATGATGAACATTTTTTCATGTGTCTGACAGCCATTTGTATGTCTTCATTGGAGAAGTGTCTGTTCATATCTTCTGCCCATTTTTTGATATGTTTGCCTGTTTCGTGTGTGTTGAGTTTGAGGAGTTCATTATAGATCCTGGATATCAACCTTTTGTCTGTACTGTCATTTGCAAATATCTTCTCCCATTCCATGGATTGCTTCTTTGTTTTTTTGACTGTTTCCTTTGCTGTGCAGAAGCTTTTGATTTTGATGAAATCCCAAAAGTTTATTTTCGCTTTTGTTTCCTTTGCCTTTGGAGACATATCTTGAAAGAAGTTGCTGTGGCTGATATCGAAGAGATTACTGCCTATGTTCTCCTCTAGGATTCTGATGGATTCCTGTCTCATGTTGAGGTCTTCCCTATGACCCTGCAATTGCACTCCTGAGTATTTACCCCAAAGATACAGATGTCATGAAAAGAAGGGCCATCTGTACCCCAATGTTTATAGCATCAATGACCACGGTCACCAAACTATGGAAAGAACCAAGATGGACGAATGGATAAGGAAGATGTGGTCCATATACACTATGGAGTATTATGCCTCCATCAGAAAGGATGAATACCTAACTTTTGTAGCAACATGGACAGGACTGGAAGAGATTATGCTGAGTGAAATAAGTCAAGTCATATGGTTTCACTTATTTGTGGAGCATAACAAATATCATGGAGAACAAGGGATGTTAGAAAGGAGAAGGGAGTTGGGGTAAATTGGAAGGGGAGGTGAGTCATGAGAGACTATGGACTCTGAAAAACAATCTGAGGGGTTTGAAGTGGTGGGGGGATGGGAGGCTGGGGTACCAGGTGGTGGGTATTATAGAGGGCACGGATTGCATGGAGCACTGGGTGTGGTGAAAAAATAATACTGTTTTTCTGAAAATAAATTAATTAATTAAAAATAAATAAATAAATAAAGTCTAATTTGGAGCCCTCCTGTGCCAAATTTATCCACCTCTACAAATACATCGAATAAACTATTGAAGGTATTATTAAAAATTGGGATAATACACTGCTGTTCAAACATATCTAAGGGTTTTCCTTTAGTTTCAGATTGCCCCAAGAAAATAATAAAGACCCTCCCTAGTAAAGTGAACAAGCCAATAAAAAAGAATCTCTGTGTCTCAAAGAAGACATCCCTCTAGGGGATATTTATTAAAAGCTATTCATAGAATTACACTAATTACCATAATCTACTTCACCCATTGAAAATTAATAAAACCATAAAGATTATTTAAAAGAGCATCCTAACCTGTGTCATCCATGGTGTTACTTAATAGATGCTCAAGGAAAAAGTAATAATGGGTACTTGAATCAGTTTTCTTTGAAAAATAAGAATCCCTTCTTGAAGAGTTACATTTTATTTACATAGCTTATTAAAGTAACTGAGAAGTCCTGCAGTAAAGAAATTTAACATTGTTTCTCAATGTCTCCTCAACAAATTTGACTGCAGAACCCTTCTTTCAAAAAACATCTCTTAACATATGTCAAAATAAAACTTTTTGCAGAGCATAACTAAAAAAATTGTGGTGTTGGACCTCAACCAACTGTATCACTGTGCATACACACACACAAACACACACACAAATATCATAGTTGTTTTTCACTTTGACTTTCACTTTCATCCACTTTTCACTTTCTAGAACAGCCTTCCAAAACTAGTTTCCACTCATCATCACAATGTATCAACTCTGTATGTACAACCTCAGGATATACTATCTGTTAAGAGGTAATTTAACCAGTTAACTAGTTAGAAATTAGAAGGTTAAAGATCTCTGAAATAAGACTGCCTAGATTTAAATCATGGTTAAGTAATTTATAAGCTGTATGATTTTTTAAATCACGTTATATTAGTCACCATACAGTACATCATAAGTTTTTGATGTAGTGTTCCATGATTCATTGCTTGTGTATAACACGCAGTAGTCTATGCAATCCATGGCCTCCTTAATACCCATCACCAGGCTAACCCTTTCCCTGAAACCCCTTCCCTCTAAAACCCTCAGTTTGTTTCCCAGAACTCATAGTCTCTCATGGTTCATCTCACCCTCTGATTTTGCCCCCTTCATTTTTCCTCTCCTTCTCCTAATGTCCTCCATGTTATTCCTTACGTTCCACAAATGAGTGAAACCAAATGAGAAGTGACTTTCTCTGCTTGACTTATTTCACTTAGCACACTCTCCTGCAGTTCCACTCATGTCAATGCAAATATTGGGTATTCATCCTTTCTGATGGCTGAGTAATATTCCATTGTACATATGGACAACATCTTTATTCATCTGTCAAATGGCATCTTGGCTCTTTCCACAGCTTGGCTATCATGGACATTGCTGCTATGAACATTGGGTGCATGTGGCCATTCTTTTCTTAGTTACTGGGTCATAGGGTAGCTCTATTTTTAACTTTTTGAGGAACTGCCACATTACTTTCCAAAGTGGCCTGTATCAACTTGCATTTGGCCACTAACAGTGTAAGAGTGTTCCCCTTTTTCCACATCCTCTCCAACATTTGTTGTTCTTGTCAATTTTTGCCATTCGAACTGGTGTTAGGTTAGTATCTCAATGTGATTTTTATTTGAATTTCCCTGAAGGCTAATGATGATGAACATTTTTTCATGTGTCTCTTAGCCATTTGTATATCTTCTTTGGAGACATGTCTGTTCATGTCTTCTACCCATTTTTTCACTTGATTATCTATTTTTTGAGTGTTGAGTTTGAGAAGGTTTTTATAGATCTTGGATATCAGCCCTTTATCTTGTAGTGTTCATTTGCAAATATCTTCTCCCATTCCGTGGGTTGCCTCTTTGTTTTGTTGACTGCTTCCTTTGCTGTGCAGAAGCTTTTTATCTTGAAGAAGCTCCCAAAGTTCATTTTCACTTTTGTTTCCCTTGCCTCTAGAGATGTATCTTGAAAGAAGTTGCTATGGCCAATGTCCAAGAGTGTATTGCCTACATTCTCCTCTAGGATTTTTATGGGTTCCTGTCTCAAATTGAGGTCTTTCATCCACTTAGAGTTTATATTTGTTTGTCATGAAAGAGAATGGCCAAGTTTCATTCTTCTGTATATAGCTGTTTAATTTTCCCAGCATCACTTATGGAAGAGACTGTCTTTTTTCCATTGGATATATTTTCCTGCCTTGTTGAAAATTAGTTGACCATAGAGTCCATATATGGGCCCTCTATTCTGTTCCACTGATCTATGTGTCTGTTTTTGTGCCAGTACCATGTTGTCTTGGTGATCACAGCTGTGTAACTTAGCTTGAAATCAGGCAACTTGATGCCTTCAACTTTGTTTTTCTTTCTCAACATTTCCTTGGTGATTTGAGATCTTTTCTGTTTCCATACAAATTTTAGGATTGTTTGTTCCGGCACTTTGAAAAATGTCGTTGGTATTTTGATTGGGATGGCACTGAAAGTGTAGATTGCTCTGGGAAACATACACATTTTAACAATGTTTTTTTTTTCCAATCCATGAGTATGGAATGTTTTCCCATTTTTGTGTCTTCTTCAATTTCTTTTGTAAGTGTTCTGTAGTTTCTAGAGTAAGGATCTTTTACTTCTTTGGATAGGTTTATTCCAAGGTATCTTATGGGTTTTGTTGCTATTATAAATGGAATTGATTCCCTAATATCTCTTTCTATAGTTACATTGTTAGAGTATAGGAAAGTAACTGATTTCTGTGCATTGATTTTTTTATCCTGCCACATCTCTGAATTGCTGTTTGAGTTCTAGTAATTTAGGGGTGGAGTTTCTTTTGTGTATTCCATATAAAGTATCATGTCATCTACAAAGAGAGAGAGTTTGACTTCTTCTTTGCCAGCTTAAATACTTTTTATTTCTTTTTGCTATCTGATTGCTGTTGCTAGGACTTCTAGTACTATGTTGAACAATAGCGGTGAGAGTGGGTATTCTTGTTTTGTTCCTGATCTTAGCAGAAGGGCTCTCAGCCTTTTCCCATTGAGAATGATATTCACTGTGAGCTTTTCATAGATAGTTTTTATGAAATTGGGGAATATTCCCTTTATCCCTACACTCTGAAGAGTTTAAATAGAAAAGGATGATGTATTTTGTCAAATGCTTTTTCTGCATAAATTGAGGTGACCATATGATCCTTCTCTCTCCTCTTATTAATGTGTTCTATCATGTTGATTGATTTGTGAATGTTGAACCACCCTTGCATCCCAGGAATAAATCCTACCTGGTCATGATGGATAATCCTTTTAGTGTACTATTGGGTCCTATTAGCTAGGATCTTGTTGAGAATTTTGGCATCTATATTCATGAGAGATATTGGTCTGAAGTTCTCCTTTTGGATGGGGTCTTTGCCTGGTTTGGGGATCAAGGTAATCCTGGCATCACAGAATGAGTCTGGAGTTTTCCTTCAGTTTCTATTTTTTGATACAGCTTCAGGAGAATAGACATTATTTCTTCTTTGAATATTGGGTGGAATTCCCCAGGAAATCCATCTACTCCTGGATTCTTGTTTGGGAGATTTTTGATCATTACTTCAATCTTGGCACTGATCATTACTTCAATTTTGATCATTACTTTAATCTCCTGGTTATTTGTCTATTCAGGTTGTCAATTCCTTCCTGTGTCAGTCTTGGTAGTTTATAGGTCCAGGAAAGCATCCATTTCTTCCAGGTTGCTTAATTTATTGGCATAAAGTTGTTGATAATAATTTCTGGTAATTGTTTCTATTTCCTTGGTGTTAATCATGATCTCTCCCCTTTCATTCACAATTTTATTAATTTGAGTCCTTTCTATTTCCTTTTGGTTTTTTTTTTTAAGATTTTTTTTTTATTATTTGACAGAGGGAGATCACAAGTAGGCAGAGAGGCAGGCATAGAGAGAGAGGGAGAAGCGGGCTCCCCGCCGAGCAGAGAGCCCAATGTGGGGCTCGATCCCAGGACCCTGAGATCATGACCTGAGCCAAAGGCAGCGGCTTAACCCACTGAGCCACCCAGGCGCCCTCTAGAGATTTCCTTTTGGATAAGTCTGGCCAGTGGTTCCAGTTTCGTTGATCTGCTCTACTATGTTTCTGGTTTTTTGTTTGTTTGTTTGTTTGTTTGTTTGTTTGTTTAAGATTTTATTTATTTGAGAGAGAGAGAGAGAGAGAGCATGAGAGGGTTGGAAGTCAGAGGGAGAAGCAGACTCCCCATGGAGCTGGAAGCCCAATGTGGGATTCAACCCTGGGACTTCAGGATCATGACCTGAGCTGAAGGCAGTCGCTTGACCAACTGAGCCATCCAGGTGCCCCTCTGGTTTCTAATTTATTGATCTCTACTCTAATCTTAATTATTTCCATTCTCATGCATGGCTTAGGCATCGGGATTACTATTTTTTTGAGTGAGGCTTGGATAGCTATGTATTTCCCTTAGGACTGCTCCTGCCATATCCCATAGGCTTTGGACTGATGTGTTTTCATTCTCATCAGTTTCCATGAATTGTTTGGGTTCTTTGATTTCTTGGTTGACCCAAACATTCTTAAGCAGAATGATTTTTAGCTTCCAAGGGTTTGAATTTCTTTCAAACTTTTTTTTGTGATTAAGTTCCAGTTTCAAAGCACTGTGGTCTGACATTATGCAGAAATAGAGAATAATATATATAATAATATATAATAGAAAATAATAATACTATTAACGTATTATTATTGATATGTCTCTTTATTTTGGTTAACAGTTGGCTTATGTGGTTGGCTACTCCCATGTTGGGAGGTAGATATTTACAATTGTTGGATCCTTTTGTTGTGTATACCCTTTAAGAGTCATATGGTGTCCTTCTGTATCTGTAACTACAGTCGTCAGCTTAAAATCTAATTTGTCTGATATGAGAATTGCTAACCAGCCTTCTTTTGAGGTGTGTTGGCATGAAAAATCATTCTCCATTCATTCACTTTCAGTCTGGATGGATCTTTAGGATCAAAATGAGTCTCTTATAAACAGCATATGAATAGTTCCTTTTTTTTTTTTTTAATCCAATCTGCAACCCTGTGCCACTTCATGGGAGCATTTAGATCATTCACATTAAGAGTGGTTATTGAAAGATATGATTTCATTGTCATCATGTTGCCCATCACGTCCTTGTTCCTATAGATTGGCTCTGTGAATTTCTGTTCTATATCACTCAGGGTCTTTCTTCTTTTTATAGAGACCCCCCCTCTTAATATTTCTTGCAGGACTTGCTTAGTGCTCATGTATTCTTTCAGTTTCTAATGGTTCTGGAAGCTCTTTATCTCTCCATCCATTCTGAATGACAGCCCTGCTGGATAAAGTACTCTTGGCTGCATGTTCTTCTCATTTAATGCCCTATGTCTTGCTAAAACTTTCTGGATTTCCAGGTCTCTATGGATAGGTCTGACATTATTCTAATATTCCTTCCTCTGTATGTAAGGAATCTCTTCCCCCTAACTGCTGTTAAGATGATTTTCTTGGTTCTGAGATTTGGGAGATTTACTATTACATGCCAGGGTGTTAGTCTGTTCCTCTTGATCTTAGGAGGGGCTCTCTCTGTCTCTAGGATTCGAATGCTCATTTCATTCCCCAGATTAGGGAAGTTATTGGTTACAATTTGCTCAAATATATCTTCTAGTCCTCTCTCTCCACCCCCTCAGGGATCCCAATAATTCTGACATTGGAACATTTCATGGCATCATTTATTTCTCTAATTCTATTTTCATGGATTTTAAGGTGTTTCTTCCAGGCCTCCTCCTGTTCCTTCCTTCCTATCAGTTTGTGTCCTAGATCACTAATTCATCCTTCTGTTTCATTTACCCTAGCTGTAGAGTATCTGGTTTACACTGCATCTCATTTATAGCATTTTTAAGTTCAGCTTGTTTAGCTCTCATTTCTGCCCTTAGAGAATCTATGCTGACCCTAATGGTTTTCTCCAGTCTAGCTATTTTCTTCATAACTGTATCCTGAAGTCTATCTCTGACCTCTTGCTTATGTCCATATCCATTTGGTCTGTGGGAGAGGTCATTTTCTCTGGGTCTTTTCTTTTTTTCTTTCTTTCTTTTTTTTTTTTTTTATTTATTTATTTATTTTTTTTTTTTTTTTAATTTGACAGATAGAGATCACAAGTAGGCTGAAAGGCAGGCAGAGAGAGAGCAGAGGAGGAAGCAGGTTCCCTGCTGAGCAGAGAGCCCAATGTGGGGCTCCATCCCAGGGACCTGGGATCATGACCCAAGCTAAAAGCAGAGGTTTTAACCCACTGAACCACCCAGGCGCCTCTGGGTCTTTTCTTTGTTGGGAGTTCTTCCTCCTAGTCATTCTGTTGAGTTGTGATTGGGTGGATGTACACCTGAAAATACCAACTACAGTCCAGGAAAGGTACACCCTGGGAAAGTTCATAACAATTGGAAGTCACCACCAAAAAAACCCAGGCCAAAATAAAACCCAAGAATAAGATTTATAAAGTACAAAAACAAACAAACAATAACAAAAATCCCCACACTCAAAAACAAAAAACAATAAAAAGAGGGTGGGATGAAGGGAAGGTGGTTATAATTCCTTGATGCGGGCAAGGTAAGGTGTTTCAGTTCTTCCTGGGTGTATTTTATTCTCTTTGTTAGAGAACGCTACTTCCCAGAGATACAGGGAAGTTTAAAAAAAAAAAAATATATATATATATATATATATATATTTTTTTTTTCCAAGATAGTATTGAATAGGGAAAAAAGGACTACATTGATATATATATACATATATACAAATATCTTGTATATTATATCTATATATATAAAAAGAAAAAAGAAAGTATATGTGTGAAAATGTTCAAGTTAAAAAGTTACTATGGAATAGGTTGTATTAAGCATCTAGTTGAAAGAAGAAGAAGAAGAAGAAGAAGAAGAAGAAACATGAGAAATAATTAAAAGAGAGAGAGAGAAAAGTTGTGTCTAAGAAATACATGGGCCATGAAGCAACACCAGGAGTTTAATATACTATTTTCCCCTGGTGTTGGGGTTTTACAGTTTTACAGGGACCCTGGGGTTGTTATCCTCCTGTTCTTTCAGCTTGTCTTTTGGGAGAAGGGACTGCTGCATTGTTTTTCAGTCAGTCTTGCTTGGGCAGAGTTGCCCTGCTCCCTATCAAGGGACTGGGCTCTGTAGAAACCTCTTTTTTGGGTTTTTATTCTCTGGAAGCTTTTGTTCTCTGTTGGCTTTTCACGCCTTTTCAGAGGATCAAAGCAAAGGAAAATGTCTGCACCCAGACCTCCACTTCAGAGGAGAGAAGCCACAGTCTGCTCCTCTCTGAATGGTCCAGAACACACAGACTCCCCCTCTTCAAACTTCGTTGACTACCACAGCTTCCCACAGGAGGTACACATCTCCAGCAATCCTCTCAGCAGTGGACCCCAGTCCCAGCTTGTCTCTGCCTCCTGTGCCTCCAAAACTGTGAGTGATCCCAGTCTCGGTAAGCATGGGACCCTGGGGGCAGTGGTGGCTGGGCCTGGGTCTGGAGGCTCGGTACATGCTGGCTCCCCTTGGGCATGGGTAGTGGTGGCAGCTGGCCACCGGTCCTCTGCCCAGTTCCCTGCCAGGTCTTCTCCAGGGCCAGTGTGGGTGTGGGCAGTGGGCAAGGGCAGTGGCAGTGGTGTCCCCCACCCCGCCATCTGTGGGCTCAGGTCTGTGCCTGTGGCTGCCCTATCTCAGCATTTACCCCTTAAGTCCCTGTGTTCTGTTTGAGTGCTGTTATCATCCCTTCCCATCCCACCACCACCACTCTCCAAGCTATCACAGGTCCCCAATCACAAGACACTTTTTTTCTAGGCTATTACTTTCCAATGGCTAGCTTCTGGTGGTCTTCTCTCCCTTCTGTTTATCCTCTGACATCTGTCCACTCAATCACAACTCTGTCCTTTGTACATCTCACTGATCATCCTCTGCCCCTGCAGATATCCAGATATATCAGGATGATTTCATGGGTGCTCAGAGTGGCATGATAGATATCTAACTAAATTCAGGGGACCTGTTGAAATGGAGTTCCCCACTCCTCCATCATCTTGCCTAGCTTCCATGAGCTGTATGATCTTGAGTAAATTATTTGACCTCACTAATCCTTGATTTTTCTGCTCTGTAAACTGAGCATGATAATGGTACATATTTCCTTAGGTTACTGCAATGTTTAAATGAAATGATGTTCATAACAACATGTCTGACACACAGCAAGTGTCCAAAAACACTAAAGAAACAAATACATACGTGAACCATACCAACAAATTTCATTTACTTGCATTTCTTCTTCTGTTTTACAAATTTTCCTTTTAGATAAAGCTGTTGGATGAATTCTTTGGGAAAAGACTTTGTGAGCCTTGATAACAAGATTGAGCTAGACAAATTGACAGTCTTCAAACTTAGTCATGGCCACCACTTCAGTTGTTGTGATTGAGGTCTATCCTACAAGGGTATCACCTACCCTTTCTGAACTTTGATATTTCTGAACCTCAGTATTCAACTATCTGGCCCCTGCAAATTCCCTAGCTCCATCTCATGCCTCTCTCCCTTCTTGTTCTCTATGCCAGGATTAAGAGATCCTACCACCATCACACACACATACCACCAGACTAGGTTAGTTACCCCCCCATTTCTTCTACTATTTCTCACACTTTAATGTAACATTATTTCTTTCCGCTGTAGTGACTGAGTCTGTGTGTTTTCCATTCTGTCCTCAACATTTGTCACAGAGTAGAACATACTGGTTGTTTGGTGAGTAAATGGCTGGTATGGAGATCCTCATGAAACCTTCCAATTTCCTCCCCCATTTTGCACATACTGCACAAATCTTCAAAACATAGTCTTGCACAGTCCTAGCAAAGAGAGTGCCTACACTGTTTGAGAAAACATTTTTCCATGAGCTAGTAGGAGGGAGCTCAGAATCAGATTTAAAGAAAATAAGGATCCTTGAGTTTCATTATTATAAGGTTAACCCTGACACAAAGGTATGAGGATTTCCAATTTAAGGATGCAGCTTAGAGAAGTAATTTGCCCATAGTCACACAATCAGTAAATGGAAAAGCTGGAATCCAAATCCTAGAATTTGTGACTTCTAAGCAACTGACCCTTCAATTTTCACAACACCATCCTGTCTGATTTAGACATCATGCCAATCAAAAAAAAAAAAAAAAACCAGAAAAATTTCTGAATATAGATATCCCAAGACATATGATGTGCAGCAGTGCCAAAAGATCAATGCCAAGCCACATCTACAGATAAGAAGATTGAGCACCATGTATAAACAGCAATGTCCACAAGGGTGAGATCTTATAAGCAAAGGAATTATCAATGCCACAGTGCTCTTTCAGCATGACAGTTTAGAAGACTGAGAAAAGGCAAGCCTCACTTTTAATCATTGTTTTATCACTTTAATGTTGTGTGATTATGTGCTAGTCCCTACCCCTTTTGAATCTCAATATTTTATCTACAAAGTAGGAATAATCTACCTGTTTGTCAGGGGTAGTGTGAGGACCCAGGGACTTCATATGTGTAAAACTGCATAATGTAACTCTGGAGGCTATTGGATACTCACTTTGTTCCCCTTATTTTTGACCAGTAGTTCCTTATAAGAAGTTGTCTTCTTAAAGCAATACCTACCTTTAACCCTATGGGTGATCTCTCCGCTAATTAATGTTAGCATAAGGACTAGTTCTGCTTGTTGGTATCTCAGCCCTGTGAAGGAGTGAGAGTTTGGCAGAGGTAGTTAATCTTTCTTCCAAGTTGGCTTTGGACCAGAGATAACATGGAGTTTAGAAGAGAGAGAACACATTGGAATCCCATGTGCTCTGATGTGGGTTAATCCAGACCATGATATCTGAAGGGGTCCCCAGATTGTGAAACCCAACCTTCTTCAACCTTCCCAAAAATATGCTTGTGGCTGTGTGGTCCTAGGCAACATCACTAGAACATTCATCCATCTCTGGCCCCAGAGCTCCCAAGGCCAACTGGAAACCAAACTTCCTGACAAGGTTTAAATGAAAGGACCTTAAGTTTGAGCCATCAAGTTGAAAATGTGAGGCTTGGTAAAGACTCAGAAAAGGAACAAGAAGGAGCTTCTCTCATTTGATGATCTTTCCACTGAAGAAATATCTTTGTCACTCTAGTTTTTAGGAGTAACCTAATGAAGCCTCTGTAATGGAATTGGTCTCCACACATCAGATGCCTATTGATTTCATTAATAATTCTTTAAAAGTTTCAATTAAAAGTGAGAAAGAAAGCAAAGCAAAATTGTGTCTAAACAGTGGGAGAACTCAGATCCAAAAAATGTGAAGCTGGAATGTTCAGCCTTCCTAAAGTGTGGTAGGATCAGAATGTAACAGAGCCAGTCAATTATGTCATTAAGACATCTCACTAAGGGAAAAAAAGAAAAGAAACTGGAAATTATTGACAAATGCAAGAAGACAGTGCATAACAAAAATGCTATTTCCTCAGTCCTTCAGGAAAATATCCTGTGCCTTTCTCCCTCAAGATCTGTATCTATCTCATTTTTTAAAAAGTTAGAGACATCCAACTCCATACATTGACTTTCATTATTTCTTTACTTATTCAAAATGCATACTTACATATTAAGTTTTAGTTCCTGTGTTAAAGCTATGGAAAAAAATTGTGAACAAAAATAGACACAGTCTTGCTCTCCAAAAGTTCAAATTCTAATCAGGAAGCTAGACATTAATCAAATAATCAGTTTCATGAATGTTTGATTACAGATATGTAAGTGTTCTGAATGAAGAGTTCTGGTGATATGAAGAAAAATTGACCGATGCTGGAGAGGGTGTCATTAAAGGTTTCCCTAAGGAAGTGACTCATGAGCTGATATCAAAAGTATGAGTAATGAAGCAAAAGTGTATCAAAAGAGGGCTATAAGAGAAGGATGTTGGGTAACTGACTTACCAAATATCAAGAAGCCTGAGGAATCAGCTCAGAAACCATCAGGAATTAAGGGAAACTGGTGGCAGAAATACTTTTGGACCTGCAACAACTCCTATTCAGTGATGCAACCACTGAGGCCAGCAACTGAATTTCATTTTTCCTTTGTCTTTTTGTCACTATTTCCAGATTCAAACTGTGGGTGGGAACATCTAATTGTACAAGGTTAGGTAGGGTGTTCAAGGTAAGGAGGCCCTTCTTCTATTGACACACAAGATGGGAGTTCCCAAAATTAGAAGGGGGTAAATTCTAGAAAGCAAAAAGGAAAAACAGTCTATCACTGAGTCAGAAAGGAGCAGAGAACCCCTGAGAATAAAAACAGGATGCACAGTACTCTCTGTCTGAAGTGTAGAGACTGAGAAATGGATGAGGCTGGAAATCTGGGTAAAGTGGCATGGGTTCAGGTATTTGAAGGATTTGGGCCTTTACCTCAATGCAATAAGTCACTGATGAATTTATGACAAGGGACAGGCATATTTAATTGCATTTGAGAGTGATAATTTGGAGTACAGAGAACAAAGGACAGGAGAACTGGAGTGTGAGATCAGTGTGGTAGATGCTGTTGCATGCATCCCAGTTACCCTCTTTGGGACTGAGATGCATTCCCCCAGCTATACAAGTGTTGGCTGTTACAATTTACAGTTTAGACCCCTCTCTGAGAGTGGCTCTTGGCTGAAGGATGCTGCCATAACAGAGTTATGTTCCCCCCTGGGGACATCTGGCGGCATCAGATGAGTGAACAATGTCGCCCCAAAGCCTTTCGTTTCTATTTAGGCTCTAGAGTTCCCTATGGAACTTGAGCTGAGGCCTTGTTACAACTACATCACAGCTAAACTCTCCTGCTGAGTCCTGCTATCCTTACCCCTCACCAGTAGTGACCCCAGAGCACACTTCAATAATTCCCTTGTACGCAAATCTGCATCTGAAAGTTTGCTTTCTGGGAAATCCAATCCAAGTCAGCAAGGCAGTCAGAAGATGGTAAGAACGTGGCAGTGAAAACCAGTAGCTTCAGCCATGGTGGTGATGGATATTAGCGAGAGAAATGTACTGACTGAACCTTTTTTTTTTAAGATTTTATTTATTTACTTGGCAGAGAGAGAGAGAGACGTCACAAGTAGGCAGAGAGGCAGACTGGGAGGCAGGGGAAGCAGGCTCCCTGCTGAGCAGAGAACCCAATGCGGGACTCGATCCCAGGACCCTGAGATCATGACCTGAGCCGAAGGCAGAGGCTTTAACCCACTGAGCTACCCAGGCATCCCTGACTGAAATTTTAAAGGCTGAAGGGCCCCAGAATAATAATGAGAACAGATCATATGCAGAGTCAATGAAAGAAACGCACTAATCCCTTTCTGGACTAGATGTTTCCAAATTCCCTAGTGCTTAAATATGAGAGAGGAACAGTCATTCTTGAGCACACTGGCCCACAACACAATTTCAGACTTTGTCCCCATTCTAATAACCACTAATGTTCCTGCTGCAGTCGGCATCTGTCACAATGTATGATGTGTTGGGAGCTTTGCCTCCAGAGCTCAGACCCTTAAGTCTAGAGCAGCTGTTCCAGTTCAGCCTCTCCTGTCCGATGCTTTGTAGCCATACCACTAAATTTCCAAAAGTCAGTTCACTTTATGGCTTCCCCTCCCCGTCCTGTTTCTCTTTTTTAGAGCTGCTGCTGCCCAATGCAGAGGCTGCCAAGAGGCTTGATTCCAAACATGGGGCTTTTAAAAGGTGACAGATGAGATGATGTCATGGCATTTAAGGTAAAAAGCTCTTTCTTCCCCCAGAGCGGTTTAACTAATAAAATTAATTTGTCTGTTTAAAATTTAAAATAAAGACAAGATATTTTGATTTTCAATAAAGAAGTTTGGCAGGAATAAAGGGAGTTATTTGCATGTGGATGGGCCTGTAGAGGAGCCAAAGTGCAGACATATCTTCCTGATGCCAAGCAGAAGAGTTTTGTCCCTTCCCTTCCTTCTGCTGGATGTGAGGGAGATGTAGAGATGTAGCTTTCTCCAAGGGATAAATGGGCAGGGTAGGGTGGGACCTTATGTGCTGGCCACTCACTTGGCCCTTTTGAGCCGTTAAGAAAAGTGATCAATTCAGAACCATTAGCAAGGGTCATCACATGGGCCTAGTGGTGATAATCCCCCAGTGGCCTGCCTCAGCTCTCTTTGCTGTATTACCCCCATTTCTTGTTTTCTCTCCACACTATCAATGGACTCAGCATTTCCTCCACAGCCAGGACAGCAGAGCTCAATCTCAAAGGGGCAATTCCAATTTCCACCCTCTGTTTCCACCTTCCAGCCTCCCCACAAACCATGGTTTAAAGAGATAGTTATTGCTCTCCACTGCAGGATGATATTGACATTGTCAATATTGAATTTGGATTTAAAGTCTTGAATATTGAAAAAGTCCAGAGCCTTGGAGGGACTTTCCAAACGACCCACTCACCCCTAATATCCCATATTTCACCAGTATATAATTAATGTGTAAAAGTTTATAACACATTCTGCCTTACAAAGTACTCTTACATACATTGCATTTGATGCACATATTATTATTCTATTTTACAGGTGAGAAAAGTGATGATCCTAGAAAAGATGAGAAGACTGAAAATATTTTTTTGCACTGTATGCATTAGAAACTGTGTGGAATCCTCACTACATTACCCAATATTCTTCAGAACAGCCCTGAGAACTAAGGAGTTGCATCTCATTTATACACAAGGAAAGGGAGGCTTGGCATTTGTGTGACCACCCATACTCACAAAATTGACCTCGGATATGTACTTAGGTCACGCTGGTTTGAAATTCCTCCCCTACCCTGGCTGAGAGTTTATTTCATTTTCCTGGTGGACAGATAAATCTATTTCGTCCATTCGCTCCTTAGCTGAAATGTCTAACAGGCTCCCCCTTGCAAGTATCTCTTTTGTGTCCCTGTTAAACACAAAATATCTTTAAAACACCTGGAAGTGAAAGTTATTCACACCACAGTTCTCATCTTCATTTGGCATCAAAACAGGGAATAGATCCAATATTGTCATCACCATCATCACCACCCCATTTCCCTATCATTATCATCCTTATCATCATTTTCTTCATCAAATCCTGTCTTTGGAGCTCCCTCAAGCACTTCTCTTTCCTTAGTGGGCATTTTTTAGGACACAAAACAGACACGGTCCTTGCTTTTGAGTTGCATTTTGTGGTAATGTTCAGTAAGAATTCAGTCTCTAGAGCTGGCTGAAATTAATGAACATTTAGGATAAGTGACTTAGGGAAATTCAATGGTTGAACCAAAGTAATAGGAATCTGTTTACAAGACAACCTTCATAAATACTATAAAATGAATATGCTGTTCAAAAAAGGAATTAATTAACATTTAACTACTGTGCATTTTTCTATCCATTAACTAAACATCTCTACAAATGGTTTGTGGAATGGACAATTTATTCTCACCCATTTGGTTTTCATCACTAATCGTGGAAGTGAGAGGGGCAAAATGCTTGATACATCAGCAAAACAACCACTCAGCCATGGTTCAGAAGAGTCCTGTAAGGAGTGTGAACAACACAGAATTGGATATAATCCTTTCTTCACAGCCTCCTTTCCCTTCATGCTCACTTTTAGGATAAGAGCATTTCCAGGAAATGCTGATAATTACCTGGCATACCCAACAAGGCCAGCTGCCTCCTCACTACCTAGCAGAGTTCCTTCTGTATTGTATACATGTAATAAATACACGTTGAATTAATTAACTAATAATTAATTAATATCAAATTCACCTCTTCTAGTTGCTTGATAAAGCTCTCTTTGCCAACATTATTTGTTATTCCATATTCCCATTTCCACTGTTTTTCACCCAAAAAAAGCAACTCTGAAGTATGCCATGGGGCAAGAGTACATTACTTCCCTATTCTCAGTTTTTCACCTCATTAGCATTCTGAAAATAGACACAATTGCCTTGCATTTGTTCCACCTCCTCAAACCCCCAAAGCACTTCTATCTGTCTCTCCAAAGCTGCTTGCTATTGGCTTTCTTTCCCCTTACTGACTGTGAGTTGGAAGACAGGGACACCATGTGGTGGCATCCTCAGCTACTTACCCAAGAATGTGTCCATAGTGGGTACTCAATGCAGGTTGTTCTTTTCTTCTTCTTTCCCCCCCTCCCAATGGAAACATACATTCTCTAGAAACCTAAAGTTTTTCTTTATTGGGACATTGGAGATACAGCCTTTCCCAGGAGCAGAGAGACAGCCTCGATGACAATGAGCTGACCCTTCCCATCAGATATGCCAAAGATTCTGCCCACCACGCTGTTAGTGAGGCCAGGGTGACAAACAACCAATGCTGCAGTCCAGTCTTTCAGACTTTAAAAATCTAAGTGATAACCCTGCAAACTGAGTTAATGGAGTCCACATCTCAATATGATTTATATGAGTTGTCTGGGCAAAATACAAAACAAGCCCATATAAGAGGCACAGTGGTTTGGTAGAGATCAGGGAGGTCTGGAAAGTGGGGCAGAGGAACTGATTAGCACCATTTCCATTAACTTACAGAGAACCATTAGTGTTCTACTTAAGGACAAACAATTCTCGTTGGCCAAATTAATTTATTTCCCAGGTTAGGCTTTGTGATGTGTGTCTGTGTGCAAGTGTGCTAGTGTATGTAGAAGTCTTACTTGTTTCTGTTGTACAGTTAATAGTGCATGTGTCTGGGACTCATTACATCACTGAAAATCAAAAGCATCTGGAAATTCATGGGGCACAAAGACAGATTTCATTACCAGAAACATTAGCGTCATGGCCCATTGGGAGGCAAATTGTACAAAGATAAATTCATGAAGTATTTGGCCTTTGCCCCCTTTGAGCACCCTGTCAAGCTTATAATTCTCTCTAATGTTGGTTTCTACCACCCCAATATCTTTTGATTCTCTTGTTGTCATTCACTCCCTCCTTACTCAAATCATAGTCTTCAACCCACCTGGAGAATATAAATGTACTACAAGTTTCTGTAACACTCTTCTTTTCCAGCCATGTAATTTCATTGGGTAAAATCACTGAGTCCTGTTATTTTCCAGGATGTACTTCCCCAATCACATCTTCACCACAAATCCATCATGACACAAACTTATTCCTCCTCTTGTGTTTCTATTTCAGTTGTTGACACAGGCAGGCATTCAGTTTCCTGAGATGGAGACTCCAATCTGTCTTCCATTTCTCCTGTGCTTCCAGTCTCTGGTCAAGTGAAACTGACTTTCTATTATGAACTATGTTTTTGTCTAAAAAAAATGCTTATTGTGTGCCAGGAACTGCGTTAAGCTTTACAGCCCTATGAGGAAGTTATTATAACTACCCCCATTTTAGAGGTAAGGAAATTGAGATATTGAGAGTTAAAGCAACTTTCCCAAGGCCACACAGTTTGTAAATAAATGGCAGAGCCACAGTTTGTAAGCTCAGTCACCTTGGTTCCAGCAACCTAGTTCTTGAATCATATACTCTGCTACCTCTACATACCCAATTCTGCCTGGTCAAGTCTGTGTCTTTCAATTAACAGTATCTCTTTATTTATCCTATATTTGCAGAGCAGAT
This sequence comes from Mustela erminea, assembly GCF_009829155.1. Taxonomy (NCBI): domain Eukaryota; kingdom Metazoa; phylum Chordata; class Mammalia; order Carnivora; family Mustelidae; genus Mustela; species Mustela erminea. The sequence goes on from NC_045625.1 coordinate 60,692,834, forward strand.
TTTTCTTTCAAAATTACAAACTGCTTTTCTAATATCTGATCTAATTCAAGTAGATCTAATATCCACGAGCTAAAATCCAAACATCTTTCAACATCTTTGAAAATCTCTCCCTAGTCTACCTCCCAATCTCATCTCCTGTTACTATTCCCAACCAAACACCCTGCCTCTGTCCCCCAAACTTCTTGCCTTTCCTTGATGTAGTAATATTTTTTTTCTAGCAAGAATGTGTTGAGCATCTAGGTGTATCAGTCTTTGCAATAGACACTTTATATTTTTTTTCCTCTCCAGTTATCATAGGAATCTTACAGTATAAATATTATTCTTATCTCCTTGCCAGTGAGAGATTTTGGGCTCTGGAGAATTGAAACTTGCCCAAGACCCCATTGGAAGTGGTGAGTCAGGATTTAAACACAGAAATCAAAATTCACACCCTTTTTCCTACCAATAAATAAGTGTATATAGAAGTATCCTAATAATTACTGAAGGTGTCCTCTGGGCCGCAAACTTCCCCTTTGACAATATTGCTGTGAGTTCATTGAAGAGTGTTCTTCAAGGAATACAAGAAAGGTCGTGGTTGTGGTAAGGGGATGGAATAGCTAACCCTCAAGGAGGGAGGAATATTGAGTAAAGGTTAACCTAAGCAGTGATGGCCAGTACTCCTGGCAACCTAGCTGCATAATCAGGAACTCTGATCCCAAAGAAACATTAGTTAATCATGATCCAAAACCAACCAACCAAACAACCAGTGAGTAATTGATCTTATACCCTGAGCTTTGTAGCTTAAATCAGGACGGGAAATGCTCATTGCACGATAAACTCAACAGCCAGAATGTAAGTTTAAAAGCACCGTTAGAAGTTCTCCTAAAGTTTCCTTTGTTTCCTGATGCATAAAGGAGGAAACACACCTGGCTCCTACCAATTGTGCAAAATATCCTCACATTGTAAAGGGTAGGGAAATAAAAGGGAGCCTCATGAAGTTTATCTACCTGAGGTCCCTGAGCCTCCTGCTCCCCTCCTCTTCCCTCAGTTAAGCTGTACACTTCATCAACACTAGAGGGCACTCTACCTTCTCGTGGTCAAATGTGTATGGTTTCCTTCCCAAGGTGGAATTATGGAGCCCAGACATGATGAAATCTCCTCCTGAGGACCCCAACCCCAATAAAGACCACCCTGACTATTATTTTTCTATTGAAAACCTCTAAGATAAAAGGTCAGGTACAGGGTATAATAGAGGAAGGGGACATTGGAGTCCTTCTGACCATGAATAACAAACAAATATGTCATCCTCCCATTCCACTACCATGTCCTCTTTTTACCTAAATTCCAACTTCCCACAAAGGGATCAACAGAAACAAATGCAAGTGGTGAAAGCTCACTTCAGTTTCAGAGATTGATCCTGAAACTCAGTTTCTTTCTTCCCACTTCCAACATCTACCCTTGGATAAAACCTGCCAAGCCATTGTCCTAACTATAATCCTCTCATCCTGACTAGTGTTAGGGAAAAAATGAGAAAAGGTAAAGGAAGAAAATGAATGAACTTTTATAGAGTGCTAAATATCTATGTGCTAGGTAGGTTTTTGTAGTGTGTATCTGTTGCACATATGTCCTCTCAATCTTCACAGTAATCTAAATGAGGTCAATGGTATGATTCCATTTTATAGATAATAAAATTGAAGCTCCAGGAAATTAAGAAACATGCTTGAGCCCAGCATAGATATGAATGACAGAATGGAAATTCAAATGGGGAAATATTTCCAAAGACCATTCTTTAAGCCAGGAGTTGGCAAACTTCAAGATTTGGAAACTGAGGTTCTATGTCATTGAAACTAAGTTTTCAGTGTTAGCACAACCATATGTACACTTACAAGCTGAAGAAACCAAGAGATTTGACTTACATATCATTCAGCTGAAGCAATGGACAATTGTAACTCCTTCCCTCAGGAGTTAGAAAATAAAATATTTTCAAGGTGTTTACCTTTTTTTTTTTTTTTTCTTTTTCTATAAGGTGACTCTGGCAGCTCAGTTAAGTTTCTTTCCACTCACCCTGTGTCTATAATAATAGAACCTATAATTCTCTGTTACCCTAGGTCAAAGAGTAACAACTCCATGTGTAAGCCAACCTGGCTTCTTTCCTGCATCATATGCTCTTTCTTGTGGTACAGTATCTGTAGATTTTGTAGCTAAGTACATCTCGATTTAAATTCCAGTTATTATCTTTCAAGTTATGTTGTGTGGGTTTGAGCAATTTCTTTAGCTTCTCCAAGTCTCTGTTTCTCAATCTACAAAATAAGTAATAAAATATCTGTGTCCTGGTGAGATAGGGTACATAAATTATGTTGTATGGTGTCTTCTGTTTACTCAATAACATGCTTTCTGCTCAAAACACCCAAATGAATCATTGGTCTTATGGTGAAGGAGCCATGAGTCATTTTACTCTTCAGGTTTATCTGCCTTTTGACTACCTCTAACCCATGTCCTCAGGGCTGGATCAATGACCAAGGGGGTTCCATCTCATCACCCCTACTGTTTCTACCTCCTCACCTATCTCTCACTTCCTGGGGCCTGAGTACTTTTTTTTTTCTTTTTCTTTTTCTTTTTTTTTTTTTTTTAAGAATTATAAGAGGGAGAATCTACTTATAAATTAGCAAGTGTAGTAACTATAAAATGATACCATGATGGAGTTCAGCTGTTTATACTTGAAGTTAAAAAGAAAGAACGAAAGAAAGAAAGAAAGAAAGAAAGAAAGAAAGAAAGAAAGAAAGACTCATTAAATATTAGGTATCAGCAGTAGGCTACTATCTCACGCACTGGGTGAGCGCTAGACTCAGGATGTCAGAAGACACTCCAAAGCCCCTGTCTCCTCTTCCTCATTTGGTTAGTTCCATAGTTACAGTAATGGTGGCTGTAGTGATAGTAAGGATGCAGCAACTATTTGTTAATCATCTGCCATATTTCACAAGTTGTGTTAGCCCTTAATATGGAGCATCTTAATCCTCTACAACTCTATAAATCAGCTGTTACTATGTTCATTTTGAGGGTGGATACTGAGGTTGACTTGCTCAATAGCTCGTATATAGATGAGACAGACTTTGAATTTAGTTGTGATTTAAAACCCATGATCTTTCCTCTTTGCAACACTGCCTATCTTAAATGTAGGACTACCACATCTTTTTTCCCCTTTATTTGTGCCCCTTTTTTCCTTATTTCTTCATCCTCATTTCTTTTCTTAAAAAGAATAGTAATCATTTCTTTAAAATCTCTTTATTCCATTTTCTCATTTCTTTTTCCTCCTAAGAACACATTCAAGAAGGGGTGCCTGGGTGGCTCAGTGGGTTAAAGCCCCTGCCTTCAGCTCAGGCAATGATCCCATCGTCCTGGGATCGAGCCCACATCAGGCTCTCTGCTCTGCGGAGAGCCTGCTTTCTCCTCTCTCTGCCTGCCTCCCTGCCTGCTTGTGATCTCTCTCTCTCTCTCTATCAGGTAAATAAATAGAATCTTTAAAAAAAAAAACACATTCAAAAAATCATTTTTAACTATATCAAAACATTTTTTATTGGTGTTCTGCAAAAATGATAGTAGTGTCATGCCAGACACTGAAAAGCTGGTATATTATAGAAGAAGACTACTCAAACTGCAGACTCATGCTGGGTTGCCACTCACAAGTGTTTCTTTATCTGCAACCCTGGGGTTATGAATGACAACTCATAGAAGTTCTTAGAAAGGCAAAGTTATGGAATAAAGGTTGAAATCCACATTCACTTATTTAACCAATATACATTAAATTTGTATTGTGTTTCAGACTCTGTAGGAGGCACTGGGGGGTAAAACAATAATCAAGCCAGGATATTTGCCCTCATGGAGCATTTAATCTCCTGCAGAGAGGAAAATGTAAATTGGTAATTAAAATACAATAGCTCGAATGTTATGACAGATTTGTGCAGGGTGCTATGGGAGAAGAAAAGAAATATCTCAGACACAAAGAAGATATTTATCATGATTGCAAATATGCAGTTTGGTCCAAGTTTAATGAGAAATATTTGTCTCTACTCCATGTGGTATAAACTGGGCACTTCACCCAAGGGCTGATGAGTTCCCCACCACAATGCCAACATGCAACTTGGAGCTCAACCAGGATGGGTGCCAGAGATCTCAATTCCCCTTACATGGATTTTTCTGTGTGCCCCAGGTTTCTTCAAAGTATGGAGACCAGGATGAGTGTCCAAGGAAAGAAGGCCAGAAAGAAGTTGTATTACCTCATATGACCTAATCTCAAAAGTCACATACCCTCATTTCCACCTTTTTCTGTGAGTCATGCTAAAGATGGAAGTTCCTTTCACTTCTTCCCCCCAAAAAATCAATTACGATAAACATGAATCACTTCCAGAAAAAAATTATTTTAAAGGACAATGTTATGCCCCAATAACGGGCCCGTGATTAAAGGAGCGAGACTGATATAAAGCGAAGGTCAAGCAAAGCTTTATTTCGTGCCAAGCATCAAGAATCTAACTGAACGTTCAGGGACGCACCTCTTATAAGAGAGGGCAACCCTTCTCTGTTTCACAGGCTAGCTTTTAAGGGCAAAGGCCATGTGGTGGGGCCTGACCATGTACAGGTGACCAATGAGTTACATTTACCCTAGTAGATATTGACCCAGCCTATTACACCTTCATTATGGACTGGCACCAAAAAGACTCCCAAAGGGCGGGGGCCCATACTCCTTGGTAGCTAGGGAGACAGTATGCAATCCGCCACTGACTGATGTCTCCACCTGGCCTGACCCAGCCTTGTTTCTGGGCTTTGTTACCTGGAGCTGGTTTTCAGGACTTGTTTTTAAGTGAATCCCCTGGGGGAAGGGGAGCAGGGACAGTTTAAGGGTTAAACAACAAGGTTTTTGTTAACCTCAATGAAAGCCTCTTGCTAAAAATATAAAAATATAAAATAGGTCCTTACAGACAAAATATAATAAATATGCTTAATATGCTCAAAACATTAAATGAAAGGATACAAATTATTAAAAGTTTAGAAATTTAAAAGGTATAAGTAGATACAAAAAAAAATTAGAAATCTTAGAAATAAAAAATTGTAGTCACTGATATAAAAATTCAACAAATAGAATAAATTCCAGATTGACACAAGGAATTAGTTAGATAGAAAATAGTACTGAAGAATTCAGATAGAGTTCAAAAACACAAGGAAATAAAATGTGAAAGTGTAATTAATGAATTAAAAGATATGGAGAAGGTTTGGGGAGGCTCTAACATATATCTACCAGAATTCCAGGAAGAAAAAACAAAAGAATTTTAAATTAACTGTAAGAAAAACACACTAAATTCCAACAGAACTTCCACAGCCATAGTAAGCTTGTGAATTTGAAGAGTGGGGAGTTGCCTTAGAAGTCTCCAAGGAAAAGAAGAGTATATAAAATATATATAAAACCCAGATAGAAATAACTTCCAGGAAGAAAAAGTGCATACTCAGTGCTCAATGCTGAACATAGGTCTGGGACTTACTATTTTATAATACTGCCAAGAAAGAGTCTTAAGAGTGAGCAAAAATAGAGGTTTCACTGATGCCTCTGCTAAGTAGTTTGGGTGAAGATTTGAACTAAAGAAGGAAGAGTTCCTCCTTGGAAATGTGGCATTAAAGCAACAGGAAGAAATATGAATGAAAAAAATTAGATATCCTGCAGAAAAAGAGAGAGAGAGAGAGAGAGAGAGAAACACAAGTTGCACCGATCCTTTCCCCAACACCTTCATCAACAAAAAAACTATCTGTTAAGGAAATGAACTTCACTATTCTGGCACAAGAGTACTCATCAATGATGAACTCTAACTCTGAAATATTTTGGAATAGGAAAAAAACAAAAACAAAGACAAAAACAAAAGCTCAGGCTAACTCTGTGTGGAAGCCATAATAAAAAAGAAAATAAAAAGTGAGACTTAGAACATTTCTGCTGATTGTAAGCTCCTGAAAGAAAAATGACCATGAGATAAAAACTATAAACAAGTATCCCAAACTTAGTTAAATTTCTTCAAACAATTGGAGATATAAAAAGATCCAAAATCAGAAATTAAAAAATTGAGAACAAAGTGAAAAATAACAAAGAAATGCAATGAACTTCAGAAATAAATTAAAGGAAACATAAAAAATCTTCAAAATAAAGAAAAAAAATGACAGGGTATCAAATAAAATCAAATAGTTATAAGGGGCAATGAATAAAAGCAAGACAACAACTAAAAGAATGCAAATAAAAAAAAGAGTAAAAGGGGTCAGAGAGAAAATGGTTGAAAGGCAAAGAAAGTTCAATGCATGTATAATTGGAGTAATCAAAGGAAAAGCATATATATAATCTGGGAAAATTTTTCAGAAATAGGAGAAAAAGAAATCTCTATATTGAAAGGGTCCACCATGTACCTTGAAAGTTGGTCAGAATATAAAAAATAGATTTTAAAGACAAAAGTTTCTCAGGGCCACCAAGCAAAAGGAACTAAGTATTATAAAGTATATTAAAAAAAGTATACAAAATAACACATGCATCAGATTTCTTCCCATCTAAGTACTAACCGGCCCGACCCTGCTTAGCTTCCGAGATCAGACGAGATCGGGCGCGTTCAGGGTGGTATGGCCATAGACCACATGCATCAGATTTCTTAAGAGAAATGTACAAGAGCTAATAGCACAGTTAATCTCCCCACAATTATTTATTAACTACAAAAGGAAAAATAGTAACTATACAGTGGAGAAATTGGATAATACCTTAATGAAATCACCACAATTAACATCACCTATCAGGGGAAAATAGAAATGATGTCACTTCAAATGTAATACCCTAAGAATAATACAGTTTATTATTTATATAATAGCTCCTTCTAAAGATGCAAAACATGATTGTAATCATGAGGAAACGCCAGAGAAACCATCAGAGACATACTTTAAAATATAGCCGTTCTTTTTTTTTTTTTTTTCAAAAATGCCAATGGTATGAAAAACAAAGAAAGGCTGAGGAACTGTCCCAGAGTAAAAAAAAAAAAAAAAAAACCATTATAACTAAATGCAATATTTGATTCTGACTTGGATCTCAGAAGAGCAAAACAAAATTACTGTTAAAAACAATTATTTGAACAATTGACAGAATTGGACAGACAATACATTCATTATATTCTAAGTGAAAAAAAGAAAACCAAGACAGAAAGCAATCAAAATTGTAATACAGGAAAAAAAAGAAAAGGCAAATTATCAGAATAGAAAGTGATTATGTGACCTGTAGTGGTCTGAGAAATCCTGAGAAGAGACAGAATATAAATGAAGCCTTTGAGGAAGGATGGACTTGAGGTAAGCTGCAAAGGAAAAGTAAGGTTTTTCTGCGCAAATACACCATCACTGTGAGCAAGGAGGTATGGAGAAACAGAGCTCACATGGTAAATTTAGAAGTCTAAGACTCAACTGGAAAGTCATTGATGGGGAACAACAGAGAAAAATTATTTGATGTGTATGTGGGGAGCACCAAAAATTTCAAACAAAACTTCAATACATATCAATTTGATCATACAAACATAAGAGATTATAATTTTTTTTTAAAAATTTGGGTATCTTTAAACAGCTTGCCCAAATCTTTTTCTCTTTTTTTTTAAACAATCAATTGTATTTCTATGTATCAGCAAAAAGTAGAAGATAAAATTTAAACATATTAACAATAGTATCATAAAACATCAAAAAATAGAAATAAATCCAATGAATCATGGACTAATAAGTAGTTTATTTCAATAATGTTTTGTAAAGAAGATTTATTTATTTATTTATTTACTTACTTACTTACTTACTTACTTATTTTGGATATTTCCAAGAGGTTTTATTGTTTCCAATTTTTTTTCTCTTAAGACTAAATCCTTGGAGCGCCCGGTGGCTCAGTGGGTTAAGGCCTCTGCCTTCAGCTCGGGTCATGATCCCAGGGTCCTAGGATAGAGCCCCACATCAGACTCTCTGCTCAGCAGGGAGCCTGCTTCCCCCTCCCTCTCTGCCTGTCTCTCTGCCTATTTGTGATCTCTGTCTGTGAAATAAATAAATAAAATCTTGAAAAAAATTTAAAAAAAAAAGACTAAATCATTATTGGGACTCCTGGGTGGCTCAATTGGTTAAGCATCTGCCTTGGACTTAGATCATGATCCCAGGTTCCTGGGATTGAGTACCTGCATCAGGCTTCTTGCTCAGCAGGGAGCCTGCTTCTCCCTCAGCCATTCTTCTACCCCTCTTGTGTGCTTGCACTCTCTCTCCCTTTCTCTCTCTCACGTCTCATGAAAAATAAATAAATAAAATCTTTTTTATTTTATTTTTTTTTTAGATTTTATTTATTTATTTCACAGAGAGAGATCACAAGTAGGCAGAGAGAGAGAGAGAGAGAGAAGAGACAGGCTCCCCGCTGAGCAGAGAGCCCGAAACAGGACTGGATCCCAGGACCCCGAGATCATGACCCGAGCCGAAGGTAGTGGCTTAACCCACGGAGCCACCCAGACACCCTAAAATCTTTTTTAAAAAACGAGAAAAAGACTAAGTCTTTATATGGGAGATATCTCTCCACTGATGTCCAAAAATCTTTCTGTGATGGTGAAAATAATCTCTATCTGCCAATGTCTAATACACTAACCACATTTGGCTAGTGAAACGCAGCTAGTATGACTAAGGAATTGAATATTTAATTTAATTTAATTTTAATTGCCGTAAATTTAAGTGGTCCATATGTAGCCATTAGGGACTTTGCTATATTTCACAGGCATATACTAAAGCTCTCTCACAACTGGCATGAAAGATCTTAGATGTATGCCATCATTCCCTTTTTAGCCTCTCAACATGTAGACACAGCTTCACCACACTCCTCCAACCTTATTTTTAAAAGAAGTAGGGTAATGCGTAGAGTATGACAGTTCCAGTGAACTTAGAAAGTAATTAGTTCAGGGGTTTCTCATTTGTAAAATGTTAAAGGTCAACTTAAAGGGACCATGAGGATTGAAACTCTTGAAAACTAAGCAAATATTTGGAATTCCAGTTTTTTCCTTCTTTCCTTAAGCTTATCCTCTGCCTGCTATAATGAAGTCTGCAGCTCAGTGATCAAAAGCTTGAAGCTGCCTTCACAATGGCCTCCACTAAAGCTCCGGCAGAAAGGGACATGGGGGGTCATTGGGCTGGCAGTTCTTTTACAGGGATCTCAGCCCCTTAAGCCCCATTGAAGAGTAGCAAATTAAACTGCCTTCTAAAAATTCAGGTCCCCAAATTTTGGCACATTTAGGTTTTTCCTTGGATATAAAAATTCTTCAGGCCCTTATGCTCAAGAAAGTACATTTTCTTTCCTAAAAATAAGTGAGCAGGCAGGTGTGCCATACCAAACAAGTCTTAAATGATTTAAGTTGCAGTTGGGAAGGCTCCATAATGTAATTCATTCCAGTTACTGCTCATTTGGAACTGGGGGAGGCTTTTGATCTAGCTGCATGAATTTCAGATCATTTCCATTGGACAGTTATAATTTTGTTATCAGTCTTTGTAAGTTGAACTTATAGTCCATTTGGAGTAATGAGCATGCACAAGCACATACACATCCCTATCAAAGGTCAACATCACTCATCACTAGAATAGGTAATATTCAATATTTAAGGGTTAGTGCTAATTCCTTTCCAACGTTCCTTATGACATTTTATGCCTGGCTCTATTTTATCACTGCTAGAAAAATGCCATAAATAATTAGTTGGGGATGAGCAAGGGAATGTACACAGCCAAGCCAAGCATTTTGTGCAAGATAAAATCCAAATTCTAAATATTTCTGTTTCCCTATTTTTCCCATCAAAACATGCCAGAAAGTCCCATGTTGTTTTGCAAATCAGCATTACTACACCTTAAATATACTTAAGTCCCCAAAAAGGATGGCCAAATAGAATAGACAATAACAGGTCAAACAAAACCTGTTGTTTTCTTGAAAACATGCTCACATTAGTTCAGATTATACTTGTTTATAACTCTGTATCTGATATTAACATGCAAATGATATATAAGAGAATATCAAATAGGAAAAGTTAGTTGCTGCAACCTAAGGAAGGCTGAAGATCTAGCCTCACAGTCTTGGACGACACCTGCAGTTTTCATGGACAGGGAGCAAATTATACTAGAAGAGACCCTATGGAGACATTTTGCTAATGAGCACAAGCTCCCACTTGAACTTGGAATGAGTGACAAAGGTGGCAAGTGGAGACCGGAGGAACTCGTGGGGTAAGGCAACATGGAATGCTTCTGTTTCCTCATACCACAAATCCTACAGAGGTGATATTAAATCAATTTATTTAGAGTTTCAAGTTTATTCATGTATAGTTTCCTCTCAAAATGCCTTTGTCTGTGCCCCACACCTAAAGTGACTAGCTCTGAAGGCATTTGAATGAATATTTCAATTCCAAAAGTGATTGAAAATAGTTCCAATGATTTGATACAAAGTAAAAATTTAAATCTCACTAGTTATGTCATATACAAACAAAAAGTATTCAGTTCCATCACTGCCCTCCTCCAAAATGAACACAATCCTAATTCTAGACAACACAAGGTCCTTTTGCTAATTTGCATAATGGCACTGCATAAGCTAGGGATGGTCTGGCTGGTTCTGCTTAGAGATATCTCTTCCAGCAGAGTTGGCCACAAAGATCCTCCCTGTTGCTCTAACACAATAGACCACTGGACAAAGAATATACTAATAAAATATGTTCAACATCATTTGAAATCGGGAAACTGAAAGTCATGATTCAACTGTGGTGAATCACGTTATTTCCCCAAATTCTTTACTCCTGCCAGGATTCACCTCCTTTGCCACTTAACTTTCTGGTTTCTACCACTAAAAGAGAAGAGTGTATTTCCCCAAACCCTGACATCAGGTTGAGATGCGTGAATTGTTTTGGTCAGTAGAATGAGGGAGAAATGACAGTGTCAGTTCCAAGCCTATATTTAAGAAGCTTTGTATATTTCCACGTGTCCTCTTATGCCTCAGGCATTGCTGTGAGAACATCCTCCATCTTGCACACTGGTCCCAAACATACGATGAACCATGTGGAGCAGAGCTGTGCCAGTAACTGCAGACTGAGCGCCTCCCCAGCCAAGCTGGACACCTGCAGTCGGTAGAGCCACACAGCTGAGCACAGAGTAGATCAGTCAAACCCAGTAGAACTTCTGTTGTATGAGCAATTCTAAGTGATTGCTGTTTTAAGTCACCATGCGTTATTTGCATGTGTGTGTTGAGAACTGTTAAAATCTAACCCCCTAGAAAACTTCATTTATACAATAAAGTACTATTAACTATGATATGGAATAAGAAAAATAGGGAGATATTTGTCAAAGGGTGCAAACTTTCAGTTAAGCCATTGTGTTTTGCAGTGGTCTGACATACACGATTATCATCGCAGCAGAAACCAGTATCAACCTCCACAGGATTCTCACATCCAGTACTATTTCAGGTCATGTCCATGGGGCTGTGGTGCCCCATGGACATGACCAGCTGACAAGAACTGTGGTTTGATGGCAGACTCTAGCAAGGCACAGGGCAAAGGAGCCTGTTGATGATATCTGTACTTGGCAGCTTTTCAGGACAGAGATCAAGGTGGAGAGAGGTTCTGAAAGGGCATCAAAAAGATACTGTCTTAGCCCACTGATAGAGACATGCTCACAAGTGTAATGATAACTCTTAACAAGGAAAATTCACCCACCCCCCTTGGAATATCCTGGGCATTTGGAATCTGAATCTAACATGATTCAGATTCCCTGGGAGACACCCCTACAAATCCGAATGGTATTAGAGAAGATGAGCCCTTGCCAGGATGCAGTAGGCTGGAAAGTGAAGTGAATTCTGGGCTCTTTCCACAACTTTCCTCCAGGGAAAAAAATTCAGGTAATGGTCCTCAAATTATCTCCCTTCTAGCCCTGCTTGTTTATGGTCAGAAGAAGTTCTGCCAAAACACCCCATAAAGGAAGGAAAACGGACATGATGACATTATTTCTTAGCTAAGCTGCTACGTAAAGTCTTAAACATCCTCAAATTGGACTATTTTTATGCTAGTTAAAATAGTTGGCACAGGATATTTTTCATGACCCTATTGTACTAAATCTTTACCTCCAGATTTTCCTGGTGGGAGGTGAAGTTCATTGCTTCCAGTGGGACCTTACACTTTCTGCCAACATAATTGTGGGCTGTGGTGCCATTTGGAAATAACAATCTTCTTCTTTGGGTTCAACATGGCTCCAAAGAGATAGTGATATTTGGCATTTTCAGTTCCTTGTTTCCAAAATGCATTAGCTTGTATGTATACATATTTGCTTTCTAATTCAAAATGATGCTTTTGTTTAGAATCCAAGTAAGTTTTCCATCCTTGCCTGCAAACTCCAAATGATTTCATTGCCATTATTTCTTAGCTTCATCTGTGGTTGAGAATGCAAAACAAAATTTCAGTCCTTCTGACATTTCTGATTCTCTCAAGGTTTTATTTATACTAGCATAATAGGGATTGATTGTACAATAGGATAAACAGCCTTCAACTTAGGTAGGAATGTTTTCAATATCCCATTTCCCATTTGCACATGTTCTCAATAAGTAACTCATCAACTAATTCTTATTTTCTGTTCTCTTCAGTGCTCGCCTTAGGGTCTGTTCTTTTTCCTGATATTGCCAAGGTAGTAGCAAATAATGTCACAGTTAAGATTTCAAAGGCACAACATTATAACCTTCTCATCTCTATTGCCTATAATGAAAATCTATATTGCAGCTGTAGTTTTCCAAGAGACTGTCTCATAATTAAATGATATGCTTTTTAAAAATTTATCTTCTGCATTTTTCTTTTTATATCTGAATCCTCTACTTAAAAATGTTTGATGGCATCCAGTCCCTTTTGGGATTAATGCCAACCTTGAATGGGTAATGGGGATTAAGGAGGGTACTTGTGGTGATAAGCACTGCATGTTATATGGAAGTGATGAATCACTAAATTCTTCTCCTGAAACTAACATTACACTACATGTTAACTAACTGGAATTTATTTTTTTTAAGATTTTATTTATTTATTTGACACAGAGAGAGAGATCACAAGTAGGCAGAGAGGCAGGCAGAGAGAGGAAGGGAAGCAGGCTCCCTGCTGAGCAGAGAGCCCGATGCAGGGCTTGATCCCAGGACTCTGGGATCACAACCTGAGCCGAAGGCAGAGGCTTTAGCCCATTGAGCCACCCAGGCACCCCAACTAACTGAAATTTAAATAAAAACTTCAAACAAACAAACAAAACAAATAACAAAAGAAACTGAAACAAACAAGCCCAATCTTCTCAGTATGCCATTGATGCATTTTACAAACATTTATTGAGAGCCATCTCTGTGACAGGCACTATTATAGGCATAGAGGACATTGTAAATACCATTCACAATGAGCTCCTTGCCTTTCAACAACATTCAACTTTTCCTCAACCACTTGATTTTATTAACTATGCTGTCTATCAATGCACATTTCCAAATCACTTCTTCCCATTTTCCTAGAAATGCCTATTCCTCCTTCAGAGCTCTCCTAAGCCAACCTTCTGTGAGCATCTATCCCAACCCCTCTAGCATAGTTCAACACTCCTTCCTCTGATCCTACAGAGCAGAGTTCTTCATCTTTATCATATCCCTTGTCACACTTTCTGAGATTGTAAATATGTCTGCCTCCTCCAATCTGGAAGATTCTTGAGAGAAATGTTGGAATTTTGTTCATCCTAGGTATCTAGCACAGTGTATGTGCTCAAAGATTGGCTCAACGAATGAATGAATGAATCCAAAAGGTGGAAAACAAAGCCCTAATTGAAACTCTGAGACTAAGTTCTCTCACCCAAAATTAATTACTCATCTGAGGACCTAATGTTTAACATGGTGACTGTAGTTGATGTACTATATTATGATTAAAAAATTGCTAGCACAGTTGAACCTAAATATTCTCACAAAGAAAGAAAGAAAGACAGACACAGTGAATATGTGAGATGATAGATGTGTTAACTAACTTGATAAAGGGAATTCTTTCACAATGTATACAAATATCAAACATGTTGTATGCTTTAAATATTTTATAATTTTAATTGTTAATTATGCATCAATAAAACTGGAAAATTTATTCATTTATTCATTCATTCTTTTAAAAACATAATTACTGAGCTGGAACTAAAAGCCATCATTAAGACCACGAATTATTTGGAGACTTTTCAGCTCACGGTGACAAGCTAATAAACTCAGTGGGGAAGGAATTACAAATCCTAACATGTATATTACTTGTTCCATATCCATCCTGCCCACAGTATAGCCACAGTGGCTATGTCTTCTGGAAAACTCTTCAGCAGAAAGGACAACCCTCAAGACAAGGGGCAGAAGCCGGCCACAAGGCATCCTAACCTCTATGAACATGTGCGCTGGGTCATTGTCTCTCCGACCAGACAGTAGGATTCTCCAAGAAAAGAGATTATATCTTGAACTTCTACATTTCCCCTTCCCCTAATCCTTTGTTGCACACAGGATTAAACACAGTTCATGCTTAATAGAATTATTTTACGGAAGAAAATATTTCTGGATAAGAGAAAAAGAGGACAAAATTGTGTTAGTTAAGGAATACCAGCTGCTGTAACAAATACATCCCCAAACATCAGGGGTCTCATCACAGGAGAAATTTTTCTCTCACTGTGTAATAATCCAATGCAAGTTTACTACTCAACACACAGCTTTCCTCTAGGCAATGGTCCAGAGACCCTGACTTCCCTTTTGTGGTATCACTAGCAGGAGCTACAGCATTTTCTTCATCCCTCCAGTGGAAAGGCAAAGAAAACCTGAAGGGGACACACCCCTTGTTTAAAAGCCTCAGCCCAGAATAGCACACATTACTCCTGTTTCTGTTTCATTGGTAAAAACTAGTGACATGACCCCTCCCAAAGGCAGGCAGGTGGGAGATACAGTCCTGGCCAAACAACCTCTCCTTCTTAACAACTTGGCACACTAGAAGAGGGAGTCCCAATCTGGGTGTTCAATATACTTTCCTGACACAGGACTCTTTATTGAGGAAGGGGCAATAAAGAAATATACTCCCATGAAATCAATCCCATTTCTCCAGAAATGAATCTAATTGTGACCATAAATACAACCTTCCAATTCATCTATCATTTCTATATAACCCACTTCTCCTGCTACGATTGCTACTTAACTTCTGAGACTCTCCATTATGAGTAAGAGCTTTGATTTGACAGTACAGAGATCATTCTCTCAAAGATTATTCTGGATAAGGTACAGCATTTTCCAAATTGTGTTCAGCAAAACACTGTCATATTCATGTAATAAACTGCGTTTGAAAATCCAACATGCTGTATTTCCTTCTTAGATGTTCATATGCATTTTAACACAAAGATTTTGAGTAATGCTATAGTAAAGAAATCTGTTCCAGTTTGTTCAAATAAGCATTCCTCAAACTTATTTAACCACTAAGTTCATATTTTTAAGAACACCTATACACCCCAAAATGCTGTGTAAGAGGACAAAGTAATAAAAATAAGAGTTGGCATTTACCGTTCATGTGTTAGATACATGCCACCTAGTTAAGTGATAATAAACCCACACAAAGTGGGACTCATTTAAAGATGAAGAAAATTAAGCTCAAAGTATGAAAATATTCATTAAATATTGAAGTTCCATCATTAAAATGTAACCTGTTGGGGTGCCTGGGTGGCTCAGTGGGTTAAAGCCTCTGCCTTCGGCTCAGGTCATGATCTCAGGGTCCTGGGATCCAGCCCCACATCAGACTTTCTGCTCATCGGGGAGCCTGCTTCACCCCCCTCTCTCTGCCTACCTCTCTGCCTACTTGTGATCTCTCTCTCTGTCAAATAAATAAAATCTTAAAAAAAAATGTAACCTATTTGCATCATTGAGAAAAATGACCAAGGGATTATGTATGTCTGTCCTTTTAAAGATGCCATCTATGAAAATAACACAAAAAAAATGTCCAAGTCCCCACTTAATGTCAGATGCACAAATGGGGATTCACCCAGAGATCTGCAAAGCCAGTTCAGGCAAAACTCGCACAAGAAATGAGCTTGTAACTTCTAACCATAGTTTTTCTAGCCAGGCTCTCCTGACATATGATGCAGTAGAAGAATGAAAGAAAAACAGAGGGAGGTCCCAAGCCCTAAACACAAAATTTCCACAGAAAGAAGTTGCTCCTCTGGGACACAATAAGTTCCAGTTCCCCAGAAGTGCTGGGACTATATGGGAACTAAATTTCTACCAATAGCCTTGCCAGGTAACAGTAACACCTCATTAAGTTGCATAGGCTTACTCTTAAAATTCTTAGGTATTCACATGGGGAACCAAAAGAGTAGACATTTTGTTCCCATTTACCACCCCCGTCCTCCTAGAAATGACTGGATTTCCTGAAATTATGATTGTGTCATTTCCATCTTGCATTCATTTTGGGAAAGGAACTGTTCAGAGGATTGGAAAGGCAACTTGATCAGAAATCAGGGTATCTTGTCTCTAGCCTCAATTCAGCCAATACCATCTGTGTGACTTTGAACAAGCCTACATTAACAACTATTACTAGTTTTTATTACTGCTTCTATTTTCATCTGCTAGATATTATGGTAAGAATTCTCCATTTATTATCTCACTTAATCTTTACTTCCCTTTAAAGTGGGCCTTTATCATCCTCATTTCACAGGTAAGAAAACTGAAGATCAGAGAGACCAAATAACTTGCACAAAGTCACACAGACAGTGGGAGAACTTTGGCTGTGTGATTCCTTAGTAGCATTCTGGATTATGACATGAAATCTTAGATATTAACTCCTGTTACATGGGATTTCAGTTATTAAATATTCACATGGGAAAGTTTGTGGATCAGTAAAGCAAATGATGTCAATATTGTTATTTCTCCAAAATTTTACTCAATCAAAATGGTATACACAACAAAGGCAATGTAGGTTTTACTGTCAATAATATAAGGCTAAATAAGTCTCCAAGGAATTTTGAATCAGTAATTTTATATATCTTTTTTTTTAGAGGGTTCCTCCAATGTATAGAGCTTCAGGATCCACGAAACTCAGACCTATCACACTGTTAACTGGCTTCACACTCAGTCTGACTTGGATATAACTCCTGTTTCACCACTTAATAGCTGTATGACCTTGACTGACATTACTTTACTTCTCTGTGTTTCCATTTTTCTCTTTTGAAACATGGAGATTATAACAAAATAGATCATGGGATTACTGTGTGGATTAATAATTTATTACAACAAAGCCCCTAGCCAGAGCACATGAAGTGACCAATAAATGTTAAGTTATTATGTATATATTTTATTAATTTTTTTAAAATTTTCTTTAAACTTTATTTATTTTTTAATTATTTTTGTATTTTTTATGAACATATATTTTTATAAATCCCCAGGGGTACAGGTCTGTGAATCGCCAAGGTTTACACACTTCACAGCACTCACCAAAGGCACATACCCTCCCCAATGTCCATAACCCGCACCCCCTTCTCTCCAACCCCCCTTTCCCCCAGCAACCCTCAGTTTTGTTTTGTGAGATTAAAAATGGTGACTCTTAATCTCACAAAACAAACTGAGGGATGCTGGGGGGAGGGGGGATGGGAGAAGGGGGTGGGGTTATGGACATTGGGGAGGGTATGTGCTTTGGTGAGTGCTGTGAAGTGTGTAAACCTGGCGATTCACAGACCTGTACCCTGGGGATAAAAATATATGTTCATAAAAATAAAAAATTAAAGAGTCACTTATGGTTTGGCTCCCTTCCAATCCCATCTTGTTTCATTGATTCTTCTCCTACCCACTTAAGCCCCCATGTTGCATCACCACTTCCTCATATCAGGGAGATCATATGATAGTTGTCTTTCTCCGATGACTTATTTCGCTCAGCATGACACGCTCTAGTTCCATCCAGGTTGTCTCGAATGGCAAGATTTCATTTCTTTTGATAGCTGCATAGTATTCCATTGTGTATATATACCACATCCTCTTGATCCATTCATCTGTGGATGGACATCTAGGTTCTTTCCATAGTTTGGCTATTGTGGACATTGCTGCTATAAACATTCGGGTGCATGTGCCCCTTCGGATCACTACATTTGTATCTTTAGGGTAAATACCCAGTAGTGCAATTGCTGGGTCATATGGCAGTTCTATTTTCAACATTTTGAGGAACCTCCATGCTGTTTTCCAGAGTGGCTGCACCAGCTTGCATTCCCACCAACAGTGGAGGAGGGTTCCCCTTTCTCCACATCCTCACCAGCATCTGTCATTTCCTGACTTGTTGATTTTAGCCATTCTGACTGGTGTGAGGTGATATCTCATTGTGGTTTTGATTTGTATTTCCCTGATGCTGAGTGATATGGAGCACTTTTTCATGTGTCTGTTGGCCATCTGGATGTCTTCTTTGCAGAAATGTCTGTTCATGTCCTCTGCCCATTTCTTGATTGGATTATTTGTTCTTTGGGTGTTGGGGTTGCTAAGTTCTTTATAGATTTTGGACACTAGTCCTTTATCTGATATGTCGTTTGCAAATATCTTCTCCCATTCTGTCAGTTGTCTTTTGGTTTTGTTAACTGTTTCCTTTGCTGTGCAAAGGCTTTTGATCTTGATGAAATCCCAATAGTTCATTTTTGCCCTTGCTTCCCTTGCCTTTGGCGATGTTCCTAGGAAGATGTTGCTGCGGCAGAGGTCGAAGAGGTTGCTGCCTGTGTTCTCCTCAAGGATTCTGATGGATTCCTTTCTCACATTGAGGTCCTTCATCCATTTGAGTCTATTTTTGTGTGTGGTGTAAGGAAATGGTCCAATTTCATTTTTCTGCATGTGGCTGTCCAATTTTCCCAACACCATTTATTGAAGAGGCTGTCTTTTTTCCATTGGACATTCTTTCCTGCTTCGTTGAAGATTAGTTGACCATAGAGTTGAGGGTCTATTTCTGGGCTCTCTATTCTGTTCGATTGAACTATGTGTCTGTTTTTGTGCCAGTACCATGCTGTCTTGATGATGACGGCATTGTAATAGAGCTTGAAGTCCGGAATTGTGACGCCACCAACTTTGGCTTTCTTTTTCAATATCCCTTTGGCTATTTGAGGTCTTTTCTTGTTCCATACAAATTTTAGAATTATTTGTTCCATTTCTTGGAAAAAGATGGATGGTACTTTGATAGGAATTGCATTAAATGTGCAGACTGTTTTAGGTAGCATAGACATTTTCACAATATTTATTATTCCAATCCAGGAGCATGGAACATTTTTCCATTTCTTTGTGTCTTCCTCAATTTCTTTCATGAGTACTTTATAGTTTCCTGAGTATAGATTCTTAGCCTCATTGGTTAGGTTTATTCCTAGGAATCTTATGGTTTGGGGTGCAATTGTAAATGGGATTGACTCCTTAATTTCTCTTTCTTCTGTCTTGTTGTTGGTGTAGAGAAATGCAACTGATTTCTGTGCATTGATTTTATATCCTGACACTTTATTGAATTCCTATACAAGTTCTAGCAGTTTTGGAGTGGAGTCTTTTGGGTTTTCCACATATAGTATCATATCATCAGCGAAGAGTGATAAGTTGAGTTCTTCTTTGCCGATTTGGATGCCTTTAATTTCCTTTTGTTGTCTGATTGCTGAGGCTAGGACTTCTAGTACTATGTTGAATAGCAGTGGTGATAATGAACATCCCTGCCATGTTCCTGACCTAGCGGAAAAGCTTTCGGTTTTTCTCCATTGAGAATGATATTTGAGGTGGGTTTTTCATAGATGGCTTTGATGATATTGAGGTATGTGCCCTCTATCCCTACACTTTGAAGAGTTTTGATCAGGAAGGGATGCTGAACTTTGTCAAATGCTTTTTCAGCATCTATTGAGAGTATCATATGGTTCTGGTTCTTTCTTTTATTGATGTGTTGTATCACATTGACTGATTTGCGGATGTTGAACCAACCCTGCAGCCCTGGAATAAATCCCACTTGGTCGTGGTGAATAATCCTTTTAATGTACTGTTGAATCCTATTGGCTAGTATTTTGGTGAGAATTTTCACATCTGTGTTCATCAAGTATATTGGTCTATAGCTCTCTTTTTTGATGGGATCCTTGTCTGGCTTTGGGATCAAGGTGATGCTGGCCTCATAAAATGAGTTTGGAAGTTTTCCTTCCACTTCTATTTTTTGGAACAGTTTCAAGAGAATAGGAATTAGTTCTTCTTTAAATGTTTGGTAGAATTCCCCCGGGAAGTGGTCTGGCCCTGGGCTTTTGTTTGTTTGGAGATTTTTAATAACTGTTTCAATCTCCTTACTGGTTATGGGTCTGTTCAGGCTTTCTATTTCTTCCTGGTTCAGTTGTGGTAGTTTATATGTTTCTAGGAATGCATCCATTTCTTCCAGATTGTCAAATTTGTTGGTGTAGAGTTGCTCATAGTATGTTCTTATAATAGTTTGTATTTCTTTGGTGTTAGTTGTGATCTCTCCTCTTTCATTCATGATTTTATTTATTTGGGTCCTTTCTCTTTTCTTTTTGATAAGTCTGGCCAGGGGTTTATCAATTTTATTAATTCTTTC
This sequence comes from Mustela erminea, assembly GCF_009829155.1. Taxonomy (NCBI): domain Eukaryota; kingdom Metazoa; phylum Chordata; class Mammalia; order Carnivora; family Mustelidae; genus Mustela; species Mustela erminea. The sequence continues at coordinate 60,713,431 of NC_045625.1, forward strand.
AAAGAAACAGCTCCTAGTTTCATTGATTTGTTCTATTGTATTTTTGGTTTCTCTTTCATTGATTTCTGCTCTGATCTTTACAATTTCTCTTCTCCTGCTGGGCTTAGGGTTTCTTTCTTGTTCTTTCTCCAGATCCTTTAGGTGTAGGGTTAGGTTGTGTACCTGAGAGCTTTCTTGTTTCTTGAGAAAGGCTTGTTCTGCTATATATTTTCCTCTCAGGACTGCCTTTCTTGTGTCCCACAGATTTTGAACCGTTGTATTTTCATTATCATTTGTTTCCATGATTTTTTTTTCAATTCTTCATTAATTTCCTGGTTGACCCATTCATTTTTTAGAAGAATGCTGTTTAGTCTCCATGTATTTGGGTTCTTTCCAAACTTCCTCTTGTGGTTGAGTTCTAGCTTCAGAGCATTGTGGTCTGAAAATATGCAGGGAATGATCCCAATCTTTCGATACCGGCTAAGTCCTGATTTAGGACCGAGGATGTGATCTATTCTGGAGAATGTTCCATGTGCACTAGAGAAGAATGTGTATTCTGTTGCTTTGGGATGAAATGTTCTGAATATATCTGTGATGTCCATCTGGGCCCGTGTGTTGTAAGGCCTTTATTTCCTTGTTGATCTTTTGCTTGGATGATCTGTCCATTTCAGTGAGGGGAGTGTTAAAGTCCCCTACTATTATTGTATTATTGTTGACATGTTTCTTTGATTTTGTTGTAATTGGTTTATATAGTTGGCTGATCCCACGTTGGGGGCATAGATATTTAAAATTGTTAGATCTTCTTGTTGGACAGATCCTTTGTGTATGATATAGTGTCCTTCCTCATCTCTTATTATAGTCTTTGGCTTAAAATCTAATTGATCTGATATAAGGATTGCCACTCCTGCTTTCTCCTGATGTCCATTAGCTTGGTAAATTCTTTTCCACCCCCTCACTTTAAATCTGGAGGTGTCTTCAGGCTTAAAATGAGTTTCTTGGAGGCAACATATAGATGCGTTTTGTTTCTTTATCCATTCTCATACCCTGTGTCTTTTGATTGGGGCATTTAGCCCATTAATATTCAGGGTAACTATTGAGAGATATGAATTTAGTGCCATTGTGTTGCCTGTAAGGTGACTGTTAGTGTATATGGTCTCTGTTCCTTTCTGATCTACCACCTGTAGGCTCTCTCTTTGCTTAGAGGACCCCTTTCAATATTTCCTGTACAGCTGGTTTGGTGTTTGCAAATTCTTTCAGGTTTGTTTGTCCTGGAAGCTTTTAATCTCTCCTTCTATTTTCAGTGATAGCCTAGCCGGATATAGTATTCTTGGCTGCATGTTTTTCTCGTTTAGTGCTCTGAATATATCATGCCAGCTCTTTCTGGCCTGCCAGGTCTCTGGGGATAAGTCAGCTGCCAATCTAATATTTTTACCATTGTATGTTACCGACTTCTTTTCCCGGGCTGCTTTCAGGATATACTCTCTGTCAGTAAGGCTTATAAATTTTACTATTAGGTGACGGGGTATGGGCCTATTCTTATTGATTTTGAGGGGCGTTTTCTGTACCTCCTGGATTTTGTTGCTCATTCCCTTTGCCATATTGGGGAAATTCTCACCAATAATTCTCTCCAGTATACCTTCTGCTCCCCTCTCTCTTTCTTCTTCTTCTGGAATCCCAATTATTCTAATGTTGTTTCGTCTTATGGTGTTACTTATCTCTCGAATTCTCCCCTCATGGCCCAGTAGCTGTTTGTCCCTCTTTTGCTCAGCTTCTTTATTCTCTGTCATTTGGTCTTCTAGATCGCTAATTCTTTCTTCTGCCTCATTTATCCTAGCAGTGAGAGCCTCCATTTTGATTGCACCTCATTAATAGCTTTTTTTATTTCAACTTGGTGAGATTTTAGTTCTTTTATTTCTCCAGAAAGGGCTTTTATATCTCCCAAGAGGGTTTCTCTAATATCTTCCATGCCTTTATTCGAGCCCAGCTAGAACCCTGAGAATTGTCATTCTGAACTCTAGATCTGACATATTACCAATGTCTGTATTGCTTAGGTCCCTGGCCTTCGGTACTGCCTCTTGTTCTTTTTTTTGTGGTGAATCTTTCCACCTTGTCATTTTGTCCAGATAAGAGTATAAGAAGGAGCAAGTAAAATACTAAAAGGGTGGCAACAGCCCCAGGAAAATATGCTTTAACCAAATCAGAAGAGATCCCAAATCGTGAGGGGGGGGGAGAAAGGGGATAAAAAGGGGTTCAAAAAGAAAGAAAGAAAAAGGAAAAAAAAAAGAAAAGAAAAGAATTAAAAAAAAATGAATAAAGAAAAGTATAAAAAAGAAAAAATATATATATATTAGATAAACTAGTTAAAAAACGTTAAAAAAGAAAAGGGTAAAAGTTAAAAAAAATTTTTTTTAGCAGAAGAAGAGAAAAAAATGAAAAAGAAAAAAAAATTAAATTAACTGCAAGACTAAAAAAATCACCGGGAGAAAGCCATGAGTTCCGTGCTTTGCTTTCTCCTCCTCTGGAATTCTGCTGCTCTCCTTGGTATTGAAACCGCACTCCTTGATAGGTGAACTTGGTCTTGGCTGGATTTCTTGTTGATCTTCTGGGGAAGGGTCCTGTTGTAGGGATTCTCAAGTTTCTTTGCCCCAGTCGGAATTGCACCGCCCTTACCAGAGGCCAGGCTGAGTAATCCGCTCGGGTTTGCTTTCAGGAGTTTTTGTTCCCTGAGCACTTTCTGTAGAGTTCCAGAGGACGGGAATACAAATGGCGGCCTCCTGGTCTCCGGCCTGGAGGAGTCGAGAGCCCGGGGCCCCACTCCTCAGTGCGCCCTCAGAGAACAGCGCCCAGTAAGTCCCGTCTGCCTGACCTCCAGCCGCTCTCCGAGCTCACCGAGCCTGCGACCGGTTCAAGGTAATCCCGAGCTGTGAGCTTACTGTCGGCTCTGTCTCTGTAGCCGGCTTCCCCGTTCCAATACCCGCAAGCTCTGCGACACTCAGATACCCCCATCCTTCTGTGACCCGCGGGACCTGAGGCCATGCTGACCCCGGGTGGGCTTCGCCCCGGCTTAGCCTCTGGAGCGATGTCCCTCAGTGGAACAGACTTTAAAAATTTTTTTTTTAATTTTATTTATTTATTTGACAGAGAGAGATCACAAGCAGGCAGAGAGGCAGGCAGAGAGAGAGAAGGAAGCAGGCTCCCCGCCGAGCAGAGATCCCAATGCGGGGCTCGATCCCAGGACCCCGAGATCACGACCCGAGCCGAAGGCAGAGGCTTTAGCCCACTGAGCCACCCAGGCACCCCCGGAACAGACTTTTAAAAGTCCTGTTTTTGTGCTCCGTTGTTCTGCCGCTTGCCGAGAGCCGGCCCCTCCCACCGGGGGTCTATCTTCCCGTCATTTTGGATTCACTTCTCCGCCAGTCCTACCTTTCAGAAAGTGGTTGTTTTTCTGTTTCTAAAATTGCTGTTCTTCTTCTCTTCAATCTTCCGATGGATTTGCAGGTATTTGCAATCTTTAGATAAGCTATCTAGCTGATCTCCTCCTAGCTGAAGTAGTCTCAGCCTGCTACTTCTCCGCCATCTTGACTCCTCCTCTATATTTATTAATTTAAAAGCATACATAAATGCTGACAGCATATATACCATTTGAGCAAAATTTGATTATCTGAATACGTATACACAATTGCTACTTTCCCTAGCAAGAGTGCCACTGTTAAAAATCACCATTTAAAGAATTACTTTCACTCAGACCTAATAAGGATGCATACCCTGATTCAAACTTTCTACAATATATTCACCATTTATAGACTTAGCTGTATCAAATCACTTGAATCTAGTTGGTCTTAGGCAAGGGCTACTTTGGGGTTCTTTACTTTTCTAACAAGTCCTTGAATCAGCTCTCCTGAAGGCTGAGTTCCTTGGTTTTTGGAATTAAAAATCCACTATCTTTTGTCCAAAGTTACATACTAAACACATTTTACTTTGGTTTATTTTCCAGTTTAGTTGGCAGCATACTAAATTACTCATTTTCTCCTAACCTTTATAAGTGCAAATAATGAGGATGACTACCTCATTGGCTTAGCATTTTATAATAATGCATCTAACTTTCATAACATTGTTTATGATACAGTCCAGACAAGCACTGCTATTCCATCTTATACCAAAGAACTGAAGTTCATAGTAGTGACATGGCTTGTCCAAAGTAACAGAGTAAATTAGTAGGGAATGAGAGGGGAAATCAAAATTTCTAAGTTATATTCCAAGATTCAAGGTTTATACTTTTCAAAGCTCTAATCTCTTAGATTATGCTTTTTGTTTTCCTTATCAAATCTGAGTTCTCCCTAGACATGTATTCAAGGGGAAAACACATTTTTTCTACATAATGTATCAAACGCATGAACAGAAGTAGAGCAGAAAGGATATCAATAAATGCATGTCGCACTCTTCTCATGATTATTAATAATTTGAAGCATTGCAACCTCTGGGAAATTTCTCATTTGATAAGCACCATTGCAAAAGCCAGCTTTCTCTTTCTCTATGTATAGATATAATGGAAATTGTCTTGTGAACATTATTTGTGTAAATTATTTGGAACATTATTTGGGGAAAACCTCCCACCAAACAGACCTCCTGTCCAGACTTATGACCATGTTAGAGAGCCTGCTGTTATTCCTCTTGGGTTAAGACATTACTGATAAAGGACAGTTAGTTTTCAGGTAGAAAACTCATTGAACTAGTCAACCATTTAATAGCTACCAAAGACAATTCTGTATTAATGCCAAAGAAGTAGGCACATTAGAACTATAATAAAGAAGGAGACATGACAATTAAAAAAAAAATGTTACAGAATTTAGATTTAAAAGATCTGAGTTTTAATCCTACTTTGTTTATTTTTGCACTCTAAAATGCTGCTTCTGAACTTAATACAGACCTTTTTAAGGCACCAATTATTGCTGTCTCATTCAGATTAGTATTCCTGGAACTTTTGACCTTCAGACTTATTTTTTCTAAATACTTTAATCAATCCCATTAGTAATCTTAAAGAAAAGACGAATAGCACATTAATGAAATTTTCATCTGATTTTTTTTAGGAGGCAATAGAACATCACTGAGGACAAATAAATAATGCAAACTTGGGAAACTGAGTCTTAGAGCAAGTGAGTTTCTCTAGGAGAATGGAGTTAATTAGTTGCAAAGCAAGCAAACTCTCTGGCAAAGATATATTAAGTTCTAATTTAGGAGGGAAATGTGTATTTCCCTAGGAGACAATAATCTAAAATACCAGTGATCAGAAGAAGCAAAATAAACTTGGTCATAAAATCAAAACACATAGGCTAGGAAAATGAAAACATATTTGCCATAACCAATAACTAAAGAAGCTGTAAAACCACTCTATGCCAGGAAGAGTTTGATATCATAAAATAGTACCCCATGAATCAAGGCCCTGAATAAAGCCATTATTAACAGGAAGAATGACTTTCAGCCTAAGAACCAAGAACAGGTTATCACATTTTGGAGCAGAAAAAATAGTAAGAAAACTTGTAATTGTCACAGTAATACTACTGTTACTACTCAAAACAACAACAATAGTAATAATTAAAAATAATAAAGCCATCTGTCTAATTAGCACTTTACAATTTTGAAAGCACTTTCACATACATGATCCTCAAAACAGCTTGTGGTAAACAAGAAAATAATTATAATTCTGTTTTCAGGAGTGAAGATTAGAAGTTAAGATGGGGAAGAAATTTCTACAAGTTTCTCTAATTCATGAATCCGATGCCAATACAGCAATTCAGAACTTGATTACTCCTTAAAAACATTTAGTCCAATTCCCTCTTTTACATATTGGGAAACTGAGTCTTAGAGCAAGTGACTTTCTCTAGGAGAATGGAGTTAATTAGTTGCAAAGCAAGCATTTACACCCAAAGATAAATGATTGATCTTTTCACCAAACTCTGTTGCTTCCTAGATGGTCTTGAAAGGAAAGGATGATTAAATAGGTCCAGGTTGGTTATGAAATTTTTCAGGAAGAGTTTTAATGTTAGATAAGAAAGAAAGATTATCACTAAAGTATTTGCAATAGTAGTGACACTTGCAGTGGAATAAATGGATGCAGTTTTGAACACCTCTGAATCAGAAAGATATAGATCAAATAGGCAGAGGAGCAAAAATGACACCAACAATGTGGGCATTGATTTATGAAAATAGTCTGGAAGATTATAAGCACTAAATATGCATGACTTGGCTAATGACTGAGGAAAGACAAGGAAGTCTATAAATATTTGAAGGGTACAAATGCTATAGACGAATCAAAAATATTTTAAAAGTAAGGGGGGGGAAGCTAACACTGTTAGATTAATAAAACCCAATGAAGGGCGCCTGGGTGGCTCAGTGGGTTAAGCCGCTGCCTTCGGCTCAGGTCATGATCTCAGGGTCCTGGGATCGAGTCCCACATCGGGCTCTCTGCTCAGCGGGGAGCCTGCTTCCTCCTCTCTCTCTGCCTGCCTCTCTGCCTACTTGTGATCTCTCTCTGTCAAATAAATAAATAAAATCTTTAAAAAAAAATAAAAAAATAAAAAATAAATAAAACCCAATGAAGAAAGAGAAAAATAAGAGTTGAACATAAGGAAATACTTAAAAATGAGATTTATTATTTCCTAGATTTCTTTTCCAAGATCAAAGGTGAAATCTATCATTTGGAATATTTAAAATCTGATTGGACTTGAAATACCTAAGCCAATGACACAGGAAGTCATGTTCCATGGGTACATGGAGCTGGAGCCCATGCCCTCACAAGGCTTTTCCAGCTGTCAGTTTTCTAGTCTTGGAACCACAAAACATTGCCTTGGTTTGCATTCATTTTGAGTACTCAGGCTGTGGAGCTGTGTATGGGAAGAATAATGGACTCTGAGTGTTCAACTTCTCTGCTCAGTGCAGGGCCCTAGAGATGAGTTTGCCAATTCAACCAAATAGGAGAAGATCCAAATTGACATTATAACACTGTTTCCCAAATAACTGAGATAATTAAAAATAGCAGCTTCGTGATATATTAGGTATGTATATGACACTGTTTTCACTCAGTGTCACCCATTCTCCTGCTCCCACCTGAACAATCAAGTAGGACTAGCTCTTGCACCAGCAAAAGAACATATAAGAAACACCCTGGCAGAGTCAAAGGTTGTATCATTATCATTGCCTCCTTGCTGGTAATTTACATATGTTGTCTAGTTTGGTAGCCCAGGTGCCAAGTTCATAGGTATTCTATGCTCACCATTACAAGATTCCTGTTTGTCCTGGGCCTGCCTTATCTTGTTCTCAACACCTATGCCCTTCTGGATCCTAATTCTGTGGTCAACTATTGCTCTGCCCTACTTCTTAGTACTCATGTGATTTGATATTGAAATGTAGCTGTGGTAATAAAAATAATATTTTTATTATTTTATTGTTTTATTATAATTACTGTGGTAATAAAAATAATAGAATTGAGAATTAGCAATATGCCTGCTAAGTGAGGAGACAAAACAGTTAAGTATTCAGAAGTTCCTTCATGTTCTAAGCTTGAAAGGCTTCCATCTGCCTTTCCTAGAGCCATGACTTTGGCTGCTTACTCCTCCCTTCCCTAGACCGTGTCTATATTGCTCTATATTGTATGTCTATACTTATGAAGCACCATACCTGATTTGAAGTGAGTGTTTAATAAATATTGGTTAAATGAATAAATGAATAAATGAATTCTGGACTGCTTGGTTCACTGAGGTTTAACCATCCTAATCTTTATATTTCCAATCTTGCGTAAACTCAGGCACTGGAGGGATCCTGACTGTACCACCTGGAATATTGACTCTATTTAAATAACATTATTTCCCAGAACCTGGGAACAATTTCCTAGTGGTTAGGCCCTACTTACCATACTGGAATTATGTAGACTCTGGCACTAGCCTTCATAAAACCCTAGTTTAGGGTTGCCTGGGTGGCTAGTCGGTTAGGCATCTGCCTTTGGCTCAGATCATGATCCCACAGTCCTGGGATTGAGCCCACATCAGTCTCCTTGCTCAGTGGGGAGCCTAGTCCTTCCTCTGCCTCTGTCTGAGGTTCCCCCTGCTTGTGCTCTCTCTCTCTTTCACTAACTCTCTCTGTGTGTCAAATAAATAAATAAATAAAAGCTAAAATTAATAAAAAAATAAAACCTCAACTTATCCCATTACTTTAACCCATGTGATTTGGTTATGTGGTCACTTCCAAGGTTCTCTGTGGGTTAATGTTCCAGAGCTGACCCTTCCAACTTCTTCCTCCCAAATACTTATGGAATGCCACCCTATCTCCCAACAGAAACCATGTCACTTAGGAAAACAAAACACTTTTTTCTTTTAAATCTTTTTTCTCTCCTTTTCTTCTTCTGGAGACTCATTTGTTCTTTTAAAAACAAAAAGATTACTGAGATTCTCAGTTAGAATTCTGGTTACCATCACATTTCAGACAATTCATTAACAATGTGGTATGGAAAACCACTGAAGATCATTACAGCTGTAGTTGGAAGCCAATGTGCCGGGATAATGAAAAACAATTCTGCAGTTCCCCATGCTCTGTTAGTTGTGTTTGTCATAAATGAGTTGTGGAGATTTGGAGTGAATGATCCATATCATATTGAACTGTCCTTTTTTATCGCTGACAATTGAAGGTGACTGAGAAGCAGGGCCAGTGTCAGACTGTATCTAATTAGAAACCTTCTCTCATTAATGTCTGATGTTGACTTGTATTACTTGATGAAATTAGGACCACAGTAGAATGGATTTTATTATACAGAATGAGCTGGTTGAGCTCTCTTCCATTCAGTGTTTTTTTAACCTCACCCCACCCCTAATTCTGTGACAGAAGGGGCCCAGCAGAACAGGAATTTTGAGTAAGGTAGGTCTGAACACAAACAAAACAAAAATGGTCATGTATTAAAGGAAATTGAAACCATATGGACTTTTATACCACATATGTTTGAGCAGTTCTTGGGGACTGCTGAGGAACCATAGGACCAGGGAGACCTCTGGGAAGTCACCTTGGCACCAGAACTCCAGGGTTAAGGGCCCCTAACCCAACCCAGGCAGATGAGAAATTAACTTTCATGTAAAAAATATGATATGGTGAAGAACACCAACATCCTCCATCTATCCTTTCCCAGTCATTTGCTGCCCTGATAAAGTGCACTCTTGGGGGTTCTCTTTGAAGGTCTGGGTCCTTAGGTGAGGTATTAATTCCAAGAGAAAAGAATATTTGGATCAAGGAATGAGAATTCTACTCCAGCTATGTTCTCTCTTCCTTGACCCTGAGATCAGAGGAATCGGGGATGGATAAGGGGAGGTGAAAATTAGAATAAGAAAAACTTCAGACCCTCCAACAAAGAGACAAAACAAACTTGCTTTGAAGAATGAAAACATACCAATGTTCACAGTATGATTTTTTATTAAGTATATGTTAGTGTCATAGAGGCTAAAGAACTGAAGTCTGATTTTTGAAGACCCACAGACAGACCAATTGATTTTTTTTTTTGTTCATAGCTCTGTCAGCTTACAGTAAACTAAGGCTGAAATAGCAACCCATTTTCTGAACAATTAATTGATCATTTTGCAAATGTAAAAATGCTTTCAAAAACTTAACAACTCAAAGTTCAGGAACGTCATCTGGAAACATCACAAACCATTACCTACAGATTTATTTTATTTCTCTAAACCCCTCCTAGTATTAGAAATATGGCCTTTTAGAATACACATGTTATTAATTCATAGATATAAACAGTTATCTTTAGTTTCAGAAAATGAAGTAATGGCTAATTTAACATATTTTGATGCTTAATTAATGCTCAGAGCCTTTTCAGTCTTTGATTCTTCTAACCTTGAGACACTATGATCTAGCAGAATTAAAGATAGAGAGGGGGCTTGGTCCCCTCTACTGGTATTGTGATACAATAAACTTACTCCTCTGGGCCCCTTCATCCTCTTTCCATGTCTTTTTCATTCCTCCCCACCCAGTGTCAGTCACCAGAGCCCCCCAGCTATGGCAGTGCATAAGAACCACCTTTCCCATCTCAAGTCTTTTTAATGTTTCCTATGTCCACTTTCAAACCATATTCATCACGCACTTCTTGGTAAGAATTAACTCTCATAACAAACTCATTTCAGAGTATTAGTGGCACTATCATATGTAATACATTGCTATCCTAGAAACATCTGGAAGTAAACAGAACCACTAATTCATTGTGGAAGATCTCTTATTAGCTCTGTGGAATTTCTTCCTCAAGTAGCAATCTGGACTCAGTGTTATAACATTGATTACATCTCATTGATCACCTCCTGGGTTTTAACAAATTATAGATTGTTAGAACCTCAGTTGTATGTCATAATTTTTCAGATAAGAAAATGGAAGCCTATAGAGTAGTGACCTGATACCCAGGTCACTTAAAGAGTCAGCAAAAGAACTGGCTCCAATGCTCAAATCTTGACTCCTAATCCAATGCTCTTGTCACCATAACACATTAGTGACTCCACTCTCTACTCTTTCAGACACCAAATACTTCACTCAGTGCTACCATGAAACTTCTCTTGGATAAAGGAGAGTTCTTTGACCAAGTAAAATATGATAGAAAGGACACTGCCATGTTAGCCCAAAATCTCCATTGTTATATCTTGAATCCAGAATGTCTAACTGATATGCTCCAAAGAAAACTCAATGCAGGAATATTCCATACCAGGAAAACATACTGAAATGTTGTGCTCATGCTAACACATTTTTGCATTGCTACTACCACTACTAACATCTTTGCCGAAGATGTCTTTGTAGAAAAGGGAATCAAACAGGGCTACGAAAACATTATAGGTAAGCAAAGTAAGCAGGATTCCATCTCAGAATGAAAAATTATATTAATATGAGAAGAACTTCCTATAAACTATATGTGATTGGGGGCCTCAGAAGAATGCCCTCTTAAAGGGTCTACTCACACCGTGCTTAGTGGATACCAAACATCTGACCAGAGAGAAAACCATTCAGTCAATCAACCAGATGTTTAGTCTATCCTCTGCCAAACATCTGGGTGATTGATGGGATCATTTTCTTTTCATTAGGGAGCTTGGCCACAGTGACCCAGATGTGCAATCACAGCATGAGAACATGGCATGAGAATGACAAATATCTTGACCCACCAGGATCCCCAGAGTGAGACATTTTTCAGGTCTGTGTAAGTCAATTCAACATCACTTTACCTTGAGATTTGTTGGCTGTTTGTTGTTCTGAAACACTTTGATATCGGCACATCTTTAAATCTCTACTTCATAAAAAGCGGAGGTCTTGAGTTGAAAAAGAACACCTTACTGACATTCAAGGATAGGAAGCCATTGGCTGAAAGCTATACCGGTTTCCTCCCAAATTGTCATTAAGTGTTCCTCTGCTGTTTCAGCTGCTGTTGGGGAAAAGTTGCCGACATTTTGTTGGCACTGGCCTGGAGAATCATAATGAGTATAGAACTTGGCTCCATTATAAAACATAATCCATCTGACAAAGGGAAATCATTTAATGGGCACTCTCTTAATTATAATAATTTGGAAGAGGAAGAAGTTGAGGACAATAGCAGAAAGCATAACAAGGTCACTTAATGAGAATTTTGTCTTTGAACTACTTTCTGGTAGACCGGCATCCCCAAGGGTTTGAGAGAAAAATCAACATTTACCAATATTTTCTTCATCAATTCTAGTCAAAGGCAAGGAAGAAAAAAAGGAATAAGAGAATAAGGACAAGTAAAAAAAAAAAAAAAAGGAAATAAAAGGCTTAATTTTCTTATATATTGAGAAATAAAAGGATGGCTATGACAGAATCTTCAGAAAATTAGATCTACAACGTTGCTGACAGCCCATCCCTTTAAAGAGTAGAGTACTATCATAGTTAGCCTTCCTTGCTTATAGTAATAATGGTAATGCTTTACAGGTGTTCAAAATTTTGTTGTTTTCAAAGTGCTTCCATACAGATGACTTCTTTTAATCCTTGCAGTTTAAAGTGAAAAATTCAATTTAATGGAAACAGAAGAGAAAATATAATCAAGTATGTGCTCTATGCTCATTACTTTCCAGACACTTTGCTAAGCACTTTCACATGGCACTGTATTCAGGCTATGCAAGCCCAGGGCATATATGTTTTTACCTCCTTTCTAACTAAAGAGAAGATTGGTCTAGGAAAGACCAAATAATTTGCTCAAAATTACCCAGCCCATGAAGGCCTGGATTGGAATTTGAACCCAAGTCTCTTCTCAAAGCCCACACTTTATTATGCTATGCTGTGACCACAGTTAATGATACTTTAAATTTTCCAAGACAAAACAATGCAAAACCACTATAGCATTTATAAGCCAAAATGTAATTTAATTTAATTAATGTAATTTAAATGTAATCTAATTTAGTGTAATCTATTTAGTAACATACACACACACACACACACAAACATAAACACACATATAATTGAACCATATTTGACATTAGACCATCTCTAGAGAGTCTGAATAAAATCAAAGAGAACCAGTTTGATAACATTCATTTAGCCAGTCATTGAAAATCTATAGAACAACTACCATGTACTTAGTAATGTATATTGTGCTAAGAACAAAAAAGAAATGGATGATGATCCTTGTCTTCAATAAAAATATGATTTAGTCAAAGAGACTAATTAATATCCTGTATATAGTAGTATTTAAGTTAATACTTAAATTTTTCAGGTTGACATGAGAAACTACTATATGCAGAGTAAGATGGAGTAGAGATATAAGTTTTAACTTGTTTTTCCATATGATAATTACTCTATAAATCTGGATAAGATCAAAAAGTACAGGAGTGAGACCTGAGGAAAAAGAAAGTAATTTTTTTAAGTTCTATCCCATCTGGGGATCTCTCTAAGATAAAATTAGAGGTTAGTTCCAGGTCACATTCCAGGACCTATAAGTAATCAATTCATAGCAACTCTGTGTAAAGGTGTTATTACCTTTATTTTACAGATGAGGAAACTGAAGTAAAGACAGAATTTAAACAGTGATCTATCTAATTTCAAATATTAGACTCTCATAATCTCAGAAAGACAGAATTTTAAAAGATTAAAAAAGTAAGTATATTTTGGGTGAAGGTTTCAGAAAATCTGGGAAGTAAGACTGAGGGAGGCATATTTGTTACACAGAGGAGTTAGCTGGATTGAAATAAGAGCCTACACTTTAGGAAAATAATGTGGGCGAGTTAGGCAATAGCCAAATTTCAGAGGACCTGAAAGAAAAACAAGATTTTGCTATAGGAATTGAGAAAGCATTGTCAATTCTTGAGCAGAATCTTATTTGATTAAACTGACATGGCAACAGAATGCATTGGAGTGAAGAAATTTAAGAAAGAAAGAAACCAGTTTTTGTTAGAAGGCCATTGTAATAATAAACTCTTCTTAATAATGAGAGCAGTCCATTCAGAACAGAGCTGTGCCCACATGTAATGCACAGTTCACTCCAGATGCCTCGCTAGCCAGATCTAAGGAGGGAGGTTGGGTGGAACTTCACCAATGAGAGGAGTTGATTAGTACCTTTTAAATAAGGTTTATTGAGGCATCGTTTATATATAATAAAGTTCATTATTTTAGGTGTAGAGTTTTATTAGTTTAAATTTACTCATTTACATGAATGGGTATAGCTTTATTTCTTTCATTCTAATTTTTTTTTTAATCTAAATCTTAAGTGAGGATTTGAGTCTCCTTGTCCAAGAAGACATTTTCTGAGCACCAATTAGCACGTCCTATGAACCCAGGGTAAAATCACTGAAGCAAACTCTCCCCTTGAAGTTTTTATTTTCATTCCTCTATTCTTTTCTGAACTACCTGGCAGCCCATTACAGTTGGCTTTCAGAAACCATCCCTCTGTCCTCAAATGTTCAGCCATCTCAACCTTGCTCTAAGCCTATCATGAATGCCTTCTGACCCTCAACTACATAAAAATCATGGAATCCATCCCTCCTTCTATTGGGCACTTACATGGTCTCCCACTTAGCACAGCTCTCCCCATGCATTTAACACAATTCCTTCCTCCTTTTGAAACATTTTTTCACCACAATCACTATCACCACCACCACCCACCCCAGGCTATAATGCTATTTCTCTTTGGTTTCAGATCTAAAGCTGGTTTCTCTTCTTCTTCCTGACTTTTACAGATTGAAATATTCAGTAGCTTAGGCCTCAAATCTCTTCTCTTTATCTACTCTCAACTCCTAGGTAATCTTCCTCTAAATACCATCTATACACTAATGATTCCCAAATTTGTACTTCCAGAACTAATCTCTACCTTGACTTCAGACAAATATATGAAAGTATTAGCTCAACATTTTCACTTGGATGTCTAAAGGTTATCTCAAATTTTAACGTGTCTAAAATCACACTTTAATACATCCCCTTTCCCAATATGCTCCTTGTACTTCCATAATCTCAATACATAGCAACTCCACTTCACCAGATGTTCTGGCCAAAACTCCTTAAATTATTCATGCCTCCACTCTCCTACACTTCACACCCAATCCATCAGCAAATCCTTTTAGATCTACTTTCAAAATAGATCCAAGCCCCCTCCTGCCTTTAGGTCTTTGCATTCACTAATGCAATAGTCTTCCTCTAGATATATGTATGGCTCATTCCCTTATTTTTTAAAGATATTTACTCCAAGATCTCCTCTTCAGAGGGAACTTTCCTAACCACGTTATGCTCAATAATTCCATCTTCCAGCTATTGCTCTATATGCTTCATTATTCTTTTAACACTTATTCCCATCTAATACAGCAGTGGTTGATGATGTCCTACCTATATCCTTGATCATATCTTTGGCCCAGCCCCAGAGGTCACCACAGGTACTTCCCTTACAGCCAATGGCTTTCTTTGTCTCTCTGACAAATGTTATTATTGCTTTTCTCTAGCAATGGAAACATATTCAGCCTATGTGCAAGGCAAGTCAGAAATTGTGAGCAATTAGCACCCTAGGAATGAAGGAGGAATGAGAGTTTTGTCCCCAACATTTTGTCCCTCAAAAGGAAAACATTGAGTAGCCGTTCATGCTGACTTCCTGAGGGCCCTCAGTGGGATTCAACCAGTTACCCACAGTGGTAACCCACTCCTTAATGTACTCTTTATTGATTTCCCCACCTTCTCTGATTCACTCTCTACTTCATCATTGTGTTTCATGAAGTTACCTCCTAAATAAACTATTTGCATCCAAATCCATTTTTCAGGGTTTGTTTTTTGGAGAACCAAAATGAAAACAAATTTTATACATTTATTTGTTTAGTATCTGTATACCCCACTACAGTGTAAGTTCCACCAGAAGAGTAAAGGTGTTTTGCTCTTATTTGTACCCCTAATATTTATGTGCCTGACACATAGGAAGCACTTTATCACTTTTTGTGGAATTAATGTGAATGAATGAACCTGATCTCCATGTGCATTCAACTTTACCCCCTGTGTTTTCTTGTCATTGGACTGCAACATCATGAATTGGAAAATCTGTGCTATCATCATGACAAAGAAGACAGAATGGAAGAAGCCAAGTGAGACTGGGAAAACTGAAATAGAGAAGAAAGAAAATCACATGCTTTCTCAAAAGTCTTTCAAGGGTCACAAAGGCAGGCCTTAGATAAATAGTACCCAGATCTTAACTGGGCCAGGTTACAACAGGGTCACTGAACTTGTACACATCAAAAGGGCCACATACCCAGAGTTGCAGTAGTCTCTATTACTGGAGCAGTAGCATGGCCAGCTGGGGAAAGAAAGTTTAACAAAATCCTTTTCTTCTTCTAGTGCTTTCTTTCTCTGGTCACTGACCTTTCTCCAGCATCTAAGGCTTAGTCTGCTTCTGAATGGTCACTAAGCTGAGAAGAGGTAAGAAGCAGTGGATGTATTTGTTCTCGACCCCAGTGGACACCTTTTTATTTAGGATAAATTCATTGTTCCAAGAACACAGGCAGGGCCCCACTCAAGTAATAAAGAAAAAGTGGTTGATTGAAATGTCCCAGAAAAACATCTGTACTGAGAATATAAAAGATGAGTGCTTTAGGATAAACCCCATTAGTGTACCTTCAGCTTCACACACATGGTTGATACTCCTATTCAACATTATACTACAAGTTGTAGCCAAAGAAATTAGACAAGAAAAAAAAAAAAAAGGCATCCAAATCAGAAAGGAAGAAGTAAAATTGTCTCTTTTTGAAGATGACATGATCTTATATATAGAAAATCCTAAAGACTCCACCAAAAAAACATGTAAGAATGAATATATGAATTCAGTAAAATTTTAAGATATGAAATAAACATACAAAAATCAGTTGTATTGCTATATACTAACAATGAACTATCTGAAAAAGAAATAAAGGAAATCATTTCATGTACAATAACAGCAAGTTAGGAATAAATCTAACCAAGGAGGTAAAAAGATACTAAAAATTTACATCATTGATGAAAGAAACAGAAGACACACAAATAAATGGAAATATATCCTGTGTTCATGAATTAAAGAATTATTGTTAAAGTAGCCAAACTATCCAAAGTAATCTACAGATTCAATGCAATCCCTAACAAAATTCCAATGGAATTTTTTGCAGAAATAGGAAAAAAAAATTGAATGGAAAAATGAAAGATCCCAAAACAATCTTGAGAAAGAACAAACCTGAAGGCACCACATTTCCTGATTTCAAACTTTATTATAACACTGTAGTAATCAAAACAGCATGGCATTGGCATGAATCAACAGAATACAATCAAGATCCTGGGGGGAGAATGCACATGCAGTTAACAAATATTAAACGAGGGAACTAAGAAAGAGTAATCCTTATTCACAATAGGGAAAAAATAGTCTCTGCAATAAATGAGGTTGGGATAGCTAAATATTCAATAATCACATGCAAAGCATGAAATTGGACCCCTATCTTACATCACATATGAAAATTAATTCAAAATGAGTTAAAGACTTAAATGTAAAACCTGAAACTGTAAAACTCCTGGAAGAAAAATATAGGGGAAAACTCCTTGACACTGGTCTCAGCAATAATTTTTTGGATATGATGTACAAATCCATACAATACAAGGGAAACAAGTGGGACTACATCAAACTAAGAAGATTCTGCACAACAACAGAAATGATCAACAAAACAAAAAGGCAACCAATAAAATGGGAGAAAATATTTGCAAGCCGCATATCTGATAAGACATTAGTATCCAAAACATGTAAAGAATTCATACAATTAAATAGCAAAAAAATTAAACAACCTGATTTAAAAATGGACAAAGGACATAAACATAAATATTTTCCAAAGAAAACAAAGAGTCAAAGGTACACAGAAATGTAATTCAAAATCACAATGAGAGATTACCTCACACCTGTTAGAATGGCCATTAGCAAAATAGATAAGAAATAACAAATGCTGATAAGGATGTGGAGAAAAGGGAACACTGTGCACTGTTGGTGGGATTGTAATTTGGTATGGCCATTGTGGAAAACAGTATGAAAAAATTAAAAAATAAAACTAACATATGATCCAGCAATCCCAGTTCTGGGTATATATTAAAGGAAATGAAATTACTATCTCTAAGTGCTATCTGCACCTCCCTTATCCTTTGCAGCTTTATGTGCAATAGCCAAGATATAGAATACAACCTAAGTTTCCATTGATGAATGAATAGAGAAATGTAATATATTTCACTATATATATATACATATATATATAAAAGGAACTATATAATAAAATATATAACAGATATTATATATAATATAAAACAAGGAAAATATTATATATATTTATTATATATTTATATATTATATAATATTTCATATATATAAGAAGATAGATAGATAGATAGATAGATATCAGAAGGAAATTCTGCCATTTGCAGCAAGGTGGATAAACCTTGCAGGCATTACACTAAATGAAGTAAGTCAAACAAAGACGGACAAATATTGTTTGATACCACTTATATGTGGAATCTGAAACATTCAAACCCACAGAGGGATACCTCTGTGGCTCAGTTGGTTAAGTGTCTACCTTCACCTCAGGTAGTGATCCTGGGGTCTGAAATCCAGTCCCACATATGGCTCCCTGCTCAGTGGGGAACCTGCTTTTCCCTATCCCTGCTTCTCATGCTCTCTCTTGCTCTCTCCCTCTCTCTCAAATAAATGAATAAAATATTTTTAAATAAATAGACATGGAAACTCTTATGTACATGGTCAAAGCCCTAAATGACACTCAAAATAACATTTCTCTATTAAACACTAAAGTAATACAAATATGTAAAGCAGCTTTACAAAACAGAACGGGATTAGATGTTTTAACTGTTACACAAGGTGAGACTTACACTAGCTAAAAAACAGAAGGCTGTATATACAGTCTAGGTTACTACAAAATACTTCTGGGTTTCTAACTGACATGAATACTCAAATTGGTGCTTTAAATGATCTCTTTGGTGACTGCTTTAAACTCCCGGACTGGAGGAAAATTATCAAAGTTCAACTATCAAAGGACTTTTACTCAGATTTCTCTTTCTCATTACAATACTAACCTTATTCTGTTGTCCTTTCTGGTGTCTCCCTTCCCAGTGTCAAGACTCTTTCACTGCCATAACTTCCAGCTGATAGATATCCCTTTTACTCAAGGAGGTTCAAATACGTTGACTGCTTTGGATTCAGCTGCCTCCCCTTTCTATGCCCTTATTCAGCAGGAGGAAGTTACAGAAGATGAGGCCTTCCACCTTGAACCTTAAAAACCTAAGGGTCAAAATTGTTCAGGGAGAAATTATGAGGGAACAGAAGGCAAGGGGAACACAAAGCACAAGCTGACACCATACAATCTCCCCCCACTGCACTCCTGGGTGGGACCCCTGTGACTTTCTTCCAGGAATCTCCCAACCATCTTAATGTTAATGCCTTGCTAGAGTGGAAAACAACCTTAACCTGACAATGGAAAGGCCTCTGGTTATCTCTTTAGCATATGAAAGTTCTTTTGAAACCTCCCTTTTTCCTTACATCCCCCAACTCCATCTTATATAATCAGCCACCCCTCATAACCCTGGTGCAACAGCTCTTTTTGCCCATGGGTCCTGTCTCTGTGCTTTAATAAACCACCGTTTTGCAAACTCCCAAAACAAATAAATAAATTTAAATAAGAATTAATTAATTAATTAATACGTTCAAACTCAGAGAAACAGAGAGTAGATTTGTGGTTGGCAGGGACTGGGGAAGGCAATGCCGAAATAATGGTCAAAGGGTACAAACTTTCAGTTTTAAGATAAGTTCTGGGGATCCTCTATACAGCATGGCAACTACATATGTGAAATTTGCTAGGAAGTGTAATAGATCTTAAATATTTTCACTCCAAAAAAAAAAAAAGGCAAAAACAAAACAAAACAAAAAACAAAAGCATGGTAACTCCATGAGATGATAAATGTGTTAGCTAATCTTATCATCATAACCATTTCACTCCTCTATATGTGTATCATATCATCACATTTTGCACCTTAAATTTATATTATTTGTCAATTATATCTCAAAAAATCTGGGAAAAAACAAACAGATGGCTGGTGAAAATTGTGGCAATTTTCTTTTCTTGAGATTGTGTCTCAGACATTTCAGTGTCTCCAGTGACATTGTGGAGTCCCAGGTAGAGGAATGGACAGTTAGAGCTGAGAGTGGTCACCAGCAGTCACTGACACTGACAGGTGGTACAACGGTGGAGAACCCCTTTCACATAACCAAATCTCAGCTTCAAAATCATAAAATGAGACAAATATGTCCTGTCTCACAGCGTTGCTGTCAGAATTAAATAAAATCACATAAAGAAATGTCCTGGCACACCGAGGCACTCAACACATGTTTGCCAAAGTGCTAAAATGCTCCTTGTTGCTGCTCCAAATACCAACTGCATTAGGTGGAACTGCTGCTTGCTTCCTGTGAGTTCCACCCTCCCAGTTCTAAAATGTTTCCCCTTTCAAGGGAACTGGTGATAAAGAAGCAAGTCTGAGAGGCTGAAAAGATAGTAAATAGAAATGAATGTGAGCAGGAGATGGGAAGGGAAGAGGGTGTCAAAATCTGTGCCTGCACATTGTCCGTCTGAGAAGGCCTACTCCTAGAGCACAGAGCTAAAGACCTTTTCTCTTCCTTCCCTATACTACTACTCTACACCAGGATCATACAAATTTATGGTCATAAATACCAATTCCAGGGATGGCGGAGAAATAGCTGGCTGAAACAACATCATGTAGCAGGAGATCAGTTAGATAGACTATCAAACCATTGCAAACACCTACAAATCCAACGGGAGATTGAAGAGAAGAACAGCAATTCTAGAAACAGAAAATCAACCACTTTCTGAAAGATAGGACCAGCGGAGAAGTGAATCCAAAGCCACGGGAAGATAGACCGCGGGGGGAGGGGCCAGCTCCTGGCAAACGGCGGAGCAATGGAACACAAAATCAGGACTTTTAAAAGTCTACTCCACTGAGGGACATTGCTCCAAGGCTAAACCAGGGAGAAGCCCATGCGGGGCCAGCGTGGCTCTAGGTCCCACAGGGTTACAGAAGGATCAGGGATGTCTGAGTGTCACGGAGCTCACAGGTATTAGACCAGGGAAGCCAGCTACAGAGACACAGCCGAGGAGTAAGCTCTTAGCTCAGGGTTACCTTGAACCGGTCACAAGTTGGGTGAGCTCAGAGCACAGCCAGAGGCCAGGGAGACGGGAGTGATTGGACTCTTTTCTCTCTGAAGGTGCAATGAGGAACTGGGCCCCGAGCTCTCAGCTCCTCTGGGCCAGAGAATGAGTGGCTGCCATTTTCATTCCCATCCTCCAGAACTCTATGGTAAGTGTTCAGGGGACAAAAGCTCCTGAAAGTGAACCCGAGCAGATTACTTAGCCTGGCCCCTGGTAAGGGCGGTGCAATTCTACCTTGGGCAAAGACACGTGAGAATCATTACAGCGGGCCCCTCCCCCAGAAGATCAAGAAATCCAGCCAAGACAAAGTTCACCTAACAAGGAGAGCAGCAGAATTCCAGTGGAGGAGAAAGCAAAACAGGGAACTCATGGCTTTCTCTCCATGATTCTTTAGTCTTGTGGTTAATTTGATTTATTTTTAATTTTATTTTTTTCTTCTGCTAATTTTTTTTTAACTTTTACCCTTTTCTTTCTTAATGTATTTTAACTAGTTTAACTAATATATATATTTTTCTTTTTTATATTTTTTCTTTGTTTTCTTTTTTTAATTTTTTTTTTTGGAACTTCTTTTTATCCTCTTTCTCCCTCCCACAATTTGGGGTCTCTTATGATTTGGTTAAAGTGCATTTTCCTGGGGTCTTTGCCACCCTTTCAGTATTTTATTTGCTCCTTCATCTACTCTTATCTGGAAAAAATGACAAGGTGGAAAAGTCACCACAAAAAAAAGAAAGAAAGAAAAGAACAAGAGGCAGTACCAACGGCTAGGGACCTAATCAATATAGACATTGCTAATATGTCAGATATAGACTTCAGAATGACTATTCTCAAGGTTCTAGCCAGGCTCGAAAAAGGCATGGAAGATATTAGAGAAAGCCTCTCTGAAGAGAGAAAAGCCCTTCTAAAGAAATAAAAGAACTAAAATCTAACCACGTTGAAATAAAAAGCTATTAATGAGGTACAATAAAAAATGGAGGCTCTTACTGCTAGGGTAAATGAAGCAGAAGAAAGAATTAGTAATACAGAAGACCAAATGACAGAGAATAAAGAAACTGAGGAAAAGAGGGACAAACAGCTACTGGACCACGAGGGGAGAATTCAAGAGATAAGTGACACCATAAGATGAAACAACATTAGAATAACTGGGATTCCAGAAGAAGAAAAAAAAAGAGAGGGGAGCAGAGGCATATTTGAGAGAATTATTGGAGAGAATTCCCTAATATGGCAAAGGGAACAAGCATCAAAATCCAGGAGGTAAAGAGAAGCCCCCTGAAAATCAACAAGAATAGGTCCACACCCTGTCACCTAATAGTAAAATTTACAAGTCTTAGCAACAAAGAGAAAAATCCTGAAAGCAGTCCAGGAAAAGAAGTCTGTAACATACAATGGTAAAAATATGAGATTGGCAGGGGACTAATCCACAGAGACCTGGCAGGCCAGAAAGAACTGGCATGATATATTCAGAGCATTAACAAGAAAAACATGCAGCCAAGAATATTATATCCAGCTAGGCTATCACTGAAAATAGATGGAGAGATAAAAAGCTTCCAGGACAAACAAAAACTGAAAGAATTTGCAAATACCAAACCAGCTCTACAGGAAATATTGAAAGGGGTCCTCTAAGTAAAGAGAGACCCTACAAGTAGTAGATCAGAAAGGAACAGAGACAATATACAGTAACAGTCACCTTACAGACAATACAATGGCACTAAATTCATATCTCTCAATGGTTACCTTGAATGTTAACGGGCTAAATTCCCCATCAAACAACACAGGGTATCAGAATGTGTAAAGAAACAAAGCCCATCAATATGTTGCCTACAAGACACTCATTTTAGACCCGAAGACACCTCCAGATTTAAAGTGAGGGAGTGGAAAACAATTTACCATGATAATGGACATCAGAAGAAAGCAGGAGTGGCAATCCTTATATCAGATCAATTAGATTTTAAGCCACAGACTATAATAAGAGATGAGGAAGGACACTATATCATTCTCAAAGGGTCTGTCCAACAAGAGGATCTAACAATTTTAAATATCTATTCCCCTAACGTGGGAGCAGCCAACTATATAAACCAATTAATAACAAAATCAAAGACACATCGACAATAATACAATAATAGTAGGGGAATTTAACACTCCCCTCACAGAAATGGACAGACCATCCAAGCAAAAGATCAACAAGGAAATAAAGTTCTAAAATGACACACTGGACCAGATGAACATCACAGAAATATTCAGAATATTTCATCCCAAAGCAACAGAATACACATTCTTCTCTAGTGCACATGGAACATCCTCCAGACTAGATCACATCCTGGGTCATAAATCAGGTCTCAACCGGTATCAAAAGATTGGGATCATTCCCTGCATATTTTCAGACCACAATGCTCTGAAGCTAGAACTCAATCACAAGAGGAAATTTGGAAAGAACACAAACACATGGAGACTAAACAGCATCCTTCTAAAGAATGAATGGGTCACCAGGAAATTAAAGAAGAATTGAAAAAAATCATAGAAACAAATGATAATGAAAACACAATAGTTCTAAATCTGTGGGACACTGCAAACTCAGTCATGAGAGGAAAATATATAGCGATACAAGCCTTTCTCAAGAAACAAGTAAGGTCTCAAGTACACAACCTAACCCTACACCTAAAGGAGCTGGAGAAAGAACAAGAAAGAAAGCCTAAATCCAGCAGGAGAAGAGAAATAATAAAGATCAGATCAGAGCAGAAATCAATGAAATAGAAACCAAAAATACAATAGAACAAATCAACGAAACTAGGAGCTGGTTCTTTGAAAGAATTAATAAGATTGATAAACCCCTGGCCAGACTTATCAAAAAGAAAAGAGAAATGACCCAAATAAATAAAATCATGAATGAAAGAGGAGAGATCACAACTAACACCAAAGAAATACAAACAATTATAAGAACATACTATCAGCAACTCTATGCAAACAAGTTTGACAATCTGGAAGAAATGGATGCATTCCTAGAAACATATAAACTACTACAACTGAACCAGGAAGAAATAGGAAACCTGAACAGACCCATAACCAGTAAGGAGATTGAAACAGTCATAAAAAATCTCCAAACAAACAAAAGCCCAGAGCCAGATGGCTTCCCAGGGGAATTCTACCAAACATTTAAAGAAGAACTAATTCCTATTCTCCTGAAACTGTTCCAAAAAATAGAAATGGAAGGAAAACTTCCAAACTCATTTTATGAGGCCAGCATCACCTTGATCCCAAAACCAGACAAGGATCCCATCAGAAAAGAGAATTACAGACCAATATCCTTGATGAACACAGATGTGAAAATTCTCACCAAAATACTAGCCAATAGGATTCAACAGTACATTAAAAGGATTATTCACCACGACCAAGTGGGATTTATTCCAGGGCTGCAGGGTTGGTTCAACATCCGCAAATCAATCAATGTGACACCACATATTAATAAAAGAAAGAACCAGAACCATATGATACTCTCAATAGATGCTGAAAAAGCATTTGACAAAGTTCAGCATCCCTTCCTGATCAAAACTCTTCAAAGTGTAGGGATAGAGGGCACATACCTCAATATCATCAAAGCCATCTATGAAAAACCCACTGCAAATATCATTCTCAATAGAGAAAAACTGAAAGCTTTTCCGCTAAGGTCAGGAACATGGCAGGGATGTCCATTATCACCACTGCTATTCAACATAGTACTAGAAGTCCTAGCCTCAGCAATCAAACAACAAAAAGAAATTAAAGGCATCCAAATTGGCAAAGAAGAAGTCAAACTATCACTCTTCACAGATGGTATGATACTATATGTGGAAAACCCAAAAGACTCCACTCCAAGTCTGCTAGAACTTATACAGGAATTCAGTAAAGCGTCAGGATATAAAATCAATGCACAGAAATCAGTTGCATTTCTCTACACCAACAACAAGACAGATGAAAGAGAAATTAAAGAGTCAATCCCATTTACAATTGCACCCAAAACTATAAGATACCTAGGAATAAACCTAACCAAAGAGGCTAAGAATCTATATTCAGAAAACTACAAAGTACTCATGAAAGAAATTGAGGAAGACACAAAGAAATGGAAAAATGTTTCATGCTCCTGGATTGGAAGAACAAATAATGTGAAAATGTCGATGCTACCTAAAGCAATCTACACATTTAATGAAATCCCTATCAAAATTCCACCGATTTTTTTCAAAGAAGTGGAACAAATAATCCTAAAATTTATATGGAACCAGAAAAGACCTCGAATAGCCAAAGGAATATTGAAAAAGTAAGCCAAAGTTGGCGGCATCACAATTCTGGACCTCAAGCTCTATTACAAAACTGTCATCATCAAGACAGTATGGTACTGGCACAAAAACACACACATAGATCAATGGAACAGAATAGAGAGCCCAGGAATAAACCCTCAACTCTGTGGTCATTTACTCTCCAACAAAGCAGGAAAGAATGTTCAATGGAAAAAAGACAGCCTCTTCAACAAATGGTGTTGGAAAAATTGGACAGCCACATGCAGAAAAATGAAACTGGACCATTTCCTTACACCACACACGAAAATAGACTCACAATAGATGAAGGACGTCAATGTGAGAAAGGAATCCATCAAAATCCTTGAGGAGAACACAGGCAGCACCTCTTCGACATCAACCGCAACAAACTTCTTCCTAGAACATCGCCAAGACAATAAAAGCAAGGGCAAAAATGAAACTATTGGGATTTCATCAAGATCAAAAGCTTTTGCACAGGAAATGAAAAAGTTAACAAAACCAAAAGACAAGTGACAGAATGGGAGAATATATTTGCAAAAGACATATCAGTTAAAGGGCTAGTGTCCAAAATCTATAAAGAGCTTAGCAAACCCAACACCCAAAGAGCAAATAATCCAATCAAGAAATGGGCAGAAGACAGGAACAGACATTTCTGCAAAGAAGACATCCAGATGGCCAACAGACACATGAAAAAGTGTTCCACATCACTCAGCATCAGGGAAATACAAATCAAAACCACAGTGAGATATCACCTCACAGCAGTCAGAAAGGCTAAAATTAACAAGTCAGGAAATGACAGATGCTGGCAAGTATGCGAAGAAAGGGGGACCCTCCTACCCTGTTGGTGGGAATGCAAGGTGGTGCAACCACTCTGGAAAACAGCATGGAGGTTCCTCAAAAAGTTGATAATAGAACTACCCTATGACCCAGCAATTGCACTACTGGGTATTTACCCTAAAGATACAAATGTAGTGATCCGAAGGGGCACGTGCACCGCAATGTTTATAGCAGCCACGTCTACAATAGCCAAACTATGGAAAGAACTTAGATGTCCATCTACAGATGAATGGATAAAGAAGATGTGAGATATATATATATATACATATATATATATATACATATATATATGAATACTATGCAGCCAATAAAAGAAATGAAATCTTGCCATATGCAATGATGTGGATGGAACTAGAGCGTATCATGCTTAGTGCAATAAGTCAATCAGAGAAAGTCAATTATCATATGATCTCCCTGATATGAGGAAGTGGAGATGCAACATGGGGGTTGGGGGGGTAGGAGAAGAATAAATGAAACAAGATGGGATCAGGAGGGAGACAAACCAACAGTGACTCTTAATCTCACAAAACAAACTAAGGGTTGCTGGTAGGAGGGTCAGGAGAGGGGGGTGGGGTTATGGACATTGGGGAAGGTATGTGCTATGGTGAGTGCTGTGAAGTGTGTAAACCTGGCGATTCACAGACCTGTACCCCTGGGGATAAAAATACATTATATGTTTATAAAAAAGTAAAAATTAAAAAAATAGAGATGGGGCGCCTGGGTGGCTCGGTGGGTTAAAGCCTCTGCTTTCGGCTCAGGTCATGATCTCAGGGTCCTGGGATCAAGGCCCGCATCGGGCTCTCTGCTCAGCAGGGAGCCTGCTTCCTCCTCTCTCTGTCTGCCTCTCTGCCTACTTGTGATCTCTGTCTGTCAAATAAATAAATAAAAATCTTAAAAAAAAAAGAGATGGAAAATAAATAAATTAATTAATAAATACCAATTCCTGATTGATGACATCTGTGATGCTGTGTCTCCCACTCTTCTCCGCAGGTGTAAAAGGACAGCTTCCTCAGAAATGTCTGACTTCATGCTCCTCTGCTTTCACACTGGGCAGGGTGGATTGGGAGAAGCTGTGGAGAGAGAAAGGGAGGCAGAACTGTTGATGGTTTTGCCACTGCCCAGGCATCTCTGTGTCCCTGTGGAAAGGACACATTGCACTCAGTGGAGGAACAGCTATGGGCCAGGGAAGGATAATGGAAATTTAAGGATTTCTCATGGACTTCCCTACCAGGGTGGAGGAATCTCTTGAGGAAGGCAGGAAGAATTTGGCCTACAGAAGTACCAAGTCTATGACAAAGTGGCTTAGCTAGCCAAAGACCCATGCTATGTTAGAATTTCCTAAAATTACTTTCAGGGCTTTAAGAAATCAAGGAGAAAGAGGGTATAAGAAGGGAACTGTGCAAGAAGAAACTTTCCCAAAATTACACAGTAAATGTACCTCTCTCACTTCAGCCCACCATTCAAGAAATTCAGGTTGCCAAATATCCTCCCTCCCTATTGCAGTGAGTCATGTGTCACCCAGGGCAGGCCATTTTGCCTTCTGAGGTAGGCATTTTGGTTGGACTCTGCATGACACTGCTTGATAGTCAAGTTCATCAAAACAGCACTATTAGTGGGTATGCATAGGCAAGTGCTGGGGTCTGTCTCCACTCATGATAGAGGAATGATCACCGCGAACAAGAGATGGAAAAGAGCCCCTTGCTGGGCAAGGGGCAAGCAAGGGGCAAATTGACATTGTGAAAAAGACAACTGTAAAGACGTCATCAAAATATTATGAACTAGGATTCCTCTTGAGAAAATCCACAAAGCATAAACCGTGGGCAGCTCGCCCTGTTAACTGTAACAGAAGACAAGGTCATGCTTACAATACCATAAGCTCAGAGATCCTAGAAGATGTTCCCTTGCCTGTATAAAATGTCACTAAGAGAGTCTAAATGAAAAGGCCAAATATCTTTGATGGGGGAGAATTAAGTCAGAAAGAGAGTAAGGATCTGTTCTCTCCTCCCCTGCTCCCAATTTCACAGCCTTCCACCAGGTCCCCAGTCCTCATGCCCTTCCCCCTGGGTGCATGCTCCATGGCACCTGGCTTTCCATTACCACAAATTTCAGTGCTGCCAGGTACCACCCTTTGTAGTGGCAAGAATACAGTACTTGGCATGGCAGAGCTTCAGTTAAATCATGGCACCCACCTTCACAAGGAAGGAGAGCAAAGACAAGTCACTTAGCCCTCTGAATTTCAGTTTTCTCACCTGAGACAAGAGAAGGTTTTTAAGAGAATTAAATGACATAACACCAGAAAGTCAGCCAGCACTGCTCAATGAATAGTCTCAACTATTGGATTATTATTTCTCTTCTGATTCTAAAGTTTTATATAAGCTTAAGTGTTGAGTTGTCTGAGGAGGATGAAGAGGGGTCATAAAGTGGCAGAGCCACTCCATTCTCATCCATCCTCTGATAGTGTCTGGGTCCCAAAAATCCAGGGATCCATGACCCACATTAGCTCTGAAGAAGCAGGTCCAGAATTAGGTTTTAAAGTTCCTACCAGTGTGACCGTGGCAATGGGCATGGTGAAAAGGAGCAAAATATTTTTCTATAAATGGAAGACAGAATCATACACAGCCCCACAATAGCCTGGGGGCTAGTGTGAGGTCTAGGCTTTGGCCAGCTTCACCATGCAACACTATGAGCTACCAACCTCACTGTCAGGCAAAGGTCAAAGCCAACTGACATCCTTTTATCAAAATATCTAGACTTGTTTAGGGCACTACCCCAGGAAAAATCCCTCAGGCCCTTTAAAACTACACTAAGTCTGCCTTGTGGATAGAGTGAAGAAAGTACAAAGGAATGAAGCAGTGAAAATGGTTGCTAACCCCCAGATAGATTAAGGTAAGGGACAGAACTAAGTGGGAATTCACAAAATGGGTTCAATCATCAGTCCTCCCACTTATAGGCTGGTTTAAGTCTCTTGAGCCTCAATCTTTCTATGTATAAAATGGGATGACTACTGTTCCTTCTACTTCTAAAATGAAGTCTTAGAATAAAAAGGATGATAAGATTTTTTTTTTAAGTGAGTAAGCCAGTTTAAATAGTTTTATGGGTCCCACAGGGCTACCTACTCTGTGCCAGAGTACACTAAAGGACAGAAATTGCATTGGTCTTCAGTTTATAATTTCATCCTAATGTTAAGGGCTGATAGAATAGTCTAATACAATATGCAATGATAGAATGAAATCTGGAATAGGAATCAGAAGACCTGACTCAGAAACCTGGATCCCTTTCCTCCAGCTGTGCATCTTTTGGCATGTCACCTGAGCATTAACATCCCCTTTTGACTATTCCTTAGTTTTATAAAATGCAGTCATGAACATGGACATATTTTGTACCGGTATAGCCCTATACAAACACAAGATTTCACTATCATCATTATCATGCTTTTGTTGTGACTTACTCACCAAAGCACACCACAATATTTCTACCAAACCTGGATTATAAAATGTCCCTGATACCATTGTATGTTAATTGAACATAACATTGTGGTCAAAGATCAATCCACCTCAGCCTTGGACAATTTCCTCAGTCCCAGAGCTGTGAGTCTAAATGTGACAGGTAGACAAGTCATAGCCATGGAGAGAGAGTGACATCTACTCCCTAGGGACTAGGAGTCCATTGAGTAGCAGAGGAATTAAGAGAACTCCCAATTAGTTTGGGCCATATTTAGAGGTACTTTGTGGCAGAGATCTCCCAGAAGGATCTGGTCCCAATAAGGTTTAGACAAAGGAATCACAGCAGTTTGGTCAATAGACATTAGAGTATTTTTGCAAAGGTGGTAGACTCACCAAACAGCACAATAAAAAAACTTTGCCCTACCTCCTACTCCCAGCCAAGAGGCCAGCATGGAGCTCGGAAGCTGAAGACTTCAGGAAGTACTGAGAGTCAGAAGCTTTGTAGTACCGACCTTAGGTGGCTGTGTATGTCATCCTGAGGCTGCCCAGGGTCCTTTGCTATGGTGCCTATGGCAAACCTGTTGTCCCTGGTAACAGGGCCTCATTAGCTAATCTTCCTTTAACACTGGAACTGGTTGGCGACCCACCCCAATCAGTCAGTCAGGTAGCTCATAACTGGTTATGGTGCTGGTTAGTTCACTCAGATCAAAGGCATGATCTAAAACCAAAACCAAGTCTATGCGTACACTAAATCCATAAGCTGGGAAACTAGTAGAAGCCAAGTTCCTAAAGCCAAGAGAGAAATTCAACAACTAGCCAAGTAAAATGTACAAGCCAAATTCAAGAGCTGAGATGATAAATCCAATACCTGAGTTGCCAAACCAATACTGTATTCAAAGCCACCTGAGGCCCATAGCTGGTTGGAAAGTTTAGATCATCATGGGCAGTAAAGCTCTACCACAAAGAACAGCCAGGAGAATGGAAGGAGTTATTTTGAAGTTGCCATGTGCTTAGCTGCCTCAAGTTTACTTTCATTTAGTCCTTACATTCATGAAAAAAGTAAGGAGATCAGCAAGAAATGTTACTATGTGACCAGCTCCATTTTCTTCTCTTCCTATTCCTAGACTAGAAGGAAATGCATCGAAGTGTTGCAAGAGGGGATAGAATACTACTTTTTATAATCCATAAAAATATATAAGGCACTTTAAATACATAAAAAGAAGAATGTTTACCATTAAGTATGTTTTCCCTGCTAGGTAGATCCAGTAAATATTTCCATAAAGTGCTTTGGACAGTACTAATATGCCCAATTCCAGTGCCACATACCTCTCCTGACCAAAAAAAAAAAAAAAAAGGAAGGACCTGTCTCCAAATAATAATGATTCAAGCTACTGTAGGAAGCTGGCAGGACTGTTATTCTTAAGTAATCAGGACTTTGGGATCCCTTCAAATTATACCCCAAGAGCAGGCTTCCCATTGGCCACATATACGCTTTCTCTCTGATTCTTCAGACTGAGGAAAAAAGGGAAAGAAGAGAAATCAAGGACATGGTTGTCAGTACATGTTTGACCCAATTGTGCACCCATGGGATGAGTATCTCCACTGAAGGAATGCATCTCTGCGACCCAAAGCATAACTTGAGAATAACTGGAGAAGAGCCTAGAGAAACATTTCCTTCACTCAGCAACTTCAGTTAATTCTACATGTACAACCAATTCTGCTCGAACACTTGCTTTGAACACTTAAATTTGTCCCAATATGATTGATATAATCAAAAACAATTTGAGCATAACATGAATTTCACCTTTGCTTATGTGTGATTTTATGGGCAAGTAACACTAGGTAAATGCGGAAAACTGTACCTAGCTGAACCAAGCATAGAGATTTACAACACACACACATACACACACACTCCTCAAACATCGACTCATTAACAGAGTTCATTGTGTGTTATGAGCCACACCCATACACATCTGGTATTACGTCTTTCATCCTATTTCCAGTCCATTTTCTTCCATTACTTCCATAGCTCACAAGCTTCAACTCTTCTAGTGCCCAACCCCAGAAGCAAATCTAGGTCTTTTTCAAAGTAAAGGGTCATATATATCGTGGTATTTATATGTAGTACTCATATAATTTATTGTATATTATATGTAGTATCTTTATATCTTCATTATTTAACTGTGCATAAAATTGTGCTACTCTTTTATTTGGTTATCTTTCTTTTGTATGTCATTGATGAAGTTTTTGAGTGTTATATCCTTGTCTCTATTCTTCCACAGAAGTTCTGTGACTTTTTGCATGACTTTGTACATCACAGCAATTTTGGGGAATGTATATGTCACATTATATAACTGTACAAGGCTTTGCTCTACATATAATGACGAAAACAGACACTACCCAAATAGTGTGTTCATGCAGGAACTCCTTCCTGACATTACTTAGGAAATTTATACTTTTCTGAATGTCAAATCCCAATAAAAAATCAAATCCCAAGAGAAATTGGGAAAATAGGAGAAAGTGTTATAATTCTTCGTGAGAATTAAAGCTTAGCAACTAATTTGGAGATATTACTGGCTCCATGGAATCCACTGACACATGGAATCAAGTGATAATCAATGTTTCTAGGAACTGAAAGAAAAATACATGGAAAAGAGAGGTCAAGATCTAAACTCTTGATCCTGCTTGTGGTCATTGACCATTTGTCAGAATGTGTATCACTGTCTAGCTGCATACATCAAAATAAATACTACAAATATTTAATTTATTTAATATCAGTAAGCACAAGTTATGCTTGCATGAAAATAAATGTTACTAAGTTTATATGGGCAGTATAGTTTATACAAATCCTATGAGTGGTGCTCAAAGAAAAAAGTTTTAGAAGAAAAATTAATCTTTAATTGGCAATTCACTCTTAATGCTGCTAGGAGACACAGAAACTGTTATTTGAACACTGTATCTTAATTATGTTACTGGTGTTTTCCAGTGTTCGATTATTCATCACAGATTATATTTTTTGGTAAGTGATACTAAAATATTTCTTACATTACCTCGTAAATATTCATAGTAACAAGTAAACAGTATGAGAAATATTTGATATATGTTTTAAGAATAACTTATGATTTTAGGCATACCTGAAAATATCTATGAATTCTGATTTCTCATTCCAAAATCTTGAAGATTAATATCTGTCTGAAATTTAAAAGTGCTAAGTCCAGGCATGGTACTCTGCCAAAATAAAGCCTGGGATCTATGAAACCTGAATAAACATGTTCATCAGAGACACATTATGGCCTTGAAATGAGGGGTTCAATGTCCCAGGAACCATACGCCATACCCCACAGTTGTTTTCATATTTTTCTTGGTCAATTATCTGAGATAACTAGGGCTAGAATTCAGGATTTGTTTATCAAAATATATTATGTATACGCATGTGTGGTGGCAGGCTGTAGATGGGAAATCTCTGAGGCTTCCTCTCAGTTTTGATGTGAATCTAAAATGCTCTAAAAAGTAAAGTCTATTAAACACAAACACAGAATCTCAGGCTTGAGATTTAATGTGCAACACACATACACAGAGACACCAAATTATAAAAAATTCCTTGGTTTGTTAAAAGAGCAGCTTCCCTTGGCCCACATGTGCCAGTCCCAGTATACATGATGGATGGAGGCTTCCATTTCTCACTCACAAACACGCATCCAGCTCTTTATCAGAGTCCCTTAATCTCAGAGGAAGAAGGCATTTCTTAGCAAGGCCCGTTTAAGGTTCACAAAGACTCAGCTGCCATAAATCAAACATTGGTGACATTAGTGCAGTCGAGGAATAGTGCTGCAGGTGACATTTTCCTGACCCTGCTGAGAGAGGGGCAAGTCTAGAGTTTAATGAAATGAAATTTCTTCGTGGGGAACACAAATAAGACTGCTGGAGTAGTGCTCTCTTGAAGTGACTTTCAACTGGCTTGTGAGAAGGTTAAGCCCTATCCCCAAATCCAGAGGCAGAAGTAGCCTTAATTCTCCGTCTAGAGAGATAACCAAAGGAAAACTGTGTTTGAAGCCCAGAGTTCTGTGCAAAACTGACTAAAGCTGCAATACCTTGAGGGCACTGGGGGGGAAAAAAGGAAGAAAGAAAGAAACAGAAAAGAAACAAACAAAGGAACAATGACTTCAGAAAGAACCCAGCTCATTTCTTTTTCCTGGGCAGTACTTTACCTCCACAGGAAAAGTGAAAACTCATCATTGAAGATGAACTGAGAACAGGACAGCATGGTCTGTCTTCAGTACTCTAGATTCAAAGTTGACTTCTCTCCAACTTGTAGATGAATTAAGTTGTAAGTGGATGGAAAGATGTTGTGGTTATCTATATGGTGCAATTATCTAGAGAGATGTTTCAAAATACTCCAATATGGACAAATGCTCATTGAGTTGAACTTAAATTTCGAAACTTATGTCAAAGATGTTTGTTTGTCTTTGTTTTTTAGCCACCAGACAATTTTGATCCTGGATAATTATGGATTAATAAGGTACAAAGGCAGAGGTGGCTTCTATAACAGAATTTTTTTCTCCCTTTCTTCTCACTATCTGGAAAGTAGCAAAAGAACAAGGAGGAGGACAAAGAACATGTCTAATGTCTTGACACTACCATTGGTGAAGAAAGGAGTCCCCATCTTCTCAATGTTCTTTTCTTCTAAGGTGTACTAGGCTGGTCCTAATGGTTTTACTCAGTTTGTAAAACAAATATTTCTGAAGTGGAAATAGTCCACCTTGGGAAGACTTGCTTCAAGTTTTTATCCTCTCTTTTGGGTATGTTCCTGACCTATGAACTCTATTCAAATGGTTTTAGATGTTAAACTGTGTGTGTGGGGGTGGGGGGGTTGGTCCTATCTGCCTTTAACTTTTGATAAAGACTCTTTACCATGACAACTAGTTCTTGGTGACTTTTACAGATAATATTACTCTGGGCATTCTCTTGACTCCTAACTACACTTAACTTCTTTGTTATCATATATAACTATAGAAGAAAGTTGTATGAACCTTGAAGAATTCATCAGCTCCTTTTGGAATGCATCCTAAAATCTCCTGTACCTAAGAGTTATGAACACTATTGATTTTACTAAAGACTTCTTAAGAGAGATGGAAAAGGAATATGATGTCACTAGTTCTATATTCTGCTCCACACAAAAACAAGATTATCTTTGGGAAAATTCTTCACTTCTGCTTACCTGGATCTCCTTCTTCCTCTGCTGGCTTTGCTTGACTCCACTTCCCTCTCCAACGTATATTTTAAAAGTGCCTTCTTTCTTCTGGATGTTAGGGACCTGTGTACACCACCCGGACTTTCTCCAACACATGCTTCCCAACACTTCTTCTTGACATTATTCATCTTTCTCCAGAAAAGAATTTTCATACTACTGCTAAAAAGATAAAAATTTCTTCTTGTTAGCTCTGATTTATTTTCCTTCCCAATTGGTGATACTTGTCATAGAAAAAGAAAAAGATTAAAACCCCGGTCAGCAATTTGAGGCACAGATCTGTGGCTGGAAACTTATAATTCTCTACTCATGGGCCTTAACACAATTTCCCAAATCATAAAACTGTGAACTACTGCAAGGGAAAATACACCTAGACCAAAGGAAAGAATGACACATCTGATGTCTACTGTAATAAAAAATAATATTTGACAATAAAAAACCCAACCATGTGATTTATGAAATGGAAGCTTCACTAGGGCTTTTTAAACCTAGAGCCTAAATTTGACTGTACATTTTGCTTTAGGGTTTGGATTTAGTTCACAAAAATTGGATATGGCTGCTAAAGCTTTAAAAAGTTTTTGTTTATTTTTTCTCTTGAATTGGCCCTATGGGACTGGATATATAGAGTGAAAATTGCTCTTTGATTGGCAAGCATCCATATTCTTTTTCTGCAACAATTTTACCTTAATTTTTCTTTGTGGCATTCGCCTCTTCTCCCACTTTTTGCCATTGTTGTATGGAAAAGGATTGAGACCTGAGCCAATTTGCCTAGCCCAGCCCCTTGGCCACAGGGGTTAGTCCAGAGATTAGCACAGAACCCAGTTAGAGCTGAATAAGACATTTGTATAGGTTTTGGGGGGAAAAAAAACATTCTTTTTTCCTCAAGCCATAGTAGAAGGAGTGTCTGCTGTAGCCACCTCAATTATGTAAGGGGAGCTAGGCTGTGGATAAATCCCAAACCTAGAGGAAACAGAGCTCATATATATCTTCTGGCCATTTGGTCTGAACCCTGAATCAAGCCACTCCTGAAGCCTGACTTTCCCAGATTTTTTAATTACATGAACCAAGAAGTACATTTTTACTTAAACTAATTTGAGTTTCTTTTGCTTACAATATAAAGAGTCCTCACAGATACAATGTAAGTCTATAGCATCTAAGAAAAGAATTCATTCAGTACATGTTTTCTCACTCATTTATTTTTTACGTGTTTAATGTCTACCTATTAAATACCAGGAATTGGAAATTTAAAAAATGAATATTACCCAGATCTTCGCCCTCAAGAAGGGTAAGAGAGAGGTGTGAGGATATACAATACTATGAAACATGAGAGATAGAGGGAGGCAATATGGGAAGATAGAGAACAAAGGGATTATTTCAGTTGAAAAATGTCTGTAAAATGTTTAGCAGGTAGGGAAAGAACATTCTAGAAGGAGCAAATTGCACAGGCAAAGGTCCGTTGGTATGAGGCAGCATAGATCTTCTGGGGAATCACCAAGAGTCTGAGGCTTCCATATGGGTTACCACTCTAAGCACAGAGAGCTGTGGCTAAAAAGGTGGTTTGGAATTCAATTATAAAGGGATTTGTACATCTGGTCATCAGAGGATGTCATGGTCAGATCTGAATTTGAGAATAATGTAGGCAACATCCACAAGAGGCACGAGTGGGCTTCCTTTGTCTAATCTCTCCGAAGCTGCCTGGCTCCTGGAGTTCCTCACTGAAGCCGGAGTTACCCTTGTCAGTAGGCCTCTCCTCTCTCCCTTACTCTGCTGCCAAGAGGGATTATAAGGTGGATGCTGACACTGTCCTTTGCTATTGTGCACTTCAGATATTCATCTGTGCTCTGGAAAATGGCTTGAAATTCTCCATGGAGAGTGCAGACAGAAAGGTCAACAATTATGCAAAATGAATAATGGGCTTAGAGCAATCAGGCCACGCAGCTGCTGCAATGAATTCTCTGAAACCCACCTGCCAAGTGTCTGTGTCCCTGCCCAGTGGCCCAGCCAGGCTTCTGCAGCCAAGCCCTTAGCTAACTAGTATTCCTAGACAGCTAGGGGAGATTTGAATAAAAGAAGAAAAGCCAACGAAACCACAGCTCTGATCATGGAGAAACATCTTCTTAATGCTTCCTCTAAAGCTCAGTGAAAGACCTATTCTCAAAGAGGAGGGGCCACACAAGGAACGAAGAGTCAAAAACCAACTAGGGAGCAGTCAAGCTTCAGTCTGCAACCACAAGTTCCTGAGGCAGTTTTTGTTCTGGGAGGACACAACTTAGTCACAGCTTTCCCTGGGAATACCAGTCAAGTAGGATCACATTGTTGCATGTCTACTATGTGAAATATGCTGGGGAAATGCAAAGATGAATAGCACTCAATGCATGAAGGCATGAAGACTCTTTACTAGATAAAGCTCAGCCCTCCAACCAAGGTTTCTGGAGTTCTGCCAAAGGCCCAGTACAAGAAAGGGCACATCTTTCTGTGCCACTTTTATTGAAAAAGTTACCAGGCAACGCTGATAGCCAGTCCAGGGACCATACTTTGTGAACCACTGTCTGTCTAGACAGCAGACAAGGGTACAGCTTTCAAGCCAACTAGGTTGTTTGAATCCTGTCTTTTCCAACTACACCCTGAGTAACCTAAAAGTAACTCTTGTTTCTTCAGACCTCATCTATAAAATTAGGATATCAATAGCACCAAATTCACAGGATTGTCCTGAGTTAAATTAGTTAATCCATATAAAGTGCTTAGAAGAGTGCCTGGCACATAATCAGCCCTCAAAAAAATGTTATCTCCTGTTAAATGTTAGCTAATATTGTCCCATTTAATTCTCCAAACAACCCAGATAGATAGATCCGCTGGTCATTTAATATATGAGGTAGCCGGGACACAAGGGGTTAAATGGCAAACTGGGAATGAAGCCCAGGGATCCAGAATTGAGAGGTAAAACCTTTACCCTCAGCTCAGTTCCTTCCCAGCACCCAGAGCAAACACAGTGTCTCCATGAGGCCCACAGGAACATAAGCCTTTGGGAGGCAGGGGCCTGTTAGCCTGTTAGCCAGCTGTAATCCTAGGTGTTTGCCTTGAACTCAAGTGCGAACTGGGCTCTTCTGACTCTAGCATCCTCCCATTCTTCATCTGGCTACAGTTGTGCCAAAGAACAAAGGAGATCTCCAATTTCATCCAGACTGGGACACTCCTGTTCTGTTGGAAGCCCTGGCCTACACGTGATTACCCTGAACTAGATCTGGAAGTCTTATGAAAACACTTACTAGCAGTAGACTAGATGTTTCACCTACATTTTCTTATCTAATCTCCAGTATAGTTCCATATGTGAGGGCTATTATTTTCCCCATTTAACAAATGAGGAAACTGAGGATTAACAAAGTTGACTTAAGCCATGAGCAAGGAGAATGCCAAGGCAGGGCAGGTCTGAATGTTTTCCAAGTTTTTATTCTTTCCAATTCCATCATCTTGCCTCTTTAAAAGGTATGAGAAGTAAAAGCCTGAAAGGGAGCACTAGAAGTTAGTGCTTAGAGCAAAAGACTTGAAATGCCCAAAATGTGGTTTTATCTCTTTGGCAATTTTGGTCAATTTCTCTGAAAAATATGAATAAGCTTAAGTGAATCACACCATTCAGGCACAGATGCATTTGCAAATGTACTCTTGCCAATTTGAAACAGGAAAAAGCTATGCAACTCTTGCTCTCATGTGGGTGGCTTTTATAAGAGGGAGGGAGACTTTTATGAGAAGAAAGGCAGAACTGGAGTGGCTTTGACCCCTTATCCTTAAAAATAAAAAGGAAGAATAATCAAATGTACGCTGAAAATGTAACAGCAAACAAGCTCTGAAGTGACATTTGGACTGTGTGGTTTTCTTCCGGCTGTGTGACAATGAGTGCCTGTTCAGTTGGCTTTTCCCAAAGCCAGAGAAAGGTCTCTTAGCTAAAATGTCACAGTGCATCTTATTTTCCATTTTCAGCAAGCGTTCCAAGGGGAGACTGACACCCTACCCTGCCCTCACGCACCACTTTGAAAATCACAGCAGCAAAGCACAAAGAAAGGTAAGAAGGAAGGGGACAGGTTGCAGCTAGCTCAAGACATCTGACTTCCATTTGCAGAGGGTGTGAGCTCTGGGTGGGGAGCGGCAGGGAGGATGAGAGAATGGCTGTGACATAAACTCCAAGTGAACACTTCTGAGAAGTAACAGCAGAGACATTCAGCCCTTTTTGGCACAATCATGTGATGCTCTGGAAAGTGATTGTTAGACTTACATTTAGAATTTAGAAGATTTTATTGCCCAGTTTAGTAGTTATAACTAAAGTTCTTTGGTCCAACGAATAGCCATCACTCAGTGACCTAGAGTTTGAGCTCTGCCTCAAAACAAAGCATGACCCTCCTTCTTTCTAACACTTCCCCACGCTCCAATTTGGACATCCAGGACCACATATAATCTGGCCCCTGCCAACATCTCCAGCCTTCTCTCTCACTACTCAATCCCCGTTCTGTATTCTGCTCTGGATTTTGTGGTTTTATTATTACCAACAGAGGACCCATCCATGTAGTTCCTTCTTCCTAGAATATCCTTTCAACACCTCACACCCACCTTCCACCACCTTCATCTCCTTAACTCCTACACATCAATAATCCTTGTGAATCTGGGCCCTATTCTCTAATCTCAAGTGTATTTATGGCCAGTGAAACATAACCCAGAACCAAAATGTACTTCCAAAATTACTCAAGTTTTTCATTTACACAACAAATCCTGATACTGTCATCTTCTTCCAATAGAATTATTACAATGACCAACCAACTGGTTAATGCATGTGCTAACTTCCCCCATTTTATTCCACACATTACCATGTTGCCTGCCATTGGAGTGACCTTTCCAAACACGAGTCAAGGTTCATCTACTGACTTTGAGTCTTATCACCCAGCTACACTTAACACATTTCAATCTCTAAATGTTTCATCCATTCTCATATGCCTATGCTTTTGCTTTTGTCATTCTCTTGAGCTGGATTAACATATTCCCTTCTTTGCCTGTCCAAACTCTAATCATCTTTCAAGACCCAATTCAATTCCTTTATAAGCATTTCAACATCAGACACTGTCACTTTCTCCTCTGTTGCTTCTTTTGCCCTCTCTTATAGGGCTTGCAGCATAATTTACAATACTGTTATTTGTTTGTACGTCTCCCTCTTCCTCTAGAGAAAGAAGTCCTTAAACTCAGGGTCTCTAGCAAAGTGGTGTGTACGGCTGTGCTCATTATATATTTGCTGAATTTAAAATCATATAACATTTGGGGTGCCTGGGTGGCTCAGTGGGTTGAGCCACTGCCTTCGGCTCAGGTCATGATCTCAGGGTCCGGGAATCAAGTCCTGCATCGGGCTCTCTGCTCATCAGAGAGCCTGCTTCCCCCTCTCTCTCTGCCTGCCTCTCTGTCTACCTGTGTTCTCTCTCTGTCAAATAAATAAATAAAATCTTTTGAAAAATCATATAACATTTTAGTATGTACATTGTAGTCTCACACACACATTCACTCACTGTTCGTTCTGACAGGTTTATGAGAAATATATTATTCCAATTTTAAGATGAGAAAATTGAGGCTCAAAAAACAAGTGACTACTCTGAGATGGCACAGCCTGTCAGTCACTGACCTAGACTGGTGACGCAGATTACTCTTGCAGCTCTGAACTTCTCTGATTCTATAATTTTATTCAAAATTGTTTGCCAGAAAGGAGAGGAGTATAATTATTTCATTACATGCGTGCAGAGAAAAGAAGGCT
Organism: Mustela erminea; assembly: GCF_009829155.1. Taxonomy (NCBI): domain Eukaryota; kingdom Metazoa; phylum Chordata; class Mammalia; order Carnivora; family Mustelidae; genus Mustela; species Mustela erminea. Next base: position 60,753,729 of record NC_045625.1, read on the forward strand.
GGCAAATCATCTTATTTGTAAGGTTGTATTATGCCCCATTGGAAATGAACACTATGAACATTAGCTCCAAAAGTGTAACCTAACAGCAGCTTCTTTTATTATCATTGCTCAAACATTTGGATAGTAAACAGGAACACCTCATCCAACATATGTTCTCAGTCAAACATACATCCTCTCTGCAAATTTTATGGGGTTATCTTTATTGGGATTTATTTATTCTAATTCCAATAAGTGCAGAAAATAATGAACAATACTGACTGTGGAAAAACAGTTTAATTATGTAGACCAAAAGTGTTCTTAACCAGATAGCCACAAAGGCTCAGTGGCATTCAAAAGCTTCTTTACAAAAATGGGGGGATCTGGCATAGGTATATGCATATATTACCTCCTGGCATATTAAAATGAGAGCTAACTATTATAGAACTATTTTACATAAAGTCCCCAAGACGGCAGAAATCTTTACCTGTGGCTTGAGAATGTCAAAATCAGTACAGTAAAGAACATGTGGAGGTATGAAAAAGAAATTTTTGTATTCTGAAGATCTTCATTTGAAACCCCTCTCTGCCACCTACTATCTTGGTGACCTGGGACAGCTAGTTCATCTTTCTGAGTCCCCTCATTCTGATCTTTCTGTGAAATGACCATAATATTGAACCCAAGTTCATGTTTATTACTGGGAAGATTAACTGATAAAACCTAAGTAGCAAGAAAATTCAGAATATTGTACATACTTTTTTAATTAAGACACATTATTGTCGCTCTACTTGCATAGGGATGTAAACCTCGCCTAAACATGGGTTTCCAATGAAAGCTGTAGGTAAGTTAAAGAAAATTTGAGAGGATGTATTCATCCTCAATTTCTATTCCAGACTCTAAAATTCTCATCCTGAAGTATCCTTTGGATTTAATTTTCCTGGTTTCTTAAGAACAAAAGTCCCAGGATCTCCGGGTACTCACTTCTGCTATATTAGGAACAGAGAAATTCAAGATAAGGATGGAGGAGAGGAAGAATTAAACTATAAATGATGTAAAGCAAATAGATGTTTTCTCCCTTTTTCCACTATATAATTCTTCCCAGTCAACTTAATCTAGATCCAACTAGACCAGTATTTCCCAATAGGAGTTGATTTGGTTGCCCAGAGGACATGTGACAATGTCTGGAGACATATTCAGTTGTCCCACTGAGGGGTGAAACTGCTTTCTAGTGGATGGAGCTGAGAGATGCTGCTAACCACCCGGCAGCGTGTAGGATAGTCTCCCCTCAATACCCACAATAAAGAATTATTTGATCCAAAATGTCATTGGTGCCAAGGTGGAGAGACCTTGAAAGAATAGCTGTTATTAAATTGGACATGGGAAAAAGAAAAGGGCCTTGATCCAATCCAAGCAAACCTATTGGTGAGATTTGCTCTAGGTGTAAAGACCTTTACTAGAAGCTAGAAAAAGTGATCCAAGAAGTTCAGAAGAGCTTAAAAGCAAGAAAGGAATTTGGCAGTTGGGAATCAATATTTTTGTGGAAAATTCATGATCAGGACTCTGATTCCCCTAGAATTAGATTCACGGGATTTTTTTTGCAATAGGATACAGTAACAGTTTATGTCAGAGAGAGTTTGTAAAAATTGCAGGTTTTAGGGAGTAATTAAAAGAAGTCTTTATATGCAAATTACCAGCTTCACTTAGCTAGAAACTATCTCTGGGTAGAATTGCCTAAAGGGGGAACTTTTAACTGTTTTAAACATTAATTGAAAAGTTAACTATTTCTGACTGGGAAGTAAATGGACAAGAAGTTTAGTTTGAGGTCATAGTCTTATTTGGGGGGATGGAGTTGTGGGATTTGTTTTTCTATACTCTAATCCCCAGTGCTGTAATGTGATGCTTTGTTTTGTTTTGTTTTGTTTAGCTTCTATCACAGAAAAAAAAAAAAAAGTTAGTAAGGGGTAAGAAATGGGGAAGGAGCTAAGGATCAGGTGGTAAGTCTCTATTACCCTGGGGAGTTCTTTCTCCAGAAAGGGGAAGAGGCTAGGAAAGATTTTGTGAGATAAATAGCCCGAGTTGTCTCTCTCATATTCTCCAGACTCTTCTAGCTTCAGAACACAGCATCAAGGTGACAGACACATAACCAGCACCACTAATAGCTGGTTGACTTGATTAGGGAGAATTTTGAAGTTAAAATGTAGGATCTCAGAGCCAAGAATAAAAATTCAAGTTCTTAAAATACCAATGGTTGTTAGAGATCTGACATCAAATAGGCTAGGTATAGTTGCTCATAAAGCACATTCCAGAATCATGTTAGAACAGTGTTGGACATGGAGCATTTAAAGACTTACAGTATCTACAATGGACACAAAAAAAGTACAACACTACTGCCTGCTGGACCTTCTCAGCTAAGCATAGCACATGGATGAGGAGAGGTTTATAAGACCCAGTCACAAGGGCCACAAAGTATGACAGATGGACACATACATCTGAGCAAACATTAGTAGAATTGACTTAAAGTTGAAATGGGGCACAGGTAAGAGGCAAACAAAAATTTAGGAATGGGGCATACTTGTTTTGGATTTGGAGAGAGTTTGGGGAGGGCAGTAAGGGCTCCTCCTGTTGCAGGAAGGCCAACCTGACTAGCTCTCCAAGTGGCCACTGACCACTAAGGACTGGTGGAGGAGGGAAGGGTTTATAGGAACCCCCACAAAAACCTGAGCTATTATGGGGCTGAGTGAGACCATATCCCGAGATAGGAATATTAGATTGTTGGGATTCAGAGACCAAGTAGACAAACAGAATAAGTGGGTGAGGTATTTTTGTTCACTGATTTAACAAATATTTATTCTGAATACTGAGGAATACAATCAGACCCATAGAGGACTTCATAGAACACTAAATCTATTGGGTTGTGGGGAATCCCAGAATTCTGTCAACAGGAAAGCTTTCAATAGGTTAAAAAAAACCATAAAGTGATCTAGTAGTAAACGAGCATCTAATCATGGCAGATGGAAAATCTTTTACATTTATTGAGCAACTACAATGTAAACTCATCTATCAGTCCTACAACATTATTACAATTACACCATTGTATTGATTAAGAACACTGAAGCTCAGAGACATTAAATACAAGTTTTCACAGGTGAACAGAGGCAGGAGAAGTTCAACTTATCTTTAGCTCCAATGACTGTTCTTTCCTTTCTGAACTGACATTAGAGTTTCTTGCATAAGAAGGCATCAGAAGGCCTGGAGGTAAATGATAGGGACTCACCCAAGGCATTTTATTTGGGTAGAGCATTCTAGTCCCCGAGGCATGAGTAGAAAAGGCCAACCCCAACTTTTCACAGAACTAGAACATTATGTAAAGAATCAAGAGTCCTTGGGGCATCTGGGTGGCTCAGTGGGTTAAAGCCTCTGCTTTCAGCTCAGGTCATGGTCCCAGGGTCCTGGGATTGAGCCCCACATCGGGCTCTCTGCTCAGCGGGGAGCCTGCTTCCCTCTCTCTATGCCTACCTCTCTGCCTGCTTGTGATCTCTGTCTGTCAAATAAATAAAATCTTAAAAAAAAAAAAAAAAAAAAAAAGAATCAAGAGTCCTTCAAGTAAGAAGGAACAAGGCATGATCCAGTTACTGAGTGAGCCTGGGAGAAAGCCAACAGAGAGGCGAGAGTAAAGCTAAGCCACCAATCTCCTGGCCTAGGTCTTAGATCCACCTGAGAGCATAATTACTTAGGGTTGCCAGATAACAGATAGTATGCCCACTTAAATGTGAATTTTAGATAAATAATCTTTTTAGTACTAGTAAATTTTTAATATTGTGAGGGATGTGCATTTAGAATTGTTTCTTTACCTGAAATTCAAATTAAACTGGCCACTTTATAATTTTGTTTGCTACATCTGGCAACCCTAGTAATTGAGCCCAGACATGGGCTGAGCAACAGATGAAGACAAGGGGCCTCCGCTATGAAGGAACCTAGGAGAATAGCTATTGAACTAACACCCCATCCCCATTTTCTTACTTAAAAGTTTTTCACCATTACAGTTTAATAATTATAAAAAGAAGACATGAGGTAAGACTCCAAATGTATTCTTAATAATTACCAAAAAATAGGAATGGCAGGCTTTAGCATGATAAACATGATGAACATTGATCTGAACAGCAGCCAACTCATCTTTGGAATCACTATGGAGGGGGGTCTGTGCTGGAGCTTTTAGAAGTACAAAAACAGAGGGTAGCCTCACTGTACAAATTGTACAATGCCTGCTCTACTGAAACTATAATCGTTGGTGGTTTGGGTGTAGGGATATTACAAATTAAGGGGATTTTTGCAGTCTGTCCAGCTGATCATATATAATGGTCTTTCTCTAAGTCAATGTCTTCCAAGTTCCCTGCAATGATCTTACAAATGAGCTTTGACAATACAATCTGTTGTTGAGTGGGTCTCTCTATACAACCTTGCACAATTTGGCACATGTTCTGCTGCCCAGCCCCTCCCAGGACAGCCTCCCCTAGCTTAGCCCACTCTGGTTATGGTCTCCTCTTTCAGTCCTAGAACTCCACAAGCTTAAGAGCATTTCAGTCCTACAACACCACCTGCTTAAGAGCATTTGTCCAAACTATCCACCTCTGTGCAACTCTCTGCCTCTGGTTCCTGGCATGGTTCCTTCTTTTCCTGAAGGTCTCCCCAAACAGGTCTTCCTTAATAACTGCATTATCTCAATATCATCCATCTAAGAACCCTGAAAATTACCTTCACTTTTATCAATTTATAAATTGATACTGATTGTCCCCACTAGACTATAAACTCTTGAGGGCAACCACCATCTCTATTTCACTTCCCACTCTATATTCAGAATATAACATAGTGTGTAGCACAAAATAGGTTTTTAATAAAATGAATATGATGTGTAAAAAAAATGAGTGAATTATCAGATGAGTTAGTGAGTCAATGAATGAATGCATGTATCCTATCCCTGCAGCTACATTTTATTCCTAATTTATGATTAAAACAAGATCTCAGCTTATTTTAGCATATCTTAATTGCATTCATGCATGATCAATTCATCTAGTCATTTATCTTTCCATCGTCTGAGACCCCTTATGTATCAGACACTATGCATATTCTGTCCTCTTGAACTGTGACAAACCAAATTCAACTCAAAGTAAAATCAGAAAACATGAAACATGATGGCAAACATCACGGGCTATCATGGGTCAACAATGTATTGTACATAAATCAATTCCTCTTTCCACATGCACTTCTCAAAACCCATGTTCATTAATTAGAACTTTTGCCTCCAGCGCCGGTGCTTTCTGGCTCAAATTTGAAATTTTTTCAGAAGACGGAATTGCCATAAAAGGCTTCAAGGTAGAAATGTACAAAACGAAGGAAGGAGGTGTTCAGATGAGACATGAAGAACAAGCAGAAGAAGACAGAGTTCAAAGGAATTGTGCTGTCATTTGCTGGAGCCAACCTGATCAAACTGACAACTTTCCCCAAACACCCTCTGTAATCACAGAACCTGACCTTGCACCTTTCTTCCTTAGTGTTAGCAACATGGTAACCACTGAATGTCTTGACAATCTCTAGCCTAATTTGTAGAAGTAATTTGTGCCTCTGTTCTCCCAGCTTTTCCAAGCCTGATGGCCCCCAAGTTCTCCTTAGAAAAACTGTAATGGCTTAACTCTAACCTGCTATCTGTTGACTTCAGCATTCCATCAAATAAAGCTCTCTTCCTTTCTGGTAGCCTACCTCTTGGAGAAAGTTTCAAGATAAACAGGACTGGCCTCTTAATGGGCCTGAATCTTTATATCCTAGAATAGGTGTTTCAGAACAGAAATGAAAAAGAAAATTATGAAAAAGTAAGTGAAAGGGGAAAAAAATAGAGCTGCTGTGAAGGTCACCAGCATATTTTTGGTGCAGGATTGCCCTAGGTGAAATTATTTGCAGAGATAAAAAATATCCCACTGTGAGAACCACAGATTCACACTAGCGTGTGGCACTGATGAGCTGCACCATATGATAAAGCAAATTGAGATCCGGCATTTGCAAGACCATTTCATTGTGGGGGGAAAATCATATGAAGAGTTATAATATGGTTAATGGCATTGCAAGGCTGGTCTCACAAATTTTACAATTCTCTTTTACGCATAGGTTATCATACTAATTAGCTACATATGGAATATTTGTCATTTTAATAGAGCGATTTTGCATTTCCCTTTGCTCTAGTTCGGCAGCCTCCAACCTGATGTTCAGAGGTTCCAATAAGTTTTAGCACATCAAATGTTTTGGATGATTTGAAACAAGTCACCTTGGAGTGAGAAACCTTTGAGGATGGCGTGGTGGAAAGAGGCTTGAAAAACACATGTGTCGATTAGGATGCCAGTATAGATGTCAGCAATTAATCTCTGAAAGTGTTTCATTAGAAATGGAAATACAGAACTACCCGCAGCCTTATTGTAAGGATTATAATAATCCCTCTCACATGTCTAACATATAGTTCAAAAAGTGGTCCACATATAGTAATAATAAAGCATGATTATTTTTTCTGTTCTTTTGATGGTTGCAAGGTTCATGTAAGTAGATCTTATAAGGAATCAGAAAATTCAAAGATATTGGTAAAAATCGCTTCATATCCCAGAAGTTTCAAACCATCTTTTTACTCCTTTCCCACTCTTCTTGGATAAATCAGAGGCTTTGCAACTAATGGCAGTGTAGTAGAAACTGATGCTTCTCAAAGAGGAAGCCAACAATTTGCCATCATGAGAAACAAAACTTTTAGATGAGAAAATAAAAATCACTGACCTTGTTTTCAAATCCAAGACACATTTAAATATGTTACTATCCTCTGGACACTTTCTGAGAAACTAGATCCAAGACTACCTTTTAATCACATGTACATGTAGGTGACCTGCATCATGGAAATGGGAGAGTTTAGAATGCTAGGTTATAAACCTGTATTGCTGTACAGTGTTCTACTAATGTCGGGTATTATTATTGTTGTTATTGTTAAACTAAAGGTGGAATCTGGGAAATCTGCCAACGATAACAATGATTATTATTCCTAAAGTACTAACAAAAGCAGGAAGAGAAAACTGCAAAAATGTGGTTCACTTACATAAAACTCATGCCGATTACCGTTGTAACCATTTGGAGAGCTTAGTATTTTCCTCCAGAAATTAATACCGGCATGCAATCTGAAAACGCGATATAATAAAATAGGGACTGAGCTACGTTCTTGACAATTATTGCTTGTGAAACATTTGAAACTTTCTGCTGTCTCGTCCTGAGATTCTCCGCCTGTCTCAGTACCGTGGGGATACCCAAGAGCTCTCATCTCTGTCTTTGTTTCAAGTGTCTCCATCAGTGTTTATTTTCTTTTTTGGGAAAAGTGGTTAATCAATGTCTCCTTTCCCACACCATTAATGCATATCTCCTTACACGAAGAAAATTGGACAGAGCTTTAAAAACATGGCAGAGAAACAATATGTAGTAAATCCCAAATACAGTTTTCTAGGCTAAAGGGGATTAGTCTACAGTTTAAGCTAGAATGGAAGTAACCACTAGACGCAAAAATCCTTTATGATTTTGTCCCTTACTGTTTCTGCCTCACATATTTGAACTCTCAGTAGGTCCTGAAAGGAATCCTCCTTGATTCCACTCTCAGACATTTGAACATAATCCCAATGTTAGAACATTTTTTCTCCTCTGTCTTCAACCAAGTAACTCTTATCTATCTTTCATCTTTCAGCTTAGCCGTTCTCCAGAAAACCTTCCTGAACTACCGCCTCCCACCACTGACCACCACAACCAAGACTGGTTTTAGTATTCGTCCTGTGTGTTCCTGTAACAACAATCAGAAAGAATCTAGATGACCTTTTAACAAATCTGTTTCTTTTTCTAGACCATACACTGCTGTGAGCAAGGCCTAAATCTGCCTTTCTGTTTTGTTTGCACCTTGCAGAGAGCAAGCACACAATACAAATTAGTTGAATTAATGAGTTTCAGGAATCCCATCTTGAAAGCATTCACAGCAGATAAGCTGATTCTCCAAGAGTACAAAGCAAATTGTTCATCATCCGGCTAATTTTAATGATGTAGGCTACCTACAAGGATAATTTGGCCTTGGATTACAGGGTTTGCTTTTGATAAAACTTATCAGCCATCACCTTATCACTACTTTCCTTTGCTGTGTAGACACAGCCCTGACATTATCTTTTTATGATTAGTTTCTGATCAAAACAGGAACAACCAAGATATGAGAGCAAGAATGTACTGGCTTTGCCATTAACCTTGGTGGCTTACTTGACACCGCCCCCCTCAAGCTTCCAAGTGCTCTGTCACTGTCCACCCTCCCCTAGCATGTTCCCAGAAGGCAGATCAAGACTGAATGTAAAGGTCCAGAGTGAATCCTTGGAGCCATACACAGGACTGTCATGGGGATAAATAAGAATATTTTTATAGCTAAATATTTTTGGCCTTCAATATCACAACCTCTTCACATTCTATCACTTCCCCTGAAATATTCATGTTGTCTTCCACTGTTCCTCTATGGGTCTGAGAAGCAGGTCAGCTCTCTGCTTAGATTTTATAACCCCATGCACAAACTCCTGCTAACCAAACCCAGAAGGTCAATACCTTTTGAACCCAACTTCAGCTACTCCCCTAGCAGGCCAATTAAAGAGCCCACCTGCTGTAGATTGTGTTGCCTCCCAGAATATGATCACATATGGCTTCTTTAAAGGGGTGGTGAGGGAGTGATGAATGGCAAAAACACATGTTTATACTTAAACCTGTTATGCGTAAGAGCTTTCAACTGTTGGGTAAGAGAGTTTCAGTGGGGCAATATGTGTGTATCTGCTGCCTGTAAGAATGATTGTCTGTCAAGTGGTTTTGCAGACTGCACAGATTCCCTAAGGGAAGTAGGAAAAAAGCAGAGGGATTGTAACTTAGAAACCAAAACAAGTTGAGGATTCATTCTCACCTTGTGACATCTGCAGTCTGGGAAATGGGAAAGCTGCAGAATGATCTCATTCACTTGAAGCCTGAGACTCACACCTCCTCCCCTTCCCCTCTGCATATCATCTGTCTGCTTTTAAAGGCATAGAATCTGAAATGTACTTCAAAAACCTCAAGTGATGCTTGCAAAAGCCAAAGTCTCTGGTTCAATGACTGGATCTCCAGAGAGAAGAGCTGGAGCTTCAGCTTTGCTTTCTGTGTCTTCCAGACCATGCAGGAAAAGGCATTAGTAGTCATTTGAGAACTGCCATTGGGGTTTTTCTCAGCTACTCTCAGTGCCTTCCGTCAGGTTCCAGAGAGCAGGCACTTTGGTCAGGAGCAGAGGTCACTTGGTCTTTTTAACTAACCCTCTAAGCCTGGTAATCCTAAGTGAGTAATCCTTCGTTTTTCCTCCTCACAAAAAGTTCATCTTGCATTCTGTATTAACCATATACTTTGTATAAGTACCCAAGATATACAACTGAGACAAATCTTGTTTCTGCTACCAAACCTATAAGAAATAAGCACGACAGTTTTACCTTACCTTGCCAGCAGGAGGAACATTATAGGATTTCAACAGGTCCACTTACCCTTATTTCCTTTTAAAAGTAGCTTGGTGTCTATCCTTACAATAAGACAAGTATTTGTTAGGGGAAAACAAAAACAAAACAAAACAAAAAATAAGAAATTCTAAATATGAGGTTAAATGAATTAGTGAAAGTAAAGAGATAGAGTGCTTTCCCGTCCCCAGCTCTTCTATTTCCTCAGATCACTGGTTCAAAGTCTCAGGTCCATGGTGCCACTGAGGTCTGAAAATAAGCCTCATTTTCTTAATCTATAAGGCAGAGGGAGTGAGAGTGGAAGGACTAGATGATCTTTAAGGCAGAGCATCCCAACTGCTGTACCATGCCACTTTGGTATGTCTCAAATAGGCCACAAGTGTGCCATGACTTTCATCAACCTTCATGATGACTGGGCATGGTCTTGGACAGCAAGAGCCTCTAGGCCAGAGATTTCCAACCTCAAGCATGTTTCTCCATTTATTCCAGGATGTTGTAAAATTACCTTCATTTTATATGTTTGCTGTGATGTGAAAAAATGTTAGAAAACACTGGTTTAAAGTCTCTTTCAACCCTGTTATTCAATTATTCCCTTGAGGGACTCATTTTCATGGAAACCTAACCATATCTCTCTATATATAACACAATAAAACATTAGAAGAAATAAAGAGTAGATTCAAGGGCTCCCACTTAACTCTTAGGAAGGTTCTAAGCCAGGCAGGTATCCTGTCCTCTATAGAACAAGTAAACTGAGGAGCTCACGTTCAGTAGGGACTGAATGTTCAATTGCAGAGGGAAGAGATCAATTAGAAACAGAAGTATGTGGATACTTATATTTTCCTTTCACCCAAGCATCAGGAAACTGGATTTCCTCAAAAACCAAGGGCTATAGCAAATGAAAGAACCAGCTCAAATTAAAAGAGCCGCAAACACCAGGAACATCTCAAGAACTGAGAACAGAAGAGCACCTCAATCCCAGGAGAAGAATTGTACCGCCAGGTGGGAAAAAGGTGCTTCCAGCCATAAGCAACAGGAATTGCTACAGCAGAGCCATGAAGATAGATGGGAGTCGGGACATCAAGGTGGAAAAACAAGTATAACACTTTGAAAGGTTCACATATGTGCCAATGGGATAAGGTACATGCAGGACTTGGGAGGCCTTCAGATTCACACTTGCCATCATGAACCCAAACAAAAAAGCTGAAGGCACAGAAAATATTAGCTCTTATTATTATATGGAATTTTTTGTTATTCACTAACTATAATTTGTTATATAGTTATTATTTGTTAACAAATTAAATATAACTTGTTAACTATAATTTGTTAACTATATATTTGTTATTTGTTATAATCTTGCTTAATTTTAAAAGACATGCATACTCATTGTGGGAAACTGAAGAAAATGGAAAAGTGTAAACAAGAAAAACACATTACCCTTCTAAAATTCATCATTTACACACCACACCCAGTGCACTGGGTGCGTAAACGATGAATTTTGGAACACTGAAAAATAAAATAAAACAAAATTTTAAAAGAAAAATAAACCACAAAAATTAAAAAAAAAAACAGAAAACAAAAAACATTACCCTTAATACTACACAAAGATTGTCGTTCTTAATATTGCATGGATAAACTAAGATCTATTTGCTAGTTCCCTATGATGCTGAACTGGGTTCTGAGCTTTCTAACTTAGAGGCCAAACAGAGTTTCAGACAAGGCTTTGTCAGTGCTTATGGCCAGCACAAGGGAGGCAGCACAAAGGGAATTGTTCTCAGACTGGCTCTCTGATGAGAGGTCACAAATTTTTTTAAAGACACTTAGTTGGGAAAAGGGTGATACCTAAGCCTGTAGAGGTGAGATTTATAAACACCTGTGTATTTAAAGGTCATGTTCTTCCTGAGTCTCATGTCTAATTAACATGTTAAATCTCCACCCTCGGATGAAATTTTTAGTATTATAATGAGGGAAAAAGTCCTTGAAAGATCAGTGCTGGGGTCCATCTTAGCACAGACTGCCTTAGTTTGGGCTTTGCAACTCTTTGTAGTAAGCATTCTCCTTTCAGTAAGCATTCTCCCTCTCCATTCCTGTGAGATATCCTATTCAAGAGGTGTAGAGTTTCTGCCTTTTTTTTTTCTTTTCTTATGGAGACACTCAAGGAACACTGGATTTTTTTGGTCAGGGTTGGGGAACCCCTAGACCGAACCCTGCTGTTTCATCCACACTCGATTTTTTTATTTTTTTAACTTTTAAAAAAATTAACATATATTATTTGTTTCAAGAGTACAGGTCTGTGATTCATCAGTCTTACACAATTCACAATGCTCACCATAGCACAAACTCTTCCCAATGTCCATCACCCAGTCACCCCATCCATTCCAATCCCCTCCCCTCTAACAACCCTCAGTTTGTTTCCTGAGATTAAGACTCCCTTATAGTTTGTCTCCATCTCTGATTTTGCTTTGTTTCATTTTTCCCTCCCTTCCCCCATGATTCACTGTCCTGTTTCTCAAATTCCTCATATCAGTGACATTATATGATAAGTGTCTTTCTCTGATTGACATATTTCGCTTATCATAAAACCTTTAGTTCCCTTCACATCACTGCAAATGGCAAGATTTCAGGGGTATTTTGATGGATGCATAATATTCCATTGTATACATATACCACTTCTTTATCCATTCATCTGTTGTTGAACATCTAGGCTCTTTCCATATGTCCATAGCAATGGACATTGCTGCTATAAACATTCTGATGCACATGCCCCTTCGGATCACTACATTTGTATCTTTGGAGTAAATACCCATTAGTGCAATTGCTGGGTCATAAGGTAGCTCTGCTTTCAACTTTTCGAGGAACCTCCATACTATTTTCCAGAGTGGTTGCACCAGCTTGCATTCCCGCCAACAGTGTAGGAGGGTTCCCCTTTCCCCACATCCTTGCCAACACCTGTCATTTCCTAAAGTGTTAATTTTAGCCATTCTGACTGGTGTGAAGTGGTATCTCACTGTAGTTTTGATTTGCATATCCCTGATGCCTAGTGATGTTGAGCAATTTTTCATGTGTCTGTTGGCCATTTGAATGCCCTCTTTGCAGAAATGTCTGTTCATGTCTTCTGCCCATTTCTTGATTGGATTATTTGTTCTTTGGGTGTGGAGTTTTATAAGTTCTTTTTTAAAAAAATTTTATTTATTTATTTGACAGAGAGAGACACAGCAAGAGAGGAACACAAGCAGGGAGAGTGGGAAAGGAAGGAGTAGGCTTCCCACTGAGCAGGGAGCCTGATGTGGGGTTTGATCCCTGGACCCTGGGATTATAACCTGAGCCAAAGGCAGACACCCAATGACTGAGCCACCCAGGTGCCCTGAGTTTGATGAGTTCTTTATAAGTTTTGGATATTAGCCCTTTATCTGGTATGTCATTTGCAAATATCTTCTCCAATTCTGTTGGTTGTCTTTTGGTTTTATTGACTGTTTCCTTTGCTGTGCAAAAGCTTTTTATCTTGTTGAAGTCCCAATAGTTCATATTTGCCCTTGCTTCCTTTGCCTTTGGTGATGTTTCTAGGAAGAAGTTGTTGTGGCTGAATTCGAAGAGGTTACTGCCTGTGTTCTCCTAAGGATTTTGATGGATTCCTGTCTCACATTGAGATCTTTCATCCATTTTGAGTTTATTTTTGTGTGTGGTGTAAGGAAATGGTCCAGTTCCATTCTTCTGCATTTGGCTGCCATTTTGTCCAACACCATTTGTTGAAGAGATTGCCTTTTATCCACTGGACATTCTTTTGTCAAAGATTAGTTGACCATAGACTTGAGGATCCATTTTTGGACTCTCTATTCTGTCCCATTAATCTATGTGTCTGTTTTTGTGCAGCTTGAAGTCTGGAATCATGATGCCACCAGCTTTGGTTTTCTTTTTCAACATTCTTCTGGATATTCAGGGTCTTTTCTGCTTCCATACAAATTTTAGGATTATTTGTTCCATTTTTTTGAAAAAGTTGATAGTATCTTGATAGGAATTACATTAAATGTGTAGGTTGCTCTAGGTAGCATAGACATTTTCACAACATTTGTTCTTCCAATACATGAGCATGGAAAGTTTTCCCATTTCTTTCTGTCTTCCTCAATTCCTTACATGAGTATTCTATAGTTTTCTGAGTACAGACTCTTTGCCTCTTTGGTTAGATTTATTCCTAGCTACCTAACGGGTTTGGGAGCAATTGTAAATGGCATCAACTCCTTAATTTCTCTTTCTTCTGTCTTGTTGGTGGTGTAGAGAAATGCAACTGATTTCTGTGCATTGATTTTTATATCCTGACACTTTACAGAATTCCTGTATGAGTTCTAGCAGTTTTGGGGTGGAGTATTTTGGGTTTTCCACAAAAAGTGTCATATCACCTGCAAAGAGTGAGAATTTGACTTCTTTGCTGATTCAGATTCCTTTTCTTTCTTTTTGTTTTCTGATTGCTGAGGCTAGGAATTCTAGTACTATTTTGAAAAGTAGTGGTGATAGTGGACATCTCTGTCATATTCCTCACCTAAGGGGGAACAATCTCAGTTTTTCACCATTGAAAATGATATTCCCTGTGGATTTTTCACAGATGCCTTTTATGATATTGAAGTATGTACACTCTGTCCCTACACTGTGAAGAGTTTTGATCAAGAAAGAATGCTGTACTTTGTCAAATGCTTTTTCTGCATCTATTGAGAGGATCATATGGTTCTTGTTCTTTCTTTTATTAATGTATTGTATCACATTGATTGATTTGTGGATGTTGAGCCACCCTTGCAGCCCAGGGATAAATCCCATTTGGTCGTGGTGAATAATCCTATTGGATCCTATTGGCTAGTATTTTGGTGAGAATTTTTGCATACACGTTCATCAGGGATTGGTTTGTAATTCTCCTTCTTCATGAGGTTTTTGTCTAGTTTTGGGATCAAGGTAATGCTGGCCTCCTAAAATGAGCTTGGGAGTTTTCCTTTCATTTCTATTTTTTGGAACAGTTTCAGGAAAATAAGTATTAATTCTTCTTTAAATGTTTAGTAGAATTCCCCTAGGAAACTGTCTGGCCCTGGGCTCTTATTTGTTGGGAGATTTTTGATGACTGCTTCAATCTCCTTACTGGTTATGAGTCTGTTCAGGTTTTCTATTTCTTCCTGGTTCAATTTTGGTAGCTTATACATCTCTAGGAATGCATCCATTTCTTCCAGGTTGTCAAATTTGCTGGCATATAGTTGCTTATAATATGTTCTTATAATTGTTTATATTTCTTTGGTGTTGGTTGTGATCTCTGCTCTTTCATTCATGATTTATTAATTTGGGTCCCTTCTCTTTTCTTTTTGATAAGTCTGGCCAGGGGTTTATCAGTCTTATCAGTTCTTTCAAAGAACAAGCTCCTGGTTTCGTTGATCTGTTCTACTGTTCTTTTGATTTCTATTTCATTGATTTCTGCTCTGATCTTTATTATTTCTCTTCTGCTGGGTTTAGGTTTATTTGTCGTTCTTTCTCCAGCTCCTTTAGATGTAAGGTTAAGTTGTGTACTTGAAACCTTTTTTTATTCTTAAGAAAGGCTTGTATTGCTATATACTTTCCTCTCAGGACTGCCTTTGCTGTATCCCAAAGGTTTTGAACAGTTGTGTTTTCATTTTCATTTGTTTCCATGAAATTTTCAATTCTTCTTTAATTCCCTGGTTGACCCATTCATTCTTCAGTAGAGTGCTCTTTAGCCTCCATGTATTTGAGTTCTTTCCAACTTTCCTCTTGTGATTGAGTTTGAGTTTCAAAGCACTGTGGTCTGAAAATATGTAGGGAGTTATCCCAATCTTTTGGTACCAGTTGAAACTTAATTTGTGACCCCATATGTGATCTATCTGAATAATGGTCCATGTGCACTAGAGAAGAATGTGTATTCTGCTGCCTTGGGATGGAATGTTCTGAATATATATCTGGGATGTCCATCTGGTCCAGTGTGTCATGTAAAGTCTTTTATTTCCCTGTGGATTTTTTGCTTAGATGTTCTATTTCAGTGAGGGGAATGTTAAAGTCCCTTATTATTACTGTATTATTGTTGATATGTTTCCTTGATTTTGTTATTAATTGGCTTATATAATAGGCTGCTCCCATGTTAGATGCATAGATATTTAAAATTATTAGATCTTCTTGTAGGACAAACCCTTTAAGTATGATATACTGTCCTTCCTCTTCTCTTATTATAGTCGTGATTTAAAATCCTATTTGTGTGATACAAGGATTGTTGCCCCAGCTTTCTTTTCATGTCCATTAGCATGATAAATTGTTTTCCACCTCCTCACTTTAAATCTGGGCATCTTTGGGTCTAAAACTAGTCTCTTGCAGACAGCATATCAATGGGTCTTGTCTTTTTTATCCATTCTGATACCCTGTGTCTTTTGATTAAGGAATTTAGCCCATTTACATTCAGGATAGCTATCTAAAGATATGAATTTAGTGTCATCACATTGTCTGTAAAGTGACTGTTCCTGAGGGTTGTCTCTGTTCCTTTCTGGTATATGTTACTTTTTAGGCTCTCTCTGTGCTTAGAGGACCCCTTTCAAGATTTTCTGTAGGGCTGGTTTGCTGTTTGCAAATTCTTTTAGCTTTTATTTGTCCTGGAATATTTTATCTCTCCATTTTCTGATGACAGCCTACCTGAATAGAGAATTCTTGGCTGCATATTTTTCTTGCTTAGTGCTCTGAAAATACCATGCCAGTCCTTTCTGGCATGCTGGGTCTCTGTGCATAGGTCTGCTGCCAATCAATTTCTACCATTGTAGATTACAGACCTCCTGAGCTTGGGGTCCCTCTCCTCAGTAAGTCCTCAGAGAAAAGCAGTCAATCACTCCTGTCTCCCTGGTCTCCACCCACACTCCGTGCTCACCTGGCTTGTGACTGAATGTTTCTATCTCTGGCATATGAACTGTTTGGAGTTTCCAAACCCAGCAGATTCCTGACATGCATTCCAACACAGCTCCTCTCAGGGGAGAAAGGGGGGTCTTCCCAGATCTTCCATTTGTTTGTTCCTGCTTGAAGAGTAGTGGTCCAGCTATGCCACAGATCATGGTGTATGGCAACCCCAAGCTGAGAGCTCACTCCTTGGCTCCATCTTTGCAGCTGGTTTCCCCACTCTGATACCTGGGAGCTCTGCCACACTCAGGCACCCCCAGTCTTTCTGTGACTTCAAAAGTCCTGAGACCACACTGTCCCAGCAAGTGTTCCACCACCTCTCTTCCCCCAACTTAGCCATGTGGGTGACATCCTTCACCTGGGCAGACTTCTGAAGTTCTGATTTTGTGCTCCACTCCCAGTAGCTGGCTGATGGAAGGTCCCTACCCCTTGTGGTCTATCTTCCCTAATATCATCTCAGATTCACTTCTCTGCAAGTCCTGCCTTCCAGATGGTCAATTCTCCTTTAATAGAATTGCTGCAATTCTTTTCCTCAATCTCCTATTGAGTTTGTAGGTGTTCAGAATGGTTTGTAACAATCTAGCTGAATTCCTGGGAGCAGTTGAAATTTACATCTCCTACTTCTCAGCCATCTTGCCCCATTCTTCTCAAATATTTGATTATTACAAATAACACTTCCATAAGATATTTTCCCCTATCTTTTTTTGTGAGGAAACAACTATCCTTTGTCCCTATTCTTGATTATTTATTTAGGATGAATTCTTTTCTGAAATAACCTGGGTAAAATATATAAACTTCTTAAAATCTCTGAGATATACAGTTAAATAAAATGCTTTCTGGATATGTACCAATTTTCACCAATATGAAAGAGCTCTTTTTAAGTGCCCCTGATTTAGCATTGATTGTAACCACTCCTATACCTTATCTTTGCAAAATTGGTGTGATATCTCCTTGTGGTGTTAGTTTGTTTCAGGTTGAAACTTCTTTTACATGTTAACTACCAGAAATGGAATGACAAAAAAGAAATGTACTGTGGCCCCTAAACCCACTAGGGGAAGAAAGAAGTTGTGAGAGAAGGAGGGAGTAAGGAAGAGCTTGGATTTAGTGGTCAGCAAACTATAGCCTGAGAGCCAAAATCAGCCTGCTGCCTGTTGTATGGCCCATAAGCTAAAGATGACTTTTACATTTTTAAATGCATGAAAAAAAAAAACACATAAAAAAAGGAATATTATTTTGTGACATGTGAAAATATGAAATTCAAATTTCAGTCTCCACAAATAAAGTTTTATTGGAAAACATCCATGCTCATTATTTATGTATTGTCTATAGCTGTTTTCACACTGCAACAGCAGAGTTGAGTAGCTGTGGCAAAAACAGCATGGCCCACAAAGCCTAAAATATTTACCATCTGGCTCTCCACAGAAAAAAATGTTTGCTGACCCCTGATTTAGGGAATCACTTGCTACCTGCTGAGAAGTACAACAATGTTTAGGTTAGTAAGATATGTTGTTTCTCGGAGTCCACAGTCTCTTATGGTTCATCTCCTTCTCTGATTTCTGGGAAACAAACTGAGGGTTTTGGGGGGAAGGGATGGGTGAGGCTGGTGGTGACTATTAAGGAGGGCAAGTATTGCATGAAGCACTGGGAACTATATGTAAACAATGAATCTTGGAACACTACATCAAAAACTAATAATGTACTGTATGGTGACTAATGCGACATAATTTAAAAAAGTGTTTGCATTACTCAGGTATCTTAGTAAAAACATAAGTTCATCTAAGATACTCCTAGTGTTCATCTTTTAGAAGAAAAGGATTGCAAGAGAGCAACACTAAGCAGAGGTGAGCATTGTTCAGATGTACAATGATGGAAATTAAAAAGGGGGGAAACTGTATTTTTCTTATTAATTTGTTTCAAAGCACAAAAGACTTTGAAACTCATTTTGAGCCTTGGAATTATTTGTTTGCCTTATCAACATAATATGCTCAAATTGAATTCAAATCATAAATCTTGCTAGAAAGTTACAAATATGTACACACATTATATATGTGTATAAACAGTACTGTATATATTTACATATAATATATATTATATAATTATTGTTATATCCTAGAAGAGAGTAAAGAAAATTCATAAATTTGCTAAACAGCAGAACAATGAATGCAGAAAGGTCCCAGTCTAAGTGGGCAATACAAAATTTAGACTTTAAGGTAGAGCCTGCCATTAACTTGACATGTAACCTTGGGCAAAACATCTGACATATCTAAGAGGGTTCTGGAATCAACTTCTTTCTTCCTCCAACTCAGAAAATGAGAATAAGGGGAGCATAGGTGGCTCAGTCAGTTAAGTGTCTGCTTTGTGCTCAGGTCAAGATCCTGGGTTTCTGAGTTCTAGCCCCAGACTTCCTGCTCAGATGAGAGCCTACTTCTCCCTCTCCCTCCACCTTACTCTTGCTCTCTTTATTACTCTCTCTTTCTCTCTCAAATATATAAAATATTTTTGTAAATGAGAAGAGTACCAAGAATTACACTCACCTCAGAGTTTTGTGGAAGATCAAGTTTAAAGGGGGATGTTAAAGTCCTTGAGCTCTATCAAAATACAAATTATTATTCATTAATGCTTAATTGTGTTTAGAATATATTGCTTGTATCAGGATTATATTCAGTTGACTATAAGAGAAACTCAACCAGCATGGCTTAAACCAGATTTTTTTTTTTTATGATTGCCAAAATTTTTTATTAATATATGAGCTAACTGAGCTGTAATACAAAATTAAAATATGGCCCTGGATAAGAAAAAAACATAAATGAAGAGAAAAGTTTCGCTTTCTTGAAACAGAAATATCTCTAGGAAACTACAGTTTCGGGTTTTTTTTTTTTATAATTTTTTTTTAATTTTTTATTTTTTATAAACATATATTTTTATCCTCAGGGGTACAGGTCTGTGAATCACCAGGTTTACACACTTCACAGCACTCACCAAAGCACATACCCTCCCCAATGCCCATAATCCCAGCCCCTTCTCCCAAACCCCCTCCCCCCAGCAACCCTCAGTTTGTTTTGTGAGATTAAGAGTCACTTATGGTTTGTCTCCCTCCCAATCCCATCCTGTTTCATTTATTCTTCTCCTACCCACTTAAGCCCCCATGTTGCATCACCACTTCCTCATA
This sequence comes from Mustela erminea, assembly GCF_009829155.1. Lineage (NCBI taxonomy): Eukaryota > Metazoa > Chordata > Mammalia > Carnivora > Mustelidae > Mustela > Mustela erminea. The sequence continues at coordinate 60,773,349 of NC_045625.1, forward strand.
TCAGGGAGATCATATGATAGTTGTCTTTCTCTGCTTGACTTATTTCGCTAAGCATGATACGCTCTAGTTCCATCCATGTTGTCGCAAATGGCAAGATTTCATTTCTTTTGATGGCTGCATAGTATTCCATTGTGTATATATACCACATCTTCTTGATCCATTCATCTGTTGATGGACATCTAGGTTCTTTCCATAGTTTGGCTATTGTGGACATTGCTGCTATAAACATTCAGGTGCACGTGCCCCTTTGGATCACTACGTTTGTATCTTTAGGGTAAATACCCAATAGTGCAATTGCTGGGTCATAGGGCAGTTCTATTTTCAACATTTTGAGGAACCTCCATGCTGTTTTCCAGAGTGGCTGCACCAGCTTGCATTCCCACCAACAGTGGCGGAGGGTTCCCCTTTCTCCGCATCCTCACCAGCATCTGTCATTTCCTGACTTGTTGATTTTAGCCATTCTGACTGGTGTGAGGTGATATCTCATTGTGGTTTTGATTTGTATCTCCCTGATGCCGAGTGATATGGAGCACTTTTTCATGTGTCTGTTGGCCATCTGGATGTCTTCTTTGCAGAAATGTCTGTTCATGTCCTCTGCCCATTTCTTGATTGGATTATTTGTTCTTTGGGTGTTGAGTTTGCTAAGTTCTTTATAGATTCTGGACACTAGTCCTTTATCTGATATGTCATTTGCAAATATGTTCTTCCATTCTGTCAGTTGTCTTTTGATTTTGTTAACTGTTTCCTTTGCTGTGCAAAAGCTTTTGATCTTGATGAAATCCCAATAGTTCATTTTTTCCCTTGCTTCCCTTGCCTTTGGCGTTGTTCCTAGGAAGATGTTGCTGCGGCAGAGGTCGAAGAGGTTGCTGCCTGTGTTCTCCTCAAGGATTTTGATGGATTCCTTTCGCACATTGAGGTCCTTCATCCATTTTGAGTCTATTTTTGTGTGTGGTGTAAGGAAATGGTCCAATTTCATTTTTCTGCATGTGGTTGTCCAATTTTCCCAACACCATTTATTGAAGAGGCTGTCTTTTTTCCATTGGACATTCTTTCCTGCTTTGTCGAAGATTAGTTGACTGTAGAGTTGAGGGTCTATTTCTGGGCTCTCTATTCTGTTCCATTGATCTATGTGTCTGTTTTTGTGCCAGTACCATGCTGTCTTGATGATGACAGCTTTGTATTAGAGCTTAAAGTCCGGAATTGTGATGCCACCAACGTTGGCTTTCTTTTTCAATATCCCTTTGGCTATTCGAGGTCTTTTCTGGTTCCATATAAATTTTAGAATTATTTGTTCCATTTCTTTGAAAAAGATGGATGGTACTTTGATAGGAATTGCATTAAATGTGTAGATTGCTTTAGGTAGCATAGACATTTTTACAATATTTATTCTTCCAATCCAGGAGCATGGAACATTTTTCCATTTCTTTGTGTCTTCCTCAATTTCTTTCATGAGTACTTTATAGTTTTCTGAGTATAGATTCTGTGTCTCTTTGGTTAGGTTTATTCCTAAGTATCTTATGGTTTTGGGTGCAATTGTAAATGGGATTGACTCCTTAATTTCTCTTTCTTCTGTCTTGCTGTTGGTGTAGAGAAATGCAACTGATTTCTGTGCATTGATTTTATATCCTGACACTTTACTGAATTCCTGTATAAGTTCTAGCAGTTTTGGAGTGGAGTCTTTTGGTTTTTCCACATATAGTATCATATCATCTGCAAAGAGTAATAATTTGACTTCTTCTTTGCCGATTTGGATGCCTTTAATTTCCTTTTGTTGTCTGATTGCTGAGGCTAGGACCTCTAGTACTATGTTGAATAGCAGTGGTGATAATGGACATCCCTGCCGTGTTCCTGACCTTAGCGGAAAAGCTTTCGGTTTTTCTCCATTGAGAATGATATTTGCGGTGGGTTTTTCATAGATGGCTTTGATGATATTGAGGTATGTGCCCTCTATCCCTACACTTTGAAGAGTTTTGATCAGGAAGGGATGCTGTACTTTATCAAATGCTTTTTCAGCATCTATTGAGAGTATCATATGGTTCTTGTTCTTTCTTTTATTGATGTGTTGTATCACATTGACTGATTTGCGGATGTTGAACCAACCTTGCAGCCCTGGAATAAATCCCACTTGGTCGTGGTGAATAATCTTTTTAATGTACTGTTGCATCCTATTGGCTAGTATTTTGTTGAGTATTTTCGCATCTGTGTTCATCAAGGATATTGGTCTATAGCTCTCTTTTTTGGTGGGATCCTTGTCTGGTTTTGGGATCAAGGTGATGCTGGCCTCATAAAATGAGTTTGGAAGTTTTCCTTCCATTTCTATTTTTTGGAACAGTTTCAGGAGAATAGGAATTAGTTCTTCTTTAAATGTTTGGTAGAATTCCCCCGGGAAGCCGTCTGGCCCTTGGCTTTTGTTTGTTTGGAGATTTTTAATGACTGTTTCAATCTCTTTACTGGTTATGGGTCTGTTCAGGCTTTCTATTTCTTCCTGGTTCAGTTGTGGTAGTTTATATGTTTCTAGGAATGCATCCATTTCTTCCAGATTGTCAAATTTATTGGCGTAGAGTTGCTCATAGTATGTTCTTATAATAGTTTGTATTTCTTTGGTGTTAGTTGTGATCTCTCCTCTTTCATTCATGATTTTATTTATTTGGGTCCTTTCTCTTTTCTTTTTGATAAGTCGGGCCAGGGGTTTATCAATTTTATTAATTCTTTCAAAGAAACAGCTCCTAGTTTCGTTAATTTGTTCTATTGTTTTTTTGGTTTCTATTTCATTGATTTCTGCTCTGATCTTTATGATTTATCTTCTCCTGCTGGGTTTAGGGTTTCTTTCTTGTTCTTTCTCCAGCTCCTTTAGCTGTAGGGTTAGGTTGTGTACCTGAGACCTTTCTTGTTCCTTGAGAAAGGCTTGAACCACTATATATTTTCCTCTCAGGACTGCCTTTGTTGTGTCCCACAGATTTTGAACCGTTGTATTTTCATTATCATTTGTTTCCATGATTTTTTTCAATTCTTCTTTAATTTCCTGGTTGACCCATTCATTCTTTAGAAGGATGCTGTTTAGTCTCCATGTATTTGGGTTCTTTCCAAACTTCCTTTTGTGGTTGAGTTCTAGCTTTAGAGCATTGTGGTCTGAAAATATGCAGGGAATGATCCCAATCTTTTGATACCGGTTGAGTCCTGATTTAGGACCGAGGATGTGATCTATTCTGGAGAATGTTCCATGTGCACTAGAGAAGAATGTATATTCTGTTGCTTAGGGATGAAATGTTCTGAATATATCTGTGATGTCCATCTGGTCCAGTGTGTCGTTTAAGGCCTTTATTTCCTTGCTGATCTTTTGCTTGGATGATCTGTCCATTTCAGTGAGGGGAGTGTTAAAGTCCCCTACTATTATTGTATTATTGTTGATGTGTTTCTTTGATTTTGTTATTAATTGGTTTATATAGTTGGCTGCTCCCACGTTGGGGGCATAGATATTTAAAATTGTTAAATCTTCTTGTTGGACAGACCCTTTGAGTATGATATAATGTCCTTCCTCATCTCTTATTATAGTCTTTGGCTTAAAATCTAATTGATCTGATATAAGGATTGCCACTCCTGCTTTCTTCTGATGTCCATTAGCATGGTAAATTCTTTTCCACCCCCTCACTTTAAATCTGGAGGTGTCTTCTGGCTTAAAATGAGTTTCTTGGAGGCAACATATAGATGGGTTTTGTTTTTTTATCCATTCTGATACCCTGTGTCTTTTGACAGGGGCATTTAGCCCATTAACATTCAGGGTAACTATTGAGAGATATGGATTTAGTGCCATTGTATTGCCTGTAAGGTGACTGTTACTGTATATGGTCTCTGTTCCTTTCTGATCTACCACTTGTAGGCTCTCTCTTTGCTTAGAGGACCCCTTTCAATATTTCCTGTAGAGCTGGTTTGGTGTTTGCAAATTCTTTCAGTTGTTGTTTGTCCTGGAAGCTTTTAATCTCTCCTTCTATTTTCAATGATAGCCTAGCTGGATATAGTATTCTTGGCTGCATGTTTTTCTCGTTTAGTGCTCTGAAAATATCATGCCAGCTCTTTCTGGCCTGCCAGGTCTCTGTGGATAAGTCAGCTGCCAATCTAATATTTTTACCATTGTATGTTACAGACTTCTTTTCCCGGGCTGCTTTCAGGATTTTCTCTTTGTCACTGAGACTTGTAAGTTTTACTATTAGGTGACGGGATGTGGGCCTATTCTTATTGATTATGAGGGGCGTTCTCTGAACCTCCTGAATTTTGATGCTCGTTCCCTTTGCCATATTGGGGAAATTCTCCCCAATAATTCTCTCCAGTATACCTTCTGCTCCCCTCTCTCTTTCTTCTTCTTCTGGAATCCCAATTATTCTAATGTTGTTTCGTCTTATGGTGTCACTTATCTCTCGAATTCTCCCCTCGTGGTCCAGTAGCTGTTTGTCCCTCTTTTGCTCAGCTTCTTTATTCTCTGTCATTTGGTCTTCTATATCACTAATTCTTTCTTCTGCCTCATTTATCCTAGCAGTGAGAGCCTCCATTTTTGATTGCACCTCATTAATAGCTTTTTTGATTTCAACTTGGTTAGATTTTAGTTCTTTTATTTCTCCAGAAAGGGCTTTTATATCTCTCGAGAGGGTTTCTCTAATATCTTCCATGCCTTTTTCGAGCCCGGCTAGAACCTTGAGAATTGTCATTCTGAACTCTAGATCTGACATATTACCAATGTCTGTATTGATTAGGTCCCTAGCCTTCGGTACTGCCTCTTGTTCTTTTTTTTGTGTTGAATTTTTCCGTCTTGTCATTTTGTCCAGATAAGAGTATATGAAGGGGCAAGTAAAATACTAAAAGGGTGGCAACGACCCCAGGAAAATATGCTTTAACCAAATTAGAAGAGATCCAAAATCGTGAGGGGGGAGAAAGGGGATAAAAAGAGGTTCAAAAAGGAAGAAAGAAAGAAAAAAAAAAGAAAAAAGAAGAAAAAAAGAAAAGAATTTAAAAAGGAGAAAACACCTAAGAAAAATGTAAAAAAGAAAAAATATATATATTAGATAAACTAGTAAAAAATCGTTAAAAACGAAAAAGGTAACAGTTAAAAAAAAAAATTTTACCCGAAGGCGAGAAAAAAAAAAAAATGAAAAAAAAAATTAAATTAACTGCAAGACTAAAAAAAATCACAGGGAAAAAGCCATGAGTTCCACGCTTGGCTTTCTCCTCCTCTGGAATTCTGCTGCTCTCCTTGGTATTGAAACCACACTCCTTGGTAGGTGAACTTGGTCTATGCTGGATTTCTTGTTGATCTTCTGGGGGAGGGGCCTGTTGTAGTGATTCTCAAGTGTCTTTGCCCCAGGCGGAATTGCACTGCCCTTATCAGGGGCCGGGGTGAGTAATCCACTCGGGTTTGCTTTCAGGAGCTTTTGTTCCCTGAGCGCTTTCCGTAGAGTTCCAGAGGACGGGAATACAAATGGCGGCCTCCTGGTCTCCGGCCGGAGGAGCCGAGAGCCCAGGGCCCCACTCCTCAGTGCGCCCTCAGGGAACAGCGCCCAGTTACTCCCGTCTGCCTGTCCTCCGGCTGCGCTCCGAGCTCACCGAGCCTGCGACCCGTTCAAGGTCACCCCGAGCTGCGAGCTTACTGTCGGCTCTGTCTCTGTAGCTGGCTTTCCCGTTCCAATACCCGCAAGCTCTGCGACACTCAGACACCCCCGATCCTTCTGTGACCCTGCGGGACCCGAGGCCACGCTGACCCCGTGTGGGCTTTGCCCCGGGTAGCCTCTGGAGCGATGTCCCTCAGCGGAACAGACTTTTAAAAGTCCTGATTTTGTGCGCGGTTTCTCCGCCGCTTGCCGGGAGCCGGCCCCTCCCCCCCGGGGTCTATCTTCCCGTCGCTTTGGATTCACTTCTCCGCCGGTCCTACCTTTCAGAAAGTGGCTGTTTTTCTGTTTCCAGAATTGCTGTTCTTCTCTTCGATCTGCCGATGGATTTTCAGGTGTTTGCAATCTTTAGATAAGCTATCTAGCTGATCTCCGGCTAGCTGAAGCAGTCTCAGCCTGCTACTTCTCCGCCATCTTCTTAAACCAGATTTTTTTTTTTAATTTTTTTTTCATTTATCAAATCCAGAAGCAGACAGCTCTAGGCTAGATCCATTGCTTGAGGAATTCAAAAGGATACTGGCTCCTTCTAGTGTCTTCTACAATCCTTAGCATGTGGCTTTGATCCTCATAGTTACAAAATAGTGACCCCCACCTACAGGCACCTGTGCTCCAAACAGGAAGAAGTTTTGCCTACTGAAGCACTGGCTTTCCTAGAAGCTCCATCCAGTAGAAGTATATAGCAACTACAATATTAATGAAACTAATTATAATAAAACAGCACAGTTAAAGGTAAACATTAAATTTCTGGTATCAAAATAATATAATAAACATAGAACTCCACTTTTTTTAAATGAGGGAGGAGGAGGGAAGTATCATAATGTCAGAATGGACAAGGTTACTTAATGATCTAGGCAAGATTTATATACATGAAGACCAGGAGACCTGCACAGGTCAATCCATAGGTTTCAAAAGGGCTGAGAAAGGCATCTGAAATGACTGCTGACTACTAGATATTTAAACCAAAAATACAAATGTATTGATCCAAAGGGACACCTGCACCCAATGTTTATAGCAGTAATGTCCACAATAGATAAACTATGGAAAGAGCCCAGATGTCCATTTCCATTGACAGATGAATAAATGGATGAAGATGTGAGATATATATATATATATATATATATATATATATATATATATACAATAGAATATTACTCAACCATCAAAAAAATGAAATCTTGCTATTTGCAATGATGTGGATGGAATTAGAGGGGATTAGGTAAGTGAAGTAAGTCAATCAAGGAAAGACAATAATCACATTAAGAAACATAGGGGAAAGGAAGTAAAAATAAAAGAAGATGAAATCAGAAAGGGAGACAAACTATAAGAGAGTCTTTTTTTTTTAATTTATTTTTATTTATTTGTCAGAGAGAGAGAGAGCACACAGACAGACAGAGTGGCAGGCAGAGGCAGAGGGAGAAGCAGGCTCCCCGCTGAGCATGGAGCACGATGTGGGACTCGATCCCCGGACACCAGGATCATGACCTGAGCTGAAGGCAGCCGCTTAACCAACTGAGCCACCCAGGCGTCCCAAGAGACTCTTAATCACAGGAAACAAACTAAAGTTTGCTGGGGGAGGATGGGGTAACTGGGTGTTGGGCACTGAAGAAAGTATGTGAGCACTGGGTGAAGTAAGCACTGGGTATTATGTAAGACTGATGAAACCACTGAACTCTACCTCTGAAACTAATAATATACTATATGTTAATTAAGTGAATTTAAATAAATTAAAAATAATAATAATAATAAAATAAAATGACTGCAGAGTAGCCAATCAAAACCTGTTGGCATTCCTGGCAGATCTTTCTATACTTTTTGTTCCCATTTGTGTCACTAGCTTGCCTCTTATAAACATCTTACTACTATTTGGTTTTTCTTCTTGTTCAACTATTGAATAATGTAAGACATTTTCTTTTGACATACGAATTCATATAACTTTCATTGTGGTGATTGCTAAATTATTTCATGTTTTCCATTAATTTTCTTTCCCTTTGCTTTTTTCTCTCTTTCCAGTCTTCCTGCTTGAATGATAACATTTTATTCTTCTTCTTACCTTCTCTATTGGTATCAAAACAAACATTTTATTTTTATTTTGAGTTACCCTTAATTTTTTTTATGTTTAACTCAATAACTTGAGTTAATATTGTTTATTTGACTCAATAACTCTAAAACTAATCACTATCTTCTTTCCCATTTTAATTCCTTTAAAATTTTATTTATTCATCCAACAGAGATCACAAAGAAGCAGAGAGGCAGGCAGAGAGAGAGAGGGAAGCAGGTTCCCTGCTGAGCAGAAAATCTGATGCGGGGCTCAATCCCAGGACGCTGGGATCATGACCTGAGCTGAAGGTAGAGGCCTAACCCACTAAGCCACCCAGGCACCCCTTCTTTCTCATTTTACAAGGACTTAGGAATGCTTCATTTCAAATCACTCCTCTTCCATGTTGTTGTTTAATATTTTGGCTCCACCTGGTTTTCTATTCCTAAAACGAGGCTCTCCAACAAGATTTCTATTTTTGCAGTTAACACTTTAGATTTTTTTAGATTTATTCATATGTATATTAATATATATCCTTCTTTTTGGATTCATTTCTTTTTTTAACTGAAGAGTGATTTTCATAACTCCCTATAGAAGTCTATAAATAATAAATGCTTTAATTCTTTCTCTGAAAATATCTTCATTTTATCTCATTTTTATGTGAGGTATAATGTTTCCCTTGAAAACTGGAAGATATTATCCCATTGTGTTGAGCTATCCATTGCCCCTGTAGAGAAGTACACATATCTAATTATGATTCCTCTGTCAGAGAAAATTGTTTTTTCCTTGGATTGATTTTAAGATCTTTCTCTTTGATGTTTCTAGTTTCCTACATTGTTTGTAGGTTTTTATTTATCCTGTTCAGGACTTAGGGTTCCCTGTCAATTGGAGGACTTAATTCTTTTTTCAAATATGGAAAATTTCTTCTAGGATATTATTTGGCGGGACGGGGGTGGGGAGGATGGAGCTTTTCTTTACTCTTTCTGTTCCATCCTAGAAGAACTCACATAAGATTCACTTTATACTTTCTCATGGTCTCTCTAAGATCTCTTAGCTGCTTTTCCATATTTTCTATCTCTGAGATTTGCATTTTCAGGTGATTTCCTCATATTAATCTCCCAATTCTCTCAATCTTCCTTCAGTTGTATCTAGTGTGTCATTTAACTCATTCACAGAGTTCTTAATTTCAAATAGTATTTCTATTTAGCTTCCTTCAACCTTTTTTTTTGCCTACTCATTTAATGTATACTCTATTATTTTGCACTCTTTTTTTAATAGTTTCTAGTCCCTGTTTCTTTATTCTAAATTATATTCTATAATTATATTAATTATATATATTATATTATATAATCTGTCCCAACATGTTCTATTATTTCCTTTGTGTTAGGGTATTGATTATCTTCTCTCATACCATGTGTGAACTCAGATTTGGTTGAGTTTTTTTAATTGTGAACTCAATTTCACTATGGGTTGCTTACATTTGGGAGTCCTATGAGCCCTGTACTCTGAGTATGTCTCATAGGACCACTCTAACTTCCTTCTGCTAAGATCCCTAACTTATCAGTTTTCTTGGGTATGTTTTTATGTTAATTTCTTGTCTGGAGTTCCTATACAACATGAGCTATGTAAATTCAAACTTTTTGCTCACCCAGGCTAAAAGCCTTGGATTCTGATTTCTGCTGGAAAATTGTTTTGACATAATAAATCCCCTTGAAAGAGCCCAGCAAACATCTACTTACCCAGACATTCACTAAGTAATTTTGATCCTTATGTATGTGACACAAATTCATGTCTTTTGCTTTATCTAGGTCAAGGTCATCTGCTCCATGTAAGCATGACCCATCCTTATGGTCTATATCTATATCTGCTTTACTTATCACTTGAGTTTTTACTTCTCTCATCCTTTTTGCTAGGTGAGAACAAGGCAGTAAACTTACACTTGAAAAAATAGGATTTTAACACAGGATTCTAAATAAAATAGTAAAATTCTTTCCTCTTAAGCTTTGTCGCATTGTTTGTTAAACTAATTTTAAAGGTCAAGTATGTTTCTAGCATTTATTCCCTTCACTCCAGTTGGTAGTCTCAGAGATGTTTACCCATCTCAGTGTTTTTCCTGGGTCTCCAAATTCATTACCAGCAAACCATCATTGTTCCAACTCCAGTTTTCTTCTATCTCACTCTCAATTTCTCTCTCTCTCTCTCTCTCTCTCACACACACACACACACACATTCAAATCAAGGGCACTAGCTATAGTTCTTACTTTAAGTAGTAATCAGGGATGTATACAGTTTCAAGAAAGATTATCTTCTTCTCTTCCCATAATATCTCCCTTGGCATATGCCCTTTCTGATCTTGCTTTCAGACATTAAATGCCACTTCCTCTATCTCAACTGCCTCTCAATACCATCTCCTCTTGTGCTGATGATGCTATAAATGGTGCTGCAGTTCCTAATCAGCTGCAGGATCCAAGTTCTCATATCTCCATCAAAGACAGAACTCTTTCTGTTCCCAGGGGAAAGTGACTTAACCTCTGATATGATATAGATAGTCCAGCTGCCCAGTGACTCCACTTCTTTACATTCATTCAAAGGTAGCTTTGAACCTGCAGGTTAACTATCTCCTCTGTCATGAAATTTCTGACATGTTCCCCAGTAATTGGCCCATTGGCCTTAACGGGAAATAATTGGCAACATCACTAGCTTCCCTCCTTTGATTCTAGTGCATCCAGAGCTAAGGTGACCATATTACTTAGCTTCCAAAACTGGCATAATTTTAATCATGAAAGAGGGCACTACTGTAATTATGCCAGGATGACAGGCATAAGCCAGGGCTATACTGTACTGCCTAAACTTTCTTTATATCCCCAAGAACTCTAGCTGCTTATGTTGACGTCCTAAAGTTCCAGATACACACACACACACTATATTCACACACACAACATATATATACTTAAGCAAATTGGGCCCCAACGTAACAATAACTCTACAAGGAAAGTGGGTTCTCTACTTGTATTTTCTATGACAGGTTCTATTTGTTAAGCCTAAGGGACTATATTAAACAAATATGAAAAATGATACATCAGGTAATAAGGCAGAAAGAACAAAAGAGCAACAGGAACAAAGAGAAACCATAATCTCATCAGTTACAGAGCAACAGTTTAGGCCTCCTCTTCTACAGCTGCTTTGACCAAATGGTGCTATGCCAGTTTGCCAATGACCTAGACTCAAAGATATTAGGAGAGTAAGCTTGATGAGACACTTTACTACACTTACTGCCTTAATGTTTTTGAGGATACAGTTTATTATTCAACAGTTTCTTTATAAGCTCTCATAGGACAAATTTCTTACCATTCTGTCATAGTACCAAAAACCTAGGTCTATCATGCACAATTGCTTTATATGATGTTTACTTATCATGTGACTATTTATCCTTTTTGTTTGGGAAACTAGGAAGATCAGACCAAAATCTGTGGACTCTAGAAAATTAATGTATGTATGTATTAATGCATGTATAGTTTGTATATCGACTCCTCTCTGTTTTATAATTTTCCGTCTTTGTTTTCCCTCTAACCTGATTTCCTCAACTATTTTTCATTTCATCTTTAAAGTTAATGACACTTCGGGGCACCTTGATGGCTCAGTTGGTTAAGTGTCTGACTCTTGATTGCAGCTCAGGTCATGATCTCAGGATCCTGAATGGAGTCATCAGTCTTCGGAGTCATCAGTCTTCAGTCTCATCAGTCTTCCTGCTCAGTGTTAGGAGTCTGCTTAAGATTCTCTCTCCCTTTCTCTCTGCCCCTCCCCCTGCTCACTTGCTCTTGCTCTCTCTATATATATTTCTCTCCTTCTCCCTTCCTCTCAAATAAATAAAATAAATAAAAGCTTTTTTTAAAAAGTTCATGGCACTTCAAATGAAATGGAAATTCTGTTCTTTACCAGTGATTTTTCCTTCTTTGTCCTTTTAAACTGTTGTTATTTTGAGGATGTTAGGGATATAAACTCTATTAAAGCAGAAACCTATTCAAAGATATACATGGCACAGATTTGGAAAGGACTTTTCACTTTGTAAATGAAATCATGGCAGGAAAAAAATCAGGTGTATGTGTCAGCAGGCTTAACTCAAACAGCTCTCCTTATCAAAGATTCTTCATTAAAAAATCTCACTTGACTAATTTCACTTTCAAATGCCATGAACACTGTCACAAATCATTTAGAGTTTCTAGAAGTAGGAATCTGTTATGAGGAACATGCTATAATGATTTGGACACCATCCTGACATTTTATTCCCTTGGTATAGGATTTCTGACAAGCTTATGCTTAATGGAGAAAAAAAGTTTATAATAAAGCTGAACACTGCAATAATTGACTATAGTGTAAATAGAATTTCCCAGTGTACTCTATTTCTACCACCTTTATTTTTCTTTTTCTGAAAATTGTTTATTGGCCTTTATATTCAAATGTGGAGCATGGCCTTTATTACCTTGCAGAAAGATATTTCAAGATGTGCTATATAAATCCCCTACTGTCCCTCTGTTTCCTCTTCCCAGCAACTCAGTCATCTGTATGATAAATAAGCACATGCTGGTGTTAGAGTTTAAGTAGCAATGAATTTCACTTTATTGCAATATTTATGAAAGCTTTATAAAATGTGGCTAAGTCTTTTTAAAATGTGGAAATTCTTCTCGTGGGTTGCAATCAATGTTTCTTTTTTTTTTTTAAAGGTTATTTATTTATTTATTTATTTATTTGACAGAGAGAGAGAGAGTGATCACAAGTAGGCAGAGAGGCAGGCAGAGAGAGAGGGGGAAGCAGGCTCCTTGCTTAGCAGAGATCCTGATGTAGGGCTCAATCCCAGGACCCTGAGATCATGACCTGAGCAGAAGGCAGAGGCTTAACCCACTGAGTCACCCAGGTGCCCCTGCAATCAATATTTCTTAACATGAGATAGAGAATCCAAATCTTCAGAGTTTCTTTCCACTCCTGAGATCTACACAGCCTTCTTGACAAAGGATCCCAGTTTTAGTAATCAGGGAGACTCTTTACATCATGAATACTTTGTGTGGTTCTGTATTATTATTAAAGTTGGGATATTTAGTGTTTTGCTCTCCACCTGCCTTTGGCTGGAAGGGAACATGCAGCCAGGAAATTTAGGCCAAGAAACCTGAGTAACAATAATTACCATTTCCAGGCTGCAGTGCTGTGTTTTCTATTAAGCCTGTAGAGCAATTAGCAATGTTTTATAACAGCTGTGAGAATTGTTGCTTGACCTCATCTGATTACAGTTCTGACACTTTTAAGAACAAATTCGTAAACAGTGTTGGCTTCAGAGGCCCTTTCAGAGTTTGTAGGATAGGAGCTGGCCTGTGGGGAAGGAGAATCTTTGTCAGAAATGGGCTCAGAGGTGGTCCAGGTTGGAGAACAAATGATCCAAGAAAAATGTTGTCTTGTTAGCATGCAAAGACAGCTGGTTTCCTTGGGCTGAGACTCAAAGGCAAAGCCCATGTCAGCATTTGACAAACCTAAAAACATACTAGCCAGGCAGGTCCAAGGAAGAAAAAAACACAGCCTTCTTATTTCTGGAAATAAATTGAGAAAATAATTACCAGGTGGAGGAAGAAGGCCCATAATGTAGCTCTTCAATTTTCAATGAGCAGGTTGAAATTTCATTCTTCACAAGAAGTCCTTTGGGTACCTTTGCTATACCACCAAAGTGGACTTCTGGTTCCAACATGGGCCTGTCTGATATGCAGAGAAGAGTCCAAATGTGGTATAGCGGCAAGGTGTGAGGGATGGCTTGGGAGCCAACCAGAACTAGGGTTGAATCCAAAATTTCCTGTGATTTGTCCATGGATAGGTCATTTAACTTCTCTAAGCTTTAAATTCTTCATCTATACCATGAACCATTTTTCAAATACCAGCCAAAGAATACAAAGTAGTAAGGAGGAAAAAAAGGCAGATTAAACAAGGGATTAGCAAACTACATCCCATGGGCCAAAATCAGCATACTGTTTATTTCTGTAAATCAAGTTGTATTGGAATATAGCCATGCCCATTAATGATGGTCTGTAACTATTTTTACAAAGCAAAAGCAGAGTTCAGTAGTTTCGGCAGAGAACTATATAGCCACCAAAGTAAAAAAAATACTATCTGGCTCTTTACAGAGAAGGTCTGCTAACCTCTGGACTAGACCATTTAGGATTTTACCTACAAGGCTAATTTGACAAGCACAATCTTTGAGGGGATTGTTTGTATCAGAGGTTTCAAGCACAATGTTATAGTGCCCTGATACTTACACTGAGTAATAAGATGTAAACCAGGGGCACCTGGGATAAGGTGGGTTAAGCCTTAAGGCTCAGTGGGTTAAGTCTCTGCTTTCACCTCAGGTTGTTATCCTGGGGTCCTGGGATCAAGTCCCGCATCAGGCTCTCTGCTCAGCAGGGAGTCTTCTTCCCCCCCTCTCTGCCTGCTGCTCTGCCTACTTGTGATTTCTCTCTCTCTCTCTCTGTCAAATAAATACATAAAATTTAAAAAAATACGTGTATCCCACATAATTTGATACTTATAATATTTAAAGTAATAAAATTTGCAAATAATTTTGTTTTCTAAATTAGAGCAAGTGCAAAGTGATTCATGCAATAGTATTACTCTCACTTTCATTCTAACATAGTTTTTTAAGAGAGAGGAAGAAAAGAAAGGGCCCTGCAGTTACTGTTGTAGGTATCAACACACCACTAGCTGTGCCAGGGGAGTGTGTAGCTTGTCATTCCACATATATATTAGGTATCAGAATTCTTTCTGCTGCAAGAAAGATAATGCCCAGATAAAAGTGAGTTAAGCAAAACAGATCTGTGTGATTCCACTTGACAGGTATCTCAGAGGTGGATGGTTCTAGGATTGGATCAAATGCAGCAAAGCTATTGATGCAATGTCTTCAACTCTCCTAAACATCTCATCCCATACTGTGATGCTTGCACATGCTTACCTGATAATGTTCAAGGCAGGAGGAAGGGAACAGGCAGAAATGGGGTTTTCTTCTCCCTAGTCTATCTTGTTAGTGAAAATATATATATATAATTTGCAGATACCAGGATTCTTTTTGCTGTATTGGCCAGAACAGAGTCCTATGCCTAACCCCTAGACCAATACTTACACATGGAAAGATGACTGCTAGTACTTGGTTAAACTCTTCATGATTCATCCCCTAAAAGAGAACACACTGTTCACTTAAGAAGGAAAAAAAGTGGGAAATGCTGCAAAGGTAACTAGTGCCTCCATATGTGGTAGCTTGAGAAGTGTTTTAAAGATATTTGCCTTGGTAGTATTGTGGAAGAAATATCACAAACTTTTGGATAGTGTGTTTTTCTAAGAACACAGCAAATCCTTTTTAAGGATTTCAAAACTTAGGTCATTCTAAATCACCAGCTAAAGAAATACATTAGAGCAGTGTTGCCCAAAGTGTGCTCTCTGAAGCAATGTTCCCTATGGCAAAATATAGGCAAATAGATTTGGGAAATATTGCATGCTGTATCTTCACAGTGTAATTTTCTCTAATGCAAGTTAGCATAGCAAGGTCTCTGAGAAGCTCTGCAATAAATAACATGTTCAGTTTGGGTTTGACTTACACATTTAAAGGGGTTTTTATGAGGGTTTATGGGAATGGGAACTCCAGAAAAGTGACCTGAATTATTTTCCCTAAAGATGAAGTGGGTGAGTATATTTTTGACAAATGAAGTTGGAATCCACCCATTTACCTCCAGAAGTGACTGAGAGATTTTTCCCCTTCAATCACCATATGACTACATACCTGGGTGCCAAACTTCCTCTGCAGCATCTTCTCTGAAAATGGTCCTAATAAAGACAGCACATAACAATTGCAAGCATATAATTATTGACCCATACCTGGGAGTCTCAGACAGTAGATTGAACACATTAGAGGTAGAATACAAACAAAAAACAATTGCATGCTAGTTTTGCACAGATCTTAACTCTTATTAAAGCACATACTCTTCCTTCCTTGTTGATTTAAAGGTCCCTCCTCTAAACTGTGGGTTAAAATTAGAGGTTGATGGTTATGGTTTGAGTCCCTCTTCTCTAAGGCCCCTGTTCTGAGTTCAAATAAATTCCACCCTTTTTAAGCAGCTGCCTTCAGCTCAGATCATGATCCTGGTATCCTGGGATCGAGTCCCACATCAGGCTCCTTGCTCAGCAGGGAGCCTGCTTCTCCCTCTGCCTCCATCTGCCAGTGCTCACTCACTCTATTTATCTCTGTCTGACAAATAAATAAATAAAATCTTAAAAAAAAAAAAAGTCCATCCTTTTGTCCTGGATTTAGCTGTTTCTCCAGTGATCTGCCTCATCCCACCCCACATTTGTTTTTCCCCTCCATTTGTATGCTTAGTAGAAATAATATGAGGTTTGGAATTAAATAAACCTTGGCTCAAATCCTGCTTTCCTATATCCTAGCTCTGCTACCTCTCTGAGCTTTAAGCCACTCATCTATAACAAGCAGATAATACTTATCTCAAGGTACTGTTTTGAGAATTATATGGTAAACATATGTAAATTGCCTATCATCAGTTTGGAACTAAAGTAGGTACAGAATAAATGTCGCTTACTTTCCCTTATTTGGGTTATGGCTATGAAGAATAATAGCAAACATTTACTGAATGTTTATGGTTTGTCATGCACTGTGCTAAATGTGCTATACTAATTATCTCATCTAATCCTCATAAGAATCCTATGAGGTAGATGTTATTATTATCTCCATACTATACACCAGGTAAGAATTCTAAAACAGATCTGTTGAACCCTATAGCTATGATCTTACTCCCTGAACCACAGTAGCAGAAACCATAAGCTCTCCATGAAAACCTATTCTTCCCTTCTTCCATAATACTTGGACTTCTTCTGAAGCCCTGCTGGACTTCATTTCCCTGCCCCCTTACAAATGTAGGCCAAATGGCTCAGTTGTCTCCAGTGGAATGTGAGACGTCATGTGTGTACCTTCTGGGCTGGAGTTTCCAGGTGAGCAGAAAGACTTCTCACATTCCTGCTATTTTCACTATGTGGGTGCAGGCAGTGACCAGTAAGTCCCAGGGCATGGATGGCAGGGCCACAAGAAGTTAGGACTATGGATCTCTGAATTGCTAAATAGAGAGGAGCTCTTTGCTTATTTGAACATCTACTTTGGCCTTATACATAAGCAAGAAATAAGCTTCTACTTTGCCGGGACCAATTTGTGTTGGTATCTATTTGTTGAGTAGTTTAGTCTACCCCAACTATAGTAGCCAGGAAGACCGATCTACAGTAATTCACAACTAAATTTGGGTCCCTTTGTTATGTTCTCATCTAAAAAGACTTTTATTTTCCTACTCTCTTTTCTTCTGTTTTTGCCACAGTTCCTTCCAGGCTTCCCAAGTCCATTTACTTTCATTTCCCTTGAGGCCAGTTTTTTCCACATCACTCTCTCTGTTCTTCCCACTTAGCTCATACTTAACTTCATCCCATTCCAAAGCACCATCCTTTCTTTTGTATGATCAACTTGATCCTTTTACAACATGATAGAATATTTGACAACTGTGTCACCATGGCACCTTTAAATTTTTTTTTTAAAGATTTTATTTATTTATCAGAGAGAGAGAGGGGGAGAGAGCGAGCACAGGCAGACAGAATGGCAGGCAGAGGCAGAGGGAGAAGCAGGCTCCCTGCCGAGCAAGAAGCCTGATGTGGGACTCTATCCCAGGACGCTGGGATCATGACCTGAGCCGAAGGCAGCTGCTTAACCAACTGAGCCACCCAGGCGTCCCACCATGGCACCTTTATTTTGTTTCCCAAGGCCAACTGACAGCATTTAAAATCCTTCCAATGGTAGAGTCAGAGAAGGAAATATGTGGGAGAAAAGTAAGAAAGTAGTGAAGAAGAAAAAAAAAAAAAAAGATGGCCAAAATGTGATCTCTCCTCACAAGTAACTTTATAGTCTAGGAAGAATGCAGTAAAGACTGCCAAAGGCTTTCACTAAAAGATGAGGAGCTACTAAAAATGATATATAGAGAGTAAAAAACTTCAGATCATAGAAAATAAGGTTTGAAACTTCATCTTCAGTCCCACCAAAAGATAAATTCACGATATGTGTACAGAGTACTTTCAACACTAAAAAAGAAAGATACATGCTTTTAAAAATCCATTGTGTGTTTACAGAAACCACAGTATATTATCATGGGGTTGGCCCTCGATGCTGTTCTGCTATGGCAGAGGAGGACAAATGGGAATAATTCATTTGAAAGGTCATCTTTATAGGAAAGCTTTGTGCTTGGTGGCTCCATGTGGGAGCTCAGCTAAGAGCAGCACACTGGGGAGCTACTGTGGCACCTCCACTTCGGGTGGGAATAAATATTGTCCTTCCATGCATTTTAGATGGAGGACACTGAACATAATTTAATACTCTTTTAAAACTGGTGATTGTCTTGTGGTTTAATAACAGTGAATCCTTCTACGTGTACTAAGATACAAATGACATTTGCCCTTAGGTTTAATATTTCCCTCTTACTGTCTTTTGAGTTCTGGTGTCTAATTGGATCCATTTTTCTGCCAGACCAGCAATTATTATTCCTATCAGTTTTTGATAATGACTAATTCAAGTAGGTCCACTTCTGAAGTTAAAATTTGGTTCTTCTAGAATTCTGTCAAATGTAAGGGGACCCAAAGTGAGGCTTTAAGGCCCTTTTCTATGAAAAAAGGCATGTGATAATGCTTTAGTTGATAGGAAGAAGGACCATTTCAGCAGGTAAACCCTTGTAAGTGACTCTTATTAAGTAACCAATCAAATCTGAAGGGAAGGAAAAACATTTATAATGACCCTAAAATCATCATCATCATCATCATCATTATCTCTACTAATTAATAATTAGTAGCATGAGGTGATTTTTCCCAGTATGTGTAGTCATTCACCTTAGTTTTGAATCCCGGTTCTAGTTTTGTTGTTATTGTTGTTGTTGTTTAATATTTTATTTATTTATTTGACAGAGAGAGTGCACAATCAGGAGGACCAGCACAGGGATAGAGAGAAGCAGGCTCCCCACTGAGCAGGGAGCTCACCACAGGGCTTTATTCCAAGACTTGGGATCATGACCTGAGCCAAACGCTTAATGGACTGAGCCACCAGGAGCCCCCTAGTTCTAGTCTTCTTACTTTTTGTCACCATGGAAAGTTTACTTCTCAGAACTTTTTTGTTTTTAAAGTAAGACATCTAATGTTTCTTTTTTTTTTTTTTTAATTTTTTCAAAATTTTAATTCCAGTTATAGTTAACACAGTGTTTTAGTATTAGTTTCAGGTGACTAGGCAATTCAATACATTACTCAGGGCTCATAATGATAAGTATGCTTTTAACTCCCATCACCTATTTCACCCATCCCTCCGCCAACCTTCTCTCTGGTAACTGTCTGTTTTTTTATTGTTAAGAGTCTTTTTTTTGGGGGGGGGGTATCTCTTTTTCTTTGTTCACTTATTTTGTTTCTTAAATTCCACATATGAGTGAAATCATATGATATTTGTCTTCTCTGACTGATTTATTTTACTTAGCATTATGCTCTCTATAGCTATACATGTTGTTGTAAATGGCAAGATTTCACTCTTTTTATGGCTGAGTAATATTCCATTACATATATATGTAATCTATATGACATTTATGATATATATATGCATATAATATATCATCTCATATATATTACTTTTTCATTAGCCATTCATCAATCAATGGACAACTGGGATGCTTTCATAATTTGACTAATGTAAATAATGCTGCTGTAAACATAGGGGTATATGTAGCTTTACAAATTAATTGGAGAATTCTTTGGGAGAATACCCAGTATTGGAATTATTGGATCATATGGTAATTCTGGTTTTAATTTTTTTAAAAACCTCCATGAGGGTTCCTTTTACTCCACATCCTCATCCTCCACCAACACTTGCTTCTTGTGTTTTTTATTTTAGCCATTCTGACAGATATGAGGTGATACCTCATTGTTGTTTTGTTTTTCATTTCCCTGGTGATTAGTGATGTTGAGCATCTTCATGTGTCTGTTGGCCATCCATATGTCTTCTTTGGCTTTCATGGACTCATGTCTTCTGCCCATTTTTTAAATGGAATTTTTGTTTTTTGGGTTTTGAGTTGTACAAATTATTATTTTTTTACAAATTACTTGTATATTTTGGATACTAATCCTTAGCGGATATGTCATTTGCAAATATCTTCTTCCATTAAGCAGGTTTTCTTTCAGCTTTGTTGTTTCTTTTTTTGTGCAGAAACCTTTTATTTTTTGAAGTGCCAATAGTTTATTTTTGCTTTTGTTTCCCTTGCCTCAGGTGACATATCAGAAAGACATTATTACCACCAATGTCATAGAAATTACTGCCTGCGCTCTCTTCTAAGACTTTCATGGTTACTGGTCTCACTGGTCCTTAATCTATTTTGTGTTTATTTTTGTGTATGGTATAAGAAATTGATCCAGTTTCATTCTTTTGCATGTTGCTGTCCAGTTTTCTCAACACCATTTGTTAAAGAAACTGTCTTTTCATTGCATACTCTTGCTTCCTTTGTCAAAGATTAATGACCATATAATTATTTATTATTTCTGGGCTTATTTCTGGACTTTCTATTCTGTTCAATAGATTACTATGTGTCGATTTTGTGCCAACACCATATTATTTTATTACTACAGGTTGGTAGATAACTTGAAATCTGGGTTACTTGCACTTTTGTTCTTCTTTTTCAAGACTTCCTTGGTTATTTGGGGTCTTTAGTGCTTCCATAAAAGCTTTAGGATAATTTCTTCTAGTTCTGTGGGAAATGCTATTGGTATTTTTATAGGGATTGCATTAAATATGTATATTGTCTTGGGTAGTATATGTCGGGGTCACGCCCCCAAGATGGTGCCGGTCGTGCCCCTAAGATGGCGCCGGAGCAGTACGGGCAGCCTAAAAAATATCCGCCCTGGCCACACGTGACCTCGTGCTCGTCACATGAACACCGTATGCCACCACTGCCTACGAGCCCCAGATACCTCCTGTTCACGTGAACGCCTCTGTGATTGGCTGTATACTCCCTGTTCACGTGAACACCCCTGTGATTGGCTGTTATGCCCTATATAAGGCAAGGGAACTTCCCTGCAAGGGGAAGGAGAAAGAAAGGGAGGAGAAAGATCGACCAGGGAATAAACAAGAGCTTGTGCATTGACCTGTGTGTGTGTTGGTGTTGCGTCATCTCTGCAGGCAGGGAGAGCACAACATTTGGTGCCGAAACCCGGGAACTGTGAGTATATTTAAAAATAGCAAAGATACAGTGAAGGTAGAAATTCTGATACTGGTTGAGATATGTTCTGATTTATTGATAATATTGAGGTATATTTAACCTTTTAATTTTATGTGCATTGATCTCACATTGAACAGTTTTGTCAGAGTGAAATACAATGTTTCCATTTTATTTACTTGATTTTTAGAAGTGGTAGTTCTAACAGGAAGATTTCATGGAATAGAAGTTGTGCAGCTTTTTTAAACTTAGCATTTTAGGGAGAAGGTGAGAGAAGGCAATACATGAGTACCTTTTCCCTCTCGTCATATTGCACGTTCGTCACTAGGACGACCACAAAGGAAAGGTTAGAAGTTTGCTGAAGAGCAACCACAAAGGGACAGCAGCTGTATGTTCGCGGATCGCGACTGTAAAGGTAAAGATAATGGGATCGGAAATTTTTAGACTCCGAATGGAGAGCCCCTTGCGGGCACTTCTGAAAATTAATGGAACCCCTCTTGAGAGTTATTTAAGAAGTTGTTTTTCAGGAGATGGGAATTTGAATAGTAAACCTGCGTCATCTCTGTGAAACCTTAAGATGATGAAATAGAACCTTTCTTTGTTCCTATTTCTTTAGTTATCACTGTCTTATCTAACACTTTGAACCAGTTAACTCAGTTGGAGCATGGTGCTAATGTGGCTAAGGATGGGAGTTCAATCCTTTTATAGGTCCCTTAACTTTACACACTTACACAGAACTCTTCATAGCTACAGATTGCCACTTCTTATAGGTATATATCTCGCAATTCAACTCTTAGTAACAGGGAAGGTGAGGAGTATAGCTTAGCATAAGCCTTTCATCTCAAATGGAAAGACAGCTTAAATAATTGTTATATGTGATACTATAGACTTTTAATCTAATATTTAAATTAAACATAATAATGTAATATCTAAAATATGTGTCAATATAATTTTCTCTGGGTAAGACCATTTTCTAAATAGTATCTTTTAAAAATTAAATTTCAATAAATTAAGTTTCAGTAAAAATTAGGTACAAATACAAATAAAACATAGTAAGAAAAGGTGAAATCCTGTTAACACTGAGTTCTTGTGCCTAAGTTTGGGTTTATTAAAGGAAAGTATACTTGGTGCTATACAAGGCAGCAGAGTCTTCAGTTCACATATACTATTCAGTATCACACAACTCCTAATATTTGTTCTTGGCCTTTGCAGTTTATGTTAGTACCAGTTCATGTTAGTACTTTTCTCAGTTATGAGTTATGATTAGTATTATTTTTAGTACAATTTTTTGGTAAAAGATGTTAGATAAGTAAATATTGTTAAACACTTCAGTTGCTCTTAAGCTCCTCACATGCTGTTTAATCAGAAGAGTGTTGATTTGATCTCCAGAAAGAACCAAAGAAAGAGTTTACAAAGTATTTTGGCTGTTGTACTGACCTAGATTAGGATAGTTGCTGTCTGTCATTGCTCATTTGATATTGTGCTGCTAAGCAGTATCCAGAACTGAGGGACTACCCAACATCTCTATGCCTTTTTACCTCTTCTACTGTCTTAGGTATTCTGTACTTGACTTTGCTAACTTTGCAGGTCTAGGGATGAGAAGTTTATTGAGGTAATGGAGGGTTATAATCAAGTAATTTGCTTCTGCTAGAGATAAAGCGAATGGATTTTGTAATGAGTGGTCATGATCAGAATAAAGGTTAAAAGGAAGCAAGCATAACGACTCGACAGTTTTTCCTTTGTTTTTCTCTACCAATGCAAGTACTGGCTTTCCATCTCTACCATACGAAAACACCGAAGCAGCTTACAACATCACTTCCTTACTCCTTCCCGGGAGCCTTTGCTTCTTTGTTCATTTTAACTATTCTTCTTCCTTTCAACCCCCTTGTATATCACTCATAATGATCCTCAATCAAAGGGTAGATCTCCTCCAGAAACAAATGAACCTAATGTCGCAAATTCTCTCCACCAGTTGTATCCAGCCCTTTCGGGCATATGCATCACATCTAACTTGTATTCTAATCTCTCCTGAGCAGCGAACCTCTTCCAAGAATTATCTCAGATGCTCAATGGCACCTGGTCAGCCAAATTCCACAATCTGACAGCCTCCCTCCGGATGGAGATTCTGCAGATCAATGCCACGAGAGTAAACCCTCTCACGGCCTCCCAATTCCTACAAACTATGCAGCAGTGGTGGCTTTTGGGAAATTCTGGTTTGGGACTATTGCACTCGGCTGTATTGTGCTCTTCGTCCTCCTCCTGGCGCTGCATTGGATAAGGGCCCTCCAAGGCACATTAGCCAGAGACCGGCAGGCTGTACATCAAGCCTTGGTAGCCATAGAGCATGGTAGCTCACCCCAAGTATGGCTTAGCATGCTGGACCGGTAGTCAATGACAGGTAATGAGGACGATAACGGCGTACCAACCTAAGACAGAAGCTGCAGCATGCTCTGCAGTATTTGATGACGGGTAAGGGCACAAGTTGATTGTCCTAACCTAAGACAGGCACGGTCCCTTATCCATACAAATAAATAAAGAAGGGGGAGCTGTCGGGGTTGTGCCCCCAAGATAGCGCCAGTCGCGCCCCGAAGATAGCACCGGTCGTGCCCCTAAGATGGCGCCGGAGCAGTACGGGCAGCCTAAAAAATATCCGCCCTGGCCACACGTGACCTCATGCTCGTCACATGAACACCATATGCCACCACTGCCTACGAGCCCCAGATACCTCCTGTTCACGTGAATGCCTCTGTGATTGGCTGTATACTCCCTGTTCATGTGAACACCCCTGTGATTGGCTGTTATGCCCTATATAAGGCAAGGGAACTTCCCTGCAAGGGGAAGGAGAAAGATAGGGAGGAGAAAGATCGACCAGGGAATAAACAAGAGCTTGTGCATCGACTTGTGTGTGTGTTGGTGTTGCGTCATCCCTGCAGGCAGGGAGAGCGCAACAAGTATAGACATTTTAACATTTGTTCTTCTAATCCATGAACATGGAACATCTTTCCATTTGTGTCATCTTCAATTTCTGTCATCAATGTTTTATAGAGTATAGGTCTTTCACCTCTTTGGTTTTTATTCTTAGGTATTTTATTATTTTTGATACAACTTTTCCTATTGCTCCATGAAAACAATGGTATTGTTTTCTTAATTTCTCTTTCTGCTGCTTCATTATTGGTGTATAGAAATACAACAGAATTCTATACATTGATTTTGTATCCTGTGACCTTACTGAATTCATTTATCAGTTCTAGTAGTTTCTGGGTGGAGCCATTAAGGTTTTCTGTATAAATGTCATGTCACCTGCAAACAGTGAAAGTTTCAGTTTTTCCTTACCAATTTACATGCATTTTATTTTTTTTTATGTTATTTATTTATTTATTTATTTATTTGTCTGGTTGCTGTGGCTGGGACTTTCAGTACTACAGTACTATGTTGAAGAAAAGTGGTGAGTGTGACATCCTTGTCTTGTTCCTGATCACAGGGGAAAAGCTCTCAGTTTTTCACCAATGAATATAATATTATCTGTGAATTTTTCATATAAAGATTTTATTATGTTGACATATGTTCCCTCCAAACCTAGTTTATCAAAGGTCTTTATCATGAATGGATGTTGTACTTTGTTAAGTGTTTTCTGCATCTACTGAAATGATAGTATGGTTTTTATCATTTCTTTTATTATGTGATGTATCACATTGATTGATTTGTGAATATTGAACCATCTTATATCCCCAGAGTAAATCCCACTTAATCATGATGAATAATCTTTTAATATATTGTTTTATTTGGTTTGTTAATATTTTGTGGAGGATTTTGTATGTATGTTCATAAGAGATATTGACCTACAGTTTTCTTTTTTTTATAGTGTCTTTACCTGGCTTTGGTATCAGGGTGATGCTGGCCTCATGGAATAATTTGGAAGCTTTCTTCCCTCTTCTATTTTTCAGAATAGTTTGAGAAAAATAGTCATTAACTCTTCCCTAAATGTTTGGTAGAATTTGCCTGTGAAGCCATCTGGTCCTAGACTTTTGTTTGTTGGAAGTTTCTTTTATTCAATTCCATTGCTGGTAATCAGCCTGTTCAAATTTCCTATATTTTCCTGCTTCATTTTGGCTATGCGTTTCTAGGAATTTATCCATTTCTTCTAGGTTGTCCAATTTGTTGACATATAATTTTTCATTACAATTGTTTTCATTTTTATGGTATCACTTGTTTTTTCTCCTCTTTTATTTCTTTTTCTTAAATTTTTATTTAATTTTATTTTAATATTTTATTTATTTATTTGACAGAGAGAGAGATAACAAGAGAGGGAACACAAGAAGGAAGAATGGGAGACAGAGAAGCAGGCTTCACGCTGAGTGGAGAGCCTGATGCAGGGCTCTATCCCAGGACACTAGGATCATGACCTCAGCCAAAGGCATACACTTAATGACTGAGCCACCCAGGCATCCCTTTCATTTCTGATTTTATATATTTAAGTCATCTCTTTCTCTTTCTCATCTCTCTCTCTCTCTCTTTTTTTTTTTTTAAATAAGTCTGGCCAAAGGTTCATCAATTTTGTTTATCCTTTCAAAGATTACTTCTCAGAGCTTTAATTAATTTCTTTGGAAAGCACTGATAATACACACCCCATAGGGTGTGGGCTCATGATAAGAGTTAAATGCGGCAACATATGTAAACATGCCTGACAGATAATTGGTGTTCATTTTCAATTGGGAATATCACCTCTCCTACTGGATGCAATCATGGCGGAACTGTCAATAAAACTGTCCCATGGTAGCTATGTGTGCAATGTGAGGTCAATTGCACTCTTTCTTTCCTGGAAATCTG
Organism: Mustela erminea; assembly: GCF_009829155.1. Lineage (NCBI taxonomy): Eukaryota > Metazoa > Chordata > Mammalia > Carnivora > Mustelidae > Mustela > Mustela erminea. Next base: position 60,799,169 of record NC_045625.1, read on the forward strand.
AAACATGTGTGTCATAAAAGATGAAAACAGCAGAAAGTAAGTCTTTCTAATGAAAGCTCCTGGAAGAAGAAATCAGGAGGGGAGATGAACCATGGAGATTGTGGACTCTGAGAAACAAACTTAGGGTTTTGGAGAGGAGGAGGGTGGGGGGTTAGGTGAGCCTGGTAGAGGGAATTAAGGAGGGCATGTATTGCACGGAGCACTGGGTGTGGTATTTAAACAATGAATCTTGGAACACTGAAAAAATAAAATTAAATTTTAAAAAAATTAAAAAAAAAAAAAAGAAGAGCTTGTCTGTCCTTTAATTCCTCATATCTGGTTTTGCAGAGCAATCCTGGATTCTGCCCTTGACAAGATCCAACTATCCAGTTTTGCCTTAGAATCTGAAACCTACCCAGTCTCCTTGCTACAAACATCCCCTTTCCCTTTGAATTAACCATTAGGGAGTGATATGCTTAGATTCTGGTGTTTACTCAGTGTTCTTGGTACAAATATCCTTTTTCTCCTCAGTTAACTGCAGGGAAGTTTTATGTTTGAATACAAAGAGTACCAACTGAGACACTATGCTACCTTCTGTGAAGATATGCTAGTACTCACAAAAAGACACAGACTACGAAGTTATCTTATTTACCCACTCCTTGAAGGCAAAGGAAAAACAATCAAGCTGGTCTCTACCATTATATAAAAATGTTGGTTTGGGGGGTACCTGGGTGGCTCAGTGGGTTAAGCCTCTGCCTTCGGCTCACATCATAATCTTAGGGTCCTGGGATTGAGCCCCACATCGGGCTCTGCTCAACAGGGAGCCTGCTTCCCATTCTCTCTCTGCCTGCCTCTCTGCCTACGTGATCTCTCTCTGTCAAATAAATAAATAAAATCTTTAAAAAAAAAAATGTTGATTTTTAAAGATAGTGGTGATGGAATTCCTAATGGTATAAAAATGGCCCCATGTTGACACCTGGAAGCTGAAACAAATGTCTTGCATAATACAGATATTTTTCTTCTTAAAGGTCAAAAACAATAGGACTGTGAACCCAAGAGAAACATTAAATGACCACAAAAAGCAGAGGCTTGTCCTCTTCCAGAGCAAAGCTCAGAAAGCGTCATAAGATATGCTAAGGTCTATTTTGTTGCAGAAACAATTTATAAGAACCACTCAGGAATAGAGCCTGGATAAGAAGAATCAAAGCTGCAGTGTTGACAAATAAGAAAGTTCCAGGATATGGGTCCCAGCGTGGCTAAGCCAGGGTAAGGTTCTACCCATTTACATCAACTAAAACCTGCCTTTAAGTTTGTTTTTAATAAGCATGCATCATGAGCGAAAGGAAGCTGTTAGTAGATGCTGTGACCCACAGTCCCTGGAAATTCAAGCAAGGAAAACACAAGACAAAGCAAAGAGTGAAAAGCAGAGATCCAAAAGTACAAATTAGGAATCCCCTGAATCCAAGTGAAATTTTAAAAGAAACATAAAATTTTAAAAATTCTTTGCTTTAAGCAATAGATGTTCCAAAAGAAGTGGTATCACATGAAATCTGTGGAAACAAAATTATTTCTAATGCATAAAAGGCACTGGTTCTTTGTAGTAAGTCAGGATTACCCCTTCTTTAATATCAAGAAATTGCCTCAAACAGCCTTCCTAGTCTTATTTATCTCCAGCTTGTTCCTTCTCCCGTTTCCCACAGCTAAACTTATCCAGTTTCTACTATCCAGTAATTGCCAATCTTACTCATTTCCATGCAACCAAAATTAAGAAATAGAAAAATATATACCCCAGCTACCTTTTTCATCCATTATCACTTCCTTCCCTTCTTTCTCTGAAGGAGGATCCTCACCTCTTTACCATATGCAACCTCCTTTCTTTGAAGGAGCATCCTCATCTCTTCACCATATGCAAACCTTTCGCCCAGGCTCTTGACCAATGTCCTTTTTCTCCTTTACATCTCTGCACAGGAGGTAAACCTGGCTCTCCCCTGAATCCTTTCTCTCCTTTTTTCCCCTCCTTCTGTATTTCTCTTTATATTGCCCCTCATATGCACATGCACACCTCTGCACACACAATCTACAGATAAAATTGAAGAAATTTTATTTTCTTCTTCTCCTATTATTTCTGGTAGTAGAACATGACCTGATATAAGAAAAAACTCAAATCTGAAGAGGAGACAACCATTCTTTTAGCGTAATGAGCCACAAATCCTTTACAAGGCAGGGATTATTCAATGCTAAAGGTCAGATTTTGTTGTAGGTTCTGTACCTAGAGGTAGGGCCAGCTACCTAATTTGTGGAGTCCAGTGAAAAATGAAAATGTAGATGCCTTGTCCAAAAGCCAGGAGGAAAAGTACTATTAAAAGTAGTAAAATATATGGGTGGCTCAGTGGGTTAAAGCCTCTGCCTTCTGCTCAGGTTATGATCCCAGGGTCCTGGGATTGAGTCCTGCATGGGGCTCTTTGCTCAGCAGGGAGCCTGTTTCCTTCTCTCTCTCTCTGCCAACTTGTGATCTTTCTCTCTGTCAAATAAATAAATAAAATCTTTTTTTTAAAAAAAGGTAGTAAAATATAAAACTTTTTCCTTTCTTCAGTGGCTTTTTTTTTTCCTGATCTGTATTATAAGCTTTCCTTATTATTTAATGTAACTGTCTGTTAGGCACAGTGATATTCATTGGGAGTGTATAAACCCTCACAGATTCCCAGGGACCTTGTCCTATGAATCATGACACAACCTAATAACTTTTGGGTTCCCCTCCTGCCAGTCACTGGACTGATCTTCTTGGGATGGAGACAAGGAAGTCAAGCTTCCCTTCCTATAGGAATGTATTGTATCCTTCATGCCATGACACATTTAGTACCTGAATAAGAGGTGGCCAGGAGGCTCACCCTCCTAAGTTGCCTACCACACTATCATGGCACTCTGCATACCAGAATCCTGCCTTCCCTAAACCCAGGCCCCCAGGTAAGGAGGTATAGGAAATGGCAGCAGCAACTGAGCAGTAATGAGGAAGCAAAGAATGGGTAAGTCTCAGGCACCAAGAAGCAGAAAGATTGGGCCACCAAGGACCTATTCCTGGAAACTGAGGTAACAGAGCCAACATGAGCTAAGGCTTTGAGAAATCTCGAGGCTTTTATGCTCCATTTTCTCATCAGACATAACTTGTAAAACCCAAACTCAAAGACAAAAATCATTAAGAATTTTAAGACAGTGATAACAGAAAATTAAACCCAAGCTTAGGGTCCTTCCATGCACATACTCCCATGTGACAAGTCTATGAAGCTGGCCCTTCCTGGAAACACACCACTGTGTTAGCATTTCACACCAGCTTCTTGATCACCCTCATGATATAAAACCATGTCTCAATAACCCCATATCCAATTTTTCTCCCACTTAATCCATACTCATTCTGTCAATAGACCAAGCTTTCTGACTCACAAGTCTGGTTATATAATTCCTACTTGAAAATGATTTCCCCCTGTTTTCAGAATAAAATTGCATGAGAATTGCAGGAAAGATAACACATACTACCTATTTTAAACAGACAGAGTTTTAATCCAAGAAATTAAAGGCTTACAAATTAATTAGGACTGAAGGAGTGGGCTCTAGCCCAGTTCTCCAGGAATTATTCTCAGAGATACAACAGCATTTTCCCACCAAAGCTACTGCTGCCTCAGCCACAAACAAGAACACAGATAGCCAAGGCTCCAACTCAAACTGTTGACTTCAAAATATATTACTGTAATTGTAATTTCAGGATCAGAAAATCTCTACTACCATGAGAGGCTCTCAATACCCACAAAAAACTAGAGATAAGACCCTGGAAAAAATGCAAATTATTCACCATCATGACTGCAAAGAGATACAGCCAGAAGCAGCAGAAATATAGGTTCCATTTCAGTTCTGCTTTCCAAATCTCATGGGAAGACATCTTACTGGTGAATCTATCTATTGCAGGAGATTCAGGAAATTCAGATTTTCAGGTTCTTTGACTCTGAAGTAGAGAGAGGGTTACTAAAGGAGGCTAGAATTAAATAAAACTACTCTCCCATATGTACCAAAAATATCCATCTAATTCTCCAGACTTCTTAGTCATTCTCCCCATTATTCCTTCCTTACATCCTTCAGTTCATCCATGCCGATAACTTGTTTTTCTCCTAAAAGGCTAAATACTTTAGAATCTCTCTAAATTTGCCTACAATACCCATGAAATGTCCTTTCCTTCATTTTCGTACTATGCAACTGCCACTCGTTCTTCATAGCTCACCTCTTCTGAAATTCTCAGAAATAATTACTTCATTTTCCCTGAATCCTTTAACCATTTATTCTATTCCACTGTCATTAAATCTATTCATCTTGTGTTATGGTGTTGGCACACCCTTGTTCTTTTACATCTCATCTATCTAGCCCAGGGTCTAAAATACACAACAAAAGTATATTGGCAAAATGAATCTGTTGAGCAGAGCTAGAATTCTTTCAAATCAGACTCGTTCATAAAGTGAGGTAGACCTATATACACTAATACATTTATAAACAGGTTATGAATGCTGAATCCACTAGAGCAGAAAAAAGTAATTACAGAACAGAAAAGAGAGTTGATATCTCATAATAAGGGGATAATATAAGCATAAAACCTCTCTTACTCTCTTTTCTCAGAGGACTCTAGAATGTGGAACTCATCAAGCTTAAGTACCAAACAGAAGTAAGTCAAGTGCTTAGTCTGTTATTTATATATCTCCCTCTTGTGGTAATAGAGAGACTTCATTTTCTTTTACAATAGTCATAATTAGAATTTAATAGAAACAAGGCACTCTTCATTTAAAAAAAAAAAGCTGCAACATTCATGTGGTTTGAAGTAAATTAATCCAACAAGTTTTGCTATCTGTGTCTCCTTAGAGTTTTAGTCTTGAACAATACAGATAAGAAAAATATACATAAAACATTCTAGGGGTGCTTGGATGGCTCAGCAGGTTAAGCTTCTGCCTTCGGGTCAGGTCATGATCTCAAGGTCCTGGGATCAAACCCCACATAAGGTTCTCTGCTCAGCAGGGATCCTGCTTCCCCCTCTCTCTCTGCCTGCCTCTCTGCCTACTTATGATCTCTCTCTCTGTCAAATGAAATCTTAAAAAAAAATTCTAGTGAGTCCTTTGCTCTCAGTGACTTCTGGTACTTGATGATTTTTCTCCTTTTTCAGTACAAATATTTCAATAAAGATGCAGAGATGTCAAATATTTTATGATATGAAGTTTCTTTCATAGAGTATTTTTCTTTGAGGAAATAAGATTCTTCCAATGCCTTAACTCTCCCTTCTGAAATTAACTTTGTAGGCAGACTATTATATTGGAGTTTCATTCAAAAGGAATGGTCCTCTGGAATTCACCACAAAGATAATGTGATTTTGGTGAAGGTCAAGTCCATCATACCCCATGAAGCCCATACCACAGTCACCTCTGCCAATTCAGGTCCTCTTTCTCTGAATTTTTTTTTACTGTACTTCAAGTTTTCTTTCAAAAATATTTACTGATTATCTGCTATATTCAATACACTTTCCAGGACAAAGATGAAATAAATCAACATTTGGACCTTAGGACTTTACCATCTAGTAGAGGCTATAAACCATGTGCTTAATAACTGTAATATAAGGAAGAGAATGATAAAAGAAAGATTTAATGGTCCTTAAAATAGGTAAGAGGTTTATATGTGAAAGATTTTCAAATGTTTCTACTACCTTAAGTTTCTAAAATCATATTTTGGAAGAGCTTCCCAAATGATTCTGATATGTGCATCCCCCCTTTCCCTTTAAGAATCACTGAAATGAACCAGGTGGTAGGTATTATGGAGGGCACGGATTGCATGGAGCACTGGGTGTGGTGAAAAAATAATGAATACTGTTTTTCTGAAAATAAATAAATTAATTTAATTTTAAAAAAAAAAAAAAAAGGAATCACTGAAATGAGAGCAGTTCAAAGGATACAGATTACTTCCTGGATCGGGGAATAGGGACTGGGATGACTTTAGGAAGGAAATGACAATTAGTTCTGAGAAGCAAGGTACAATCTCCAATATGTACAAGGACCAAGCAAGTCACATTAAAAAAAAAAAAAAATTGAAACATTCTAGGTCAAGTTGTTGTGAGAGGGTACTACTGGGTACTGTGGCTACCTAGAAAGCACTTGTTCCTTTTTACATGGGAAAGCCACTTCTCAGCTCCAACCAACTGCATCATGCAGGAGAATAAGTCTAACACTGCTGTATCTTCCAATTTTTCAAGTGATATAAATTTGGATCTTTGTGTTGAATTGGCAATTAGGTTAAAACAGTTTAAAACACTATGTAGCTCCACGGTGTACAGACAAAACCAAATGGGTGTGAGTTACATTAGGCCTCTAGGCTATTGGCCATTAACTGAACTGATACTATTTCAGACTCTGTGCCAGGTGCTAGAGTATATACTAGGCCCAGAGGAAACTGATAAGAAAACAGATGATAACTGTAAGGTATAACCAGGGCCTGACAACACACTGAGAACACAAAGAAAAGGGCATTTGTTTCTGAAAGGATTATGGAAAACCTCAAAGAGGAAGGGACATGAGGGTTGAAAAATAAGCAAGCATTTTCTAGGTGGGCAGCTGGGAAGAGACAGGCAAAAGAAACAGTGTTTGTAAAGGTTAAACAATATCAAAGCATCTCAGGAAAACCATAAAGTCCACCAGGGCAATATACTTGATTTGCCTCCTTAGTGCACTTTATCCAAGGTTATGGATAGAAGATTATCCATAAATATTTCTTGACAAATTTTGAGGCTCACAAATATAAGATATATTAACAATAAATAGTTCTCTCTAGTGATCTGCAGGAATTATTCCAACCTCCAAAGAGCACAAACCCCATGACTCATTCCAGTACTCCATGAAGTAATAAGATTCTTACATTAGGAGGAAAAGGAAGTTAAGATCATGAAATTCCCTCCCCAGAACCACATGTAGGTAGTCTTCAATTGCTCACAGGTTGATTATCTAGTAATGAGAAATTCATATTCTTTGCAGTGTTCTCTCCTTCCTCTTTTATTCCTTTTTGTCTTGCTACCTGATCATATCACTTGCCTCAGAAAATCTGTTAGGAGCCAGACATCCAGCTCATCCCTTTGCGGTACAGTAACAGCTTTGAGATAAGAGATGAATAAAGGCATATCAAACTCACCAGTGATTTCTGCGTTTTCTGAGAATTTTGGCCATCATATTCTTCTGTCCTCCCCACCTCCATTACTTTGGATGAAATGAGTCAGCTAAACATTTTGAAGTCCAAGAGGACTTCAGACTGCCTTGTCAATAAAATGATTTCAAATTATAATTCCCTTTGCCTCAGAAATCAAGACTCCTAAGCAGAAACATAGTATCTTCACTTAAGCTGTGGACAACTGTACTCATTCCCAGGAGGGCCAATATGGCTAAACACTTTCTAAAAGGAATGGATGTGATTACAAACCATACTTGTCTGCAAGCACAGAGTTCAGAAACTCAGATTATTTTATATGACGAACTAGGAATGGAAACAGGAAAATACATCACCATGCTATATACTATGGAGAAATGGTAAGGAGCTATGCAAAAGCATAAAGGGTGAAAATCATGCTCTAACTCCGTTTTCCAAAGGCTATTAGCCTATCTGGGCTAGGGAACAAAAGGAAAAACTTTCTTTCCCAAATTGTTTCTTGGCTCATAAATCTCATTCAAGGAAAATATTTTTCTCTCTTTCTATTCCCTCTCCAACCCCAATTTATATAGTCCTCTGCAATTTCCCTCAACATCATTTACTAAGTATATCATAATATACTCCTTCCCTGAGGCCACCATTTCAAGAGACACCTTCCCTTAATCTGGGAAATTTTTAAATAAATCTCCCCATTTGGATTTTCTTCCCTCAATATATTTAGTGTTAGAAACACATTGGTGAAGGTTTTAAAAGCTAAAATTGTACTTTGAAACATCAATATATTTGGGGTGTAGGCTTATGGTACAGAATGACTCCTGAGGGCAAAGTCAATCACCTCTGGTTTGTTGAGTCTCTAGAACTATTTTACAAATGCTTTTGTTAAAATAATATCCCTCTTCTCTCCCTCCGCCAAAAGCTATGCCAAACACTCTCTCCTTTCATGTGGTTTTGGAGGAAAATTCAGTCCATATATTTTTGCCTTATTTAAACTCAGATCATTACAGGTTTTAGGTGTTTCTTGTCCCACAGCCAAGACACTTAGTTATCTTCATAAAAACAAATCAAATCGAATAATGAGAACTTGTTTGAAACTCAAATCCTCACATGTAAGGCAAGGTTATATCGTGAAATCAACATCTCCTTATTTCTATTTGTTTTTGTCTAAGCCAGGGTTAGCAAATGATAACCTGTGGGATAAATCTGACACACTGCCTATTTTGTATAACTTATGAACTAAGAATGGTTTTTCTATTTTTAAATGGTTATAAAAATAAAAAATTTAAACACACAAAGAATTATATGTGACACTAAATGTATGTACCTACAAGCCTGAAATATTTACCATCTGGCCTTTTACAGAAAAATATTCCCACCACTGATCTAGCCAAATAAACATCCCTCCATTTTTTAGGTCCTTGTCAAATATCTAAATTCCACTGCCATCTATCTTTACTTATAGTGTAAACAAATCATAAAATGAAAGAAAGTTGTTTTATATTTGATTTTGTGATATATATTGGGCATCTTATCTTAATTTGGGTTCACCCACAAGTAAGCCATGAGACAAAGATTCATGTGCAAGAGGTTTATGTGGGAGGTGATCACAGGAGGTAGAGAGAGAGAGGTAGGCTAGGGTATCAGCCAATACAGGGTGTGTTATCATGCAAGTTTCCTATTGTAGGGAAATGAAGTTTTAACCTGCAGGGGAGCACCAACTGGTGTGGGATGGGCACTTAAAGTTATTCTACATGTGAGGCAAAGAGGAAAAGGGACTGACACAACTCTCATCAGATTTGGTTGAAGGCTGCTTCCAGAAACATAATTCTCTGCAACTTCCAGCCTGTAAGCACACCTGCAGACCTGTGGTTTCTAGGCATCAGAGGAAGACACCAGACAACAAAATGTAGGTGCTAGTGGTTTGAAGAGATACAGGTGGGCACTAAGAACATCTGTAATACTCCATCTCTTACGATGCTCCACAATTTAAATGAACTCTTTACCATCACTGCTTCTCCAAGGTAGTCACAATTTATTTTATTTTCTACAGTTTTATTGGGATATCGTTGACATTTAGCATTGTATAAGTTTAAAGTGAATAATGAATGTGTTGATTTAATACATTTGTATATTGCATACAACAACTACCACAACAGTACCGCCATCTGATTTCTAAAACCAAACTTACAACCAGGAGGGTTGGTGAGAAACTAATGTTTCTATTTCCACAAATGACATTTTCATCCCTCTCTTCCACCACCCAGAGTGAATTCTCCTCCCCCTTAGCTAGCAACTTTTGTTAATTTAGATCACTTTCATCCCTTAGAGTATAAACTTCTGGTTAACATACTCTAATAAGCTCTTATTACCAGGCTTACCTGCCCATTCACAATGAACACTTGACTACATCTAGAGGCAAGCCAGTAAATTCCCTAAGTTCCAGGTATAATCCTCCTTGTACCTATTACATTGCAGCAATCTCTTCTCTACATGATAATCAGCATCATCTATGCTTGACAGCATAGTATAATGTAGTATGATATAGTAGAGTAGGGTAGAGAATTATATAACTTATTTGGTGGCTCACTTGTCTACATGCATGAAGAGCCCACAGTATCCAGGGTGCAATCATAGCTTTAAGATTAGTAGAACAGTTAATGTGTCTCCCAGAAGAAGTGTCATTTATCTACTCCCACTGGAAACCAGGCCCTCTAATTCACTAGAGACCAAATTTGTGAGGATGAGAAGCACAAATTCCCCACAAAGGTCACTGGGAATGGATGGGAATGAACCATGCCTACTTCCACATCTTGTTTCCCAGACTCATGTTCATTAGTTATCAAGGACACAACACCATATAACAAACACTAGTTCAAAATATGTATCACATCATGAAAGACAGTAACCCAGTACTGAAGTGTGTATTCATCAAGGTGGCTCTTCAGCTATGTATTAAAATGGCACTGCAACAATTCTACCAGATAGTATCTCTTGAGTGAGGTGATCTATTTTAAGGCCAGTGGATCCTATGGTGGTCATTTGCTCATTGTTACATCTTCCCTTTAAAATGGATTATTCGATTCAAGGGAATGAAGGATCTTATGATGGTAAATCAGACAGTAAGTACATGATCCCTCTTAGTCTTCAGACAAAAGTGGTAACCAAGCCACTATAGCAGAAAAGATCCATAGTCTAAGTGTGTCCCCCAAAAATGTATATATTGAACTACTAAACCCCAAAAGTAATGGTATTTGTAGTTGAGACCTTCAGGAGATACTTAAGTCATTAGGGTGGAGTCCTCATGATTAGGATGAGTGCTTTTGTTAACGAGATTCCACAGATGTCACTAGCTCCTTCCACAATCTGAAGACAAAGCAAGAAGCTGCCAACTATGAACTAAAAAGGCCCTCACTTGACCATGCTGCAGTCATGATCTTGGACTTTCAGCCTCCAGAACTGTGAGCAATAAATTCCTGTTGTTTATAAGATACCTAATGTGTATTTTGTTACAGATGCCTATACTGACAAAGGGCAAACCTATATTTATAACATATACCAATATAATACCATACCACAGAAGAATGAATTTCTATACTCTCCAGTTGGAAGGAGGTCCAATGTAGTCAAATTTCCAATAAGTGGCTAATTGAATTATTCAGAGAATGGTACCATATGAGAGTTCAGCTTTGGTCTCTACTACTGACAATTTGGACAATCTGCACTACCAGTCAGATCAGGCTAGGTAAAAGGAGCTCATTTTGTTGGGCCAACCCACAAACTCCATCTCTGCCACCATCACTACTTTTGTATATTATGCAAGTATGAATGGCCACAAAAACAAAATTTTGCTTACTTCTAATGGACATCTATTCAACCAAGTTATTTAGTGCCACCTCTATGATGGACACTGTCTGGTAGGCATTGATACAAGGCACAAAGTTTTGAACACTTTGTGCTACTCTCATTGAACTATCTACATGCCTCTTTTCTACATCTCTTTGTCCCTAGTTTTCAAATCTTGCTCCTTCTAGGCTCCTGACTAATCTACAAAAAACACTGATAATTTTTCCAGGAATTTATGATCCTTACTTCAGGACATTTATCTCTGTCCACCAATTTAATAACCAGATGTAGTGTTCAAAGTTCTGCCCACTGAGAGACTTTCCCCTCAGCACTGTCTTCCAGGACTATACCTGAATGTGGCTGTAGTGCAGCAACAGTCCATACCAAATTGAGGCCTGTATACTCTCTTCCTATATTAGTTGGTTATTGTGAACTCCTGAAGCCATAAGCATGAGTTAAAGAGACATCAGTACTAGGTAACATGGGGGTCTGGGCCACCTGTACACTCAGCTGTGTCTGCTGGACATTCTCGGGCCTGATCCTGAGTATATAATTTCCATTATACAATGGTTTGCTGTTGTGTTTTCCTGACATTATTACCTAATAGTTCTGACAATATCCAACTCATCATGAGAAGCTCCAATTACATAATCATTAAATGTCCTCCATAAGGCTGAGAAGCATGCCAGGAACTGCATCTCAAACAATGAATACTTTTCTACTGCAGATGGCATGGCTTAGCTCCAGGGTTCTGTGCTGTGACTCTCCTATTGTGACTTGCCAGAGACCTTGTCAGAGATACCTCTAATAATTTGGGATCTGTTGAGTCATATGGTCCAATCAGCTACACTTGTACTAAAAACTGATACTACTATAGAGACCCCTTTTTCTTTGCACCCTATTCAAAACTGGCAACCTCATGAATTGCATGACAAATGCATTGGAACATTTCAAAATCTGGTCTGTGCTGTCTTCAAAATCTGCCTACCAAGTTCATGCCTAGATCTTAGAGGTAGGTGGTACACTTGATTTGGGTAGAGTTTATCTCCCATCCAACTGTGTGCATGTGTCTTACCAAACCATCCAGAATACCCTCTACTTCCTGTTCCCCAAGTCCAATTAACATGATACTACAAAACTAAAACAAATAAGATACCACAATATTAAAACTTCAGCAATAATATGCCCCAAATTTTAATATAAATTCCCATTGCCAAGTTTTAAAAAGTAATTAAAGTCCAAAAATCAAATTTCCATGGAAGTTAAAACCTCAAATAATTAAGCTTGAAGTTATATTACTTTTCCCTTATGAGGTAAAGGTCCTTGAAAACTATACTAGTTGTAATTCATTCTCCCCTATTTCCTTTTCTTTCTTTCTTTCTTTTTTTTTAAAGATTTTATTTATTTATTTACTAGAGAGAGAGAGCTAGAGAGAGAGAGAGGAGACAGAGAGAGAATGAGTACAACTGCAGGGGTGAGGGGAGGGACGGGAGCGGAACAGAAGGAGAAGAAGGCTCCCCACTGAGCAAGGAACCTGCTGGGGGACTCAATTCCAGGGCCTTGGGATCATGACCGAGCCAAAGGCAGACTGTAAACCAACTGAACCACCGAGGTGTCCCTCTATTTCCTCTACTGATCAGTTGAGTTGCATGGGAGTTCTCAATGCCTGGGTAGAGTTAAGAGCCCCTTAATACTGACAGCATGGTGACTCTCACTGAAATAGATGTAGTTTCTTCAGGACCTCCAACTTTATATTAATTCAATGCTAAGTCTTTATTGGACCTGAATTCTCAAAGTAGGCCATGCACTGGCTTTATACCCACCATGTTTAGAAAAAAAGCCAGCCCCCTCCAGGAATTTATCCAAGGTCATCTAACTAGCTAGTCAAGAGCAGCACCAAGATGAAAATCTTTTGCAGGCTGCCCTTATGCACTTCTACCCACCATGCTCTCCTTACCGGTTTTAGTCTTGCCAAGATGCTGACAAATATATGCCAGGTGTCTGAAATATGTGATCTATGAACTTAAATTCATTTGGACATTAAATTCATCAAGAGATTAATTTTGACACTATACATTTGGCACGATATATTCAACCATATCTTGAAAAATACATTGTCTTTTCCCTTAGGGGATATAACAGTTTTCTCTGAAAAACTGCAACTACTGTCACCAGATGTTATTTGTTTGTTTTTATTTTTTTATTCTTTAAAGATTTTATTTACTTATTTGACAGACTGAGATCACAAATAGGCAGAGAGGCAGGCAGAGAGAGAGGGGGAAGTAGTCTCCATGCTGAGCAGAGAGCCCAATGTGGAGCTTGATCCCAGGACCCTGAGATCATGACCTGAGCTGAAGGCAGAGATTTAACCCAGGCACCCACCAGATGTTACTTGAAGAAGGTTTCTTTTCTATCTGGTATATTCAAAGTCTCCTAATTTCCTTTTTCCCTTTGAAGCTTCATATTCTGGCATTCCAGCAATGGACTGAATAGAGGTTCTATCTAATAACACAGAATCTGTGCTCTCTTATGAGTAGTCATTTTCAGTTTTATACCACAGTATTGCTTTTTCTTTTTCTGACTCTTAAAAAAAAAAGAATTCCTAAGGCCTAAGAAACAAACTCCCAGCTAATGTGTTTCCCTTATTTGTAATTGATTAACATAGAGTCAACCTGGGACAAAATGGTGGTTGATGACTCTTGAGACTGCATACAAACCACTCCAACCCAACTGTAGCATTCTCACATCAACCTCCTCAGCCCTGACTTCAGAATGGAACTGTGGGCAGTGATATGCTGTCTATCTAAACATAAGGCACTGGTAGATTAAAGGCAGCTTCTTTGGTATTCTAAAATACATACAGAACTCAGCTGGCTTTTCTTTACAAACAGCAGATACTGTTTTGCTTCCAGTGCCTAAAAAGTCTGTATTTGAAAAGACACTTCTCACTATATTCTTGAATTGGTTTCAGTTATACCTGAATGACTCATATTCATGCTGCAGCCTGTGTAGGGAAGTGTTTTCAGCAGGCTTAGGTAGCTGTTTAGAGGGGAAAGTGAAATGTGTCCTTCCTACAATAAGATTTCTACTAGAAAGCCTGGGCTACACATGCTCAGTTTCACTTTCTAAAATCACTGGTCTTATAAGTCACCCCTTCTCCACATTATCATGTGAGAAGTCAGTGAAGGAGGCAGGAGGAGAGTCCAGAAGGGATACAAAGAATGGAGGTTCCTCCATATGGAAGGCAAGTCTATGATTAGGAACTACACATTTTCTCCTAAAAATGACTAGGAAGATTCCTGGAAAGAATAGTGGAAAATACAGTTTTGCTATTGCTTAAAGATTTAAAGTCCATGACATGAAAAAGAGTCCCTATGCTCAGGAGAAAATAAGAAGAAACACATGGATTAGGTTAGCATCTACAGGAAGTAATAACATATCTTATCTCTAAATCACACACACACAGACACTCCACACCCAAAAGCTGTTATAAATTCAACCAGAACTTAAAGTAGTCAAGGGAAGGAAAATAAATAAGAAGACAACAATTGGGTTTCCCTTATTTCTTCAAAATAGGCAAGTCATAGAAACCAGAACTGATGAAGAATAGCTTCAGCCAGTGAATTATAAGATGATAGTCAAGATCAAACATATTTCACCAACATCTGGGAATTACCAAATCCCCTATCCTCACATTGTCCTTTTTATCACATGGTAAAGGGAAGGTATTTATTCCTGCTGTATCTACTTCACAAGGCTGAGTGAAACTCAAAATGAAATAAGGAAGAGCTCTGTAAACTGTCGAATGAGCCACATGTGTTCATTAACATTACTCTTTCCCATGCAAAGCATAAGGCTGGTTTCTTCATTAGTTGCACGGTAGTTGGGTGACTGCAGGGTTTCAGGCTGTGCTTTCCCATTTGCCTAACCTAGCAAAAATTTCCATTTCACTTCTAAGTACAAAGACTTTGGCCACCATGATTCCCTGAAGTGGATCCTAAAACAGATTTTCCCAATGCTCTGTTTCTTGTCCCTTTCCTTGAAATAGATTGAAGTCTGGACGATCCATTTGTGTGGTTTCTTGGCAAAGTACTGGCTCTACTTTCTGAATCTCATAAGGTCCACTGCAACCTTCCATTTTTTTCCCTTTTGAGTATAAACGCATTAAAAATGACCAAAGGTAAAAAAAAAAAAAAAAATGACCAAAGGTAATCACGACTTATCCAGACATGGTAGACACTCCATATTAATTATTTCATCTAATCCTCACAACATTTCTCAGGAGGCAAAATCTCTGTTTTGAAAAAGAGAAAACTGTGGAAAGTTATCAATAATTTGTAAGTTGTGCATGAGTGCTTATGCACAAACACACACACACACACACACACACACAAGGTATATAGTGGATCTGTAGAGACTTAATGAAGAGTCACTGGTACTTCTCTTGTGATCTTAATCCCAGGTAGAGTCTCATTAACCCATGTGCTAATTCCATATGGCCATATAACCTGCTTCCATACTTGGACTAAGTAATGATATCTCATGGAATCCTTAGACTGAATCCACATTATAAGAATTATCTTCCTTGTGTTATGCAGGGGAAATGCTATTTTAAAAGTTGGCTGCTATTTGAGCCAGATGCTCTCAGAGGACAGCAGAATTTCCCTTGAAGAAAAAAATGTTCTTTTCATGGGGAACCTGTGTTTATTAAATGTATAGCTATAGTCTAGTCTGGGTGAAGAATGAGAAAAAAAAATCAACTCCTCTTGTTCTTTTTTGTCTTTGCTTACAAATTTTCATTGAAGGAGAAAATCTTGGTCACTGGAGATTATTTCATAATTCTTTAATTTTACATACAAAGAAACTAGGACCTAGAGATATTAGGTTGACTTTCCCAAGGTTAAACAGCTAGTGAATGACAGAGATCCTTTCACTACACCAAAATCTCTCCCATTCAACAACCTTCACAGTGTTCTGCAATAGGTGTTCAGGGGAAACAATATGGAAAACACATTCCCTAAATATCAGGGTCTCATATATGGATAAATCAATAACTTACATAGTATAATTAAAAGTATGGTAAGATAAATGCCATCTCACACAAAAAAAGGTAAATACTATTGTGGGTATTAAAAGAGCTCAGTTTGGTTAGATGTTCCATGGACAAAGATGCATTTAAGACTAGATTAGATAGTTTTTTTTAATGTTATTCTTAATTGCAAACAACAAAAAAGTCCTATTCAATCTGGTTTAAGTATGTAGAAAATTTTTTGTTCATCAACAAAATTCCAGAGGTAAAGAAGACTTCTCAGTTGGTTGGCTCAGTGGCTCAACAGTGTCAACTATTACATTAAAATAATATTTCTATTCCACTGCCCTCACTACCACCTGCTTTCTAAGTGCATTGCCCATAAGATGATAACAACTGGAGCTTCCTTGTTCACAGTGGGAAATAAGTACCTCTATTCCAATGATAGGTGAGAATTACTTCTTTTCTTCCTTATTATACCAAAGTGGGTCACATCATACCCACTCTGGTCACTTTGGTCCATGAACCAATCACCATTCATCCATTCCATCCTTCCTATATAATATATAATGTTCTGTCGTTATACAATAAGGTGAATGGGATGCTAGGGTGTCAAAAACACCACCTTTTTAATAGGCTTTCACAAGAAAAGCTAGGAGATGAGACAATCTTAATAGAGAGAAGAGCAAGAATAAAAGCATAAAGAAAGGAGAACTCAAAGTGTGAGCATCTGAGTCGCCTTTAGCCTGGAATATACACAAGGAGATATACAAAGCAGGGAGAGAAAAAGTTGTAATGATGGATTTGGTTGACATTATTAAAAGGACTTGAGCATCAAGGTAAGATAACTAGTGTTAGTCAATGGGGATTTTTGAAAGTTGTGGCGTTTTTTAACAAGAAAGAGACAATCAGAAAATTACTTTAGAAATCATTTTTAGAACAGTTTGGAGTGAAAAAAGATCATTTAGATGACTAATATATTATGCAAGATTAAATGCACTAAAGCCCTAAGTTTAATTGAGTAATTATAGGTAGGGGAAGAAAAATAATAATATAAACATTGAAGAGGTAGAGTCTAAGGGACTTTCTGAGTGATTGGATGCAAGTAGGAAATAAAGGCAAACTTGAAAATAACTCAGAATCTCAGACATAAGTGGGAGTTTATCAGAATATATTGAGGAGAGAGATTAATCAGTTTTAAAATTCTAAGGCATTATATGGAGACTTCTAGCACATAGTCAGAATTCAGGTCTGAGAGTGGTAGAGAGGTGAAAATTGAATCAATGGGAGCTTGCCATAGAGAGAGGGAGAGACCAGTGGAGATAACAAACGGGCCCAACACACAACCTCAGGTGACTTCTGCATCCTATGGCTAAGCATGGACTAGGAGTTAGCTGAAGTGACTGAGAGGACAGAGCAGCAGAAGAACAACAGGACCTATTGCAAACATTCCCAGATGAGGCTGTAAGGTAAAGTATATTATGCTGCGCAAAGTTTAAGTAGAATGAAGACGGAGAAAGGCCTGCTCCATGAGGTGATCTGAGTATCTAGTGACATTTCAGAGAATTTTTAGCAAAAATAAAATCATAGAATGAAAGGGTAACTTAATTGGGTGGTTAGAAAGATTTAATGCTACTTTCTATGAGTTCTGTTATAACATAACATTCTGATCTGTGCCTTTACTTGCATATTTCACCCTCATCTCTGAATGTTTCAAGAACTTTGGCCATGTTCTCTCTACCTTTGGGCTCCCAATATGCAACTCAATATGCAATATGCAACTCTTGTAAATCCTAGGCTTACAAGGGAATGTGAAGCAAAGGGAATAAATATTTGATTAAATGGAACAGACAAAAGAAGTGGGCTAATTTACAGAAAAATTGGAAATGCAAGTGAGTGTAAAAATAGCATATAGGTGGAGGTGTTAACCTTGGCAAGAAGGAGGCCCACTCAGAAAATAGACAGAAACATTTGAAAATAGGAAAGGAGGTTTGAGAGGTTCCTCTGGGCAACCTCAGTTCTCTAAGTGTGGAAAATAAGTGAGAAGTAGGACAGGAAGGAAGGCAAGGGGAGTGAAGCAGTTCTGTCCAGAAAATGTCAGAATTCAAGTCAGAGCTAGCCACTGGTCTTCTTCCATCATTGGCTAGACATATGGTACATTCCTCTTTTAATCTTTTTTTTTTCTATTTTTTATAGTCTTTCTGCTTTCTACAGAGTTGCTTCCCCATCCTTTTCAGTGTTTCTAACATTGAAGCCTTAACCCTCTGTATGATGGTATTTGGAGATGGAATCTTTGGAAGGTAATTAGTGTTAAATAAGGTCATAAGGTCGATACCCCAATTCAATGGCATTCATGTCCTTATAAAAGGTGGAGGAGACACCAGAAAGACCCCCATCCCACTCTCTCTTCACACACAAAAAGAGGAAAGGTCATGTGAAGATACACCAAGAAGGTGACCATCCACAAACCCAAAAGAAAGATCTTACAAAAAACTGAATCTTCCAGTACATTGATCATGGGCATCTAGCCTCCAGAATTATGAGAAAATAAACTGCTATTGCTTAAGTCACCCAGTCTGTGGTAATCTATTATGTCAGCCCAAGCTGACAATTATAATCACCAAGTAACAGGATTTCTTTGCCAGTTCTGGAAAATGCCCAGGATCAGGAGTGTTTAGAACTGGGTTCTATCCCTGGGCCCAGACTAATTCAGAAACATTGGACCCATATCTTGACCTTTCTGAGCTTTAGGTACAGCATCCAGAGAATTAGGACACTGAATTAAATTATCTCAAAGACTTCTTTCTAACTCTTCTGGTTATGATTCCAAGAAGCAGTTTCAGTTTAGAAGGTTCATAAATATTGTCAAGTCCCCAAATGGAGACCATATCATCTCCATTAGTAAAGACAGATATTCAGTCAACTGACCTAAAGGACTTTTAAATACTCACCTAGTGCAAAGATTCTGATAGTTTATAAAGTTGGTGGCAGCAACTGAGAAGGTGTAGTTAAGACAAAAACCTGGAAGGAAAAACGTGTTATTCAGAGAAAACACCATCAATTTTTAAAAAGTGAATTGCAGCCTTCTTGTCCTCTTTCCTTTGCAAACTATGATTAGGCTGCACTTTGCTTGAGTTTACAGTAATGATACCTTACACTCAGCCCTGTGCATTCTGAAGAGTGTGCTTGAAAGTACTTTACCAGCTTGTAGAACACAGTCCTTTCCTAGCAGGGTGTACTGTCTGGCCTCCTCTGCTTTGCCCTTCCTCCATGGTTAGTTAATCAGCAGGAATGCTTTTTAGGGCAAGTAGGCTAGGAAGAGAACTCTAAGAAGCACATTTCCACTGACAAAAAAGTAACCATGGTCCTAGGAAAATAAAGAAGAGCATTCCCATTGACTGAAGGCTTAAGGTGTGCCACATGTAATACTTGATATTTTCACCTGGTTTGACTCATTATAACTTAATTCCTCATAAATTACTACTAAAATACTCTATAAGACAGACTAATCTACTGCTCTGTATCTCCCTTTACTAGGATTTTATTTTATATGCATTTGGTTCCATTAACCAGTCTTTCCCTCTCTCAGTGTAAATGAGTCAAGTGAAACCACCATTTTGCAAGGAGTGTACAAGCTCATAATGAGCAAAATGGTAGCACTTTACAATCTGGAGTCAGGGCAGACACTATTGCAGAGGGACTTCTCTCTCTACTAGAGATGAGGAGCAAGGAGGCATGGGAGAAACGTTGGCTTTGAAGGCAGATGGAGTTTCCAGGATAGACAATGTACTAAATACAGATTTCAATGACTGCAAAGTTGTGCAAAGAGTTAATACTGATCTATTTATTTCTGGATTTTCCCAAAGTTTACATACAATCACTCTTTTGGGGCACTTCTCTTTTCACAGACGTTCCACGTTACACAGAATTGTGTATGAATCACATCGGTAAATAGTTAAGTATAAAAATGCTTCGTAGATTTCTATGTAACTTCCAAGTCTTCAAAGCATTTTTAAGTGCTTTCAAATGTATATATGATAAAGTTCATTGTTCCATTTTATAGATGAGGTAAATGATGTATAAAAATGTTCAATGATTTGGTCTAAATCACTAATCTATAAAACACTGATAGATAATTCTCAGAAAGAACACAATTTAATAAAAAATTTCAACCCAATAATATTTTAAAAATTTTTATTTAGGCTTAAAAAGAAAAATAGGAAAGAAATCATAACCATATAGCTAAAGGAATTTTCACAGAATAAAGACTCTCAAAAAGCCACCTCAATGATTAAGAAACAGAACATTACCAGCACTTCCAAAGTTCCCTTCATTCCCCTTCTAATCAGCACTTGTAGGAATCAATGCTAAGGAAATATTCAGAAAGAAAGATAGTGACTTACAGATGGATATGTTTATTACAAAGTTATTTATTATAGTGAATAATTAGAATAATTCTAAATACTCACCTCTTGGAGAACGGTTAAATTAATCATGGTAGAGTTATAGACCAGAATAATATTCACATTTGGCCTCCCATTCAAATACAAAAAGTGAAAAGAGCTTAGTTCTTACTCTAACAAGAAATAAACAGATAAACTACAAAATCATAGTTTTGAAAAATGTATTAAAGAACTTAAAATATTTAAAAAGAAACTAAAATGCACTAAATGTTAGAAAGCAATGGCCTTTTCTACAAGAATAGAGAGAGGCCTACAGCTGCATTCATCCTTGCAGAGATGCAGGAAGAATAGGAAGCTATCTTACATGAGGGTGAGGAGACACAAGCTGTATTTTTAACAAGCTTAATGGCTGCATGTGAGCTACCATGAAAAATTAAAGTCCTGATGAAGTACCAGCCACAGAGTAAGGCCATACCCAGCTGCCAACTCTTTTACCAGCCTTCTCAAAACCAAAGATTTACTATGCTGATAGCTGGAGTGAGGGAGATAGAGCTAAGTTAAATCCTACATGAGGCACATGGGACATTTCTTAGGTCCAAGTTGGTGGCTTACTGAAGGCTATAAATAGGCAGGAGAGCTAACAGAAGTATTTCAAGATGCTTCAAGAGGCAATCCAAGCCTTTGCTAGTACCCTCAATCCCCCTAAAGCTAGGAACAGGTAAAGAAAGAGAGAGAGCTCTCCAGAATTCAAAAAGCCAGGAATGGGACTAAAGAACAAAGGGAATCCTCCAATGATGCAAAAATCTGCTTTAGGTAGGTAAAATAGAGATATTAATCACAGTTCAGAAATCTGGTACTGTTTCCAAAGCAGAGGAAAGTCACTAGAATCTTATTAATACTCAGGTCTCAGGATCTGACAATAAGTTTTTAAATGTCTTCAAAACATTTGAAGCCAATGAGAAACTGAATTTAACTAAAGTTGCCACAAGTCCCAGGCCTAGATAGGTAAAACTGGACAATTACACAGTGGATTTATTCAACTTCCCATCCTAGAAAACTGACAAAAAAAGGAGGTACCTTTGGGAGGGGCAGTAAATATTATTTAATTCAGTCTCTACTATTCTTTTTCTTATAATATCCATCATATAATCAAATATTATAAGACATATAAACAAAGGATAAATTTGACTCGTGGTTAAGAGAGGAAATAGTCATTAGAAGCAGTTTCCCAAATAATAAAGATTTGGAATTACCAGGAAATAATATATTTTTTTAAAGACTGATACATCTTTTTTTTTTTAAAGATTTTATTTATTAATTTGACAGAGAGAGATCACAAGTAGGCAGAGAGACAGGCAGAGAGAGAGAGAGGAGGAAGCAGGCTCCCTTGCTGAGCAGAGAGCCCGATGCGGGACTCAATCCCAGGACCCTGAGATCATGACCTGAGCCAAAGGCAGTGGCTTAACCCACTGAGCCACCCAGGCAATTTTTAAATAGTTATGTTATATATTTAAAAGAATATGTGGGGAAATGTGAAAAAAATGAATTAAAAGATAAGAATTTCAGAAGATGCATGGAGATTATATTTGAAAAATGGAAACACCAAAAATAAGAAAACACAAGAAAAGAAAGGAAGAACTTATTCTAAGAGCTAAATACCAGAATTGTTGTACTTGACTACAAGTAAATAAAAATTATCCAAACTGAAATACAAAACAAAGTATGAACTGAGCATCTGAGTTCTATTGTACAACCACCTAACATAAGGGTTATTGCATACACACATAAGAGATGACACAGGATGGGGTGCCTGGGTGGCTCAGTGGGTTAAAGCCTCTGCCTTCGGCTCAGGTCATGATCCCAGGGTCCTGGAATGGAGCCCCGCATCGGGCTCTCTGCTCAGCAGGGAGCCTGCTTCCACCTCTCTCTCTCTCTTCTGCCTCTCAGCCTACTTGTGATCTCTGTCTGTCAAATAAATAAATAAAATCTTTAAAAAAAAAAAAAAAAAGAGATGACACAGGATCTACACAGGATATAAGCACAAACTAACTTCATGATTCCAAAACTCCTCATCACATTTAGGACATATAAAAGGGAATGGAAGCTTTAAATAGAAAACTATGGGAGAAAAAGTTATTTGGGGTAAGTTATTTTCTTTTGGAGAGAGAAATTCTACATGGTTTACATTTTCTTCTTGTGAGAGAGGTGGATATAAAGAAATGTTGCAAAAAAAAAAAGAAAAGAAAAGAAAAGAAAAAAGAAATGTTGCATCCTAACCTTGTAAGAGAGTCCTCACAAAAGTTATTCAGAAATAGTTTGTAAAGATAAAGGTTGGTCAGTTCTACTTCCAACTACTCTCACCCTCAACCCCCAAACAATGCAGAGGTAGAAAGGTGCCTGCCCCCTATCTCAAGGACATGGGCTTTGTAGCTTGGGAAAATGGTGAAAATATTCCTAACAGGTGATATTTTACTGCCTGGAAAATCCATAGGGACAGCAATGGGTTGCCTTGTTGTTTTGTTGGAGGTAAAGAGAAGGGATTAGGTATCTTGTACTTCTAGGGCAAAGGACACAGGCATGTTTCCACAAAAGATACAAAGAGCCTTGTTTGATATAATTGCTATAACAACTTTAAGTCATTGTTAACTTAGACTATTCACTATGGAGTTGCCTTCCTTTAAAGCAGGTGAACTCTGTGCCTAATTGTTGGTATGGTGAATATCCAGAAGAATTGGCTATCATTTCCAATAAGCTCTTTTGGGCTGTGGCAAACAAACTGAGCTGCCCATAATTTAGGACATTTACCAGACAAAATCAATAGACATAGAAGAGAGTAACAACACCTTCAACCTTTTTTTTTTTTTTTTTTCCCAACATATACTGGAGCCCTGCTACCTACAAAACACAGCACTAAGTATTTGGGGATTACATGGACACAGATATTGTTCTTTAAAAACAAAACAATACATTACCAAATGTAATTAGCACCATAAGATAAATACCAATTTCTCTGGTTATTTAGGAAAGGAAGACACAACTAAGCTGAGCCTAGTTTGGAAGTATGGTGGTGGCAGTGGGAGGATGGATGTAGCAAGTGGGAAAAGTAGAAAAAATCAAGAAGGCTTCGTGAAAAAACTGGCATTTGACCCAAATTAGAAAGCTGATACATTAGCAAGAACGCAGTGGCAAGGAGGAAGATTGTCCTAACAGAAAACAGAATGAAACAATATGGTATCTTAGAAATGGAGTAAGTTTGGGGCACCTGGGTGGCTCAGTGGGTTAAAGCCTCTGCCTTCAACTCAGGTCATGATCCCTGAATTAAGCTCTCTGCTCAGCAGGGAGCCTGTTTCCTCTTCCCTCTCTGCCTGCTTCTCTGCCTATTTGTGATCTTTGTCTGTCAAATAAATAAATAAAATCTTAAAAAAAAAAGTAAGAAAGAAATGGAGTAAGCTGTGGTATCAGACATATCAAACTTAAAATCCCTACACCACTACTTTATACTGTGTGATCCTGGCAATTTATCTCACTCCTCTTGCTCTCAATTTTATGATATGTAACATGGGAATACTAGCCCTATAATCATCTGAATATTTGTGTTGCCCCCCAAATTCATATATTGAAATCCTAAGGCTTAATGTGATGGTATTCAGGGGTGGGGCCTTTGGGTTGATTAGATTATGAGTAGGATTAATGCTTCACAAAAGAGGCTCTGGAGAGGTCTCTTCCAACCTTCTGCCATATGGAGGCACAGTGAGAAGTCTATACCCTGAAGGGCCCTCATTCGACTGTGCTGGCACCCTGATCTTAGACTTTCAGCCTCCAGAACTGTAAGAAATTCTGCTGTTCATAAGCTACCCAGACTGTGATGTTTTGTTATAGTAGCCTGAATGGAATAAGGCAAGCCCTAGTCTTTAAGCATGGTATATAAGCACCCAGTAACAATTGTTCTGGCTGCTATTAATTTTTAATAAAGTCATGGATGTGGGGAAATTCAGAGGTGTATAAGAGGGATTGTAAATCATGAAAACAATAGAGGGGAAAAGGAAATGAAAAAAAAAATAAAAGAATAGTATCCAGATCATGGAGCACTGGATTTGGAGCCTTATTTGGTAGGCAATGGAGAGACTTATAGGGCTTTCAGAGGGTTCTGAGATGTACTTCAGGAGATATAATCTATAATGTTTTATGTTATTGTACAACATATTTTACCTGCTTCTTGTGTAGATGTAGAAGCTACCTCACATTCTTACAAATCCAGGACAGATAATACAAACCAGTGACACAGGCTCAGTGATGCCCATGCAACTCAAGAAGGCAACCAAAGAGGGAGTGGCCCCTATCTAGCTTCAAGGTCATTGATTCCATGTGAAAGCATGAGGATATGTGGCCAGATTGTTCTGGCTTTTCGTGGAAAATGTAAAGCTTTATGTGACATCTCCCATTTTTTGTATGTTAGATGTTTTTAAACAACACTAATTGATCAAACATATTGATGGGAGTAAACTGTTTGAGATCTCTGACCTGGAGTCTCCCATATCTTAAAAGGATCTTTTATTTACCTTTTCACAATCAAGTTTCAGAAAATGTCTATCTTTGTTGTTTTGGCTGTTGTTTTCCCCAAACAATAACGATATCTGCTCTCAAATGTGAATGCAAACCTCTAGAGAAGCAGAAATCTTGCTGAAACCTTCAGAATTCCAGCTTTTTCCTGCTTTTGGACATTATTAAAAAAAAAATTGGGCTTCAGGCTCAATGAGAGAACTCTGTTATAAATTTCAACATATCTTCTCTGATAGTTTTGGGGCCTGAAACAGCATTTGGCAGTTGGAATATAAAGTTGTTTATTATTTTACTATGTAAGATTATTTTGAGGTTTTTAGGAAAGGTTAATCTTCAAATGACTTCCAAAATTCTCCATGATGTCAGAGTATAGTCATGTTTTATCAAGGTTTTGTCACCTTCATGCCCAAGATGTAATAAGAATAGAGCTAGCATTCATTGAGTGTCAAACAAACGAACAAAAATAGTGAAATAATAAAGATCAGAATAAAAAAAATCAAGAATCAAAAAACAACATAAAAGATTAAAAACCAACTGTTGATTCTTTGAAAAGATAAAAGCCATTAGCTAGACTAATTAAGAGAGAAAGAAAGCACCAAATAAGTAAAATTATACAGTGGTGAACTGAACATAATAAAAAAAAGAAAGAAAGGAGACGTTACAACCTATAATGAAGGATTATAAGAGACTACTATAAACAACTATACTCAAAATCTAGAAGAAATGGCTAATTCCTAGAAACATAACCAACCAAGAGTGAATCAGGAAGAAATACAAAATATAAAAAGACTAAGTAAGGAAAATGAATCAGTAACCAAAAACCTATCTCATCCCCCACCAAAAAGAGTCCAGGACCAGATGGTTTCACTGGTGAATTCTACCAAACATTTATAAAGAATTAATTAATGCCAATCCTTCTCAAGCTCTTCCCAAAAATTAAAGAGCAGGGAATACTACTAAACTCATTTTATGAGGCCAACATCACCCTTATACCATGGCCAGATAAGGGTATTACAAGAAAAGGAAAACCACAGGCCAATATCCATGATTAATATAGATTGATAAGGAGGAGTAAAGTAGCAGGCTGAGAGGACATCAGGTAGAAGGAGATCAGCTAGATAGCTTATCAAACCATTGTGAACACCTACAAATCCAACAGGAGATCGAAGAGAAGAAGAGCAACAATTCTAGAAACAAAACTGACCACTTTCTGAAAGGTAGGACCCTCAGAGAAGTGAATCCAAAGCAACAGGAAGATAGACCACAGGGGGGAGGGGACGGCTCCCAGCAAGCAGTGGAAAAAGGGAGCACAAAATCAGGACTTTTAAAAGTCTGCTCCACTGAGGGACATTGTTCCAGAGGCTAAACCAGGGTGAAGCCCACATGGGGACAGTGTGGCCTCAGGTCCCACGGGGTCACAGAAGGATCGGGGTGTCTGAGTGTTGCAGAGCTTGCAGGTATTAGAGAGGGGAAGCTAGCTAGAGACAGAGCTGAGGAGTGAGCTCTCAACTCGGGGTTACCTTGAACTGTAATCTGTGGCACAGACCCCTGCTCTGTGAGTGGGGTCCCCACAAGATTCGGGGAGACCCCCCACAGAAGAGCTCAGGGATCTCTGGGGTTCAGAGACTCCAGGCAGAGCGGTGTGCCAGAGACAGAGACAGTTGGTCACAGGCTGGGTGAGCTCAACCAGAGAGACGAGAGTGACTGAGCCACTTTCTCCAAGCAGGACCAGACGCCGGAGAGTCAGGAGTGATTGAGCGCTTTTCTCTAAAGGCCCACTAAGGACTGGGGCCCCAGCTCTTGGCTCCTTCAGGCTGGAGATTGGGAGGCTGCCATTTTCATTTCCGTCTTCCAGAACTCTACGGAAAGCGTTCAGGGAACAAAAGCTCCAGAAAGCAAACCCAAGCGGATTACTAAGCCTGGCCCCTGGTAAGGGCAGTGCAATTCTGCCTCAGGCAAAGACACCTGAGAATCACTACAACAGGCCCCTCCCCCAGAAGATCAACAAGAAACCAGCCAAGACCAAGTTCACTTACCAAGGAGAACATCAGAATTCCAGAGAAGGAGAAAGCAAAGCATGGAATTCAAGGCTTTCCTCTCCATGATTCTTTAGTCTTGTAAAGTTAATTAATTTTTTTAATTTTATTTTTTTCTTCTGCTAATTTTTTTTAACTTTTACCCTTTCCTCTTTTAACATTTTTTAATTAGTTTATCTTAACAATACCTTTCATTTAAAAAAATAATCTTTTTTGAACCTTCATTATTAGAGTCATATTTTATCCTTCATTGTATCTGACTTCATTTTTTATATACACATAGGGTTTTTTCTTCTAAAAAATTTAGGGTACCACTTCTTCTAATAGATCAAAATATACCCTAAATCTCACACTGGGCTTGCTCTGGTCTCCAGCCCAAGCAAATTATCTCCACCTTCTTTTTCTTTATTCTCCTAACCAACTTACCTTATCAATTCCTTTTTTAGAAATTTAAAAAAAAATTTATCTTTATAGTAATATTCCATCCCTTCATTGTGTTTACCCTTATATATGTTTTTCATTCTTTAAAATTTTGGGAAATAGTTTCTTCTAAAAGACCAAAATATTCCCCAAATTAAGTGGGTGACCTAGTTCTAGTCACCAGTCATATATATATATATATATATATATATATATATATATATATATTATTCTGTGTATGTTTTATTTGTTTTCTTTTTTATTTTTTTTTCTCTGAAGTTCTTTTTACCGCCTTTCTTCTCCCCCGCTCCCCCATGATTAGGGGTCTCTTCTGATTTGGTTAAAGCACATTTTCCTGAGGTCTTTGCCACCTTTTTAGTATTTTATTTGCTCCTTCATATATTCTTGTCTGGAAAAAATGACAAGATGGAAAAATTCACCACAAAAAAAAAGAAAGAAAAGAACAAAAGGCAGTACTGAAGGCTAGGGACCTAATTAATTTGGACATGGGTAATATGTCAGATCTAGAATTCAGAATGATGATTTTAAAGGCTTTAGCTGGGCTCAAAAAGGAATGGAAGATAATAGAGAAACCCTCTCCAGGGAAATTAAAGCCCTTTTTGGAGAAAAAAGAAATAAAATCTAACCAAGTTGAAATTTAAAAAAGCTATTAATGAGGTGCAATCAAAAATGGAGGCTCTTACTGCTAGGATAAATGAGGCAGAAGAAAGAATTAGTGATATAGAAGACCAAATGACAGAGAATAAAGAAGATGAGTAAAAGAGAGACAAACAACTACTGGACCATGAGGGGAGAATTTGAGACATAAGATGAAACAACATTAGAATAATTGGGATTCCAGAAGAAGAAGAAAGAGAGAGGGGAGCAGAAGGTATATTGGAGAGAATTATTGGAGAGAATTTCCCTAATATGGCAAAGGAACAAGCCTCAAAATTCAGGAGGTGCAGAGAACCCTCCTAAAATCAATAAGAATAGGTCCATACCCCATCAGCTAATAGTAAAATTTACAAGTCTTAGCGACAAAGAGAAAATCCTGAAAGCAGCCCGGGAAAAGAAGTCTGTAACATACAATGGTAAAAATATTAGATTGGCAGTGGACTTATCCACAGAGACCTGGCAGGCCAGAAAGAACTGGCATGATATATTCAGAGCACTAAATGAGAAAAACAGGCAGCCAAGATACTATATCCAGCTAGGGCTATCATTGAAAATAGAAGGAGAGATAAAAAGCTTCCAGGACAAACAAAAACTGAAAGAATTTGCAAACACCAAACCAACTCTACAGAAACTATTGAAAGGGGTACTCTAATCAAAGAGACACCCTAAAAGTAATAGACCAGAAAGGAACAGAGACAATATACAGTAACCGTCACCTTACAGGCAAATCAATGGCACTAAATTCATATCTCTCAATAGTTACCCTGAATGTAAATGAGCTCAATGCCCCCCAATCAAAAGACACAATGCCCCAATCAAATGAGCTCAATGCCCCAATCAAAAAAAAAAAAAAAGGGGGGGATTCTGATAATCCATTATCAGAATGGATTAAAAAAAAATCAATATGCTACCTATAAGAAACTCATTTTAGACCCAAAGTCACCTCCAAATTTAAAGTAAGGTGGTGGAATACAATTTACCATGCTAATGGACATCAGAAGAAAGCTGGGATGGCAATCCTTATATCAGATCAATTAGATTTTAAGCCAAAGACTATAATAAGAGATGAGGAAGGACACTATATCATACTCAAAAGGTCTGTCCAACAAGAAGATCTAACAATTTTAATTATCTATTCCCCTAACGTGGGAGCAGCCAACTATATAAACAAATTAATAACAAAATCAAAGAAATACATCAACAAAAATACAATAATAGTAGGGGACTTTAACACTCCCCTCACTGAAATGGACAGATCATCCAACCAAAAGATCAACAAGGAAATAAAGACCTTAAATGACACGCTAGACCAGATAGACATCACAGATGTATTCAGAACATTCCATCCCAAAGCAACAGAATACACATTATTCTCTAGTACACATGGAACATCCTCCAGACTAGGTCATCCTGGGTCATAAATCAGGTCTCAACCGGTATCAAAAGACTGGGATCATTCCCTGCATATTTTCAGATCACAATTCTCTGAAGCTAGAACTCAATCACAAGAGGAAATTTGGAAAGAACCCAAATACATGGAGACTAAACAGCCTTCTAAAGAATGAATGGGTCAACCAGGAAATTAAAGAAGAACTTAAAAAAATCATGGAAACAAATGATAATGAAAACACAGTGGTTCAAAATCTGTGGGACAAACAAACTCAGCAAACTCAGTCCTGAGACGAAAATATATAGCGGTACAAGCTTTTCTCAAGAAACAAGAACGATCTCAGGTACACAACCTAACCCTACACCTGAAGGAGCTGGAGAAAGAACAAGAAAGAAAGCCTAAACCCAGAAGGAGAAGATAAATCATAAAGATCAGAGCAGAAATCAATGAAATAGAAACCAAAAACAAACAAACAAACAAAAACAATAGAACAAATCAATGAAACTAGGAGCTGGTCCTTTGAAAGAATTAATAAGATTGATAAACCCCTGGCCAGACTTATCAAAAAGAAGAGAAAGGACCCAAATAAATAAAGTCATGAATGAAAGAGAAAAAAATCACAACCAACACCAAAGAAATACAAACAATTATAAGAACATATTATGAGCCAGCAAATTTGACAATCTGGAAGAAATGGATGCATTTCTAGAGACATATAAACTACCACAACTGAACCAGGAAGAAATAGAAAACCTGAATAGACCCATAACCACTAAGGAGATTGAAACAGTCATAAAAAATCTCCAAACAAACAAATGCCCAGGGCCAGATGGCTTCCCAGAAGAATTCTACCAAACAATTAAAGAAAAATTAATTCCTATTCTCCTGAAACTGTTCCAAAAAATAGAAATGGAAGGAAAACTTCCAAACTCATTTTAGAAGGCCAGCATCACCTTGATCCCACAACCAGGCAAGGATCCCATCAGAAAAGAGAATTACAGACCAATATCCTTGATGAACACAGATGCAAAAATTCTCACCAAAATACTAACCAATAGGATCCAACAGTACATTAAAAGGATTATTTACCACGACAAAGTGGGATTTATTACTGAGCTGAAAGGGTGGCTCAACATCCACAAATCAATCAATGTGATATAATACATTAATAAAAGAAAGAACAAGAACCATATGATACTCTCAATAGATGCTGAAAAAGCATTTGATACAGTACAGCATCACTTCTTGATCAAAACTCTTCAAAGTATAAGGATAGAGGGCACATACCTCAATATTATCAAAGCCATCTATGAACAACCCACCACAAATATCATTCTCAATGGAGAAAAACTGAGAGCTTTTCCGCTAAGGTTAGGAACATGGCAGGGATGTCCATTATCACCACTTTTATTCAACATAGTACTAGAAATCCTAGCCTCAGCAATCAGATAACAAAAAGTAATTAAAGGCATCCAAATCAGCAAAGAAGAAGTCAAATTATCACTCTTCGCAGATGATATGATACTATATGTGGAAAACCCAAAAGACTCCACTCCAAGTCTGCTAGAACTTATAAAGGAATTCAGGAAAGTGTCAGGATATAAAATCAATGCACAGAAATCAGTTGCATTTTTTTACACCAAAAACAAGACAGAAGAAAGAGAAATCAAGGAGTCAATCCCATTTACAATTTCACCCAGGACCATAAGATACCTAGGAATAAACCTAACCAAAGAGGCTAAGAATCTATACTCAGAAAACTATAAAATACTCATGAAAGAAATTGAGGAAGACATAAAGAAATGGAAAAATGTTCCATGCTCACAGATTGGAAGAACAAATATTGTGAAAATGTCTATTCTACCTAAAGCATTCTACACATTTAATCCAATTCCTATCAAAATCCTATCCTTTTTTTTTTTTCAAAGAAATGGAACAATTTCTTTGAATAATAATAAATAATTATTATTTATAATAATCCTAAAATTTATACAGAACCAGAAAAGACCTCAAATAGCTAAAGGAATATTGAAAAAGAAAGCCAAAGTTGGTGGCATCACAATTCCGGACTTCAAGCTCTATTACAAAGCTGTCCTCATCAAGACAGTATGGTACTGGCACAAAAACACACACATAGATCAATGGAACAGAATAGAGAGCCAGGAATAAACCCTCAATTCTATGGTCAACTAATCTTCGACAAAGCAGGAAAGAATGTCCAATGGAAAAAATACAGCCTCTTCAACAAATGGTGTTGGGAAAATTGGACAGCCACATGCAGAAAAATGAAATTGGAGCATTTCCTTACAACACACACGAAAATAGACTCAAAATGGATGAGGGACGTCAATGTGAGACAGGAATCCATCAAAACCCTTGAGGATAATACAGGAAGCAACCTCTCTGACCTTAGCCACAGCAACCTCTTCCTAGGAACATTGCCAAAGACAAGGGAAGCAAGGGCAAAATGAACTATTGGGATTTCATCAAGATCAAAAGCTTTTGCACAGCAAAGGGAACTGTTAACAAAACCAAAAGACAACTGACAGAATGGGAGAAGATATTTGCAAACAACATATCAGATAAAGGTCTAGTATCCAAAATCTATAAAGAGTTTAGCAAACTCAACACCCAAAGAACAAATAATCCAATCAAGAAATGGGCAGAGGACATGAACAGACATTTCTGCAAAGACATCCAGATATCCACAGACAGGCACATGAAAAAGTGCTCCACATTACTCCGCATCAGGGAAATACAAATCAAAACCACAATGAGATACCACCTCACACCAGTCAGAATGGCTAAAAATTAACAAGTCAGGGAATGGTAGATACTGGCAAGGATGCTGGGAAAAGGGAACCCTCCTACCCTGTTGGTGGGAATGCAAGCTGGTGCAACCACTCTGGAAAACAGCATGAAGGTTCCTCAAAAAGTTGAAAATAGAGCTACCTTATGACCCAGCAATTGCACTACTGGGTATTTACCCTAAAGATACAAATGTAGTGATCCAAAGGGGCACGTGTACCAAAATGTTTATAGCAGCCATGTCTACAATAGCCAAACTATGGAAAGAACCTAGATGTCCATCAACAGATGAATGGATAAAGAAGATGTGGTATATATATACAATGGAATACTATGCAGCCATCAAAAGAAATGAAATATTGCCATTTGCGACGACGTGGATGGAACTAGAGAGTATTATGCTTAGCAAAATAAGTCAATCAGAGAAAGACAACTATCATATGATCTCCCTGATATGGAGGAAGTGGAGATGCAATGTGTGTGGTTTGGGGGTAGGAAAAGAATAATGAAACAAGATGGGATCTGGATGTCACAAAACAAACTGAGGGTGACAGGCAGGAAGGGAGAGGGTGGTGGGTGTATGGGCATTGGGGAGGGTATGTGCTATGGTGAGTGCTGTGAAGTATGTAAATGTGCTATTCACAGACACTGTACCCCTGGTCCTAATAATACATTATATGTTTATTAAAAATTTTTTAATTATTTTAAAAATATAGATGGATAAATTTCAACAAAATACTAGTAAAACTAAATCTGACAGCAAATTAGAAGGATTATATACCATGATCAATAGAATTTATCCCTGTGATTCAAGGATGGCTCAACATACACAAATCAATAAATATGATATATCACATTAATAGAATGAAAGATAAAAGTCAGAAGATCATCTTTAATGATACAGAAAGGGGTGCCTGGGTGGCTCAGTGGGTTAAGCATCTGACTCTTGATTTCAGCTCAAGTCATAATCCTAGGGTCCTGGGATCAAGTCCTGAGTCAGGCTTCATGCTCAGCAGGGAGTCTGCTTCTCTCCATTTATATATTATCTCCAAATAAGTAAATATTTACTCTAAGTAATACATTCACTCTAAGATCAGAAACAAGACAAGGGGCACCCACTTTCACCACTTCTATTCAACACAGTACTGGAAGTCCTAACCAGAGCAATCAAGCAAGAAATAGAAACAAAAACATCTAAATAAGAAAAGAAAAAGTTAAATTGTCTCTGTTTGTAGATGATATGAACTTATATTACTAGAAAATTCTAGATTCCACACACTCCTAAAAAAAATTATTAGAACTTATAATAAATTTAGTAAAGTTGAAGAACACAACATCAATACATAAGAATCATTTGCATGCACTAGCAATGAATTAGAAATTTCTTTTCTTGAAAAAGAAATGAAAA
Source organism: Mustela erminea (assembly GCF_009829155.1). Lineage (NCBI taxonomy): Eukaryota > Metazoa > Chordata > Mammalia > Carnivora > Mustelidae > Mustela > Mustela erminea. The sequence goes on from NC_045625.1 coordinate 60,832,932, forward strand.
TAATTTCATTTACAATAACATCAAAAATAGTAAAGTGCTCAAGAAAAAATTTAACCAACAGGTGAAAGAATCTATATGCTAAAAACTAGTGGAAACTGATGGGAGAAATTGAAGAAGACACAAATAACTGTAAAGATATCCCATGTTCATGGCTTGAAAGAATTAACACTGTTAAAACATCCAAACTATCCAAATAATCTATAGAGTCAATGCAATCCCTATCAAGATTTCAATAGCATTTGTTACAGAAATAGGAAAAATAATCCTAAATTCATATGGACCATGAAACACTCTGAATAGCCAAAGCATATCCTGAGAAAGAAGAACAAAGCTGAAACACATCATGCTCCCTGATTTCAAATTATATTACGAAGCTATAATAATCAAAGCAGTGTGGTATTGGCATTTTAAAAAACTGCATAGATCAATGGAACAGAATAGAAGGCCAGAAATAAACACATACATATATGGTCAATTAATCTACAACAAAGGATTTAAGATATATTATAGGGAAAAGGACAGTCTCTTCAAACTGGAAAGCCATGTGCAAAGAATAAAACTAGACCACTATCTTCCACCAGACACAAAAGTTAACTCAAAACAGATTAAAGACTTGAACATAAGAACTGAAACCATAAATACTTCTAGAAGAAATTATGGAGGGTCCTTTAAAAATGGAAGATAAGGGGGCGCCTGGGTGGTTCAGTGGGTTAGGGCCTCTGCCTTCGGCTCAGGTCATGATCTCAGGGTCCTGGGATCAAGCCCCGCATCAGGGTCTCTGCTCAGCAGGGAGCCTGCCTTCCTCCCTCTCTCTCTCTGCCTGCCTCTCTACTACTTATGATCTCTGTCTGTCAAGTAAATAAATAAAATCTTTTTTTAAAAAATGGAAGATAAACTACTATATGATCTGAAAATTCTACTTCTCAATATATATCCAAAGAAAAATGAAATCACTGTCTCGAAAAAGATACATACACTCCCATGTTTATTACAACACTATTTATAATAGCTAAGCTGTGGAAAAACCTAAGTGTCCATCCACAGATGAATGGATAAAAAAAAACAATGACTGATACACACATACACACACACATGCACACAATGGATTATTGTTAAGTCACAATGGATTCTGCCATTTGTAACAACATGAATAAAACTTGAGGTTATTTTGCGAACTGAAATAAGTTCAAAGAAAAGCAAATACAGTAAGGTATCACTTATATGTGGAATCTAAAAAAATCAAACTCATTGAAACAGAGTCATTACCAGGGGTGATGGGTGGTGGGTAGGAGAAAAGGGAAGATGTTGCTGCTCATGGTACAAAGTCACAAAATGAAATAAATTCTGGGGAGCTAATGTACAACACGGTGATTAAAGTTAATAATATTGTATTATATACCTGGAAGTTGCTGAGAGATAGTAGATTTAGAATTTCTCACCACAAAAAAAGAAAAACTGTTACTATTTAAGGTAATGGATGTGTTAACTAACCTTATTGTGGTAATCATTTTGCATTATCACATGATGAATAATCATCACATTGTATACATTAAACTTATACATTATTATATGTCAATTATATCTTAAATAAAGCTAAAGGGGGGAAGGAACACTAGCTGTGTAGATCACAACCCAGTAACTGGATCTTATAAATTAAAGTGTAACAATTCAAAGAGAAGGAAACAGACCCATGATTCTAAATATGAAGTCTCCTTTTGGCTACATAATTGAAGGTCTAGATTGAGGAAAGAAATAGAACTTCTAGTCCTACTGGGAATCAAGTTTCACTTCCCCAGAAGCATACAAAGGTTGGCAGCAGTGAAAAATAAATAATAGTAATAATAGAGGGAAAATAAAACTGCCTCCATTTGGCTCTGATATGTGTATGTATGGACTAAGATTATTAGATACATCATTTTATTTCTCTTGAGGATATTTAGAAACTATAATCCTATTATGTCCCAAGAGGCTTTAGCATCATATACCATATAAACACACACACATACATAAAGTCTCACTTTAGGTAGATAAGACACCAAAAGTTGGAGATAGGGGTGTTAAAAGTCCAAGTTCAAGTTTGTCTCCTATTCCCAACTTGAGGAATCTGGGAACCCTATGAACATCTCACTGTGGTGTTTTAAAATCACCCGAAGAAGCCTGGCCTCCAGTCAATCATTTTTTATGAACGTTAGCACAAGCTGAAAAGCAAGAATAATAATGCCCAACTCAGGCAAGAGATACTCTAATGTCGCAGGTCTGCAGTCTTGGCAATCAGGGCTTGGACCATCTCAGTGATTCTAGCCTTTAGAAGTGAGGACAATCTGTGGGATGACTGGCCCCTTAAGGACATGCACAGTAGTCACACATATTCCATCAGTCCTTTCTATCTAACCCCACTGAGGTTTCTCTCTGTAATAGCTGTAGTAACCAGTCTGGTTCATTCAAGATGGTGTGAAAGAATTACAGTTGAAAGTTAAGGTTGTAATGGGTTCTAAGATCATGAAAAATACATTTGCCAAAGGTCAGCTCCAGCCGTAACACAAGGGGCTCTGGATACTACAGGTGTAGCAACTTCTTGGTTTCAAGATGCCCCAAAATAATCAGACACTGTTTCTCTGCTTTTAGAATTACAAAAGCATCCATAAAATACTTGAAATCCTTAAACCAACTGAATGAGAATCACGGCTGGGTATGCTGGAGTCTTGAAAATTAGAAATTTCTACCTCCAGTGTGTCAGGCAGTAAGGTGCCAGACATGTGCAGACTGAACAGCATCCATCCCTGACCACTCACTTAAGTATTAGTCGACATGTGTTTATTGAGCACCTCCTAGTGCCAGGCACTATGATAAATGCAAAGATAAAGACAGTGGGCTTCCAGTGAGCTCTTAGCCTTCTAGAAGAAATGAAGGAAATACATAAAGATTATAATGTAAGGGAGGGGGGCGCCTGGGTGGCTCAGTGGGTTAAAGCCTTTGCCTTCAGCTCAGGTCATGATCCAGGGTCCTGGGATCGAGCCCCACATCGGGCTCTCTGCTCTGCAGGGAGCCTGCTTCCTCCTCTCTCTCTCCCTCTCTGTCTGCCTCTCTGCCTACTTGTGATCTCTGTCTGTCAAATAAATAAATAAAATCTTTAAAAAAAATAAATAATGTAAGGGAGGATATATTTAGATCTTAGAAGTATAAATTGTGAGGTCTTAAAAGATAATGGATTTTTTTATCCACAGAAGGGAAAGTAAGGTGCACTCCTCAGAACAACTCAGAAGAGGTGGAAAAGTACAGGATTTGTTCAGACTACACTCTGTAATCCACTGGGCTGGGGGGCAATGTTAGAGCTGTGTGTGGAAGCATGATTTCTCCTACATGATAACCTGAGACAAGAATTTGGGTTAATATAGCTTAATTTGGAGTGATTCCAGGAAACTCAGGAGAGGGAGTAGTGAAGCCAGCCAGAACAGGGAGGGAAAGACAATGAAGGGTGTCCTTATCATTTGTCACGGTGGACAACTGGAACATGTTCCATCTAAAGACCTACTGAAAGACCATGTAGAACATTGGTCAGAATTGTCCTCACAAGTGACAAGGAAGCTGAGATAGCTATCCACCAATTCCCTTCTCTCAGTGGTTGAGGGTTAATCTTTCAGGGATGTTAACTCCATGGCACTTACAGCTAAGCATGTTCCTGCAGCTTGGAAAGCCCTCAGGTAATGAGACATGAGGGGTTGAGACAAGAAGCCTTTTTGGTGTAGAGTGAATGATCTACTGAAGCTGTAGATGACCCTACAAGGGAGAGCCACTAATAGAATCTGCTACAGGGAGTATAGCTAAAACACCAAATAATGAAGCAACACCAAAGACCTTGTATTCCATTCATCTGAATGGAAAAAATTCTGAAAGGAAAAAATGAATTAACTATGATACATTTCTTAAGAAGAGTCTGGCTTTACTGTCTCATGTGTAGCCACCAAAAACTTATGAGGAGAGGAGGAGTCAAGATGGCGGAGAAGTAGCAGGCTGAGACTGCTTCAGCTAGCCAGAGATCAGCTAGATAGCTTATCTAAAGATTGCAAACACCTGAAAATCCATCGGCAGATCGAAGAGAAGAAGAACAGCAATTCTGGAAACAGAAAAACAACCACTTTCTGAAAGGTAGGACCCGCGGAGAAGTGAATCCAAAGCGACGGGAAGATAGACCCCGGGGGGAGGGGCCGGCTCCGGGCAAGCGGCGGAGCAACGGTGCACAAAATCAGGACTTTTAAAAGTCTGTTCCGCTGAGGGACATCGCTCCAGAGGCTAAACCGGGGCGAAGCCCACGCGGGTTCAGCGTGGCCTCAGGTCCCGCAGGGTCACAGAAGGACCAGGGGTGTCTGAGTGTCGCAGAGCTTGCGGGTATTGGAACGGGAAAGCCGGCTACAGAGACAGAGCCGACAGTAAGCTCACAGCTCAGTGTTACCTTGAACTGGTCGCAGGCTCGGAGAACTCGGAGTGCGGCCGGAAGTCAGGCAGACGGGAGTAACTGGGCGCTGTTCTCTGAGGGCGCACTGAGGAGTGCGGCCCTGGGCTCTCGGCTCCTCCGGGCCGGAGACCAGGAGGCCACAATTTGTATTCCCGTCCTCCGGAACTCTACGAAAGCGCTCAGGGAACAAAAGCTCCTGAAAGCAAACCCGAGCGGATTACTCACCCCGGCCCCGGGTAAGGGCGGTGAAATTCCGCCTGGGGCAAAGACACTTGAGAATCACTACACCAGGCCCCTCCCCCAGAAGATCAACAAGAAATCCAGCCGAGACCAAGTTCACCTACCAAGGAGTGCGGTTTCAATACCAAGGAGAGCAGCAGAATTCCAGAGGAGGAGAAAGCCAAGCACGGAACTCATGGCTTTTTCCCTGTGATTTTTTTTTAGTCTTGCAGTTAATTTAATTTTTTTTCTTTTTCATTTTTTTGTTTTTTTTTTGTTTGTTTCTTTTTGTTTTCTCGCCTTCGGGTAAAAATTTTTTTTTTTAACTGTTACCTTTTTCTTCTTTAAACGATTTTATACTAGTTTATCTAATATATATATTTTTTCTTTTTACATTTTTCTTAGGTGTTTTCCTTTTTTTTTTTTTTAATTCTTTTCATTTCTTTTTTTTTTTTCTTTTTCTTTTTTTTTCTTTCTTCCTTTTTGAACCTCTTTTTATCCCCTTCTCCCCCCTCACGATGTGTGATCTCTTCTAATTTGGTTAAAGCATTTTTTCCTGGGGTTGTTGCCACCCTTTTAGTATTTACTTGCCCCTTCATATACTCTTATCTGGACAAAATGACAAGACGGAAAATTCAACACAAAAAAAAAGAACAAGGAGGCAGTACTGAAGGCTAGGGACCTAATCAATACAGACATTGGTAATATGTCAGATCTAGAGTTCAGAAATGACAATTCTCAAGGTTCTAGCCGGGGCTCGAAAAGGCATGGAAGATATTAGAGAAACCCTCTCGAGAGATATAAAAGCCCTTTCTGGAGAAATAAAAGAAACTAAAATCTAACCAAGTTGAAATCAAAAAAGCTATTAATGAAGTGCAATCAAAAATGGAGGCTCTAACTGCTAGGATAAATGAGGCAGAAGAAAGAATTAGTGATATAGAAGACCAAAATGACAGAGAATAAAGAAGCTGAGCAAAAGAGGGACAAACAGCTACTGGACCACGAGGGGAGAATTCGAGAGATAAGTGACACCATAAGACGAAACAACATTAGAATAATTGGGATTCCAAAGAAGAAGAAAGAGAGAGGGGAGCAGAAGTATACTGGAGAGAATTATTGGGGAGAATTTTCCCAATATGGCAAAGGGAACGGAGCATCAAAATTCAGGAGGTTCAGAGAACGCCCCTCAAAATCAATAAGAATAGGCCCACACCCCGTCACCTAATAGTAAAATTTACAAGTCTCAGTGACAAAGAGAAAATCCTGAAAACAGCCCGGGAAAAGAAGTCTGTAACATACAATGGTAAAAATATTAGATTGGCAGCTGACTTATCCACAGAGACCTGGCAGGCCAGAAAGAGCTGGCATGATATTTTCAGAGCACTAAACGAGAAAAACATGCAGCCAAGAATACTATATCCAGCTAGGCTATCATTGAAAATAGAAGGAGAGATTAAAAGCTTCCAGGACAAACAAAAACTGAAAGAATTTGCAAATACCAAACCAGCTCTACAGGAAATATTGAAAGGGGTCCTCTAAGCAAAGAGAGAGCCTACAAGTGGTAGATCAGAAAGGAACAGAGACCATATACAGTAACAGTCACCTTACAGGCAATACAATGGCACTAAATTCATATCTCTCAATAGTTACCCTGAATGTTAATGGGCTAAATGCCCCTGTCAAAAGACACAGGGTATCAGAATGGATAAAAAAAACAAAACCCATCTATATGTTGCCTCCAAGAAACTCATTTTAAGCCCGAAGACACCTCCAGATTTAAAGTGAGGGGGTGGAAAAGAATTTACCATGCTAATGGACATCAGAAGAAAGCAGGAGTGGCAATCTTATATCAGATCAATTAGATTTAAGCCAAAGACTATAATAAGAGATGAGGAAGGACACTATATCATACTCAAAGGGTCTGTCCAACAAGAAGATTTAACAATTTAAATATCTATGCCCCCAACGTGGGAGCAGCCAACTATATAAACCAATTAATAACAAAATCAAAGAAACACATCAACAATAATACAATAATAGTAGGGGACTTTAACACTCCCCTCACTGAAATGGACAGATCATCCAAACAAAAGATCAGCAAGGAAATAAAGGCCTTAAACGCACACTGGACCAGATGGACATCACAGATATTTTCAGAATATTTCATCCCAAAGCAACAGAATACACATTCTTCTCTAGTGCACATGGAACATTCTCCAGAATAGATCACATCCTCGGTCCTAAATCAGGACTCAACCGGTATCAAAAGATTGGGATCATTCCCTGCATATTTTCAGACCACAATGCTCTAAAGCTAGAACTCAACCACAAAAGGAAGTTTGGAAAGAACCCAAATACATGGAGACTAAACAGCATCCTTCTAAAGAATGAATGGGTCAACCGGGAAATTAAAGAAGAATTGAAAAAAATCATGGAAACAAATGATAATGAAAATACAACGGTTCAAAATCTGTGGGACACAACAAAGGCAGTCCTGAGAGGAAAATATATAGCGGTACAAGCCTTTCTCAAGAAACAAGAAAGGTCTCAGGTACACAACCTAACCCTACACCTAAAGGAGCTGGGAGAAAGAACAAGAAAGAAACCCTAAGCCCAGCAGGAGAAGAGAAATCATAAAGATCAGAGCAGAAATCAATGAAATAGAAACCAAAAAACAATAGAACAAATCAACGAAACTAGGAGCTGGTTCTTTGAAAGAATTAATAAAATTGATAAACCCCTGGCCAGACTTATCAAAAAGAAAAGAGAAAGGACCCAAATAATAAAATCATGAATGAAAGAGGAGAGATCACAACTAACACCAAAGAAATACAAACTATTATAAGAACATACTATGAGCAACTCTACGCCAATAGATTTGACAATCTGGAAGAAATGGATGCATTCCTAGAAACATATAAACTACCACAACTGAACCAGGAAGAAATAGAAAGCCTGAACAGACCCATAACCAGTAAGGAGATTGAAACAGTCATTAAAAATCTCCAACAAACAAAAGCCCAGGGCCAGACGGCTTCCCGGGGGAATTCTACCAAACATTTAAAGAAGAACTAATTCCTATTCTCCTGAAACTGTTCCAAAAAATAGAAATGGAAGGAAAACTTCCAAACTCATTTTATGAGGCCCAGCATCACCTTGATCCTAAAACCAGACAAGGATCCCACCAAAAAAGAGAGCTATAGACCGATATCCTTGATGAACACAGGATGCGAAAATACTCAACAAAATACTAGCCAATAGGATGTAACAGTACATTAAAAAGATTATTCACCACGACCAAGTGGGATTTATTCCAGGGCTGCAAGGTTGGTTCAACATCCGCAAATCAGTCAATGTGATACAACACATCAATAAAAGAAAGAACAAGAACCATATGATACTCTCAATAGATGCTGAAAAAGCATTTGACAAAGTACAGCATCCCTTCCTGATCAAAACTCTTCAAAGTGTAGGGATAGAGGGCACATACCTCAATATCAGTCAAAGCCATCTATGAAAAACCCACCGCAAATATCATTCTCAATGGAGAAAAACTGAAAGCTTTTCCGCTAAGGTCAGGAACACGGCAGGGATGTCCATTATCACCACTGCTATTCAACATAGTACTAGAGGTCCTAGCCTCAGCAATCAGACAACAAAAGGAAATTAAAGGCATCCAAATCGGCAAAGAAGAAGTCAAATTATCACTCTTCGCAGATGATATGATACTATATGTGGAAAACCCAAAAGACTCCACTCCAAAACTGCTAGAACTTATACAGGAATTCAGTAAAGTGTCAGGATATAAAATCAATGCACAGAAATCAAGTTGCATTTCTCTACACCAACAGCAAGACAGAAGAAAGAGAAATTAAGGAGTCAATCCCATTTACAATTGCACCCAAAACCATAAGATACCTAGGAATAAACCTAACCAAAGAGACACAGAATCTATACTCAGAAAACTATAAAGTACTCATGAAAGAAATTGAGGAAGACACAAAGAAATGGAAAAATGTTCCATGCTCCTGGATTGGAAGAATAAATATTGTGAAAATGTCTATGCTACCTAAAGCAATCTACACATTTAATGCAATTCCTATCAAAGTACCATCCATCTTTTTCAAAGAAATGGAACAAATAATGCTAAAATTTATATGGAACCAGAAAAGACCTCGAATAGCCAAAGGGATATTGAAAAAGAAAGCCAACGTTGGTGGCATCACAATTCCGGACTTCAAGCTCTATTACAAAGCTGTCGTCATCAAGACAGCATGGTACTGGCACAAAAACAGACACATAGATCAATGGAACAGAATAGAGAGCCCAGAAATAGACCCTCAACTCTATGGTCAACTAATCTTCGACAAAGCAGGAAGAATGTCCAATGGCAAAAAGACAGCCTCTTCAATAAATGGTGCTGGGAAAATTGGACAGCCACATGCAGAAAAATGAAATTGGACCATTTCCTTACACCACACACAAAAATAGACTCAAAATGGATGAAGGACCTCAATGTGCGAAAGGAATCCATCAAAAATCCTTGAGGAGAACACAGGCAGCAACCTCTTTGACCTCAACCGCAGCAACATCTTCCTAGGAACAATGCAAAAGGCAAGGGAAGCAAGGGCAAAAATGAACTATTGGGATTTCATCAAGATCAAAAGCTTTTGCACAGCAAAGGAAACAGTTACCAAATTCAAAGACAACTGACAGAATGGGAGAAGATATTTGCAAATGACATATCAGATAAAGGACTAGTGTCCAGAATCTATAAAGAACTTAGCAAACTCAACACCCAAAGAACAAATAATCCAATCAAGAAATGGGCAGAGGACATGAACAGACATTTCTGCAAAGAAGACATCCAGATGGCCAACAGACACATGAAAAAGTGCTCCATATCACTCGGCATCAGGAAAATACAAATCAAAACCACAATGAGATATCACCTCACACCAGTCAGAATGGCTAAAATCAACAAGTCAGGAAATGACAGATGCTGGCGAGGATGCGGAGAAAGGGGAACCCTCCTACACTGTTGGTGGGAATGCAAGCTGGTGCAGCCACTCTGGAAAACAGCACGGGAGGTTCCTCAAAATGTTGAAAATAGAACTGCCCTATGACCCAGCAATTGCACTATTGGGTATTTACCCTAAGGATACAAACGTAGTGATCCAAAGGGGCACATGCACCCGAATGTTTATAGCAGCAATGTCCACAATAGCCAAACTATGGAAAGAACCTAGATGTCCATCAACAGATGAATGGATCAAGAAGATGTGGTATATATACACAATGGAATACTATGCAGCCATCAAAAGAAATGAAATCTTGCCATTTGCGGACAACATGGATGGAACTAGAGCGTATCATGCTTAGCGAAATAAGTCAAGCAGAGAAAGACAACTATCATATGATCTCCCTGATATGAGGAAGTGGTGATTGCAACATGGGGGCTTAAGTGGGTAGGAGAAGAATCAATGAAACAAGATGGGATTGGGAGGGAGACAAACCATAAGTGACTTTTAATCTCACAAAACAAACTGAGGGTTGCTGGGGGGAGGGGGTTTGGGAGAAGGGGGTGGGATTATGGACATTGGGGAGGGTATGTGCTTTGGTGAGTGCTGTGAAGTGTGTAAACCTGGTGATTCACAGACCTGTACCCCTGGGGATAGAGTATTATGCCTCCATCAGAAAGGATGAATACCCAACTTTTGTAGCAACATGGACGGGACTGGAAGAGATTATGCTGAGTGAAATAAGTCAAGCAGAGAGAGTCAATTATCATATGGTTTCACTTATTTGGGGAGCATAACAAATAGCATGGAGGACATGGGGACTTAGAGTGGAGAAGGGAGTTGGGGGAAAATTGGAAGCGGAGGTGAACCATGAGAGACTATGGACTCTGAAAAACAATCTGAGGGTTTTGAAGGGACGGGGGGTGGGAGGTTGGGGTACCAGGTGGTGGGTATTATAGAGGACACGGATTGCATGGAGCACGGGGTGTGGTGCAAAAATAATGAATACTGTTATGCTGGAAAAAAAAAAAAAAAAAAAAAAAAAAAAAAAAAAAAACTTATGAGGAGGTAAGTAACCTGACCGGACCATCAGTCTCATAGTGGTGAGTGCCATGGACTGGCAGAGATATTTGACATGAAAAGACATTTAAAAAGGGCCTTCACTAGAGTGGTGATGATGGGGAATGGAAAGGGATGTGTGTGAGAGTGTGTGTGTGTGTACACACGCACGCATTTACAGGACAAAATAAAGCTGTCAAGATGTGCCTGCTGATCAGATAAAAAAGATGAAGGTGAACGAGGATACAGGAAATTGAGATGTATGGCCTTGGGGAAATGCTAGTAGCATAAACAGAAACAAAACAATCAGAACAGTGAAAGGTATGGAGAAGAAATGTTCATTTTTTTTTCCTGTGTTGAACTTGAATTCACAATACTACTCTCTCTTGTTATGCATCATCTTGCTCAGTATTCCAGTTACTTGCCCCAAATTGGACCACTGGGCCTCTGGCAGTTTGTAAACTCTAACGGTCATTTCCAGGTCTTCTGGGCTCACAGAAGCAGAACTAGGGGTCTAAGCCACATCCATTGACATCACCTAACAATGTGACATCAGCTCACAATAAAACACCAGGCTTAAAAAAAAAAAAAAAAAAAAAAAAAAAAAAAACCTGGAAACCTGGATAGTCTTTCTTTCCAGAAAATCATAATCCTTTTCTTACAGGTCTGCAGGTCTGAGCAGAATATAAGGTTTCTCCCCAAATGTAGATTAAGACTCAAGCAAGAAAGAACACCTGGCTTTAATGACCTGGGCAACTGGGAGTCTTCCTTCAAAAGTGGTGCCACAGGTGGTTCCACATGCGCATCTTGTCAACATAAAAAATACTTTCAATCCTTGTCAGAACATTTACAGCATTCCCTGCTTCTATTTGAACCACAAAGGCAGTTGAGAGAATTGAGGATTTTTCCCCCTCTACTCCTTTCTGAGGTTCCTTGTTGCTGTTTGCTTGTTGGTTGGTTGGTTTTTAAAAGGGAGGTGGAGAGCTACTCTCCACAAGATTTGGCTTAGAAACTCCACTAAGTCACCAATGGCATCAGGAGCATGGTACAGATCCATAGTGATTGTGCTTACTCAACTTTTTTCTCAGAGAGGGAGGTGTACCCAAGGGGTTGCAGCCCCACCTATAGGATCTCCTTGGGAAACCACAATCACAGTGTATTAGAACACTGAGGAATTTCTACCAAGGGATAGCTTAGTAGGGTGAGCCCTAAGATTAAACCACAATAACACACAACTGTTAACTAATGATTCAGAAATTGGGAGCAGAAGAGGCTATATTGATAAATGAGATTAGGTGAAGGAAGTCTAGCCTGAGGGAATACCAACTGGTTGATGAAATCCCCTCTGGGTGCCAATGGGATACTGAGCCCTACTTTGGCCTCATTGTCCTAGAGCCAACTGGCCAAACTGAGCTTTCAGCTGTACTTTATCCACAGCCAGCTTAAATTCCTGTTGGGAGAATTGTGATTAGAGCTAAGAGTGCCACCTACAGACACTTTAGTGCTAAATGTGTATTAGAAAATCTGAAGAAAGCCATTTCTAGCCACTTTTACAAAATTCTAGTAGATCTCAAAGTATCACTGGCAAAGAAGGAGTGTGTGTGTATGTGCACGCACGCACACGCGTGCACGCACCCCACCACATGCACACGTGCCTGAGCTTACTGGGGGAAGGAGCAAGTGACAGACCAGGAGAAAAAAGTGATTAGAATTCTGGACCTGAAGGTGGCTGGAAGAGTACTGGTGACAGACACTGGGGAATTCAGAAGAGGGCTTTAGGAGAAAGGGTGAGCGCACCCTAACCCTGTCTTCCATTTCCACCAACACACTTAGTCTCAGCCCCTAGTGGGAAAAATTCTCAACTCTTTTTGTCAGCATTTAAGGCACATCTTTGAGGACTCTGAGCTCCTGGAATTTCGTGATAAGTAGTTATAAAACTTCTACCTCCATGTTTCTTACAGATTTACTGTGACTTCCAGTGGCTAAGTGAAGTGACATGGCTGGTCCCTTCCCCTGCTTATCACTGGTTGGCACAGCCTTGCCAATACCAACCATCTTCACACCCCATCACAGCCTACTGTCAGCTCCTAATTTTCTCAAGATCTAGTCTTTTCTTAAAAGAGCACTAAGCATCAAACTTCAAATCATCAAGGCTTTTTTTTTTTTCACCAGTTATTTTAAAGAGTTAACATTTAAGCCAGAGTTAATACTAAAACTGGAAAAAATAGAAAAGGTATTTTGTAACATGGCTTCTCCTGTGAATCCTCAAATTACATCACATAAAATTTGTCTATAGATGTTCAAGTTATCACAAATACTAAAATAACACTTGCCTTTCTATGTGTTATAATGGGAATAGTAAGACAGAACTCAACTCTGTTCTCTTTAAGCTATGTGATTTGGGCAAGTCATTGAACTATCCTAGTATCAGTTCTTAATCTATAAAGTGCCTCCCTCACAGGATGAGTTACAGACTTAATGGTTAACTTTAATGGTTTACTTTATCCTTAAATAAATCCAGTGCCTCACATGTACTAAGTGCTCAGTGAATGTTAGATGTACTCTTGATTCTTCTCCTTCCAGTTCAGTAACTATTTCTGAGCCAGCTTGCTTAGTGGACTTCACTATGTTTCAGGTAGCTTCTTCCAATGACTCTTAGGTCATATTTCCCCTTATTAACAGAAGGTCATTACATTAGTTAAATACTTTCTCATGCCTGTCACTGACATCTTAATTTAAACACAAATTATCCTGTCTTCAAAAGCTTCCTTGTAAAACAGATGAGAGGAAATTGTACTCTTCTAATCACAGGACCACCATTCAGCAGGTACTGGCTTTTCTTAATGAAAAACACCAAGACAGTGTAAAGAAGGAAAAATATTTGCCAGAAACTAAAGCATACAAGAGGGACTAACAGGAAAGTGAGTTATAATCACACTGTTGCTTCTTTTTCCCTTTTATTTCTCCTGGGAGTCGAGTTCATTTTCCTGGCTCCCAATACAATGACACCATAGTGGATGCATGCATATTTTTAGAAGAGCTGTATTATTGTTGACCTGGTACATGTGCTGCTTTTAATCATCCAAGTCATGCCTGGGTGATGGGCCTAACACAATAGGGAGGCTCTGACTAGACAAATAAGCCATTTCCTGAAATCTGCAGGAACATAATCAAGCAGGGGAATTATCCAAAATTCCATCATGAGCACAATACTTATCTTCTTGAGTCAGGAATGAGGGGATGTTTCTCAATTTATTTCCCATTCCCTCCACCCCTTTCAAAATCTAAATAAGAGTGGTTTCCTCTCCCAGTGAAGTCAGACCATCCGTTTGCTACATGCGGTTTGAGGGATGATGTGGGGGAGAAAATGAGGGATGAGAAAATGTGAGCTCTGTCCTCAGAAAGCTGACTCTCAGCTAGAGCAGGTAAGAACAAAGTGGGGAGAAAAGGAGGAAGCTCCACTGTCACTGGCTCCTGACTCAAAGCCAGAGCCTCTTGTTCTGACCACACGACTGTGACTGGAAACAGCTAATAACCCTCTTTGCTTTCTGTAAAACTTTACCTTCTACCTTAAAGGCAGTTGCAGGCAGAAGAAGATGAGGGTGGAATCACCAAAGCTGATTCAAACTCAAAGAAGCTGAAGGAGAGGTTTGGTAAGAGAATCAAGGCATGGAATGGTAGCATGCAGCTTTCAGAGCCATGAGCCTGTGGTGTTATGGCCATCACAAGGGCACCACCACATGCTTACTCTTCTGATCTTCAGAGATGGTCAGTGAGAGACAGGTAGGAAAGTTGGAATTTATAGCTTGCCTGTGGAATCTGAATTCACAAAAATTTCACTACTTGTGGAGCATAAGGAATAACATGGAGGACATTGAGAGATGGAACAGAGAAGTGAGTTGGCGGAAATTGGAAGGGGAGACAAACCATGAGAGACTGGGGATTCTGATAAATCAACTGAGGGTTTTGGAGGGGTGGGGGTGGGTATTGGGTGAGCCTGGTGGTGGGTATTATGGAGGGCATGTATTACATGGAACACTGGGTGTGGTGCATAAACAATGAAGGCTGGAACACTGAAAAGAAATAAAATAAAATATAAAATAAAATGAAAAAAAAAAAAAGAAAGAAATTACTCTAAGATCAACAATAACCTCACAGACTCAGAGTCCCCAGCTAGTGTTCTAAACATTCATTTGTTGAGAACTGAATATATATATTTTCCCGTAAGAACAGTGTCCTTTGTATAGTTAATTCCAGACTGGACTTCATAATCCATGTTCAATCCTGAGAAGCAGAAGCAGTAGCAGAACTCCATTGATCTCAAAACAAGATACTCTCTGTCCCCACAGGAACAAGCCATAAAGTACCAAGACTCTAGAGTCATGGGATACACATGGATGTCTTCCCTGAATCTGTTGTACTTGATAATTATTTTCAAACATGATATATGGTATATGAGATGGAAGGTTAAATTCACATGAACCTTTAAAATAAAACCTGCAGGTGCACAAAAACTATAAATAGCAGTTTACCATGATTTCTTTATATAAATTTGTACTGTTTGAGTTGATTTTCCCAAAAAATATGTCTACATTTATTTGGGGGAAAAATACAATTTTAAGTCAATAACTATTTTATCTAAGAAATTTCTCTAAGAAATCTCTCACAGAACAAATTCAGGCTGTATCCCCAGACACAGTCGATTCATTGGCTCCCCTCCAACACTGAAGTCTTTCCATGAGCAAGCCTGAAAAATATGGAGATGGCAAGATCCCTGGACAGAATGGACACTTTGAAGAACTGTGAAAGGCCCAGCTTCATCACATACCATGTGACACTGACCATACTATCTCTGATTGCTTATTTATCCAATAGACATTTAATGAACACTTACTATGTGCTGGATACTGTGAGCTA
The DNA here is from genome assembly GCF_009829155.1 of Mustela erminea. Lineage (NCBI taxonomy): Eukaryota > Metazoa > Chordata > Mammalia > Carnivora > Mustelidae > Mustela > Mustela erminea. Next base: position 60,848,601 of record NC_045625.1, read on the forward strand.
GGAAGTTCCTCATCCATAAAAGGGGATAGTAATATAGCATACAGTATTATTAAGGTCAAATAAAGTACTATATAAGTACTATACACATACTATACACAAAAGCATTCCATAACTATCGTTTTACACTGTTTGGGGATACTTTACAATTTTGGGTATTTTATGGATTAAGAAGAATTTTCTGGATTAATCTCTGAACCTAACCATTATGTACACTTTCTATGCAGACCACACTATGTTAGGGTATCAAGGAATATAACTTCCTCTCTCTGTTTCTTCCTTTTTCTTCCATATGACCTATAGGAGTGTCCAGCCAAGAAAAGAATGAGGCTACATTCCAAGAAAGAATGAACTCAACAGGTACTGACCAAATTTTAGGATCAAAAAAGAAAACATACCAGTTCAAAGGACCCTCCTGATCCTCTAGGGCCCCATAATAAATCCATTACTCTTCCACTATATCACAAACCAAATCTTTACTTGGAAAGGATATATCAGGTGTCAAGTGTTTGCAGTCATGAGCATTCTGAAGAAAATAGAAGCTAAAGCAAAGAGAAATGGAAAACTTTTCCACTGACATGTGTCACTGCCTTTTGAGTCAAGGTAGCCCTAACTCCTGCAAGGGAGACCACTCTTCAATGAGAGAAAAAAAAGAAAAAGGAAGCAGTAAAACAACACCCAAACTAAAGAAAATGGTTGTTTTCATCTCAAAGAAAGCTTTTTAAGAAACTGGAGCCTAGAGCCACTGGAGGAGACTATCATGAAGGATGGATCTGGTTGAAACGCACTGTTAGAAAGGGATGAATGAAGATAATCTCCCCTTAGGCCAAAGAAAATAACAGAGCATTTTAATCTTTGGTTTTAATCCTTAGAAGAGTTGTAGGCTAATAAATAAAAAAGAAAAAAAAAAAGCTTTGACAAAAGCCTCTAGAAGCAAAGTAACCATATCATGGTTAAGTTCATTTAAACAGACATGAAGAGACTACTTCTTGACCACATCTACAAGAGGCCCACAGACACAAGCCCTTTTCTCAAATGAACTCGTTTATAAGCACTTGCTACATATGAAACAGTGGAAAGGTTCTCAGGGAAATGAAATGAGAATAGATAACCCCTGTGCTTTATTTGTTCACTATGCACTGGGAAAACCAAAATAGCTTTGCAGAAGGGAGTCTATATTGAGAGTTATCAAAACATGCTATGGAAGTACATAGGGGACAGACATTAATTTTGAGAAATCTGAGAGAGCAGACTGAAGAGAATTATTTTAAGATGATAAAATGAAAGGATAACCACAAATTGATGAAATTGCAAGAGATTAGTTATTTGGGTAACTAAAACACCAATAATTGGTTAAAATGCCCAGCCATAGAAGAAGGAAGAGGAGGCAAAGGAGAAAAGAGAGGGGGGCAGAAAGATAGAAAGAGAGAGGGAGAGAGAAAGAAGGAGAGAGAAACAGAAAGAAAGGAAGAAGAGGGTAAGGACAGAGGAAAGGAGGGAAGAAAAAAATAGATTAGCAAAACATACTTGCACCAATTAGCTGCACCAAGCTTAGGCAGTATGAATCTCCTCAATTACCCTCAGGTTACTCGCCAATTTAGAGAGAGAGGAGGTTTAGCAGACACTGTTGGTTAACTCTCCTACATCTGTCCTCTTCCTTCCTGTTTTGTTCAAGTAGCTCTGACCCTTAACACAGCCGCCTCATCCAGACCCACAGGAGTGATTCTGATTGGCCCAGCCTTTCAAGTTGCCTCAGCCCTCCCCCAACCAGTGGTTTGTTCAAGAATGAACATGTGACACAATTCTGGTCAATGATACTACAGGAATTGGAGCAACAGAAGAGACCATTATTTTCCCTTTCTGTGAATATCATCTTGTCGGGATTTGATACTTGGAGCTCCTTGTAGAGCAGGAAATATAAGAAGGCGGACTCACAACTTCACCAATGAACTAACCCACCCTGGAGTCCCTCCTCTCCACTTCATGCTGTATGAGAAAATAAATGTTCTTACCACTTCGGCCAGGTGCTCCACATTTCTGTTACTTCTACTGAGGGAATCCTAACTGATACCAGGATTTATATCTTTGATCTGTTTGATCTGTTCATATCTCTAGGATATGGTTCACTGTCACCAACTTCTCACTGAGGCCCAAATTTGGTTATAATCAGAGTCCTCCACACTCTTCTCTGCCATCTCTCACCTGTCATTTGTCTACAGGTTTATGGATATGGAGGACTCTCACACGGAATTCAGCTGGCACTGAGCTTAGACAGAAAAGGGCCACCATGTAGGAGAACTGAGAAGAAAAGAGAGGTGAAGTGGTGGCCAGAATGATTGCACAGGATGATGAACAAAACCATGGTGTCTAAACCCCTGACCCTCAGCAGCAATGTCTCCTCCTGGCATATGGCATGTAAACACCTGGACTATCATACACTCATCTACCACTTCCTATTTCCAAAAACTTGGAAACATGATTTCACATATATCTGATACTCAAGAAATACTCATGAGCTAGGTAGAGCAGGTATTTCTACCTCCATTTAATAGATAAGCAAACTAAGATCCAGCAAGATAAAGTGACCTTGGAAAGCCACACAGTTGGTGTTGATGGGACCTGGACTTTGGATTCCCTTCCCAAAAAAGACCAGGAACATAACAATATACAATACAAACATGTTAAATATATTTAATAATAATTAATATATTTAATTAAATACAAATATTAATTACAAGGGATTCAGGCCATGGGTAGTTCTTACATGCTAATAAGAGAAAGAGGAGAAATACACTGGAACAAAATATAAAGACGCACCAAAAAAACTTTAAGGGAAATGTTTTACTCTTGGATCATCTGATATGTCACACAGGAAACAATTTTCAACGTACCATATTCAATAGAATTCAACAAGCTTTTACTAATTTTTTTTAAGCCTCTATGATGTAGAAGGTACCCCATGGGCTGAGTCCTAAAGAATACACTGACGTGAGACAGGGAAGCCTGGAGGCAGGGAAGAAACCGCAGGCAGAGAGAACAGTCTATGTTACCACAACAGAGTTATTAATCAGCTTGGTGCAGAGGAACTTCAACCAGCTTCATGTTACTGGAGCACTGGATGCAGCAAATGCCAAGAAAAAAGCACAAAAGAGAAGCACAAGAAAACCACTGTCTGCCAACAGGCTCAGTCCTGCCCTCCATGGATAGTCAGCTAAAGAGTTTGGGCTCTCTTCATGATTCCATGGCCTTCAAACTTTATCTGTTTATATGCCCACTAAAATAACTTAAAAACTGTGCGCCTCATGTCTGCAATTTAGTTTGAATTGCAGGGCTTGATCCCAGAACCCCAGGATCAAGATCTGAGCTGAAGGTAGGTGCTTAATGATTGATCTTCCCAGTACCCCTATATAATAATTCTTTGAAGTCCTTTGGGTTTAAAATTTTGTCACAATAAAAATTTGTGGAAAGAAAAATCCATATTGCCCCTCACACATATTTAAACTTTTCAACATAGATTTATTTTTAAATAAAAGGACATAGAAAATGTTAAACATCATATAAAATGAAGTGAGAAATGACTATTTATGAAACAAATATTATACCTTATGATTTGATAAATAATTTTTAACTACCCTGTTGATAAAGCATACTAAATCTGAAACAAATCACATAAAATATGCATCCTTAGTTTGTATACTATTGTCTGGGAAAATGTGATAGCCCCCATGGCTTTCCAGTTTCCTTCAGAAGAGTTAACATCATTAAACCTTCTACTGTTTCAGCTGATGATAAAAATACAGTGATTAACCATTAAAGGAAGTCTTTTCTAAAAACCAATATTTCAATTTTTTCCTTTATTTGATCTTCAGAGGTTTTTACATCCTAGGACAATGTACCAAAGTAAGATTCAGGGTGGGTTAAAAAAAAAAAAAAAAAAAAAAAAACCTATCTTTCTTTTATAAGAGGTAGAAGAATCTTGTGATTGCAGGCTCATTTGTATATTAAAGACCTAGAAACTGATTTTTTTTAAATCCATTCAGGGTGTCTGGGTAGCTCAGTTGATGTGTCCAACTCCTGATATTGGCTCAGGTCATGATCTTAGGGTCATGAGACCAAGCCTCGCAGCAGGCTCCATGCTCAGCAGGGAGTCTGCTTGAGATTCTCTCTCCCTCTCCCTCTGCCCCTCCCCTTCATGCTCTCTCTCTCTCTAAATAAGTAAATAAGTCCTTTAAAAAATAAATAAGTAAAAAATAAACAAGTAAACTAAAATCCATCCATGCACATGTACCCTTTTGTGAGTCTGTGTAACCGCATTTGGAGACTCTTCTCTAAGTGGGAAGTCATCACCTATAAGATAGCTGTGAAAGAACAGCACTGGTTCTAAACCATAACTCTGGAATGAGTATGGAAGACAGATTTATGGGGTCAAGAGTGGAGGGTTCAGGGATACCAGCTAAGACAACATTGCAGTCGCGGGATCTGAAATAGGAGGGAAATTTTAGAGCAGGAACTGAGAAAGAATCTGAGAAATACTTTCAAAGGTCAGTGCTCAGCTGGACTGATGACTGACCAGATGAAGAGAGAAAAGGAAAGAAAAAGTAAAGACTGACCGTTTTAACCCATTATGATAAATAAACATACTCTATAGAAATTTAATATGGGGGGCGCCTGGGTGGCTCAGTCAGTTAAGCGTCTGCCTTCAGCTTGAGTCATGATCCCAGGATCCTGGGATCATGCCCCACATCGGGATCCTTGCTCAGCAGGAAGCCTGCTTCTCCCTCTCCCACTCCCCTGCTTGTGTTCCCTCTTCCACTATCTCTCTCTGTCAAATAAATAAATAAATTCCTTTAAAAATATTAATATGTGTACAGTCTGGTGAGGATAACACATGTTACAACATTATAAAAATTTCTACAACCATTGATGGTAGCTTTTTTAAAATGTGACAGTTCAAAAAAATAAAATAAAAACTAAAAAAAATAAAATGTGACAGTTCAATCTATAGACTATCCTTCATGCTGTGGCCTCCATCTCATGGGATCACATGTCCAAGAGCTGACTGGGTCAGGGAAGTGCCTGCAGAGTCCCAAGCTACAGTCAAGGCAATTGGAAGAATATGCAATGAGGATTAGGGCGAACAGAGTATAGGCCCAGCTCTGCTTCTACTCCCTCCTGTGTGACTTTAGAGAAATCACTTAACTTCTTTGGCCTTCACTTATATCATCCAGAAAGCAGATGTCAACAAGATGGTCTGCAAAGTCCCCTTGCCTCCCTAACCTTATTACAAATCTCAAAAATCAATGGATTCTGGACAAGCCAACTCCATAAGAGTAGTGAGAGAGTTAAGAGTTGAGTGAAGAATTTGACAGATCATGAAGATGAATTAGCTGCAGGGAGAGTCAATAGGTGTAAATTGCTGTAGGCTTGGGGGCTTTCTGCAGCCCCTAGTCAGCACCTGGAGGAAAGAAGGTGCTAATGATACTATGGGGACAGAACTGCTGATAGTTATTAAGCAGCAGGCAGTGGAAAACCCAAATTTACACTAATGTAATCTGAATCAGTGCCAATATCAGCCCAATGAAGGTCCTCAGGGGTGGGTGACAGCACTCTGAGAAGTTGAAAATGATGGCTAATAATAACGCATGGAGTTAAACTAATACATGCATTTCTTTCTTTCTTTCTCTTCTTTATCTTTCTTCTTTCTTTTTTTTTTCTTTAAAAAGGCCCATTATACTAGCAGGTGCTTCTACCTAGAAAAAGAAAAGTGTTCATTTTTTCCAATGGTCTATAAAAAGATGGGCCTATCTTCTTTTAAGCAAGTAAAAAAAAAAAAAAAAAAAGCACTGGTACAGCTCTTTCCTATTCTCCACAAGAGCTCACATTTGGACTCAAGGTGAGTTACCGGATGCAAAGCAAAAGGAAGTCTGGGTTATCCATTGGAAGGGAAAAAAGAAACATAGAGCCAATAAACTGAGTCTGGAATCCCAGATAACTAAAGAATAGTTCAACTAGGACCAGTCCCTCTGGTGAAAAATCCATTAATTCAGGGTGAGAGACCCAGACAGACCAATCTCCTGACCCCCCTGGGGATAGGTAGAGCTCTCCATTTCTCAAGATCTGTGATCTCACTTAAGCACAACTCTGTGATCTCCAACTGAATCAATTCCATTTCCAAGTAGATACTGCATGTGAATTTTCTAGGAAACAGGGAAGTACTATATTTCTCTAAGTAGTTTTTGCTATTATTATAACCATTCACACCCCCTGGAGCCCTTCAGACCAGCAGGGACACTGTTCTAAACACCCTACACATTCCATTGTCCACCTAGAACATTTCTTCTTCTCCACCCAAGTCCCCGTACCTAAACCAAGTTCATCCTTCAAATCTCATTCTCTTTGAAAGTCACCAGCCCTCACTCCAACTCTAAGCTCCTATTATTCTTATAGACCATGACTAATAATTTAGAACATGATTTTACTAATTTTTTCATTCTTAACAAAACAGTTTGTGATTGTTTACATTCTTGCAGCTGAGGGACATCTCCTACCCTTTATTTAACCCCTTATAATCCTAAAAAACAGTTAGAAACTTTTGTTAACACTAACACAGCCTGTTTCCCAGGACTCCAGAGTGGCAGGCTTATCTCTCCCTCCTTCACACCTAGAAGCAAGTGTGGGTGTGGCAGTTCCTGAAAGGAAAGTAACTTGCCCCAGCATCGAACTAACCTCCACCATGCCTGGTTCGGCCCTACTTCACCTCTTAACATCTCATCTATCTCTCAGAGACAGTCTTTCAGAGATTCGTCCTGCAAGAACACAGGAGACCAAGCAAGACTCCAGCCTCAGGGAGTCACAGAGGAAGAAGAGGAAAAAGATAGTGACAAAGAATGTGGAGGCTAAGACGTGTTCCCACTGTGGAAAGAGGAAACGTGACTCCCACAGGGCAAGGACAATCTGCAAGACAGCTGGAAGAGTGCCCATGAATGAAGGCACCTAGAGAAGAGGACAGATCATAGTTTGGACATTAGAAAATTGGAAAGTAGAAGAAATCAAAATTCAAGCATCAGGAATTTAAGAACAGTCACCAGAAACCCATGAAGTAGGACATGCCTGATCCATAGTCATTTCAAGTCGTGTCACCTTAAAAGCACAAGTATGATAGAGTAAGGGAGGAAGAAGCCAATTTTCCAGAATCATATTATCAGTCATTGATTCATCTAAAAAATGTGTTTGTCATTGGTTAAAAAATAAGGGTACCTGGGTGGCTCAGTGGGTTAAGCCACTGTCTTTGGCTCAGGTCATGATCTTAGGGTCCTGGGATCGAGCCCCGTGTCAGTCTCTCTGCTCAGCAGGGAGCCTGCTTCCCCCTCTCTCTCTGCCTGACTCTCTGCCTACTTGTGATCCCTCTCTCTGTCAAATAAATAAATAAAACCTTTTTTAAAAAGTAAATTAAAAAATAAACACAATCTGTGTCATCAATGCCTCCAAATTATGTGTGGAAAAAAACACATCCCATTTATTATAAGAGGTATTCTCCTGTAGATGATGCATAGCAAGTAGGATACATAACTTGTAAATAACTCATTGTATATTATATTACCCATCATAACTTATTAGCCAATAATAACTTATTAGCCTACATGTATATGAAGCCAGCTTCAATAGCCTATGAAGTTACAATGTGCCAGGCACTGTTGTAAGTCATTTGCAAATATTGACTCCTTAACTCACACCAACCCTGTGATTAGCCCCACTTTACAAATGAGGAATCTAAAGCACTGGCAAAGTAAATGTCTCTCCTAATGTCACCCAGATGGGACCAAGATTTGAACCCAGCATGTCTGACTCCACAGTACTTAGTCTTAGCTGTTTCTTCCCAACCCGGTGTCATTTTGCTTATCAAGTGGAATTTATAGCCAGGTGACGTAGAGATGACAACAGCAGCAGCAGTTTATTTGCCATTTATGTCCCCTAACCCAACAACCAACATCCAGAGCCTAGTTCCCTGGGTCATCTCAATCTGGAACTCCTTAGTCAACTCTATGTCCTACTCCCAGAAAGCAAAATATGAGAAAGAATTTTATAGGTTTATTGGCATAGTGTAGATAAATAATCTTGAACATTCTCCATGCTAACTCTTTTTTAAATCATTATTACTGCTGATAGAGATCCTCTTACTGGCAATGAAAGACATGTTTCTCCTTCTTCTCCTTGTCCACCAAGCTGGCAAAGCATTCACTCCCTACCCTCACCTCCCAGGGATGTGGCCTATGAGAAAGTATCTCTTCCCCATGGACCCACTGAAATCTCTCAAGAGCTCAGAAAGCAAGGATCCTCTTCCGGCCCAACATCCCAAAAACCTCAGCATCTGTTCATTGATCAGCTGACCATGAAAACATAAGTGAAAATTTTAAAGTTTTCCAAAACAATTTCAAATACTTTGTCAAATCCACACACTGGGGGATGGCAAGAATCTACAGAACTTACATTCTTGCTTAATTTGGCTTAATTTTCATAAATGGATATTATGAAAATACTGTTTTTCCTGATGTTTGAAAATCAGAAAAATCCTCCCTGAATCAGAGGAATCCTCTAGATTCCTAGAATTTCAGGAGGGTAATGCCATTGCTACTTTTCTGGACTTGCACACACTTCTCTACTCCTTCGACAGCCTCTCCTCCTCATGTTGCTTCTTCCCTTCCTTCTTTCCCAGACTGGAAGCAGCCAGAGCAGTTGTGCCCCCCTGGGTTATTCTCCATTGCTTTAGTATATATGCCTTCACTTTGGGTGTGTGAAAGTAGTCACTGAGATTATGTCATTTACTCTGCTTAAACATGAAATAGACTCTACTGGACTGAGGGTAAAAATATGCTTTTGAAGAAGGAGTCAGTGGAGGCCTATATTTACAGGACATTTATTGCTGCCACTTTATGGGGAAAATTAGTCTTTTATGTTTTCAGTAATGATTCCCCAGGCCCTCTTTTCAAACCACCATGATCATAAATTCCTTGTTTTACAGCGAGGGCAAAAAATGTGCAAAAGCATGCTCTTCCTCACTCAGCAACATAATCTTGGTAGAGGATGGAGAGGCATCCTCTCTGAAAGAAAACAGCCTGCTGACTAGGGTCACAATGCCAGCAGGCTGCTGGGCCATCCTTGGATACATCTCCCAGGAGTAGGGGTAGTGCTATTTAACTGAGGGAGCCCATCTGGACAGCACACGTTTCTTAGAAACACAGCTGGCTCTTTAAAGAAAAGAAATCCCAGGCAGACATTGGGAAAGGAAAGACCAGCTCAGGCTCTCTGGGTTTTACTGGGGTCGAATGATGCTAGCCAGATACTATTTGAAGAGGTCCCCCTCATGCAGGGCATCTGCCTCAGTACATCCTGTTTCTAAGTGAGCCAGAAATAACTTCTTTGAAACCTGGAGAAGGTTCTCAGATAAATCCAGCTATGGGATTGTGTTCCCTCCCAGGTTATGCTTTGCAGGAGCAGAGTACTTCCTGATTCCATACCCAGTAGCCTGGGCTCCCTTTCCACCAGTGTCAAGCAAACTCTGTATCTGAGCAACCTCTACCATATCACCCAAACTTAGTCATTTTAAACTTCCAAAACATGACTCAAAGACATGCAAGAGAAAATAAAACCAAGATTGCCTTATGCTTAAAAGTAAATCACTTCCTATTACATAAAGGGTGGAGAGAGGGCAATGTTCAGAGGAAAGCTTTCTTATGGCCAGCTTTGTGTTTTCAAGATAATATGATTAATACTAATGTCACAAATGTGGGAGTGGTATTGACCAAGAATCAGCTCGATTTAGAGAAGATTATTCAAATATTCCAATCATATGGCGGTCTTACCAAACTATAGAGTTGGATTCCATGAGTCTGAGGTGAAATCAAAGATTCTGCTTGACTTATTTCACTAAGCAGAGAAAGACAACTATCATATGATCTCCCTGATATGAGGAAGTGGTGATGCAACATGGGGGCTTAAGTGGGTAGGAGAAGAATCAATGAAACAAGATGGGATTGGGAGGGAGACAAACCATAAGTGACTCTTAATCTCACAAAACAAACTGAGGGTTGCTGGGCGGAGGGGGGTTGGGAGAAGGGGGGGGGTTATGGACATTGGGGAGGGTATGTGCTTTGGTGAGTGCTGTGAAGTGTGTAAACCTGGCGATTCACAGACCTGTACCCCTGGGGATAAAAATATATGTTTATAAAAAATAAAAAAATTAAAAAAAAAAAAAAAGATTCTGCATTCCTGGCAAGCCCCCATGAGAAGTGGGTACTCCTAGTCCAGAGACCATACATGAAGCAAATAAAGAGGTCTTGGGTTGAGAGCTCTGGCTTTGGAGTTGGACAGATTCAGGTTTGAATTTGGTGACTTATTCCCCTTAGCATATTACATAAATTCTTTAATTTCTGAGGCCTCTGTTTTTACATGAAAAGTAAGGCAAATAGTAAATACTACTTGTCCGTCTTTCCTTCCCATAGCTGATATGAGTTTCAAGCAGCCTCTGGAAGTTCTAAAATACTTATGCAAATGTTAGTTATTTCTTTTGACTCCTTTCAATTATACTGTTTTATGTACTGAGTTACTCCCAGAAATGCCTTTTGCAAAATATTGCAAAGATAGAGTAGACAAGGAAGAAATTCCAAGAGGTTCTTTTCTTCCATTGTCCTCTCAAAGGCCAGTGATAAAACAGGCAGAGACAAATCACCTGTCCATGTTTTAGAGAATTTTTATAGACGATTCTACTACCTTTCTAGGTAGGCTGTTCAATTTCAAGGAGAAGTAAGCACTTTTTTGGTGGGATCATTACTCATCTACATGATCCCTATCATTGGTTTATTCAATAAAATTATCAGCTATGTCTTCAATTTGGTACATAATGGTAGATGGGTTTTTCTAGTCTCATTCAATACATGCTATTCAATTACGGAGAAAAAAAAAAAAAAAAACCATGGGCCTTAAGGTCACATATATCGAGTTTAAAGCTAGAGTCTACAGCTTACTAATTGTGTTGACCCTGAACAAGTGGATTGACCTCTCCGAGTCTCAATTTGCTCATCTGTAAAATAGGACTAAGAATCTGTATCACACAATATTTGGGGGACTATTTGAAGAAATAATAAGTAAAGTTCCTAAAACCTAAAAGATGGCCAGTAAATATTAGATCCCCCCACCTCTGTTCTGATTCTGTGCCAGAAAACAAAGAACAAGTTATCACTTTCTAGATGTGTTAACAATTAAGCAACTTTGCAAATACTCTCTATTTATCAAGAAATTCATTAGGCACTTTAAAAGGATTCACTCATCTAATTTTCAACAAGGATTTCACTATTATTTTCCCATATTAGAGATGAGAAATTTGGGGTGTAGAGAAGTATCTTAGTCCAGTCCCCACAGCTGGTAAGTGGCAATGCCAGGATACAAGGTCCAGAGAAAGCTAACTTCAAGGCCCTCACCCTTATCCATGTACACCTAACTCAACCTCCTCCTCGAAATAACCCTTAACATGGAGGTGGTCATAATTCACTGTCGACCATCTCTTTTTCCTCACTCTCAGGGTGCTCTTACCACTGTCTAGCATGCAGGCTGATAGAAAAAGATGTTACATTTGGAGTCCATCCCATAGAGTGCTGTCTGCCATTAGCATACTTTGTGAAAGAGCTACAAGGCCAAGAGACGTTGCAACAGAGTGAATAAAACAACAGGTCTGGAAAGCCCAGAAATGAACAGTATGTCAATATGACCTTATAGTCTTCCACAAATATCACATATTTTTTTCCTAAAAAATTGTGCTTTTTAACTGAATAGATGGGAAACTAAACTGAAGAAAAACCTCTAACTGTAAAAAAGAAATGTCTGGTTTCAGGCCATTTTATGGGCTATAGAATTTGTGTTTAAATAATAACTCTAATAACTCCTGAGATCTTCCTCTCTCCTACAAAGATAACTTCACCTTAAACTTTTCTTTCTCAAGTGGCATTTAAGAAAAGTGAAACGATTTCTAACAATGGTAAGTTTTAATGGCCACATGGGTGGGGAAACTGATAGAGATCAGGTCAACCTGACATTGATGAGGTCTCAAAACTATGTGAAACAGGGACCAGTGTCCAGGTACCCAGTCTTAGAACTCCAATCCCTAACTGACTGATGGCTTGGTTGATTGATTGACTGATTATGCCAACGTGTATTGAGTGTTAACCATGCATCTTATACTAGACCAAGTGCTTAACATACTTCACTCATTTAACCTTTCATAAAATATTATGGCTAATGTTATTATTATCCCAATTTACAGATGAGGAAACCAAGTGTCAAAGCAATTAGGTAATTTTCTCAAGCATAGCTAATGAATCATCTAGCTCTGACTGATTCTGAAGACTGAACTTTAGCTATTCTGACAACTGTCCCTAAACTTCCTATTTTTTCTTTTCCTCTTTTTTCTTAAGCTTGTATAAGGCTATCACACACACACATACACACACACACACACACTCTCACACCCCAGATCATAGGCACATTCACTGATTCAAGCTAAAAGTAACATAATGGACTTTTTAGTTACTCTCCCACTCCTGTCCTATTCCCAGAGGTGAGGTATGGCTGCTCTCTATTACCCTCCCCTCAACTCCTAAACTCTAAATGTGCCAAGAGTGAATCATGAGTCAAATCAAGGAGTTGCTTGAATAAATTCTACAGCTATTATAACATCAACACATGGAAGCTAAATCCAAGATATGGGAGCTTCCCTATATCAGTCTCTTCTCCTGCCAACTAAGTCAACAGACGTCCCACACAGACCCCTCACTTATTCCACGTTATCCTCATTTTCCTTCTCATTTGACCACTTCTGCAAGATGACTCATGATATACAAAAGTGCTGATTCTTAGATGTAGCACCTAAGTTCCTTAGCATTTTAGCACCTAACGTGAGGTCACTTTATCATGATGCCACTTGAATGAATGTGAGCAATTGACTCACACTTCTGGATCACTGTGCCTTCATCTCTAAAATGGGGCCATAAATCCCACATTAGCTTATAACAAAGATGATGCCTAAACTCTAGGGAAAGAGTAGATATGGGAATGCACTGAAGACTCTAAGTGCTGTACCATAATAAAGCAACCTAGGATTTATTAAACCCTTACTGTGTTCCAGGTACTACACTAAGAAATTGAAATGAAGTTTCTTATATAATCCTCCCCCAAATAACTGTGAGGCAGAAATTACCACAAGTGAAACAGCTGAAAGCAAGCATACTAAAATAACCTGCCCAGCACCACACAGTTAGTAAACAGGAATGCAATCATGTTTGTTGTCCTGCTGCATAGTACTTGTTTCAGGAATGGCCACTTCAATCCTGTCACAAAAAAAGAAAAAGAAAGGAAGGAAGGAAGGAAGGAAGGACGGACGGAGGGAAGGAACTGTGTGTGGAGGGTGTCCATTTCTACTGCCTTTGTTCTGAAGTCAGCCTGGTTCATTTAGACATTAGGGGCTTGTGCTACACAGTGGTTTTCAATCCTTCATGCCCACTGGAACAGCCTGCGGAGCTTTAAAAAACTGACAACTGGGATTCCCCCCAGTTGTTCTAATTTGATTAGTTTATGGTAACACCTGAGCATAAGGCTTTTTAATAATTCCCAGGTGACCCCAATGCTCAACCAAGATGGTAAGTGACTGTGCAACACTGCCAGAGCCCTACAAAGACAGAAGTTCCCAGGATGCTCAGATATGGGTTCCGAATGCTCCCTTCCCAAGTGGGAAGCAAAGAGGTGGGGTGAGATGGGGGAAGTGAGAACTGGTAAAGTACTGATGGAATCCAATATTCATTGCTGAATTCTGAATGGCAACTTTCTTGGCAGATACATAATTAGTCATATCCCAGCTATAAACCATAGAGCTCTCATTTCCTCAGCAGCCTTATATACTCTGAGTGTCTTTCAGCATTATTAACCTCCATGATCAAAATAGATAGGGAGGCATAAAGCCAGAGAAAACCTCTTTACATCTTCTGAATTGCAAAGCCACACAGTGAAAAAGAAGTTAGCCTGCATGTGAGCATTTGTGCTTGAATCAGACAAATACAGAGCCTGGACAAATTCACTTTGTGTACATAATAGGTTCAAGAGGGCTGTGGATTTAGGGAAATAAATATGTCATAATTAGATTCATTGCCATTAGTATAACAGCATGCTTTGTTTGAACAGTGCTCCATGTAAATAAAGTTGTCTCAGCTTCTCTTAAGCACATTTCTAGGCAAAAATTAAGATATGTAGAGGAAATATCACTCATTTAGGATTGCCCAGCATCAAAACTCCACTCTGATTTGGGTAAATCACAGAATTGATAGGAGACAGAGTTCAATTCCTATTGGGGAAATTAGAGAAAGATAATCCTGCTTTCTCCTCCCAGGAAGCTAGAGTGTGGCTGCGTGACTTGACTTCGCCAAACAGATGCTCCCACCCCATGCTTTCATATGTCTTTAAGAGAAGAATGTAAAAAATGAATGAATACTGGATGGATGGATGGATGGATGGGTGAATAAGAGTGTGGAATCTGTCCAGGGATTTTTCGTGGTGGCTGTGGTAGATTAGAGGATCCAGAAACAGTGAAACATGTGTCTAAGAGAGACATAACCCACAGCATGGTAAGTGTCCACTGACTATGGTGCCAGAAGTAGTAGAGAGTCTCCAGCTGGCAAACAAGTGTCCTCAGCAGGATCCTTCCAAGATAGTGCTTCAGCCATGCCTTGTGCCCCTTGATTACACCTGAACCTGTTATCCAACCTGCTGGATTCCATAAGCTATCGTCATTGCCTCCCAAGAAACTCTTCTTTTCCTTAATGTAAACAAAGTAGTCTTCTATGGTTTCCAACCAAGAACTCTATTAGTGCAGGGTGATATAAGGGGATCCAATTGTTGCTCCTTTAACTACTAGTTAACCAGAAATTACCCACAAGGTCCTTATACAATTCATATTTTTATATTATGGTAATATCTAATATTATCTCTATACCTTCTCCAGCTTCTAATCCCTCACTTGCAAAATGAAACTCTGTGCAGATTTTATTCTCTATTATTTTCCACCACTATGAGAATTTTGGATGCAATATACCCAAGTGGTGAGTGAATCACTTCAAGTTATGATTTAAGAAGTAGAGTTAATTTCCTAGTCTGAAAAATGGAAACAAAAATAGGGTACAGTCTAACTCAGAGGTCATAAGATGGGCTAAGTAGCATGAAGCAAGCTGTTGAAGTACCAAAATTTAGTATTCCATTTTTTTGTCTTATAGATAATCCTAAACTCTATATCTGTCATATTTGGTCCATGGATGCAGTATTCAAGTGCACCACATCCAAAATTATCTTCCAACACTTTTGTCTGACATCTTTTCTGCGGGTGGGGAAATACAGTGTTTTGATCTAAAAGATCTTTTCTTGGTAACTGAATTGAAGGTGGGATAGGAAAAGAAATCCAAACCTCATTCTTCAGCCTTCTGGTGTACTATATAAGTGTGTCAAGCTGCATTTCAGATTAGGAGTCCATGGAAAAGGTTATCATAGATCAGCCAAGGTGCTAACATAAATGTCACCAAAGGAGTCAAATACAGAGGATGCAATATCCCCTAAACCAATAATTTTTAAGCTAAAGACCATCTACTTCATGTCCACAGTCCCTGATGATCTCTCACTCCCAAAGTACTTATTGTCATCCACACATAACAAATGGCTCCTGAGTTGAAAGGAAATATGGGACAGCTGAAAAAACTGGGGTTTGGGAGCAAAAAACCTAAGTTTATATGCTGTTTTTATTGCTGTTAGTTCTATGTCCTTGAACAAATTTCTTAACCTCTCCAGTGCTTTGTTTCTTCTCTAAAATGTATACATAAAGTTATATAAAGTGCCTAGCACACTGTTTGGCATATAGTGAGGGAAAATGGTTGAGCCTATCCAGAAAGGGTAATTAAGAAGGCTTAAGGAATATCAACATGTATTCCCTTCATGCAAGACACATTTATTGTCTGCTTATTGTGTGCAAGGTTGTACACACATATATACACAAAGGTAAATAAGACCTAGAATCTGACCTCAGGGATCAGTTGATGATTAAAACATTGGCTACAATTGGGTGGTATATGTAAGTGATAAACCACTGAATTCTACTCCTGAAACCATTATTGCAATTTATGTTAACTAACTAGAGTTTAAATAAAAAATTGAAACAAAAGAAAAATTAAAAAAAAAATTGGCTACAGTTTATAATCATCAGAAATGTATTGATAGAAATCCTCAAAAACAAAAACAAAAAAAAACAAAAACAAAAAACCTACCCCTTCCCACACCCCCACAAAAAAATCTCAAACTCCTCTTTAAAAATCTAATAATGGCTATTTGTCTAATTGCTCTACAAAATTCAGCCCAAGAATCCCCTTTTCTGTAATACCTCTCCTTATATACCCCCTCCACACCCCCAGGCAGTAGTATGCTAATAAATGTTTAACAACTAGTTCTCTGAAGATCGTGGAGGGGGAACCCTAATTTGTAGTGTTTCCCAGCTGATATAGTGCTAATATTCCTTCCAAGGCTGACTTTAAGTTACCTACATGACAGCACTGAACACATAGTTGGGAAAAGATTTGCACAGTCAGCTCTCATGAGGTGATAGAAGCTGACTGCAACACACCACTGTGACCTCATGTCAAATCAACAATTCTTTCACTTGTGTCTTACTACACTTGGCACTGCCCTATCCAATGCAGCATTTAAATAGATGTCTATCCCATCTGCCTCCAATAAACTGCAAGTTACTTCAAGGCAGGAACTCTACCAATGCTTTATTATTGTAACTCCAGCATGCAGCATACACCTTAGCCCAGAGTAGGTCTTCAGTGAATGCCTTTTGAGTGAGTGATGTCATAGGAAGCTTTCCATCCTTTTTGGCAATCCTGCAGTCTTGGAGATATAAGGAACTGGTCTTATTAAGTTCATGAAGTTTGGCCTTAGCTGCCCAAACTCTTCTTTAACTTCCTATGTCCTTTTTATCTTTCCTGCTCTTCCATCATGAAGGGCAACCAGGAAATGTTCTAGCAGCAGTCATTTATACCTCTGAATGGATTGAATGTCTTGTTTCCAAACATGCCCTGCCTTAGCTCTCCCTGGACAATGAATCATTGTCCTTAATTAGGATAATTTCAATGGCAGGAAACAGGAGTAAAAATTTAGTGGCAGCCATTCATTTTGCATGCATATAGAAATAACCTTAAAGAAATATCTCTCCTGAAAAATATCAATTTAGTATTTGCAACTATTTTTTTTTAAAGATTTTATTTATTTATTTATTTGACAGAGAGAGAAATCACAAGCAGGCAGAGAGGCAGGCAGAGAGAGAGGAGGATGCAGGCTCCCCACTGAGCAGAGAACCCAATGCGGGACTCGATCCCAGGACCCTGGGATCATGACCTGAGCCGAAGGCAGCGGCTTAACCCACTGAGCCACCCAGGCGCCCTGCAAATATTTTTGAAGTCTCAAAAGCTAATGACATTTTGAAATCCATAGCATTTTTCTGTAAACTAAGACAAACTGACCACTCACTGAAATCACCTTCCATCCTAAAATGCACCAGTCCAGAAATACACTAATTCAACTTGCTCCTTTTTTAAAGCTCTGGTATCTACCAACCACACAGGGATCTTGAAACTCTTATTTTAACTATCTCATCCTAAAAATAAAACCATCCTCAAGCATGTTTCATTTCATATAAGAGATGTGTCCTTGACAAATGATCTGATAATCAAGTCACATATTAAGAGTGGTAGGAAGGAACATTGGTAATAATTGTGTAATGGACTGAGTGTTTGTGTCCCAGTGAAATTCATATGTTGAAATCTTAATCCTCCATGTGATGCTATTGGAGGTGAGGCTTTTGGGAGGTCATGAAGATGGAGCTCTCATGAGTGGGATTAGTGGCCTTGTAGAAGAGACATCAAAGAGGCGATCGTTCTCTCCACCATGGGAGGATACAAGGAGAAGATGACCATCTGCAAACCAGGAAGAAGCCCCTCACCAGGAACCAAATTGGGCAACACCTTGACTTTGGAATTCCCACCCTCCAAAACTGTGAGAAATAAATTTTAAATTTTTGTGAAGCAAAAAAACCCCCACATTGGTAATAAAAATAAAATGATTAACATTCTAACTGCTTACTATATGCCAGTCACTAAGGAAATTGCTTTATGTAAATTTACTCCTTTACAACCAACCACAGAGCAAGGAAACCTTTGATGACATAAATAATTGCTACTCAAATTTCTCTGCAACTTTGAAATTTTGTCTTGGACTTTTCTAAAGCAAGGTTGTCATTTCACAGCTCTGGTGCAGGTAGACTGAGAGCATGCAAGCCTTTGTGTGTTTATGTATTTATTGCACACTCCACTCTTCAACTAGCAAGAGCCAGGCCAAGCCCTAGGAAGTATTAATTTAAGGCATGACATGAAATAATATCCACATGAATGGATTATCTCATATTCAATCACATTTGTTTCAGTATTTATTTAATTAAAAACACAGCTATATTTATAATGGCAGCCTGTGCCTTCCAAGATCCATAGCCTTATTTCCTTCTGGAAGCACTCACTGAGGAGAAACTTTAAGTACTTCTTTTCATAGCCAAATATATCTTATTTTCATTAGAGTTGCCTCAGCACATAGACATTCACCATAACCTTATTGATAATTGCACCTGATTAACCACAAACTGCAACGGAAGGAGGATTGAATGCTTTTTATTAATTAACATAGTCAAGTCAAGGAAAACAGCCTACATGAGGGATAGCTTGTATAAAAATAATTGACTCATTAATCTTAACCATATGAACATGTTCGCATTAGCAAGGTCAGTCGCTAGAAAGGATTCAAACCGGAATAGCACATTCACTCAAGCAGATTTTGTAGTTATTTCATTTGGAGTAGCATGGAATTCCTTAGAACAGTGAAAGGTTTTCAGAAGGACACAGTCACAGAAAGGGGAAAGTTTCAAAACAGTCATCTTTCTTTTACCTTTTCAAGTTGTCAGGACACTATGGGGGAGAGTCACATTCCAACTTTTACTCCTGCACATAGACAGTACTTGCACCCGAAAAGCAAGCCCATGGACACATACCTCCTCATGCTGTGATACTTCCGATAAAACCACCACATGCACCTCAACAGCAGCAGAAGAGTGCATGCCAGGAGTTGTGAGCCAGACACACATTGCATCCTGGGGACTATAACTGGTTGGGAAAGGAATTTGGGTACAGGAGCATTTAAGCCTGGAAAGCAGTCATTTAAAATAATAACAAAAGGAAGTACTTCTTCACCCAGCAGGTGGTAAACATGTGGAACTTGTTACTCCCAAAGACTTGAACAAGCCAAGAAATGTAAATAGGCTCAAGAAGGGTTTGGAAAACTTATGATGCCCAATATCTTACTGGTTGTTGAAGAGAGTTTTGAGGTGTCTGGGTGCACTCCCAACTTTTGATATTACAAAGGCAGCTGCCATCCTCCTTTGCAAAGCATCCCTGTGTCCAGCCTGTTCAAATGGTGGAGCGAACCATTGAACTGACCCTATATGGTCTCTCTTTTGCTCTTTTATTCTTAAAGGAGGCCTTCAGAGGCACGCATTGGCAGAGGTATCAGAGAACTGGACTCTCGTACAGGCCTGGCTTCTTAAAAGCTGTGTGATTGCAGGAATGTCTCTAAAACCTCCACAAATCCCGATGAAATGAGCTTGCTTGTATTGCTCCTCCTGACATCCTAGTCTTACTGTGAAAATCAAGTGTGATAATGTTTACTAAATTATAAAGGACTGTGCACAGGTAAGGGTAACATTTTAAAATATTTTATTTATTTATTTGAGAAAGAGATCACAAGCAGGGAGAGGAGCAGAGGGAGAGGAAGAAGCAGGTTTCTTGCTGAGCAGGGAGCCCAACATGGGGCTTGAGCACAGGACCCCAAGATCATGACCTAAGCCAAAGGCAGACACTTAACCGACTGAACCACCCAGGCACCCTGAGGGTAGCATTTTTAATAATCAAGCTTAAATAACCATAACCTGGATGCCTCACAGGCAAATTGTAGGAATTCCATATCCAAGAGAAACTAAAATCAATTAAAAAAAATCCTTAGATGGTCATGAGATAACTGATGTCTAAAAGGTTCTCTTTTCCTCTCCAAGGCCCCACCATGCACCATCATCACCGCTCCAAACCTGCTGTCTTCATCCCACCAAGCTTCAGACCACCTATCCTGGCCTCTTCTCAAATACTCTCTTCAAGTTTAGTTTGTTTCCCCTTCATCCATTATTCCCACTAGCAAAACAAAGTCTGGGACCTGAACAAATTAACAGAAGGGTATCACACCTGGGGAAATTTATGTTAATTTTTTGCCCCTCACTGTTATTTCTAGCCTTAGAATGCAATAATATATTATAAATTTCCACTGTTTCATGTGAGTAGTGGGTCACATGGGAGTAGGGCTAGAAGGCAAACATCTCAAATCAACAAATGCTTGCTGAAGTATCTGCTGTTCTATGTCACCGTGGTGGTGGCAAGGGTCAGGGAAATTCACATCAACTCAGAAAGGCTACATCCCAGGGGATCACCAAAGCTGATGCTCTTCAATCTCACTAGCACATCTGTACACCCACAGTGACTCGTTCATATGAAGGTGCTAATCCAGCGATTCTGACCTTGCTCTGATCACCATGGAGTGAGAGCTCCTTTAAACTAGAAAAAAAAAAAAAAAAATTCAGTGTTTGAGTCTTAGTTCCACCATTGAAAAGCTGTGAGACTTCAGACAAGTGTCTTATCCTCTGTGGGCTACCATTTTCTTATCT
Source organism: Mustela erminea (assembly GCF_009829155.1). Taxonomy (NCBI): domain Eukaryota; kingdom Metazoa; phylum Chordata; class Mammalia; order Carnivora; family Mustelidae; genus Mustela; species Mustela erminea. Next base: position 60,869,488 of record NC_045625.1, read on the forward strand.
ATAAAATGGAGATTACAGATATGCATACCTCTCATTGAACTAAATGGAATAACGTACATAAAGAACATGAGTGCTGGGGCTGGCACAAAGTAAGTACATAACAAATGAGAAATGTGGTTCTCACAGATCTCTGAGGTTCCACATAGATCTATAGGGTGCTACAGAACTGGAAGTGTGCTGGGTGGCATGAAAACACCAGCTGCTACAACTTGCACAATACCATCTCCAATGATATAAGAAATGACTACCCAGGGAACAACCAAATAGTTGACTCTTTCTTCCAGTGTTCCACCTCAGCTGGCTGTTCAAGGTACTGGAAAACTGCTTTTGCTCCAGAGGAGACCATACCCTGGATCTTCCCCTGGAGTCACTGTGGCAGGTGGCATTTGTCTTGACTTCCACAAACTGTTGTTCTCTTCAAGGATCATTGCTTGTCTAAGCCACGTATTAATTTCTTAATGTTCTGGCATGGTCTCTCTGTGATCGTTATAGGCTCCCATGTAATCAGATCACTCTGGGCCTATTAAATACTGTATTTGCTTAACAGCCAAGTACTCTCTGTGTAAACATTCTGTGAAAAGGAATTTTTTTCAGTGAGCTGTATTAGACGTCAATGCTTACAGAGTCTCATTATTTTGTGAGAAGCCCATGACTTTCCCACCCGCATCCCTCACATTCCAGGTGGGTGGGAAGATGTCACCAGATACCTACCAGGGAATCCTTTTACCCAAACCCCACAGCTCTTAGGCCTTCCAGAAACTAAGTTTTCACCTTCATTATCTGAATAATTCACAAATTATCATTCACTTTCCTCCAAGAGAAAAATAATTGTTCCCATTGTAGCTAGTGTTGTAAAATGTTCCATGAAAGTGAAAACCGTTTTTATTTCAGGAGCAATCAGATGGCATGTAAAGAAACAGCATGGGTGAGTGGGGATTCATTTCAGTATCTCACAGCCATTTATATTGATTTTTCCAACTTTGTACAAAAGAAAAGATTTCCCAGCTGAGTTGAGCTCAAAGATGGCACATTTAACATGATCTTGAGGATCCAGAAGGCCATCTTGTATAAATACCTTTAAGAATGTACAATACAATTCTTTAAAACGTGTGTCTACAAGACAGCAAACAGTTTATCCGGGGGGGTGGCATGTAATGGAAGCCACCTCCTGTAAGGTAACACAGGAAGCCCTACAACACATTTCGTGGAATCATTGTACAACTGTGACAACTAATGAGTCATGCCCTTCCTATCTCTCTCCTCCCTTTGCTGTAAACCTCACAACTCTTGAGAAGAAAGTGAGAAACCAATACAGCAGGGAGGGGACAGTGTGAACATGGAGCACTGGTCATCATGGGGGCACCCTCAACCTAAACTCTACAGAAAGTATTTCATTTTGAGAGGCTGGATTATCAAAGAAAACCATTTCAGAGTGTTGCCAAGATAACAATGAGAACGGTTTTATTTATCTTAACACCTGCTGCTGGAACAGCAGAAAAGTTCATGATCCCATGCTATGTATAAGACACTGTGTTAAGGACTTGGTGGCAGAAGAATACAAAAGTGAAGAAGGAATTAAGACTTGTACCAAAGGAGCTCAAGTGGAAGGAAGACAATAGGGAAAGAGAAATCAAGATATACATAGCAGCCTCGTTAACAAACCTGTTAATGGGAGTATAAAAACTTCTTGGTGTACTAATGGAAAACTTCACGGAGAAGATGAAATTCAAGTTGGGTTTTCAAAGGATACTTGGAAGAAAAGTAAAATGACAGAGGTGATGCCGCAGCTTTTATATCAATTTTCTGAATAAGGAATGATGCCATCACCATGATAAAGCAGCATAAAGAAGCAAATTTGGGAGGGAAATTAGTTCAGTTCAAAATGAATATAAAGTCCCTTACTCTATCCACTTGATGCTATCCAGATGACATTTAGAAATTGAGGCCTCAGTCTTGAGAATCTAGTTTGCACTCTCTTGGGTACAGTGTGTGTATAAAGTCTAGCAATGGAGTTTATAGAATCATTTTCTGGGCCCACATAATGCGGGCAACATGGACATTTTTGTTTCTTGCAGGCTAAGCCTGCAGAGTCATAGCCTTTCATTGCTATCCTCTGATACTTGATTTAACTTGAAGGAATTTCTCCATGCCTACCATGACTACCTTTTCAGGGTTGTGGTAGGAAAAACTATTGAGATAATTCTTATCTTGCATTGGTTTCTCTAAAAGGCACTTAAAAAAAACTGAAAAAGTAATCCCTCTACCTCTTCCTAAAATGTTGGCCTACACTGATGCTATGGTCTAAGACTTGGGGGAGGGAGGGAGCTTTCACCATGGTTTTAGTGGAGAGGGTCAATGTGAAGGCGTTTTAGTAGTCTGGATTAGAAAGAAAAAACACCCAACAAATGGACAAAGGCTAAAGCAGCTTTATGGAATTAAAAACAATGAAGTCTCCTTCCAGGATGGAGGACCTTTCAAGAATCACAGCAATTCCTGAAGGGCTTCTGTGAGTCTAGTGGAAGATGGGAAGAGCCTCCAAAAAGACCCAATCTAGCAGTTGACGGTAAGTGAGAAATGTGAATATGTTCTGTACATTATAAAATGCTATTTGAATGGAAGGCATTATTACTACTCAAATGCCCATCTCTCCCCATTAGGAACTGCTCTCAGGAAAGCTGCTTATTTCACACATTCACACAAGGTAGATAGAAGTTAATGCATAACCCCTTCAGGTTTTGTGTCTTATTAAAGGAATTTCTGACATGAATGAGCAGGTGATTCTGTGACTGGCTAAGTGTATGTGTGTATGGACCTGTACATGGTAATATATAATGGACAGTTAGTGAATCTTCTTTGACTGAGAGCATAATATGGCTATTAGTGGGGCTAATTATGGAGGAGACCACAAGTAGAAAAATAGGCAGGACATGCTGTGTTCAAGCTCAAGTCACTACGTAGCCACCGTTTTTTTATTTCACAATGAAATAATATATATAAACAGACCCTAACTTTAACAACGTGTGTGTGTGTGTGTGTGTGTGTGTGTGTGTGTGTTTGACAGCAGGAGATTTGTGTGTTCTACTTCTCTAATGGCTGTTATGTTTCGCATTCTTCATTTTGCCTTTAAGATACTACGTTCTTTGTAAGTGGTATTTCCTGCTAGCCATACTTTCATAAGGAGATTAATGGAGATGGTCCTTGGGTAGTTAATGGTCTTCCTGCAAACACACAGTATCCTTAAGGCAAAATGAAGAATGTGAAACATTAACAGTCACTAAGGAAGTATAGAACACAAATCTCTTGTCTCTCTCTCTCTCTCTCTCTCTCTCTCTCTCTCTCCACACACACACACACACACATGTATTTATCCCCACCATTCCACCCCTGCCCACTTCTAATCAAATGGCAAGTGGATTTAGGACAAGAATCCCAGGACCCTTACCAGAAGACCTGAAACAAAGTGGAAAAAATAGGTTGCCCTGCTTGCTGCTTTCAGCATTCCCCAGAGAACTCTGTGCCTTCCAACAGAGAGCGTGTCTGCTTCTATTTCTGACTCTTCCTTTAGGAAGCCCCTCAGGGCTTGGCAGCTCTGTTCCAAGAGTACACAACCCAGGGCGCTCTGGCAACTTGCTCCAGTTTCTATATTAGACTCAGCATTTGTGTATTGATATGCTTCTCCCTAATCCATTTCCATCATTAAGAAGCCTGATACTGGCAGCCAGAAAAATCTGCCACCTTGGTTCCCTCTTCCTGCCAAGACCCATCCATTCAATACTTATACTGGAAAAAAAAAAATAAAAGGAGAAATGAATGCAACATTTACAAACTGTAGAATGAGTTATGTGTCCATATAAGGAAAAACGCATTATCCTTTCCTTTCACAATCACCTTATTTGAGTTTGAGAAGAAGAGAGAAGTCTCTTTCTCTGAGTTCACTGGCTTACAACAAAGCCAAATAGTTGTTCCTGTCCCTTTCTCAAGGACAGACATCCCACTTTAAGAACGAAATAATAGACATCTTTTGGCTAAAAAGAGTCATTTACCTTTAGCAGAGAATATCTGATCTCATATATTAATCTGTACTTAAGGCTATATTCAAATCTAATTTTGTATCAGTCAGTCCACTTATCCATCAACAAATAGTGTGAGGGGGCAGGGAGATGGAAAGATTGGTAATCTTAACTTGGAGTTGCCAGGCTGGACAAGGCCCAAGGACAGACTGCCCTCAAAGCAACTGACAGAGAAGCCTGCCTGGCTGAGGGAAAGGGAGCCCAAGGTAGAAGGACAGGAAAAATCCTATTAGTGAGAGCTGAAAGCCCACCTTCCAACACACTGTCCAAGAAAACAGCCACACATGGAGTCAGAGGCCACTGTCAAGGGACCCAGCAGCTGATTACAAGTATAAACATTCACTAATAAGTCAAGCAGAGAGAGTCAATTATCATACGGTTTCACTTATTTATGGAGCATAACAAAAAGCATGGAGGACATGGGGAGTTAGAGAGGAGAAGGGAGTTGGGGGAAATTGGAAGGGCAGGTGAACCATGAGAGACTATGGACTCTGAAAAACCGTCTGAGGGGTTTGAAGTGGCGGGGGTGTGGGAGGTCGGGGTACCAGGTGGTAGGTATTAGAGAGGGCACAGATTGCATGAACCACTGGGTGTGGTGAAAAAATAATGATACTGTTATGCTGAAAATAAATAAATTTTTTAAGAAAAGTATAAACATTCACTGAAAAATATTCCTAAGACTTCAGGACCACAGGGAGCCAAAAAGACAGATCAGTCTATCTTCCTTCCTTCCACTCCCCCTTCCCTCCTTCCTTCCTTTCTTCCTCTCCCTCCTTCCATTCTGTCCTTCCTTTTCTCCTTCCTTCATTTTACTTGCTACTTTTATGTCCTTGATTCTATTAACGCTTGTGCTGGCTTCTAAGAAAAAAATAAATCCCCATGGTACATACAGCAGAATCATTAAAACAAGGAAAAAAAGAACAGGAGATGTGGAACCAAGATAATATTGGGAGGAGAGATCACTGTAGCAGAAAATCTAGGGTAAGTATATTTATCACAACTAACCTATAATCTAGCTTTGAGCTACAGACATAAGGAGTTACAAACACTCATTAACTACTGAAAATAAAGCATAACAAAAATTTAGTGCTAAGGGAAAAAAGTTACGTAGATATTCAAACTGAAACCAATACTTACAGAACATACTTACCTGCCAAGCACCTCTTTTAATGCTCCTAGTAAGCCTGCCATGTGGTCATTACCCCGCCTATTTTACAAGTGAGGAAACAGGCTCTGGGAAATAGAATGATCAGAACAATAAGCAATTTCATGGACAGTTTATTTGATGACAAGTTGACACGTGCCACAAAACTCTTCTTTATTTGGTCAAAGGCCTGAAAGGTGCAAAGCCAACAACAATACCACATTCTTCAAGAAGCTGATACCAGAAGTGAGTAGATGGCATCTGAGTACTATTTGGGCTCTATGCATGAGCACAACATATCACAGAACCACATTTAGAGAAGCATTTTACTATTTCTGCTGGTGTTTATTCTGACATCCAGGAGCAAAGTCTATGAAACAGGAAGCAAAGCCTATGAACTCTCTGAATTCTTATCTGAAATTTTGCTTTGCACCAGGGCAGGAGAAATTGTTAAGTCTCCATCTGTCATGCACCAGTCTCCCTGGAACTTCCTGGTAATAGTAAAACAATGATTCCTGAGGCCTCCAAATGTGGTGGGGGGTACGGAGCTAGGTGTGACCTGACCAAGTCTGGTAGGTCAGCTATTTTGCTGCCATCTGTCTCCTTCACATAAGAATTTATTTGATCCTCATGGCAATCCTGGAAAATAGATAATATGGTGGTTTTCAATCCCATCTTGTCGATCAGGAAGCCGAGGCCAGGAAAAATTAAGATTTTTCCATGAGCCAGCATAATCACGACAAAACCTGGAACTTCTGACACTGAAGCCTATGCTTTGCACTCTACAACCCACTCCCACTCCCAGTAAGAAATACCCTCTTGGAGAATGAAGGACAGCATTGCATATTGTTCAGAAAATACAATTTAAATTGATTATATGTCTGAAGAGCTATATGCCTGCCTGATAATAATTTGCCTTCTCTTCTGTGTTCTCTGAGCAATAATTTATGGGCCTCAGAAAGCTGACTTACACAACTGAGCAACTAAAACTCCTGCAATTAATTTTACACTTGTGCCATGCTTCCTGCATTTCCACTATTATCTGGTTCTGATTTTCTACTTCCTGTTTCAAAACCTAGACTCACTCAAAACCAGACACCTTCTTTGTTGGTTTCGCCCAGCTTTCTAGTCTCAACCACCTTCAGAGACCTAACAAGTCACTGTTCCATTTTGCTGGAAGTCCCAGGCTTTGTCTGACAGACAGATACTTGACAGTTGCCCCACCCCTCCAAAAGGGAAAATTTAAGACAGGATCCCAGAGAGTATACAGACTTTGCTTCCTGCCCTAGCTTCATAGATTCTGCTTCCAGATATAAGATTAAGCAATGAGAGAAATTCCAGAGTTCTGAAAATACACTGTCACTGGGATGACAAAAAACAGATGCATGGAGCCTCAGTTTCATATGGTATCTGGTAGTGGAGTTAAGAAATTTTAACAAGGAATGGGAGTGGATAGTAGGAGCAGGAGAGATAGAGGAAAAGGCCATAAACTAGCTGCCTTGAGTTTCTGGTTTGGAAGCAGTAGAGAATCACAGTGATATCATATTCCTTTGTCCCTGTTAAAAACAGTGAAATCTAAAGGTCTAAGGAAAAGGGTACACATATATTATTTTTCAGTGCAGGAAGACTACACTGTTGTGCTCATAATGGTCTTGGGATTGAGAAAAACCTGAATTTTTATCTTGTTATAGCAGTTCTAAACTGATATGAGGGAATCTGAGTTCAGGTGTAAGGTTTTCTGTGTAATAGATAATAATGGAAGAAATGTGATATTTATTTTTAAAATAAAAATTCACCTAGGGCTTATCCATCTGAAAGTATTATAACAGCTACTGTGACAATGACAACTCAAGTCACCACACTTCACTTGTTGCTACAGGGCCAGAGTCCTCTATGAAATAATCCCTTATTATCCCATCTATCTCTAGGAGTCCCAGGGAAGGTCTTACATGTGCTCACAAATTAGTACACTCCTTCCAGGAAGCTCTGTCACCTCTGTCACCACACCAGAGCCTTCAGCTTGCTACACCTTGGCCTATGGTAACTGAAGGAAAAGATGACACATATGTCTCTGCTATGCAAGACCCACTCAGAAGAGCCAGTAAACAGTATCTCTCCTGCTCCTCTGCCTTGTGGTGTTTTTAGTGGAATAAATTTGTTCCATTTCACCTACATCCCTCTATCTCCAATGAACCAGAAATAAATTCCTGAAATTGGGCCAGAAAGAGATAGATTTGATTTGGCAGCCTTCAGATTTTACCTGGAACATCCCTTTCCTCTGACAACCAACGCTTGAGTACAACAAAGCCACGCTCTTCACACCAGTGCCTTTTTCCCCAAGAGGTCCCCCAGCAGAGTTCTAGCAAACCACCTCATACTCACCAGTCATTCACTTGACAAATTCTTACTGAGTATGTACTGTGCACAAAAAATAAGTGAAATTCAGCTTTCTAAAGCACTGGTTCTCTTTACACGCTCTACAAATCCTAGGCATCATCCCTCCTTCCAAAGCGTAAGAGTCTGCCAGCAGTCACGGGTAACCACAGGGTTATATTTCCAGCTATATCACCATCTGAATGCATGTAATATTAATCATTCCACACTTGAACATCTCTTTTCTAAAGAAGTACCCAGAGGCCCACAGGCATAGCTATACTTAGAAAGAAGCTACAGGCTTTGGGGGAAGTAAAACAATCCTGCCGACAAAAGACTTGTCCATATCAATATGAAAGAGAATAGTCATAATTATTAAAAAGTAGGCATTATCAGAATCACACATATGTAAAATAGGATAAAAGTGACTACAAAGTATAGATAGAATTTCACACAAATTTATACAGTGAAGGGAAAGGAAAAGAACATTAACAATTTCTTCTCTCTCCTTGAAAGGTAAATGAATGCACCTTGTCATTTTCTCCTGTACACCTTGGGAGGGAGTAATTTCAGAGGTATGTATTTACAGTTCCAAAGGTCAGAAGGCCCATGATTTTGCATTGTAAAATCAAAAGGTCAAGCCTCTTGTTGAGCCTATTATGTTTTCAAGGAGACACCCTAAGAAAGGGAAAATGAAAAGAGAGTCACCTCCTCCACCTTTGAGGAGTCAAAGAAAATTTCATCATTTTATCTTATGAGGCCTGAGGGTTTAGATTGTAAAAAGGACCTATATTACCAAGTTGGAAATCACTGGATTTATATGGGCATTAGTGTGCTTCTGTGCTGGATGTTTTACACAGATTATTTATAAAACATCATGCTTACAAATTTTAAATTTCCAAAGAAGAGCGCATTTTCATTCAACACCCGTTTCATCTACAGGGTACTCACCGGCACCAAACAAAAAATAAGCCTCAGTGGGAAATTATGGTTGGAGAAGGAAATAGGGATATGGGGTTTAACAGGCTAAGAAAAGCAAGGAATGACAAAAAAAAGATGATTTAGAAAAATACCCAACACAAATTTTGCTGATTTCATAAGCTTATCAAGAATTAACACTCTGGTGACAGATGGTAACTACACTTGTGAGCAGAGCATAGCATACAGAGTTGTCAAATCATGATATACCTGAAATTAATGTAACATTGTGTGACAACGATACTTCAATGTAAAATTTTTTAAGAATTAACACTCCCTTCAGTATATGTGTGTACTCATGTTTAGGCACATGCCACATGCATAAATCTCAAATGAATATCTCTTTATACTCTTTAACATCTTATGACAACATAATTTACCGAAATAGTACTAAATGATTTGGCTTTTCATTTTGTTCTTTTTCTGATGTGCAACAATGAGAAGGGATGAGAATTACATGTAACTTGGTCACACATGTCCTCTGGTCACATTTTTCCTCACTTCGGTACATTTGTAGGGCCCACAGCAGAATTAGCTTGAAAACAACTTCCTTTTCAGGCCTTAGTAGAGCCTGAGAGGATCTCTACCTCCATAGGTGCTTGAGTCAGCCACTCAGTAGAGCCCTGGCAGGGTGTGGGGAGATGGCAGCTTCTTAACTGCAAACCACAGCTCAGATGCTGCCTTTTGAGAGAGCCCCTGTAGAAGCTGAATTTCCCATGATGCATCCAGAATTAGCACTGGAGTCAGAAGTACAGCCAAGCTCACAATATCTACAAAAACATATCCGTGGAGTGTATCCAGTTTTGTTTTGATTGTTGGTTTTGGCCATCACTGGAAATAACACTTCAGTGGATATCAACCCTTATTTTGACTCTTCCATTACAATTTTGCTCAACAGGTCATGACTCCATAAGAATGAATAGGCACCTAAGCCCCAACGACCACAAACTGAATCATCTCAGCACCTTATGACTTGTGTTTTCTTTGCTTTTCAAAGACAAGCCCTTTAGTCCCAACTGCAAGAATTATCAGCTGAAGGCAAGCTGTGCTGGCTGATGAGGGTGGCTCTGCTAGGTCACCTCTCACCTGAGATAACACTGGCCAAGCAGTCACCTGAAGAGGAAGCCAGAGGAAGGGCTTCTGTATCAAAAACATGCAGTGAAATATTTTAAAAACAAAACTTTCCAGCATTTAATTCTTTTTGACAAATAAATTCTAATATCTAGCAAAGCATTGCCTTCACTTTCTGTTAGCACAATTCCTTTCTAGAAATCAGAGTAGAGGATTTGTAGCAAGCAGGCCACACCAGGGTCATTTCTAAACATTCACTTTTACCTGCTGAGGCATACCATATGTGGGAGTTTGAAATAGAGGACATATTCTCTAACTAATGAAAACTGCGCAAGCCTAAACTCATCCCTAAAAGTAATTTCCTAAACAAATCAACTCAATCAGAATGATCATTTTCATTTTTCTAACATTTAGTGTTCTTTTCAAAGAAGACATGGTGATCTGTGATTTTATCTGGGTGTTGGGATTACAGAAGGCAACTTTTTTTCATACTTTTCTAATTTTATCAAAAAAACAGTGCATGCATTTTTGTAGAAAGGTTTGTTTTGTTTTGTTTTGTTTTGTTTAATTTTGGATGTTGGGGGGCATTTTATTTATTTTTACTTTTAGTGTGGCTACATGTCCCAAAGCTTACTGTCTCGAGCTGTCTTTCAGGCTGAGAGAGGTCTCAAGAGTCACCTGAGCCAGCCAGATTTTCAACGCAACCAGTTATGGAGCACACGTTAGCTTTATTGCCTTGTCTGGCTGTAATTTAAGATAGACCTCAAATCTGTTGAATCAGATACCCAGGGGCAACTCAGAAAGGAAGAGGCTCACCAGGTTTATTGCATTCCCTGGAAAAAGGGCAGAATGACTGAGCACAGCCAGGATACACCAAGGGCGACACTTTTATATGGGGATCAGCAATTTAATTTGTCTTTGTATTTTATGAATTGCAGGCAGAGATGTATTTGCAGGAAAATACATGGGCACTATTGAAAGCGATTAATTAAGCATGCAATTTATATGAAAACAATTTACTACAGGACATTATCAGAGCACCCAAAATGCACATGCAATTTCCTTGCCTTCTAATTTGTGGACATAATTTATTTTGATTGTGCAATTAGGAAAGTAGACCTTTATTAATTTCAGTGCAAGTCTAAAGAAGCAAGACAAATTTAGCAGTGAAAGAGTGTGCCTTAATGGAAAAGAGGGAGGTGTGGCCTTGTGCTCTTGCCTTGTAGACAACTCTCTGAATCCAAAGCCATGGAATTATATCTATTTCTGCTCCTGATTTTCTTCAACAGGTCATTTAACCACACTGAGCTTCAGCTTTTTCTTTTACAAAATGGAGCTGAAAAATCCCTCCTCCTGGATTGGCATTTAATGACAGGTTTAGAGGGCCTGTCATGGTTCACTTAGTCTGTTGGTAATGGCAGGCTGCCCCATGCCTGGCCTCGCTATGCAGACTCACTGTTCCCCAGACTTCCCCTTTAAGGTAAATGAAATTTCACTGCATGCAGCAAGTTCACTGCAGTGCCCCCACCAACTGACTCTAGGCCCACAGCTGTCAAGAATGAAGAAGGCAGACAATGGCCTGAAACAGATTTTGTTTTATGACAAGCAAACTGCCAATGTGGAAATGGAGCCCATGATCTCATTAGCCCTGTCCTACAACACAACAATAAATTAATCCAAATCACCAAAATTTCACTAGCTACTTTCAAATGATACAACCACCAAACGAGTAGGTACTTTTTTAAAGTTGGGGGAAATTATCAAATCATCAACAGAAAAGTCTGTCAGAGATCTGACAGCAGCATGAAGAAAACATTCGCTGGTCTCTGGCCCACTCCTTTCCCTCACACTCACTGACCACAGTAAAGAGGAAAAGGATGAAAGATATCAAATTGTGCTAGATACCATACTAGACTCCCTTCCTGTCTTATGCTACACCAGGGTCATAACAGCACCATAAAATAGGTATATTTAGGGGTGCCTGGGTGGCTCTGTTGGTTAAGTGTCCGACTCTTGATTTCTGCTCAAGTCACAATCTCAGGGTCATGAGACCAAGGCCTGTGTCAGGCTCCATGAAGGATGTGGAGTCTGCTTAAGATTTTAAGATTCTCTCTCTTCCTCTTCCTTTGCCCGTCTCCTCTCTGCTCCTCCCTCAGCAGTCTCCCTCTCTCAAAAGAAGAAAGGAGGAGGAGGAGAAGGAGGAGGAGGCGGAGGGGGAGGGGAGGGGGAGGGGGAGGGGGAGGAAGTAGTTTGTTTATTCCCATTCTGCAGATGGGACTAAGAAGAGTTATGTGAGGCTCATAAATGTTAGGTGGAATCCAGACTACAATTCCATGTTTTTTTTAGTAGACCCCACAAGCTGTGGGCTCTACCAGGAATGCAGAGAGGTAGGGCAGTGTGATCCCTTTCACCTTGTGAGCCTTCCCTTTAGCAGCTGAGCCTTAAAAAGATAATTTAGCCACTTTCTGAATTCCAGGTGACACTTAGCCTGTGTGTGCTGAAAAGCATCACTTTCACTATTTACTGTAAGTCTGCAAACTTTCTTTGGTTTTTGATACACCACTGTCTTCAATATTAATAGCACTTGATTGTTTACCAAGCATAGTCACAATCATTATTCATATATGTAACCCAGACTTTACCAAACTGGGCTCAAAACAAGAAATTATGTTTTTCTTTCATATACAAATTACATACAGTGCCACTGATTCTCCACATACCCAGATTAGCAGAAAATCTAAGTTTTCTACATTCATACAAAGAACCTCCCTCCTGTGTGTGATCAGAATTCCCAAATAAGCTTACTCAGTCTTTAGATTCAGTCTGGATTCTCTTGCTGTAAGAGTGAAAGTGATGGCCTAATCAAACCAAGAATTGCCTTGTTCACTGTCAATGTTGACACTATTACCAAACCAGGAAGGCGCTACGATGAAACAAAAGGTTTGTTCATTTGAACTGGCACTAGAAAAACTTGGGAATTAGAAGCAATGCCCGTTTCCTCCCACTGTCACTGTTGTTTCTAGAATACTATGTCATCACCCAAATCAGAGAGGTTCTTAAAGTTGATGGCCACAGTGCCATCCCCTACAGGGTCTCCTTAGACCCCACTATCAGGTTCAACCATGGATGTCCCCATCCAAACTCAACCTGGAGTTCCAATTTTTTTTTTTAATTTCCAGCATAACAGTATTCATTATTTTTGCACCACACCCCGTGCTCCATGCAATCCGTGCCCTCTATAATACCCACCACCTGGTACCCCAACCTCCCACCCCCCGTCCCTTCAAAACCCTCAGATTGTTTTTCAGAGTCCATAGTCTCTCATGGTTCACCTCCGCTTCCAATTTCCCCCAACTCCCTTCTCCACTCTAAGTCCCCATGTCCTCCATGCTATTTGTTATGCTCCACAAATAAGTGAAACCATATGATAATTGACTCTCTCTGCTTGACTTATTTCACTCAGCATAATCTCTTCCAGTCCCGTCCATGTTGCTACAAAAGTTGGGTATTCATCCTTTCTGATGGAGGCATAATACTCTATCCCCAGGGGTACAGGTCTGTGAATCACCAGGTTTACACACTTCACAGCACTCACCAAAGCACATACCCTCCCCAATGTCCATAATCCCACCCCCTTCTCCCAAACCCCCTCCCCCCAGCAACCCTCAGTTTGTTTTGTGAGATTAAAAGTCACTTATGGTTTGTCTCCCTCCCAATCCCATCTTGTTTCATTGATTCTTCTCCTACCCACTTAAGCCCCCATGTTGCATCACCACTTCCTCATATCAGGGAGATCATATGATAGTTGTCTTTCTCTGCTTGACTTATTTCGCTAAGCATGATACGCTCTAGTTCCATCCATGTTGTCGCAAATGGCAAGATTTCATTTCTTTTGATGGCTGCATAGTATTCCATTGTGTATATATACCACATCTTCTTGATCCATTCATCTGTTGATGGACATCTAGGTTCTTTCCATAGTTTGGCTATTGTGGACATTGCTGCTATAAACATTCGGGTGCATGTGCCCCTTTGGATCACTACGTTTGTATCCTTAAGGTAAATACCCAATAGTGCAATTGCTGGGTCATAGGGCAGTTCTATTTTCAACATTTTGAGGAACCTCCATGCTGTTTTCCAGAGTGGCTGCACCAGCTTGCATTCCCACCAACAGTGTAGGAGGGTTCCCCTTTCTCCGCATCTTCGCCAGCATCTGTCATTTCCTGACTTGTTTATTTTAGCCATTCTGACTGGTGTGAGGTGATATCTCATTGTGGTTTTGATTTGTATTTCCCTGATGCCGAGTGATATGGAGCACTTTTTCATGTGTCTGTTGGCCATCTGGATGTCTTCTTTGCAGAAATGTCTGTTCATGTCCTCTGCCCATTTCTTGATTGGATTATTTGTTCTTTGGGTGTTGAGTTTGCTAAGTTCTTTATAGATTCTGGACACTAGTCCTTTATCTGATACGTCATTTGCAAATATCTTCTCCCATTCTGTCAGTTGTCTTTTGATTTTGTTAACTGTTTCCTTTGCTGTGCAAAAGCTTTTGATCTTGATGAAATCCCAATAGTTCATTTTTGCCCTTGCTTCCCTTGCCTTTTGCATTGTTCCTAGGAAGATGTTGCTACGGTTGAGGTCAAAGAGGTTGCTGCCTGTGTTCTCCTCAAGGATTTTGATGGATTCCTTTCGCACATTGAGGTCCTTCATCCATTTTGAGTCTATTTTTGTGTGTGGTGTAAGGAAATGGTCCAATTTCATTTTTCTGCATGTGGCTGTCCAATTTCCCAGCACCATTTATTGAAGAGGCTGTCTTTTTGCCATTGGACATTCTTTCCTGCTTTGTCGAAGATTAGTTGACCATAGAGTTGAGGGTCTATTTCTGGGCTCTCTATTCTGTTCCATTGATCTATGTGTCTGTTTTTGTGCCAGTACCATGCTGTCTTGATGACGACAGCTTTGTAATAGAGCTTGAAGTCCGGAATTGTGATGCCACCAACGTTGGCTTTCTTTTTCAATATCCCTTTGGCTATTCGAGGTCTTTTCTGGTTCCATATAAATTTTAGCATTATTTGTTCCATTTCTTTGAAAAAGATGGATGGTACTTTGATAGGAATTGCATTAAATGTGTAGATTGCTTTAGGTAGCATAGACATTTTCACAATATTTATTCTTCCAATCCAGGAGCATGGAACATTTTTCCATTTCTTTGTGTCTTCCTCAATTTCTTTCATGAGTACTTTATAGTTTTCTGAGTATAGATTCTGTGTCTCTTTGGTTAGGTTTATTCCTAGGTATCTTATGGTTTTGGGTGCAATTGTAAATGGGATGGACTCCTTAATTTCTCTTTCTTCTGTCTTGCTGTTGGTGTAGAGAAATGCAACTGATTTCTGTGCATTGATTTTATATCCTGACACTTTACTGAATTCCTGTATAAGTTCTAGCAGTTTTGGAGTGGAGTCTTTTGGGTTTTCCACATATAGTATCATATCATCTGCGAAGAGTGATAATTTGACTTCTTCTTTGCCGATTTGGATGCCTTTAATTTCCTTTTGTTGTCTGATTGCTGAGGCTAGGACCTCTAGTACTATGTTGAATAGCAGTGGTGATAATGGACATCCCTGCCGTGTTCCTGACCTTAGCGGAAAAGCTTTCAGTTTTTCTCCATTGAGAATGATATTTGCGGTGGGTTTTTCATAGATGGCTTTGATGATATTGAGGTATGTGCCCTCTATCCCTACACTTTGAAGAGTTTTGATCAGGAAGGGATGCTGTACTTTGTCAAATGCTTTTTCAGCATCTATTGAGAGTATCATATGGTTCTTGTTCTTTCTTTTATTGATGTGTTGTATCACATTGACTGATTTGCGGATGTTGAACCAACATTGCAGCCCTGGAATAAATCCCACTTGGTCGTGGTGAATAATCTTTTTAATGTACTGTTGCATCCTATTGGCTAGTATTTTGTTGAGTATTTTCGCATCTGTGTTCATCAAGGATATCGGTCTATAGCTCTCTTTTTTGGTGGGATCCTTGTCTGGTTTTAGGATCAAGGTGATGCTGGCCTCATAAAATGAGTTTGGAAGTTTTCCTTCCATTTCTATTTTTTGGAACAGTTTCAGGAGAATAGGAATTAGTTCTTCTTTAAATGTTTGGTAGAATTCCCCTGGGAAGCCGTCTGGCCCTGGGCTTTTGTTTGTTTGGAGATTTTTAATGACTGTTTCAATCTCCTTACTGGTTATGGGTCTGTTCAGGCTTTCTATTTCTTCCTGGTTCAGTTGTGGTAGTTTATATGTTTCTAGGAATGCATCCATTTCTTCCAGATTGTCAAATCTATTGGCGTAGAGTTGCTCATAGTATGTTCTTATAATAGTTTGTATTTCTTTGGTGTTAGTTGTGATCTCTCCTCTTTCATTCATGATTTTATTTATTTGGGTCCTTTCTCTTTTCTTTTTGATAAGTCTGGCCAGGGGTTTATCAATTTTATTAATTCTTTCAAAGAACCAGCTCCTAGTTTCGTTGATTTGTTCTATTGTTTTTTTGGTTTCTATTTCATTGATTTCTGCTCTGATCTTTATGATTTCTCTTCTCCTGCTGGGCTTAGGGTTTCTTTCTTGTTCTTTCTCCAGCTCCTTTAGGTGTAGGGTTAGGTTGTGTACCTGAGACCTTTCTTGTTTCTTGAGAAAGGCTTGTACCGCTATATATTTTCCTCTCAGGACTGCCTTTGTTGTGTCCCACAGATTTTGAACCGTTGTATTTTCATTATCATTTGTTTCCATGATTTTTTTCAATTCTTCTTTAATTTCCCGGTTGACCCATTCATTCTTTAGAAGGATGCTGTTTAGTCTCCATGTATTTGGGTTCTTTCCAAACTTCCTTTTGTGGTTGAGTTCTAGCTTTAGAGCATTGTGGTCTGAAAATATGCAGGGAATGATCCCAATCTTTTGATACCGGTTGAGTCCTGATTTAGGACCGAGGATGTGATCTATTCTGGAGAATGTTCCATGTGCACTAGAGAAGAATGTGTATTCTGTTGCTTTGGGATGAAATATTCTGAAAATATCTGTGATGTCCATCTGGTCCAGTGTGTCGTTTAAGGCCTTTATTTCCTTGCTGATCTTTTGTTTGGATGATCTGTCCATTTCAGTGAGGGGAGTGTTAAAGTCCCCTACTATTATTGTATTATTGTTGATGTGTTTCTTTGATTTTGTTATTAATTGGTTTATATAGTTGGCTGCTCCCACGTTGGGGGCATAGATATTTAAAATTGTTAAATCTTCTTGTTGGACAGACCCTTTGAGTATGATATAGTGTCCTTCCTCATCTCTTATTATAGTCTTTGGCTTAAAATCTAATTGATCTGATATAAGGATTGCCACTCCTGCTTTCTTCTGATGTCCATTAGCATGGTAAATTCTTTTCCACCCCCTCACTTTAAATCTGGAGGTGTCTTCGGGCTTAAAATGAGTTTCTTGGAGGCAACATATAGATGGGTTTTGTTTTTTTAATCCATTCTGATACCCTGTGTCTTTTGACAGGGGCATTTAGCCCATTAACATTCAGGGTAACTATTGAGAGATATGAATTTAGTGCCATTGTATTGCCTGTAAGGTGACTGTTACTGTATATGGTCTCTGTTCCTTTCTGATCTACCACTTGTAGGCTCTCTCTTTGCTTAGAGGACCCCTTTCAATATTTCCTGTAGAGCTGGTTTGGTATTTGCAAATTCTTTCAGTTTTTGTTTGTCCTGGAAGCTTTTAATCTCTCCTTCTATTTTCAATGATAGCCTAGCTGGATATAGTATTCTTGGCTGCATGTTTTTCTCGTTTAGTGCTCTGAAAATATCATGCCAGCTCTTTCTGGCCTGCCAGGTCTCTGTGGATAAGTCAGCTGCCAATCTAATATTTTTACCATTGTATGTTACAGACTTCTTTTCCCGGGCTGCTTTCAGGATTTTCTCTTTGTCACTGAGACTTATAAATTTTACTATTAGGTGACGGGGTGTGGGCCTATTCCTATTGATTTTGAGGGGTGTTCTCTGAACCTCCTGAATTTTGATGCTCGTTCCCTTTGCCATATTGGGGAAATTCTCCCCAATAATTCTCTCCAGTATACCTTCTTCTCCCCTCTCTCTTTCTTCTTCTTCTGGAATCCCAATTATTCTAATGTTGTTTCGTCTTATGGTGTCACTTATCTCTCGAATTCTCCCCTCGTGGTCCAGTAGCTGTTTGTCCCTCTTTTGCTCAGCTTCTTTATTCTCTGTCATTTGGTCTTCTATATCACTAATTCTTTCTTCTGCCTCATTTATCCTAGCAGTGAGAGCCTCCATTTTTGATTGCACTTCATTAATAGCTTTTTTTATTTCAACTTGGTTAGATTTTAGTTCTTTTATTTCTCCAGAAAGGGCTTTTATATCTCTCGAGAGGGTTTCTCTAATATCTTCCATGCCTTTTTCGAGCCCGGCTAGAACCTTGAGAATTGTCATTCTGAACTCTAGATCTGACATATTACCAATGTCTGTATTGATTAGGTCCCTAGCCTTCGGTACTGCCTCTTGTTCTTTTTTTTGTGTTGAATTTTTCCGTCTTGTCATTTTGTTCAGATAAGAGTATATGAAGGGGCAAGTAAAATACTAAAAGGGTGGCAACAACCCCAGGAAAAAATGCTTTAACCAAATTAGAAGAGATCCAAAATCGTGAGGGGGGAGAAAGGGGATAAAAAGAGGTTCAAAAAGGAAGAAAGAAAAAAAAAAGAAAAAAGAAAAAAAAAAAAAAGAAAAGAAAAGAATTAAAAAAAAAAAAAGGAAAACACCTAAGAAAAATGTAAAAAAGAAAAAATATATATATTAGATAAACTAGTAAAAAATCGTTAAAAAAGAAAAAGGTTACAGTTAAAAAAAAAAATTTTTACCCGAAGGCGAGGAAAAAAAAAAAAAAATGAAAAAGAAAAAAATTAAATTAACTGCAAGACTAAAAAAAAAATCACAGGGAAAAAGCCATGAGTTCCGTGCTGGCTTTCTCCTCCTCTGGAATTCTGCTGCTCTTCTTGGTATTGAACCGCACTCCTTGGTAGGTGAACTTGGTCTGGGCTGGATTTCTTGTTGATCTTCTGGGGGAGGGGCCTGTTGTAGTGATTCTCAAGTGTCTTTGCCCCAGGCGGAATTACACCGCCCTTACCCGGGGCCGGGGTGAGTAATCCGCTCGGGTTTGCTTTCAGGAGCTTTTGTTCCCTGAGCGCTTTCCGTAGAGTTCCAGAGGACGGGAATACAAATGGCGGCCTCCTGGTCTCCGGCCCGGAGGAGCCGAGAGCCCGGGGCCCCACTCCTCAGTGCGCCCTTAGAGAACAGCGCCCGGTTACTCCCGTCTGCCTGACCTCCGGCCGCGCTCCGAGCTCGCCAAGCCTGTGGCCGGTTCAAGGTAACCCCGAGCTGCGAGCTTACTGTCGGCTCTGTCTCTGTAGCCGGCTTTCCCGTTCCAATACCCGCAAGCTCTGCGACACTCAGACACCCCTGGTCCTTCTGTGACCCTGCGGGACCTGAGGCCACGCTGAACCCGCGTGGGCTTTGCCCCGGTTTAGCCTCTGGAGCGATGTCCCTCAGCGGAACAGACTTTTAAAAGTCCTGATTTTGTGCGCAGTTGCTCCGCCGCTTGCCGGGAGCCGGCCCCTCCCCCCGGGGTCTATCTTCCCGTCGCTTTGGATTCACTTCTCCGCCGGTCCTACCTTTCAGAAAGTGGTTGTTTTTCTGTTTCCAGAATTGCTGTTCTTCTTCTCTTCGATCTGCCGATGGATTTTCAGGTGTTTGCAATCTTTAGATAAGCTATCTAGCTGATCTCCGGCTAGCTGAAGCAGTCTCAGCCTGCTACTTCTCCGCCATCTTGACTCAGGAGTTCCAATTGTTATACTCCTAGTTCTCTCATCTCATCTTTCCCCAGTGCAGACTGTATCCTGGAGCAGTTTCTGGCATGAATCAGGAACTGTACCCAGGAGTTCACTCACCAAGAGTCACTGCCTTCGTGCTGACTTGGGACTGTGTATTCACATTTCTTCCTCCCTTAGGACAATTTCTTCTTAAAGTTCTTGCCAACATTTCTGGAGCTCTAAACTAGAAGGGCCTTACCACAGTCCATCAGAACTTCATAGTCTCCTGGGAAGCCTTGTAAATTGGTGGAGACATACAAATAGAATAGGGTTTTGCCAGATGTCTAAATACCTTAAAGGAGTCAATTGGCAGCCCATCCCAGAACCAAGTGAATCTGACCAAGAGTGAACAAATTTTCTCTCCTAGGGAAACAAAACTGCTTACAACTCTAAAATGACAGCTATATAAAAGTAAGTAGAGCTCCAGTCCTGTATGCCTGGACACTTTATGAACAAGCTTTCTCCCTCTATCTAAGACTGTTTAGAGTACACATTCATGAGAAAATGAGAGATAAACACATACAAATCTCTTCAGGTGATGTGGGACAATACAAATGATGATTATCCTGATGTCAAAAATAATATCACACAGAAGTCACTCACTTCCTACCATGACACTGTACAGATGCTCTGGTTATGGTATCTTATTTAATCTTCACAATAATTTTACAAGGTAGCTGCTACCATCAATCACAAATGAGAAAACTTGAGCTCAAGAAGGTTAAGTGGCAAACATAAATATTAGGACTAGGATCTGAACCCCACATGTGTCATATCCAAAAGTCTGTTTTCTTAACCATTTGTAAATTTTTAGTTAGAAACAGCAAGTTAAGATAAAACCTCTATAGCACCCTTAGATCAAGCAATCATTAGCTGGATGTCCTTTGGCAAAATATACTTTCATTGGTGATCAACTTCCTTATATGTAAGTGGAACTAATAATAATGACTATTTTCCAGGGTTTTCTAAAGGGAAAAAGGTGCAATAATGTGAAAAGACTTTCATAAATCATAACACACATAAAACATGTGTTATATTTTCATTTTATGTCTTGGTAATTTGGGTGACAACATGATGAAAATAGACCCTGGAAATCTTGATGACAGTGGCCATTACTGTTATTACGAGGAGTGCCTTCATGCCCAGATGGCTTGGTGAGATAGAAGTAAGAGATTTCTAACATACCTAAAATAATGGACATCTATCTGTGGCTGCCAAAATCTTGATAATTCTCCACATTGTGAAACCTACCTTCTCAACATAGAATTTTAAAAACTCCTGTCCTAATATCATTTTCTATCAGAGAACAGACTTGTGGTTTAGGTCCTACCACACAGACCCACATGTAAGAGAGTGATCTGAGGAGATAGAATGTAGAATAAGTGGTACCCTGGTCAGTTTTTCTCATTTTCTCTATTTTCTATGAGCACCCTGAAAAATAAGCAATATTACTACCACTCTACAGTTGAGAAATCTGAAGTTTCAAGGTTAAGTGAATTGTGTAAAAACATATAGCCAGTTAATGCAGAGGCCCAGCTTCATAAAATGCCTCTCTGCTTCCCAAGCCCACCACCTCCGCACTGTAACACTTTGAAATGGAAAGCAGACTTAGACCCAAGAATTTCCAGGGTCCTGATGATCAGCCTTCCCATAGAAAGGAATCAACCACTTTAAAAGATTAATCTACTGATGTCTAATGACCTCCAAAAACACAGCTCTTGATACATTTTGGTGTCCACATAAGAAATTTTTCATGAGCAAGTTTATTTAATCTGAAAGAATAAAGATTGATTTTCTTATTACTCATTCTAGTGGTTTTATGTATTTAAATTGCAAACCATCTTCAGAGGCAGTTCTAAGTAATGAGAGGTAAGTGGTATCTATTTAAGGACCAAAGCAGTCAGATTTCAAAGAATTGTCATTGTATTTGTTAAACAATATCATATTTGAAGTTTTCTGATTTTTTTTTTAATTTTAAGGAAAGTGACACTGAAAAGCCACAGGTTTTTTTGTTACCATCTGTGGGCCAGGCAAAAATGAAAATGCAGGTGTACTATGTAAGAAGGGAGTCACTAAGTGGGAAACCTTACGAGAGGTCCAGGAAGGCAACTGACTCTCTCTCAGCAGCAGTGACTCTGGCGATGGGTAAAGATTCTCAAGCCAGGTGTCTTCCTTTTTTTTTGCCTTCACTTTACAAGAAGTAAATAATACAACAAGAAAACTTTGTCCAGGTCAAATAAGGTATTTTGGGGAAATAAAACAAACCATTCCACAAGCACAATCATTTTGACAGGAGTCTTCGAAGTAGGTCAGCCATTTCTTATAGTCTAAGAATCTGGAAATCTAGGAATGTTTGTATAAAAAAGAAAGACATGAAGTATGTTGCAGTAATATGCAGCATTTCCTTGATTCTGAGATATTATTGATTATCAGATGCCTCTTGGGGTTATTAACAGCTTCTCATAGAAACAAACAAACAAAAGAAACATTTCAAATGAACATGTTGCTTTTAAAATGGACTCCAAATTCCTGAAGATAAAACATTAAAAAAAAAAAAAAAAAAAAAAAAAAAAACTTCTCTTAGAGTCAACCCAAATGACTTTACTGAGAAAGGCTAAAAACATTGATAGTCTGTCATTTTCTGTTTATTCTTTTTTATTAATTAAGACTTTGCATTACAAGTAACTAATTTAAGCATTAAACCAAAGGAAGATTTTATTATAAGGATATATAGAGATGTCTCATTAAATCCAAAGACAAAAACATAGCCAGATCTTAATGAGACAGAAGCTAGCAACTGGAAAATTGGAGAATCTGAGGAAGTACCCTCTCTTCATTTCTTGTGACTGCCCTTTTCTGCAGAACTTCTTTATCCTTGCCTTTTTCTGGAGACAAGCTTCTTTCTTTCTCATCCATATGTCAGTATTAGACCACCACTATAAAGTTTACTTCTCTAGATTCAAATGCCCCCATTACCAGGAAAGAAATTTTATTTTCTAAGTTAAATGTCCCTTATGTCTTGGGTATGAGGGGAGAGGAGTAGGGGAAGTTGGACAACATATATAGATATGGTTCCAAGGACCTACCATGTGAATGCAAAGCAGGGGGACATAATCTCACAAAGGAGATAGCGGCTCACAGGCTAGGCAGTCTGTCCCCCAAGCTCATGTCCAGAACTCTCTCTAAATTCAAAGCTGCTTTCTCTGCCCGGCAGCTCACACAACCCAGATGCAGAGCTTGAGAAACAAGCAAATGACTATATGTTTACACATTGAAATACCACCTTACACCAGTTAGAATGGCCAAAATCAACAAGACAGTAAACAACGTGTGTTGGAGAGGATGTAGAGAACGGGGAACCCTCTTCCACTGTTGGTGGGAATGCAAGTTGGTGCAGCCTCTTTGGAAAACAGTGTGGAGATTCTCAAAAAATTAAAAATAGAACTACCCTATGACCCTGCAATTGCAGGGAGAAGGAGAGGAGAAGGGAGTTGGGGGAAATCGGAATGGGAGACAAACCATGAGAGACTATGGACCCTGAGAAACAAACTTAGGGGTTTGGAGGGGAGAGGGGTGGGGGATTGGATAAGCCTGGTGGTAGGTATTATGGAAGGCACGTATTGCATGGAGCACTGGGTGTGGTGCATAAACAATGAGTTCTGGAACACTGAAAAAAATAAAATTAAATTATTTTTTTTTAATTACTATATGTTTAGATGACCTCCTGAGGATGGACAGTTGTTCACAGCAGCACTAAGTTTCAGGCATCAAACTTGGATGTCATACCATCCACGAACACATCCTTTGAATGAATGGTAGCATTTGTAAGACTAGCATCCATACAGTTTTGCTCTTTCGATTACTAATAAACTGAGACACAGAAGCTTTTGCTTTATTATTAAAAGACCCTGAGATTTTGCCAATGAAGGCTAGAGTACCTTGTATGATGAAAATATGAAATTACAGCCCCCAAGCCGAGTGGTCAGCACTTTGCCCCAGAACCAGCATCACAACTGCACTTGAGATTCATTACCCGGGTGTGACACCTGGACTTTCAGTCTGAGCTTTCTACTTTTGTGATCTTCCCTAAAAGTTCAAAGAAAAACACACCAAAACTCTGATAGACATAGAGCCTAGGAAAATGGGCTATTTTCAACACTCAGGGTAAAAATTACCTAATTTTAATGTCTGGCATATTTTTGACATGTAATTTGTTTTCTTTTATTATTTTGGGGGAAGGTTGTGTTTTCTGATCTTCTTTAATGATTATTGTTATTATCCTGGGAACTTTTTCTTACCTTTATTTTCTTTCTCCCTTTGTTTAGGTTTTCAAAAATATCTGTAGGGGTACTAATGATGCTAGAATCAAGGTAGGAAGAAATCAGTAGATATTCATTTGTCTTGAAAGAATCCTTCTCACTGATCTGGCCCCACATGCATGGTTCTCCCAAAAAGCTGACTGGAACGGAGCAGCTGTTGCCTTAGGCTGCCCGGAGGTTCTCACTGCCTCCAGCCTTCCCTTTTACTCCAGAAAAGCCAATCAACGGCAGAACTTTGCCACATTCTCAGACCTTTACACCCTGCCTCAGAAAAGGAATTAGGCTTCCTTGAATCCCAAGAAGCCTTAATTCTTATGAAAGGGAAAGCTAGAACTCCCTGGAGTTGATATTTGCCTTTTGAATAGAGGTCCTTTATGGAAATCAGTGGTTACCTTAACAACTGCTTTCAGGGAAGGAAAAGAAGACAGTATTGAGAGAGCCTGTCACATGGAAATGACTGCAATAACCAAAATAGAGTAGGGAAAACATGGAAGAATGAAGAGTGGAGATGTGACAATGAGACTGCATGTATACAGCACATCTTGGTCCTGTTGAAAAAAGAGCTAAATCTTGATTCCTCAAAGGCAATTTGTTTCCCTTGCTGTATTTTCTTCCTTCAGGGTTGAAGTTATTGTGCTCAATAGGTATGCTTGCTCAACTATAATCATGATCTGAGGGGTGTGTCATCAGTCAACCATTTTGGAAGTGACCTCACAGAGTGGCATTGTCCTAATGAATTTCCAAAATCCACTACTCAGAGCTGGGCTTACATTGACTGAACTCTAAGTCTAAAACCAGAATATATGAAACCAGAATACCAATTTATTTATTTATAGTGAAACAAAATGCCAAAAGGCTTATACATCAGTCCACCGGGCCAAGTATTCTCTTCCTATAGATACACTAACTACCAAGGGAACTAAATAGCAGTAACAAAGTAACTTGGTGAACATAAAATCAAAATGGATGCTTAATAGCATCAGCTTGAAATGATATGTTTTTATCTCTATAATAGGAAGATCATGAGACCAGATATATGAAATCGCTGGGCAGATTCTCTCTCTCCTACTCTCCCATCCTCTTCCCCTCTCCTTTCCCCTCACCTGTGTGAGCATGCACCTCCTCATTCTCCCTCCCTCTCTCTTCTAAAATAGCTTTAGTCATTTTCACACCTTGGTATAGACTTTCTTTTGATATGTTAGTTTCAGTAAATTTTTTGTCTGGTCTTATAGACAAAGAGATATTCTCTTTCTTTTAGAAAGATTCATTACCTGTTTGTCTTACATGTTTAATCTTCAGACAGCAATCTTATTTCTTTTATTTCTAGATTCTTGGAGGATGCCTTATTATACATATTGGAACTTGAAATGCTATCTGTTTGTGCTGTTTTGGGCATTTAAGACCCTTGGCATCCTTTCAGCCTTCCTATGCTTGATGTTTTGCATCCAAGAGTCAGAGAAAATTAAGGTCAACAGCCTATCTTAAGCCTTTGGAACGCAAGGTGCACTGATGATCTCACATGGGTATTTGTGAGTCTCTCACTTTTTCCTGAAGTTCACAAGGGGGGTGACTGGAAAGACCAATATGGGATAGTCAACTGGGCTTCTATGTAAAAGGCACCTGGAAGAGCAGAGACAAGAATACATTTTTTCATGGAAATGAAATGGGTGAAACTGGATATCAAGGATTGGAAAGGGAAATACTTAGGGCTTAAGAAGATCAAAAGGGAACAAAAGGGTAAAAGAAAGGTAGTCCTGATGGTTTCAATGTTCATGCATTCAGTTTTCAAACATCTCACGTATTTGTGTTTGTCTGTGTGTGTTTGTGTGTGTGTGTACATATATCGTAATCCTATTGCCAAACTTGGATGTTCATAACTCAGGTGACAAAAAACTTCTTCAAGTCGCTTCTCAGCTAAAGTTTCCATTTCATAAGCCTTGTAATATTTGTGTACACAACACTATTTATGCAATTATTCAAAAATTTGTGGGGGTTCCTGGATGGCTCAATTGGTTAAGTGTCTGCCTTCAGCTCTAGTCATGATCTCAAGATCCTGGGATCCAACCCCACAACCTGTGTATTTTTCCATATTATTTTATAAGTAAGGGTAAACAAAAAAAAATAATTAAACAGCTGACATTAGCTGTAAAAGGTACTGTTCTCATAAATTTAATTCAGTTGAGACAAAGAGGGAACTCATCAGACATGTCAATGGCAGAAAATCATTTACCTGAATTGCATTCCTGCTGGACATGAGCCAGCTGATCGTGAGTTCAGTTACAAAGGAAAATAACAAAAAGGAAAGAACATATAAATAAATAATGCTGGGAATGTAATACTGAAGATCATATTAAAAAGGAAAAATGTAATTAGGAAGTTTGAAAGTATTTTTTGCTTTATGACTGTGATTCCCTTACAAGGTGTGCCTGTTGTTTAAGTTCCCTATATTTCACTTTCTTACATGTTTTCAGATATACATTAAATTTAAAAGATGCTTTTTCAGTGATCTCTGGAAAGAAAAAACATATTAGCAAAATATCTAGAGGCCTTGAAACTTCATTGCTATTAGCAAGGAAAGGGATGAAGTATGGGTGAGCCATGTCAGACTTTCTGTTACATTCTGCGGGCAAAGCACTGCTTAAGATGAGGAAAGTGAAGGAAAAGTACTTCCACCTTAGCAATGGTGATTTGATTGTGTTAATAAAGGTTACACACCAACTTTGTTATCACAGCAGCCAGATTGCACTGTCTCTCTGGAGACGTGCTCACACCAGGAATAACACAAGTCAAACAGAGAGCCTCTTAAGAGCACTAGTCTCCTAGCCCTGTGTCACTGATTAATGAGTCCCTTGGCATCAGAATCTGAAAGCTGAAAGATAGTAAGAGACAGTAGAACTGCTAGAACCAGCATCACCATCTGTCCGAAGACTACTACTTTTACACTTCCCCTACATTCTACATTATGTACCCAAATCCCAAAATTATCACATCTCAAACTCTGTTCACTTAAGTAAAAGCATAGTATTCTCATGAATAGCAGTAGTCATGATCAAAGAGAACTGTAGGAAATTAAGGTACAAAGAAGTCAGACCAAATAGAATTCAGGCGTCCCCAGACCTTATATTATATTTTTGCTTTAGTCTGTGTGTCTCTTGAAAAGATAGAGTTCCAATGTGATATTTTCATACACAAAACACAAGCCATGTTATCACTACCCAACATTTGAAGATCAGGTTATAATATCAGATATTGGGATATTTGGAGAAATGGGAACTCCTATATATTGCTAGTGGGTATATAAATTAGTAGAAACACAGGAGTGCAATTTGGCAGTATTTATCCAATGAATATCCTTAAATAGTAAAAATGAATGAACTAGAGCTAACTCTATCACCATGCTTATATCTCAGTTAAGGTTGAGTGAAGAAAATTGCATAAAGTTACACATAATATAACACCAATTATCCAAACTTTAAGACATTGGAACAACAGCCTGCATTTTAATGGAAACACCCATGTGCAATGAAGGTAGACAGCTAAGGAAGAGAAAGTATAAGCTTACTTCAAGATGATGGTTTTCTTGGTGAAGGGAGGAAGAGAAATGAGACTGGAAAGAGGCCAAAAGGAGTTTGAACTGATTGTGTAATGTTTTGTTTTTTAAGAAAGAGAATTCTTAAGCAACTATGGCAAAATGTTAAGATTTGTTTAAACTGGGTGATAGCAGATTGAGAACACATATTTACTTTTTTTCCCTCCTGAAGTTCACTAAAATGATAATAAATGTATTTTTGAGGCATAAATCTAAAAGGATAAAGATAATAAGAAAGAAAACAATAGAAACAAATTTGGGAAGCTGGAAAGCAGGTGGCATGTCTGACTTCAGAGAACTGAGAAAAGGGAATCCTAGGCTGACAGTAGGGAAGGAGAAAAACAATTTGATTTTTACTTTAAGCCCCCAAAATGTTCAAACACGGTGATAGGAAACACTGGAAGTGTTGGTCAAAGTGGAGCTAAAGTACGATGATGGGCTGAAAGTCTGTTTTAAAGGCAAAGAGAAAATTAGATTCCTATCCCTCTCTGAGCAGCTTAGTGAATGCCCTTTTTTTTTTATTTTTTTATTTTCAAATAACAGTATTCATTATTTTTTCACCACACCCAGTGCTCCATGCAATCCGTGCCCTCTATATTACCCACCACCTGGTGCCCCAACCTCCTACCCCCCTGCCACTTCAAACCCCTCAGATTGTTTTTCAGAGTCCATAGTCTCTCGTGGTTCACCTCCCCTTCCAATTTCCCCCAACTCCCTTCTCCTCTCCATCTCCCTATGTCCTCCAAGCTATTTGTTATGCTCCACAAATAAGTGAAACTATATGATAATTGACTCTCTCTGCTTGACTTATTTCACTCAGCATAATCTCTTCCAGTCCCATCCATGTTGCTACAGAAGTTGGGTATTCGTCCTTTCTGATGGAGGCATAATACTCCATATGGACCACATCTTCCTTATCCATTTGTCCGTTGTAGGGCATCTTGGTTCTTTCCACAGTTTGGCGACCGTGACCATTGCTGCTATAAACATTGGGGTACAGATGGCCCTTCTTTTCACGACTTCTGTATCTTTGGGGTAAATACCCAGGAGTGCAATTGCAGGGTCATAGGGAAGTTCTATTTTTAATTTCTTGAGGAATCTCCACACTGTTCTCCAAAGAGGCTGTGCCAACTTGCATTCCCACCAACAGTGTAGGAGGCTTCCCCTTTCTCCACATCACCTCCAACACATGCTGTTTCCTGTCTTGTTAATTTTGGCCATTCTAACTGGTGTAAGGTGATATCTCAATGTGGTTTTAATTTGAATCTCCCTAATGGCTAGTGATGATGAACATTTTTTCATGTGTCTGACAGTCATTTGTATGTCTTCATTGGAGAAGTGTCTGTCCATATCTTCTGCCCATTTTTTGATATGATTGTCTGTTTTGTGTGTGTTGAGTTTGAGGAGTTCTTTATAGATCCTGGATATCAACCTTTTGTCTGTACTGTCATTGGCAAATATCTTCTCCCATTCCGTGGGTTGCCTCTTTGTTTTTTTGATTGTTTCCTTTGCTGTGCAGAAGCTTTTGATTTTGATGAAGTCTCAAAAGTTTATTTTCGCTTTTGTTGCCTTTGCCCTTGGAGACATATCTTGAAAGAAGTTGCTGTGGCTGATATCAAAGAGATTACTGCCTATGTTCTCCTCTAGGATTCTGATGGATTCCTGTCTCACATTGAGGTCTTTTATCCATTTTGAGTTTATCTTTGTGTATGGTGTAAGAGAATGGTCAAGTTTCATTCTTCTACATATAGCTGTACAGTTTTCCCAGCACCATTTATTGAAGAGACTTTTTTCCACTGTATATTTTTTCCTGTTTTGTCGAAGATTAATTGACCATAGAGTTGAGGGTTCATATTGGGTTGGGCTCTCTACTCTGTTCCACTGGTCTATGTGTCTTTCTTGGTGATCACAGCTTTGTAATAAAGCTTGAAATCAGGTAATGTGAAGCCCCCAGTTTTATTTTTGTTTTTCAACATTTCCTTAGCGATTTGGGGTCTCTTCTGATTCCATACAAATTTCTTCAAGGAGCTGGAGTTAATGCCCTTCTCTTCTCACTTGAGAACTGTTAAATTAATTCCCTGAGAAAGGTAAAACAGAGGGTCCTTCTACTAGAAGACATCCAGTATAGGAGGAATCATATTGAAAACAGGGCTAAGGGAATTTTTATATGTTGAATTTTGAAACCCAGAGTTCTTTTCCCTCACTGTTCCCAGAACAGTGGTAATAAGTCCATTACTCTCTAGACAATACCTTGAGAGAATTTTCTCTGAAGAATCTATCCCAAGACATGGTTGGTTGGTTGATTTTTACAACACTTTGTAAACATAAAACCTATTCTCAGTTCATGGAACATACAAAACAAGCCACTGGGACATCGTTTGCTGACTTTAGTGTACTCAACAGCAATACTGGCAGCCAACTGATAAAGGAGCAACACATTCAAAAGTCTGAGGGAAAATTACTTTCAAACCAGAACTCTATACTCAGTCAACTATCAATTAGGCTATCAGGAGAAAGATATTTGGGGACATGGAGGGGTTCAAAAAATTTTCCTTCTAAGTACCCTTTTTCGGGACACTCCTGGGGCATGTGTGCCACCAGAAACAGAACATAAGTTAGAAAAGCAAAAGGAAATGTCATTACAAAATCTAGGATCAGCAAAGAGAAAGATGAAGGAAATCCACAGTATGGTAATAAGGATAAATGTCAGCAGAGAATACATTCCAAATTAGAATAGGTTCAGGTCTTCAGAAGAAATTTCTTCCAAAGACAGAATTAGTAGAATGCCTGATATAACTAAACATACTGATTTTAAAGCAATCTTATTTTGTACTCTATCTTCTTTCTTGTGGCTGAAGGAAAAAATAGGAACATACAACAATGGGGTATTTTGCAATCTCACTTCAGGCCAAAGATTATTCACATTAGTAATTCAAGTTCTTTGCCCACCAGAGACCCCTAAGCAGGTATTCTATTTCACTTTGCAGAAGAAGTCTCTCAAACTGCACACCATGTATAGGAAATGACATAATCCATATGGGTGAGATTTTTTGGCTATTCCTTGTACTGGTTAAAACTTGGTGCTATTCATGAATGAAGGACACTTAGCATATGATCATTCTCACCTTTCACTTATCAAAATCCTCTTTCACACTTCTTAGAAGGAATGCTAACCATATGCATCGTATTTGTTACAACAGTAATCAGGTCACATAATCTGCTACATCTATCCTCCATTCCATTCTTTAAAAAAAAAAAAAAAAAATAGCAGGTTGTTGACATATCCCTGAAGATACTATATAGATTGTTTAGATCATTAGCACAGGTCACATTTTCATACTATCCCCTCAACAGTCAATCTTTCTCATTGAGATATTCTAAAAATAAGCTGTTTTTCTGCTAAACTGACACTCACCTAAACTCTTGATTTCTTCAATATTTGATTCATGCATTGAGATTCCTTGGATTCACCACAATCTATTCCTGGAAAACTGTAAGACAACTTCCTCATTTCAATAAATATCTTACTTTTTTCTGCCTCCAGCTCCCTCTTCTGGACCCAAAAGGCCACAGAGAATTTCTTGGCCCCTATTTCCTCTCTTCTCATCTGTTTTCATTGTTTTTTCCTTTTTTCTCCTCAATTTTGTCCTTTTCAACTTGTCCCTCTCTTTCTTCTTGGAAGTTCTCTTCCAATTAGCTGGCCCAATGCTCAGAGTAAAAAACCGCCATAATCTATTCTTCCTGAGCTGTCCCTGCTGTTGCTCTTTCTTTGCTAAATTCTGTAAGGCTTGGTAATTTCTTCAGTGCCTTTGTCCTTCATCTCCCCATCCCTTTCCTCTCTTCCTCTTGTTTGCAATCTACTCAGGCATTAATAAGGCAATTAATTCTCTTCCTCCATGAGTCTAGCTGGGATTGCCCACTCATGGCTACAATCTCTTGACCATCACAACAAACAAATGAGGTTGGTATTATTATCATCACCCAATTTTAGAGATAAGGAGATTAAAGCACAGAGAGGCCAAATAACATTCCCAAGCTTGTAAAGCTAGTAAGTTTCTGAGACAAGAGGCAAAC
This sequence comes from Mustela erminea, assembly GCF_009829155.1. Lineage (NCBI taxonomy): Eukaryota > Metazoa > Chordata > Mammalia > Carnivora > Mustelidae > Mustela > Mustela erminea. The sequence goes on from NC_045625.1 coordinate 60,901,024, forward strand.
CTAAGCCTATCTAACCCCAAAACGTGTCAGCATTCACCAGTACCATGCTGCTGATGCATGGAACAGAACTATGGCCTCTTTGTGGTTCAGTAGTATCATTTATAATAATCTTCAGAGGATTTTGTTTTAAGATGCATTTAAATTCCAAAACACCTCTGCTGCTTTAGATAATAATCAGGGGGTTTCTAGAGGATATTAAACCTATCTTGGGGGATATTGTGTTACATTCCTAAGGGGAAAGAACATAATTATAATTATAAACACACCCCAAGAAAAGAACCAGATCATCACCTGTTGATTTTTTTCAAGCCCACATAGAGCCTATTGAAGTTCCTGTAAATTACTATACAGAATAAGCCAATGTTTATCTTCAAGAAGAGACACATTTTGGTTGTTTTTGTTTTTAAGCAAAAGAGATTCAATCCAGAAAATGAGAATTTCTCACAGATAAGATAACTTGGAGACATTTATCCAGCAAGGGCAAAGGACAGAGTAAATCTAAGGAACTCCACTATAGTAATGAACAGTAAGGCCAGGAGGCACAGATAAAATGAAAAAGGAAACTATCAATATGGCTCCAAAAGAGGCACAGTAATACAACACAGAGCACAGGAGAGGCTGTTCATCTTGGCAGGACTGAGTCAGAGAAGAAAAGGGAAGCACTTCCCCAAAAAACACAGTCAGGGACCTAAAGGCAGAGGAAGAAGAACATGTGAAGATGATAAAATGTTCACTTGCCCAAGAAGTAGACTCAACCAATGACAATTTTACCCAGGATTCAAGGAGAAAGTGCAACAGAAATTATAGAGAATCTCTGGCTTGATAGAAATTCTATATGAAAAGCTATAATAAAATCACAGAATTTTAAATAAAAAAATTCAAGAATGTCTCAAACATTCTAATTTTATAATAGTGTAAATTCTATATTGTAAAAAAAAAAGCAACTAGATTTGATATCAGAAGACCTAGAGAAAATAAAAGTGGTAAATAATTTAATAAACAGTGAATTACTATACAAAAGTGTTTTCATCACCATGGTTATCTTGTCAATCTTCATTTGACCACAAAGAAGAAAGGGCAAATGTTAGTGTCCTAATTTTGCCAATGATAGAAATTGGGCTTAAAGAGGTTAAATAAACTGTATTCACCAGTAGATGATAGAGAAATGAGACTATTACTCAGATAGAAGCTTTCTTATTTCCAGCTGTAATACATTTTCTATTTTTTTCTTTGTATATTAATTTATGAGTATAATGGAAAGAGACTTTGGTGAAAAAAGAGGTGAAAATTGAAAGATCTCAGCTAAAACAGAGAAACCAAGACCAAAGTTCTTTTTAAAGGGGAGTCAAATAGAATAATCAGATGCCATCTTTAAGTTTATAAGCCTAATTTTAAAAGGATTAAACTACTTGCCTAGGAAATTGCTTTCTCTGAAAAGCTTCTTTCCCTCCAACTGCTTTTTATTTATTTATTGCCTGAAGAGTTTAAATAAAGATAATAAATTGCATGATCAATAGAAACAACAAAGTTGCTTTACTTAAAGCCAATAACAGAGATTATAGATTTTCCATGAATAATTGAAAAGGTCCAACAAAGAGGTTTAAACCCTTCTGTCTCTGCCCTTCTACTTCTCTGCAGTTTTTATAATGCCGAGTTCTTAACTCTTCACATGGGAAGCAATCACATCCATCCAAGTCAACCATCCCAATAACCAGGAGGGTTTATTTATTGCCTGCAGTGGGGAGCCACAGCAAGTCATGTGGCAGTAAGAACTCAGGAAGAAGGCAGAAGCTCCAGGATGCTTAGAGTAATCCACAAGCCTAAGGGGATGGGAGCCTACCAGTGACTCATTAGCCAAGATCCAAGGCTGAAGATAAACATGTATAAAACTAGGCAATTTCTTTTTGAAAATTGTATTTCTTTACTCTCCAAACCTCAAACCTCCTCTTCCCCAAGGGGTACCAGATAGTTTTCCTAAGGTGAGCTTTTGTTGGCACACTTTTTTTGAATGTTTTCATTATTTGTTCCATATGTACATTTTTATTATTATAGTAAAAACACATGAGATCTACCCTCTTAACAAACTGTTAAGTACACAATACAGTATTGTTAAGTCTAGGCATAATACTGTACAAAAGATCTCTAGAATGTATTCATCTTGCATAACTGAAACTTTATACTTGTTGAAAAGCAACTCCTCATTTCTCCCTCCCCTTAGCTACTCTGGCAACCACCATTCAACCCTCTGTTTCTATGACTTTAACTATTTTAGACACCTGATACAAGTGAATCATGCAGTATCTGTCCTTCTGTTTTTGTAACTAGCTTGTTGCGTTTAGCATGTCCATCAATGGATGAATGAAAAAGCAAATGTGGTATATATATGCAATGGAATGTATTTGGGTTTAAAAATAAAAAAGGAGGAGTGCCTGGGTGGCTCAGTCATTAAGTAGATGCCTTCCGTTCGGTCACGATCCTGCACCATGGGATCCAGCCTCACATCAGGCTCCCTGCTCATTGGCAAGCCTGCTTCTCCCTCTTCCATTCCCCCTGCTCATGTTCCCTCTCTCATTGTATCTCTCTCTGTCAAATAAATAAATAAAATCATAAAAACAAGAAAAGGAAGAAATCCTTCCATATGCAACAACATGGATGAAACTAGAGGACACTATGCTAAGTGAAGGATGGACTTATAGTTTAGGGAAACATCTCACATGTTCATTCCAGCAACAATGAGCATAAAGAAAACTTTTCTATATACATAGCTTGAGACTACAAGATTCTGACAGAAAAAAGTTTGTAAGAATTTCAGGCTGTTGTGGCACTGTATCTGGTTCAAGCTGCCAAAATGTGGTCAGTTTGGTAACCAGAGTCTATGCCCTGCAGACTTCTCTTCACCTCTTTCTCTCATTCTCCCCAATAGTAGCAAAAGAAAGCAATAAATTAGAAAATAGAAGCTATGAGTCCTAGTTTCATCTGTGCCAAGGACTGGATGCCCTTGAGGAAGTTGTCTCTACTGTCTCAGCATCCAGCACAGTGAATGGCACATAACAAATGCTCAAAAAGTGTTTGTTGATGACGGAATAAATGAATTGGATCTCAGAAATTCTCCATTTCCTCATTATTATGAATGAATGTTACACTAAAAAATAGGAAAGTTACACTAGATCCCTACAAAATCTCTAACTCTAAGATTTTAAAATATTAGTAGCACTACTTTTAGGCCAATGTTTCAGGATACTATAATTATGTTAAGATAAGGCAGAGTTCCCATTCTGACATGATGGAGTAAACTGACAGACCAACCTTCACACAAACAACTATTTAAAGGCTCTGGAGAGCAGGCAAAATCAGAAAGATTTTAAAGATGTCAAAATTTGGGAGAAGAGACTAGGACATGATGAGTACTCTATTTTTAGGCTTTATACTGAAAGCAGACCACAGTATGCAACATAGAGAACCAAACTCAAAAGAAAACCTTCCATACTTCTGTACTGAAAAGCCAAAAGGCAGAACACAAGGAACTATAGTCACTACAAAGTAAAGCAAAATCTCAGAGGCGGAAAAAAAATCCAGAAAATATAAATGAAGAAACCGCAAATTGTGGGTATAAATGCTGCCCAAGTGTCTGGAGAACACTTCAACCATGCATACTTGGGAAGTTTGTAGTTAAAGCTAAAAGAACCGAACTGACACTTAAGCTGTCAGAACATAAGAATTTGCAATTTGAGTCAAGCAAAATTAATTGCCCACTAAAACAAAAACATCAATATTCTTTGGAAGAATGTAACAAAATCCAGAATGTTCCCAATATAATATTCTAAAATTCCCAGGATATAATCCATAACTACTCAGGAAAAAAAAAAAAAAAAAAAAAAAAAAAAAAAAAAAAACAGAAAAGAACTAAGAAAGTGTGATCCATGTATGTGAGAAAAGACAATTCACAGACAATATCAAGATGATCCAAATGTTACAATTAAGAGCCAAAGACTTTAATGCACTTACTATAACTGTTCTAAATAAAGGAAAACATAATGATAATGAATAAAAGAGAGGAAATCTGTGAAAGAGGAAACATACAAAAGAGCCAATTAAAAATTACTGAAATGTACAATGCCTGAAATTAAAAATTAGATGGATGGACACAATTGTAGAATGGAGATGAGAATGGGAAGAATCAGTGGACTCAAAGATAGATAAATAGAAATTACCCAATCTGGAAAAAAAATGAAATTGAAAAAAAGTTAAAGTATTAAAGACCTGTGGCCTATCAAAAATTCTACCACATGTATAATTGGAAACCCAGCTTGAGGTTAGAGAGAAAAATAGTTAGAACATATATCTGGGGCACCTGAGTGGCTCAATGGGTTAAGCCTCTGCCTTCAACTCAGGTCATGACCTCAAGGTCCTGGGATCAAGCCCTACATCAGGCTCTCTGCTCAACAGGGAGCCTACTTCCCCCTCTATCTCTACCTGACTCTCTGCCTACTTGTGATCTCTCTTTCTGTCAAATAAATAAATAAAATCTATATATATATGTATATATCTGAAAAAAATGGACAAAATCTTCCTAAATTTGGCAAAGACTTAGAGAGATTGATAGATGAATGAACTCCACACTGAAGAGTTACAAAGAAAACCATGCCTAGGTATAATCAAGCTGCTGTAAATCATAGCAAAAAACAAGCACTTGAAAATATTCAGAGAAAAAAATGACACATTATATACAAGGAACAATTATTCAAATGACTAGCAATGTTTTACCAGAAAGTAGGAAGACCAGAAAATAAGTAAAACCCTAGTAATATGAAAGACTAAAATCTGTTAATCCAGAATTCTATACACTATGAAAATATCCATCAAGAACTAAGGTGAAACAATGACATTTTTAGATAAAACAAAGTTAAGGAAATTAGTCAACATAAGACCCCCACTATTAGAAACAAAACAAACAAAAATAGTACTTAAAGTTGAATGAAAGTGGTACCAAAAGGAAAATCAGATCTTCAAGAGAGAATAAAGAACATCAGCTATAGGGAATATCTAGACAAATAAGAAAACCCAGTTTTGGGGCACCTGGGTGGCTCAGTCATTAAGTGTCTGCCTTCAGCTCAGATCATGATCCCAGGGTCCTAGGATCAAGCCCCACTTGGTGCCCCACAATGGGCTCCCTGCTCAGCAAGAAGCCTGCTTCTACCTCTCCCAATCCCCCTGCTTGTATTCCTTCTCTCGCTGCCTCTCACTCTCTGTCAAATAAATAAATGAAGTCTTTTAAAAAGTAACAAATAAAAAAAGAAAACACAGTTTCTCCTATTAATTTCTTTAAAATATGTACAGTTGAAGCAAAAATATAATATTATCTTGTATGTTTTAAAAATATATTCAGATATATAGTATGGCAGCTAAACCACAAAAAAATGGTAGGTTGTGAATAAATGGACTTATGGGATTCAAGTTTTCTTCATTTTATGTAAAAGAGTATGATATTAATTTTAAATATAGTATGAAATTTTAAGAATATGTACTGTAATTTATAGAAAAAATCACTAAAAAATAATGTGAGGAGGTCTATTTTAAAAGCCAATAGATAAGTTAAAATATAATTCTAAAAATACTCAAATAATCCAAAAGAAAGCATGAAACAAGAAGCAGAAGATCTAACCACGTAGGTGACCTAAATAAATAAATAAATAAAACAGATTCAATCCGACAATATCAATCAATACATAAAATGCTTATAAGCTAAACACTATCGTTAAGATGCAGAGATTATCAAAATGAATAAAAGAAGAAAAAGAAAAACTAATCAAATAAATGCTATCTATAACATGAAAGTAAATGAATGTAAATAATTATGCCATACAAACAATAAACAAGAGAGGCTATATAAAATAATTTCAAGATTAAGTATTATAGCAATAAAGTGAGATATTTCCTGATAATAAAAGAATAAATTTATCAGAAAGGCATAACAATCAGTAATATGTATATGCTTTATAACAGAGCCTCAAAATATATGAAGCAAAAATTGTTAGAATCAAAGGAAAAAATAGACAATCCCACAATGATAATAAGAACTTTTTTTTTTTTTTTCTCGGTCAAGATGGCGGAGAAGTAGCAGGCTGAGACTGCTTCAGCTAGCCGGAGATCAGCTAGATAGCTTATCTAAAGATTGCAAACACCTGAAAATCCATCCGCAGATCGAAGAGAAGAAGAACAGCAATTCTGGAAACAGAAAAACAACCACTTTCTGAAAGGTAGGACCGGCGGAGAAGTGAATCCAAAGCGACGGGAAGATAGACCCCAGGGGGAGGGGCCGGCTCCGGGCAAGCGGCGGAGCAACCGCGCACAAAATCAGGACTTTTAAAAGTCTGTTCCGCTGAGGGACATCGTTCCAGAGGCTAAACCGGGGAGAAGCCCACGCGGGGTCAGCGTGGCCTCAGGTCCCGCAGGTTCACAGAAGGATCGGGGGTGTCTGAGTGTCGCAGACCTTGCAGGTATTGGAACGGGAAAGCCGGCTACAGAGACAGAGCCGACAGTAAGATCACAGCTCGGTGTTACCTTGAACTGGTCGCAGGCTCGGAGAGCTCGGAGGGCGGCCGGAGGTCAGGCAGACGGGAGTAACTGGGCGCTCTTCACTGAGGGCACACTGAGGAGTGCGGCCCTGGGCTCTCGGCTCCTCTGGGCCGGAAACCAGGAGGCCGCCATTTGTATTCCCGTCCTCTGGAACTCTACGGAAAGCGCTCAGGGAACAAAAGCTCCTGAAAGCAAACCCAAGCGGATTACTCACCCCGGCCCCCGGTAAGGACGGTGTAATTCCGCCTGGGGCAAAGACACTTGAGAATCACTACAACAGGCCCCTCCCCCAGAAGATCAACAAGAAATCCAGCCCAGACCAAGTTCACATACCAAGGAGTGCGGTTTCAATACCAAGAAGAGCAGCAGAATTCCAGAGGAGGAGAAAGCCAGCACGGAACTCATGGCTTTTTCCCTGTGATTTTTTTTAGTCTTGCAGTTAATTTAATTTTTTTCTTTTTCATTTTTTTTTTTTTTTTCTCGCCTTCTGGTAAAATTTTTTTTTAACTTTTACCTTTTTCTTTTTTAACGTTTTATAACCAGTTTATCTAATATATATATTTTTTCTTTTTTATATTTTTCTTATTTGTTTTACTTTTTTCTTATTCTTTTCTTTTTTTTTTCCTTTTTTCTTTTTTTTTTCTTTCTTCCTTTATGAACCTCTTTTTATCCCCTTTCTCCCCCCTCACGATTTGGGATCTCTTCTAATTTGGTTAAAGCATTTTTTCCTGGGGTTGTTGCCACCCTTTTAGTATTTTACTTGCTCCTTCATATACTCTTATCTGGACAAAATGACAAGGCGGAAAAATTCAACACAAAAAAAAGAACAAAAGGCAGTACCGAAGGCTAGGGACCTAATCAATACAGACATTGGTAATATGTCAGATCTAGAGTTCAATATGACAATTCTCAAGGTTCTAGCCGGGCTCGAAAAAGGCATGGAAGATATGAGAGAAACCCTCTCGAGAGATATAAAAGCCCTTTCTGGAGAAATAAAAGAACTAAAATCTAACCAAGTTGAAATCAAAAAAGCTATTAATGAGGTGCAATCAAAAATGGAGGCTCTCACTGCTAGGATACATGAGGCAGAAGAAAGAATTAGTGATATAGAAGACCAAATGACAGAGAATAAAGAAGCTGAGCAAAAGAGGGACAAACAGATACTGGACCACGAGGGGAGAATTCGAGAGATAAGTGACAACATAAGATGAAACAACATTAGAATAATTGGGATTCCAGAAGAAGAAGAAAGAGAGAGGGGAGCAGAAGGTATACTGGAGAAAATTATTGGGGAGAATTTCCCCAATATGGCAAAGGGAACGTGCATCAAAATTCAGGAGGTTCAGAGAACACCCCTCAAAATCAATAAGAATAGGCCCACACACCTTCACCTAATAGTAAAATTTACAAGTCTCAGTGACAAAGAGAAAATCCTGAAAGCAGCCCGGGAAAAGAAGTCTGTAACATACAATGGTAAAAATATTAGATTGGCAGCTGACTTATCCACAGAGACCTGGCAGGCCAGAAAGAGCTGGCATGATATTTTCAGAGCACTAAACGAGAAAAACATGCAGCCAAGAATACTATATCCAGCTAGGCTGTCATTGAAAATAGAAGGAGAGATTAAAAGCTTCCAGGACAAACAAAAACTGAAAGAATTTGCAAATACCAAACCAGCTCTACAGGAAATATTGAAAGGGGTCCTCTAAGCAAAGAGAGAGCCTACAAGTGGTAGATCAGAAAGGAACAGAGACCATATACAGTAACAGTCACCTTACAGGCAATACAATGGCATTAAATTCATATCTCTCAAGAGTTACCCTGAATGTGAATGGGCTAAATGCCCCTGTCAAAAGACACAGCGTATCAGAATGGATAAAAAAACAAAACCCAACTATATGGTGCCTCCAAGGAACTCATTTTAAGCCCGAAGACACCTCCAGATTTAAAGTAAGGGGGTGGAAAAGAATTTACCATGCTAATGGACATCAGAAGAAAGCAGGAGTGGCAATCCTTATATCAAATCAATTAGATTTTAAGCCAAAGACTATAATAAGAGATGAGGAAGGACACTATATCATACTCAAAGGGTCTGTCCAACAAGAAGATTTAACAATTTTAAATATCTATGCCCCCAACGTGGGAGCAGCCAACTATATAAACCAATTAATAACAAAATCAAAGAAACACATCAACAATAATACAATAATAGTAGGGGACTTTAACACTCCCCTCACTGAAATGGACAGATCATCCAAACAAAAGATCAGCAAGGAAATAAAGGCCTTAAACGACACACTGGACCAGATGGACATCACAGATATATTCAGAATATTTCATCCCAAAGCAACAGAATACACATTCTTCTCTAGTGCACATGGAACATTCTCCAGAATAGATCACATCCTCGGTCCTAAATCAGGACTCAACGGTATCAAAAGATTGGGATCATTCCCTGCATATTTTCAGACCACAATGCTCTAAAGCTAGAACTCAACCACAAAAGGAAGTTTGGAAAGAATCCAAACACATGGAGACTAAACAGCATCCTTCTAAAGAATGAATGGGTCAACCGGGAAAATAAAGAAGAATTGAAAAAAATCATGGAAACAAATGATAATGAAAATACAACGGTTCAAAATCTGTGGGACACAACAAAGGCAGTCCTGAGAGGAAAATATATAGTGGTACAAGCCTTTCTCAAGAAACAAGAAAGGTCTCAGGTACACAACCTAACCCTACACCTAAAGGAGCTGGAGAAAGAATAAGAAAGAAACCATAAGCCCAGCAGGAGAAGAGAAATCATAAAGATCAGAGCAGAAATCAATGGAATAGAAACCAAAAAAACAATAGAGCAAATCAACGAAACTAGGAGCTGGTTCTTTGAAAGGATTAATAAAATTGATAAACCCCTGGCCCGACTTATCAAAAAGAAAAGAGAAAGGACCCAAATAAATAAAATCATGAATGAAAGAGGAGAGATCACAACTAACACCTAAGAAATACAAACTATTATAAGAACATACTATGAGCAACTCTACGCCAATAAATTTGACAATCTGGAAGAAATGGATGCATTCCTAGAAACATATAAACTACCACAACTGAACCAGGAAGAAATAGAAAGCCTGAACAGACCAATAACCAGTAAGGAGATTGAAACAGTCATTAAAAATCTCCAAACAAACAAAAGCCAAGGGCCAGACAGCTTCCCGGGGGAATTCTACCAAACATTTAAAGAACTAATTCCTATTCTCCTGAAACTGTTCCAAAAAATAGAAATGGAAGGAAAACTTCCAAACTCATTTTATGAGTCCAGCATCACCTTGATCCCAAAACCAGACAAGGATCCCACCAAAAAGAGAGCTATAGACCGATATCCTTGATGAACACATATGCGAAAATACTCAACAAAATACTAGCCAATAGGATTCAACAGTACATTAAAAAGATTATTCACCACGACCAAGTGGTGCAAGGTTGGTTCAACATCCGCAAATCAGTCAATGTGATACAACACATCAATAAAAGAAAGAACAAAACCATATGATACTCTCAATAGATGCTGAAAAAGCATTTGACAAAGTTCAGCATCCCTTCCTGATCAAAACTCTTCAAAGTGTAGGGATAGAGGGCACATACCTCAATATCATCAAAGCCATCTATGAAAAACCCACCACAAATATCATTCTCAATGGAGAAAAACTGAACGCTTTTCCGCTAAGGTCAGGAACACGGCAGGGATGTCCATTATCACCACTGCTATTCAACATAGTACTACAGGTCCTAGCCTCAGCAATCAGACAACAAAAGGACATTAAAGGCATCCAAATCGGCAAAGAAGAAGTCAAATTATCACTCTTCGCAGATGATAGGATACTATATGTGGAAAACCCAAAAGACTCCACTCCAAAACTGCTAGAACTTATACAGGAATTCAGTAAAGTGTCAGGATATAAAATCAATGCACAGAAATCAGTTGCATTTCTCTACACCAACAGCAAGACAGAAGAAAGAGAAATTAAGGGGTCAATCCCATTTACAATTGCATCCAAAACCATAAGATACCTAGGAATAAACCTAACCAACGAGACACAGAATCTATACTCAGAAAACTATAAAGTACTCATGAAAGAAACTGAGGAAGACACAAAGAAATGGAAAAATGTTCCATGCTCCTGGATTGGAAGAATAAATATTGTGAAAATGTCTATGCTACCTAAAGCAATCTACACATTTAATGCAATTCCTATCAAAGTACCATCCATCTTTTTCAAAGAAATGGAACAAATCTAAAATTTATATGGAACCAGAAAAGACCTCGAATAGCCAAAGGGATATTGAAAAAGAAAGCCAACGTTGGTGGCATCACAATTCCGGACTTCAAGCTCTATTACAAAGCTGTCATCATCAAGACAGCATGGTACTGGCACAAAAACAGACACATAGATCAATGGAACAGAATAGAGAGCCCAGAAATAGACCCTCAACTCTATGGTCAACTAATCTTCAACAAAGCACGAAAGAATGTCCAATGGAAAAAAGACAGCCTCTTCAATAAATGGTGCTGGGAAAATTGGACAGCCACATGCAGAAAAATGAAATTGGACCATTTCCTTACACCACACAGAAAAATAGATTCAAAATGGATGAAGGACCTCAATGTGAGAAAGGAATCCATCAAAATCCTTGAGGAGAACACAGGCAGCAACCTCTTCGACCTCTGCCGCAGCAACATCTTCCTAGGAACAACGCCAAAGGCAAGGGAAGCAAGGGCAAAAATGAACTATTGGGATTTCATCAAGATCAAAAGCTTTTGCACAGCAAAGGAAACAGTTAACAAAATCAAAAGACAACTGACAGAATGGGAGAAGATATTTGCAAACGACATATCAGATAAAGGACTAGTGTCCAGAATCTATAAAGAACTTAGCAAACTCAACACCCAAAGAACAAATAATCCAATCAAGAAATGGGCAGAGGACATGAATAGACATTTCTGCAAAGAAGACATCCAGATGGCCAACAGACACATGAAAAAGTGCTCCATATCACTCGGCATCAGGGAAATACAAATCAAAACCACAATGAGATATCACCTCACACCAGTCAGAATGGCTAAAATAAACAAGTCAGGAAATGACAGATGCTGGCGAGGATGCGGAGAAAGGGGAACCCTCCTACACTGTTGGTGGGAATGCAAGCTGGTGCAACCACTCTGGAAAACAGCATGGAGGTTCCTCAAAATGTTGAAAATAGAACTGCCCTATGACCCAGCAATTGCACTATTGGGTATTTACCCTAAAGATACAAACGTAGTGATCCAAAGGGGCACATGCACCCGAATGTTTATAGCAGCAATGTCCACAATAGCCAAACTATGGAAAGAACCTAGATGTCCATCAACAGATGAATGGATCAAGAAGATGTGGTATATATACACAATGGAATACTATGCAGCCATCAAAAGAAATGAAATCTTGCCATTTGCGACAACATGGATGGAACTAGAGCATATCATGCTTAGCGAAATAAGTCAAGCAGAGAAAGACAACTATCATATGATCTCCCTGATATGAGGAAGTGGTGATGCAACATGGGGGCTTAAGTGGGTAGGAGAAGAATCAATGAAACAAGATGGGATTGGGAGGGAGACAAACCATAAGTGACTCTTAATCTCACAAAACAAACTGAGGGTTGCTGGGGGGAGGGGGTTTGGGAGAAGGGGGTGGGATTATGGACATTAGGGAGGGTATGTGCTTTGGTGAGTGCTGTGAAGTGTGTAAACCTGGTGATTCACAGACCTGTACCCCTGGGGATAAAAATATATGTTTATAAAAAATAAAAAATTAATTAAGATTAAAAAAAAGAACTTTTAACACCCCTCTCTGTAATTGCTAAAGTGAATAGACAAAATATTAGTAAAAACATAAAAATTCTGAAAAATGCTACCAACAACCTGAAAAATGCTACCAACAACATGACCTAATTGATATTATAGATCCATACACCCAATAGTTTGGGAATTTATATTACTTCCAAATGCATACATTATATTCATCAAGATAGACCACTTGCTAGATTGTAAAACAAATCTCACTAAATTTAAGAGAATTTACAAAAAAATATTCTCTGAACGAAATGGAATTAAATCAGAAATCAATAACAATGAGATATCTAGGAAAAGCCCAAATATTTGTAAGTCAAACAACACATTTCTTTTTTTTAATTTTTTTTATTAACATATAATGTATTATTAGCCCAGGTCTGTGAATCTCCAGGTTTACATACTTCACAGCACTCATCATGGCACATACCCTCCCCCAATGTCCATAACCCAACCAATCCTATCTACTTTACATAATAAAGGAATTTGTTTGAACAATTTATATCATTCATTACCAACAAGGCTGAAAATTAGATTTGGAGGCTCTGCAACCAGGAATAACACCTCAAAAGCATATTCTAAGTCTGCTTTCACAAAATGAAAAACAAACAAACAAACAAACAGAACAAAAGAAAAAACCACTACCACCACTGCTGGGCACTGATACCAGTTTGCCCTGCTGACACCGCTGATTTGACTTTGGGCTCTATCTAAAATAGTTAGTAGTTCCTCTAGATCCTTACATAATGACATCCAGTTCTGCCTCTATCACCTCAGCTCACAAGCCAAAATTCTAACTTTAAAAGAAGTGAGCACTGTCACATAGGATGAAGAGAGCCTAAAGCTAAGAAATACTTTCAGGCCAAACATCCAAAAGTGTGACAAACTATTTACATGAGGAAAAAACTCACTTCTCACTCCATCCCTGGAATTGGATAATTAGTAATAAAACAAATAGCTTGTTGCAGATCAACACTCCACCTCCCTCTCTCTCTCTTCTCTCTTCCTCCCTCTCTCCCTAACTGAAAAATCTGGACATGGGGGTATTAACAGTGTAAGTCATCAGAGAACTACAGAATTATTTCAGTAAAAGGGAAGTGCAGAGACAAAGCTGTGGCAGGAGGGTGAGTCCAACACTTGACACCAGTTTTTTCCCCTTAAGTCATTTGTTGATTTGAAAGCTGCATTTCAGAGGCTGAGAAGGGAAGCTATTTCAAAGAGCTAAGAATGAAAAAAAAAAAAAATGGAGTTCAGGATCCACCAAAAAGAGAGAGATTCTGGTAAACCCTAAGTTTTAATTTGGGGTCCCCAAAGTATATACCCTTGAAGTAAAGTTGAACCAAAAACAGAGCAGCACTTAAAAGATCAAAGCCCAACTTTGGATCAGCTCATTTCCTGGTTATAGTAAGATAATTTGTCCTCTATTTTAACTGCTACCAGAAACAAAAGTAATGGAAAAATATAACATCATTCAGAGCTTCAAATTACCTCTACCATTTTTCTTCATAATGACTGACATTAAATGAAAAATTAGACATTGCAAGAGGCAACATTATAACACAACACAGATGGAGAAAAAAACAACAGTTGATAAAATAATAAAAAAGGATAGCCATAACAGCCATAACAAAACATTAAGGCCAGCTGAACAGATAGGAAATAGTCAAATGATAGATTTAAGCTCAAATGTATTAGTAATTGCTTTAAATAAAAATGAATTAAACCCTTAAAGGTTAAAGATTGAGGAAAATAGATTTAAAAAATAACTATACGCTGGGACATCTGGGTGGCACAGTCAGTTAAGCAAGACTCTTGGTTTTGGCTCAGGTTAAGATCTCAGGGTCATGAGAGAGAGCACCCTACCCAGCTCTGTTCAACATGGAGTCTGCTAGAGATTCTCTCCCTCTTCCTCCCTCTCTGCTCCTCCCCACCATGGGCACTTGCACATGCTCTCTCTCTCTATCAAATAAATTAATTAATTAAATCTTTAAAAAATATATATAAGGGGCACCTGGGTGGCTCAGTGGGTTAAGGTCTCTGCCTTCGGCTCAGGTCATGATTTCAGGGTCCTGGGATCGAGCCCCGGATCGAGCAGAGAGCCTGCTTCCTCCACTCTCGGCCTGCCTCTCTGACTACGTGTGACCTTTCTCGCTCTCTGTCAAATAAATAAAAATATCTTTTAAAAAATATATATATATAAAAGACACTTATAGGAGATAAATTACTAAGCCACTTAATTGAGGTATTATTGACACGTGAAAAGGTCTACATAGTTAATGTATACAACTTGATGAATTTGGAGGTAAGTATACACCCATGTAACCATCACCACTGCCAAAGAATAAATATACCCATCACCTACAGGAGACACATTAAATAGCAGGATATAGAAAGTTTAATAGTAAAAGGATGCAAAAATAAAACCTGGTGTTGCTATACTAAAATCTAATATATGGGGCGCCTGGGTGGCTCAGTGGATTAAGCCGCTGCCTTCGGCTCAGGTCATGATCTCAGGGTCCTGGGATCGAGTCCCGCATCGGGCTCTCTGCTCGGCGGGGGGCCTGCTTCTCTCTCTCTCTCTCTCTCTGCCTGCCTCTCTCTCCATCTACCTGTGATCTCTCTCTGTCAAATAAATAAATAAAATCTTTAAAAAAAAAAAAAAATAAAAAAATAAAAAATAAATAAATAAAATCTAATATATACAAGTATATAATATATACTAATATAATAATATTCATGTACTAATAAACTAATATCAAAGCAATCTCTAAAATAAGAAATATTAATATATAATATCTCAAGTTATAATATTCAGTTTATTGGAGTATAAAACTTGGTTAGAATATTGAAGATATATATACGTATATATACATATATATGTATATCAATGAATCATTTACAGATAATTTATAAAATCAATTACAGATCCTTCTCTACCTATCTGAGAAGACAGGAGGTCCTCCCAGGTCCTACCCTGCTTACAAACTTAGTACAATCTAGAACATGCACTGAAGTTCACCTGAGCCCCCTAGAAAAAGAGTCCTTACTCCGGATATTCCCTAAGTCTTAAATTTTACTTAGTAGAGTAAATTCCACTATTCTTGATAGTGGAATGATATTTTAATTCTGAAACCATTTTGTGTTTTCTAGGATAGAGAAAATTTAAAAATATATTTATTATATTGAGAACCAGGGCATTTGCTTAAAGAAAGGGAAAGAGAAAAATATATAGGAGCTGATAAGGGTCTATTTCATTTTGATTTTGAGTTATCAACAAAAATATAATCCTAACGGTACACTGAAAAGACACTAGGAGAAATAAATCTCAATAGCGATGAGGCACAATTAGCACTAAGCACTTGTACTATCCTCTAGGAAAAAGTCACCAGTGCTCCTAGGAGAAGTGGCTGATTCCAGGTCTGGAAAAATACAAGATGATCCTGGAATATTGTGTACTAAAAAGTAAGTAAGTACTTAAAAATTAGTGAGCCCAGATACTGTCCCAAGGGGACAGCCACTGGTTGTAATTGACATTAAAAAAAAAAAAAAAAAAATAGCAACGAATTAAAATACATGGGAAAATGTAAGTCCATCATGAGATTCAAAATAAAGTGGAGGGGTAAAAAAAAGAGAAAAACTCCTCTCTAAGGAAGAATATCAGCTAAAAAAACAAGGAACAAATGATAAAATGTAAAATCACCACTCTGAAATACAATATAAGTACTGATTCAGGCAAAATCATCAGTAAAAGTTAAAGTGAAAAGAACAAAAGTTTCTTGGAGAACAAAATACTCACATAAACTCAAAGTAATCTCCTATCCAAATTCACTTATTCGTTACAAAGGAAAAAAATGAATTTTTACCAAGGAGAGCTAGGATGGTCACAATTCTGGCAAAGGCAAAATGATAGGAACAAAAAACATGAATGGTTGGCAGGGACTCAGAGAGGGGATGGTCTGACAGCAAAAAGACAGGAAAGAATTTTGGAGGAAGATGAAACCATTCTTTATCTAGATTGTGGTGGTAGTAACATAATTGTACATAGTTATAGCTTTGACAAACTCCTGTATACCACAAGGAGTAAACTTGTAAAATATTGATAATTATGTAAATGATCCCTGAAAAAGCCTGACTTTAAGAAACAAGGAAATCAACAACAACAAACCAGAGAAAGGTAATGAACCCTTTTAGACTGGGGGAGATTAAAAAAGACACTACTGCCAAATGCTATGGTGAACCTTGATTGGATCCTAGATTTGGGGGGATGGCGAGAAAGAGCTACAAAAGACTTTTAGGGACAATTGGGGAAATTTGAGCTTGGACTCCACTGATAATGGTATTGAATTAATGTTTTTTCCTCAGGTACAGTGTTAGGGCTGTGGTTTCATAGAAACTGGTCCAATACTTGGGAGGTATACCCTATATATTTAGGGGTAACTTGTAGTGGCTGAGACCTTCTTTTTGATACTTTGTTGAAAGCACGAGTGGAAAGACAGAAAGGAAGGGTCTTTCCTGTGGGTTGGAAAGATATCAAAAAATATATAAATTATTTTTGTTAAACCCCAATAATGCACAGCGGCAACCACCATCTCCAGACTTCTTGCTAGATGCTGTGGCTTTGCTAACCCATTCTCCTTATTCCTCCAGTTCTTCCCTTTCAGAAGTTCCACCCTTGCAGCTCCTTATTTCTTATTCTCTGATCATGCCTTTTGGTTGGCAGGAAACCATTTGTTTCCAAGGCTGTTGATCTCTGCCATGGCCCTCCTCTTTCCTCTCCCCTGAGCCGAAGCCTGACCCATACAGCTTGGCTATTTTTAAGTAAAATCTATATTCTCCAAGTATCTTTAACAGAGTCAAATGGCATCTAGGTCTCTCTGGGACCATCCACCTCCTCTTTAAAAAGCTTCTCATTCTCCTCAACCCTCTTTTTTGAACTGAAAGTCCATTCACCATCTTTTCCTCCTTTAGCTCATGGGCCTGGCTGCCTGGCCAGCTAAGTCAGAGAGGATTTTTCTTCTAACATCTCATAACCCCCCCATCTTCTGATTGCTCTCCTCCTAAATGTAGCTGCCAATTCCCCTGTTTTCCTCTAAATCTTTTCTCATTCCCTGGCTCATGGATGCACCAAAAGTGACTCTTTATCATCAGGACATCTCTGCAGACATGATGTGGGTGAACAGGTACCTCGAGGACAGAGAGATGGAAGAGAGCCACGGAATATTCCGCAGCCTGACACGAATACCGCCATCTTGGGATGACCAGCAAACTTTCTCTATAAATGACCTTTTAAAGCACTTAGAAAATATCATCTTGATTTTCCTTTAAAGTGTGAAAGTGAAGAGGATAACCTTCTCTTTTTAATATACTCTCCCTGCCTCCACTCAAAAACACATCAATTATAACTGTTGTGGTGATTTTGTTAATGAAAGAATATGCTGAGAAGCAGCCATTAGACTGACTATAAGCTATTTTCCGTGGTTTCCACACACAGCCCAGTAAACTTGGCCAGATTGTCTGGCAGGTTGGGTACCCAGCACCTCCTGTGCTGTGATCATCACTGATATGAAGCTGATGATGCTTAGTTATTCTAAATCACTTCCCTAAAAAGATCCTAATATGACCCTCTGAGCAACTGGCAGCTCTCTAGTTTTCTGCTTTTCTTCTCACAAGTATATCTCTACCTTATTCTTGGCTAGATTTTTCATCGAGATATGTTCAGGTGGCTTTGATTCCACTTGTAACTTTGGGATACTTGCTCTCAGAGAGGTAGGCATGTAATTTATTTGACAAACCAACATAATTTCTTTGAGGCAGATCTGCTTTCCTTCAAACAATTTATAACTTTTCGTTGTCATCAGAGCAACAAGAACATATATTTATCAAACTAACATTTTAAATACTTTTTTTTTTAAAGATTTTATTTATTTATTTCACAGACAGAGATAGGCAGAGGGGCAGGCAGAGAGAGAGGAGGAAGCTGGGACTCCATCCCAGTTCCCTGGGGTCATGACCCAAGCCGAAGGCAGAGGCTTTAACCCACTGAGCCATCCAGGCGCCCCTCAAATTAACATTTTAATGTGGAAAAATGGATCAGAATAAATTGATAAAATGTTAGTGGCAAAATGGGGTTCAAACTCGCTAATCACCAAAGAAACAAATTTAAAACAATTGCGCATCATTTTTAGCCATTGAAACTACAAAACCTTTTGTGAAGGATAATATTGGGTGTCAGCAACGGAGGCAGCAGTGTGGGGATGCCTGCTCAAACAACGCAGCTGGCTTAGTGAGGACAGAGCCTCTGGCTGCAGAATCTTAGTTCTTACATTACCCCACACTATATCTCTTAAGATAACATTTAAATAAATCATAGTATGATTATAAGATGAAGTATTAATTAAAATTCAAACTCTCAGAATAATTAATGATATGGGAAGTATTTATGGCATTATATTACATGAAGAAATCAGGATACAAAACTGGGTATGCAGTATGATCCAATTTATTTTAAAATATGAACACAGAGATAAAGGGGCATGTTTGTGTGCATTGAATTACATGCCAAGTGAAGCTTCCCTGGATTTACATATCAAACTAAATTGGCTTAAACAACTAATTCCATGCCCTATGGAAAAGTAAAACCCCTTCTAAGATTTCCAAAGAGTGATATATTCAATCATCTCAGCTCCAGAATCCTACTCTGTTCTGTCCTGAATCAACCCAGAATTTAAGTTTTTAGCTTAGCTCCTCCTTAAATTTCTATCAGTGGGAGGCGGGGGGAGGAAGCAGGTGGGAATCACACAAAGCATTCAAGAGTATTATAGAATCAAGCATTTGGAAGATGGAGAAGAAGTTCATTTAACAGTATTGCAAACCATTTCAAATTGAACACAAAGTATTACCATTTTTTAAAAATTATTTTTAGTCAGCCCACTGGCTATTCATCTGTTAAATCACTGAGCTGCGCATTTCATGGGCCCATTTTTCTTCACCTTCCCTTCTCTCTACCTCTCCTCCTTCAAGAACAATAAAATAAATTTTATCATTTTCCATGTAAGCCACTTAACTGTCTACTTTGTAGCTGAGATGCTGGACTACAGTCTTCTCTGAGACCCGCGTCCTATCCCAGGCTGCTTATCAAGGTATTTCCCAAATAAGGACAGGCCCTACCCTAAGAACAATCTTGATCTATCAGCTATTCAAATGGTTGTTCTCAATCTTGGCTTCTCCTTGGAATTTCTGGGAAATGTCATTTTGTGTGTGTGGCTTTTAAAATAAATATTACTCCCTGGGCCTCTCTGGAAAGTCTGAGGTTATGATTTTGGCACAGATTTATTTTTTTTTAATTTTTTATTTGTTATAAACATATATTTTTATCCCCAGGGGTACAGGTCCGTGAATCACCAGGTTTAAACACTTCACAGCACTCACCAAAGCACATACCCTCCCCAATGTCCATAATCCCACCCCCTTCTCCCAAACCCCCTCCCCCCAGCAACCCTCAGTTTGTTTTGTGAGATTAAGAGTCACTTATGGTTTGTCTCCCTCCCAATCCCATCTTGTTTCATTGATTCTTCTCCTACCCACTTATTTATTTTTAATATCCATGTGATTCTAATGCAGCAGAGTTGAAAACCACCATGCTGAAATAAAGACACTCATATTGTTACACATATACCATACATCTTTGATTCCATGGTGCATGTTTTTTCACAGCTTGATATTTTCTTAAATTAGGATGCATTTAATAATTTATATCAAAAAGAACTTATAAGCTGCCAAATAGATTAAATTGTGACATACTTGTCATTTCTTGCAATGCATATGGGAACAGTGCCCGGTCTCTCCAAATATATCATGCAATCTTTAAAGCTGGGAGAATTTGGTGTGACTGATTCATGCATTATGAAGAACTATTATTTGGGCACTGAAAATCCATGAGTAAAAGCTTCTGGCTGAATTTCAAGAGAAACTTGTGATGTGTAATTCAATAAAGAAGAAATTATGAGTTTAACTAAATAGAAAATGCAGATAAAATCCTGTTATTTTTTTCATATATTTTGACATTAGACTGTAGATACAGATGTCTCAGGGGTCAACATTTGAAGCACATATAATGGGAAACGGCACATAATAGGGATGATCTGTACAGCTATGGTTGGCCAAAAGTGATTTTAAATTAACTTTGAACTCAGAATGAAAAAGAAACTTGGTCTCAATTTTGTGAGAAGAAAATGGCATGTAACTGCCAATTTTTAAGTAAGAAAAAAATGTATCATTATTTGTCTTGAAATACAGTAACTAAACAAACTGGATTTTATAACAGATAGTGAATCTTAAAATTAAAGAACTATAGTTCACATAGATATCCATAATCCTAAAAAAACAACTGGAGTGAAGCACATCAAAATGTTAGCAGTCATTGTTGAACAGACTTACGGATGATTTTTACTTTCTTCTTTATGTTTTCTGTATTTCCAAATTTTCTAATAAATATAGATAAATCTCATAATAAGGAAAAGCAAGCAATATTATTAAAACAAATACATGAGCATAGGCATATCATTTTCTACCTCTTAATTCCCTTAAAAAGCTCATTGATCAAAGCTACAAATATCAAAATAAAAGAGATAAGAAAGGCAAAAAAAAATGCATTTTGGATGATTCAAACCATGGGCCTTTTAACCACAATAATACCTTTGCTTTTTAAGTAAAGTCCACATGTAAAAGATTGTTGACTTTCTCCATACCTCTGCTCCACACCCTGAACAATCTTTAATTAAACCCAGAGCCCAGTTTACTGGAATGATGTTAAATGTGCCAGAAAAAAGGAAGCTAAGAAGCTGTCCACCTTCTCCCTTTCCACCATTTCTCACACAAATGGCATGCTGTGAAACACACACTTAAATTGATTGGTATTAATGCATGCATACGGATTCTAAAATGTCAGCAAGATGCATTTGCTTTCAAGTTATATTAATTCTGCTGATTACAAAGAGCTGGGTAAATAAATCTTAGTTTTTCACAAAATTTGTTTTAAGGTCTTTTCTCATATATGCTCAGAATTTTCTTTCTCTACTGCCTTACCTTCATTTATTTATTCATTCAATGGACAAAAACCGTGCCAGGCACTGTTCTCGGCCCCGGGGAAATGGTAATGAACAAGACAAGAGGTCCCTGCCCTTGATCAGCTTATGTGCCAGTAGGGTTATAAAACAAGCAAAGGAGGAAATAACTGCATTAAATACATTTTTTTTTTTAATGGATAAAGAATGCCTGGGCCAGGGCTAGTACAGGGGAACTGGAAGCAGGTGACTACAACAATTAGGGATTCTCTGAGGAAGTCACATTCACAAAAGAGTAGGATGCTGACAAGGAGGTAGTCCTACAGGATCTAAAGAACATTCCAGACTGAGGAAACAGCAAGGACAAAGACCACATTCAGGCTGAGCTTGGTGCATGCATGCAACACAGGGAAGGTCAGTTTGTCTAGAACAGCATGGGGAAAGACAAGTGGTATAAGTTGAAATTGAGAAATAAGTAGGAGCCAGAATATGCAGGACTGCACAGGTTGGAGTTAGATTTTATTCTACTTGTTACATGAAACCTTTGGAGTGATCTGATATGATCTATGCTTCTTCTAAAAAATGTATAACATGGAATGCAGAAATGTACATTATTCCTCTCTGTCCAGTTCTTGGATTTAGAAATAAACTGGAAACAAGAACATTTTAGACAAAAAGTCAGAAAACCTGGAATCAATTCCTATCTCTTCCATCTAGAAACTGTATTACCTCAGTCAAAATACTTAATCCTCTGGCCTCAGTTTCATTACCTGTAAAATGGAATACTACAACATAGCCATGAAATATACATGAGATGAGGGATTTAAAACTACCCATATAGTGGATGGTTAGGATGTCAAGTCCCCTCTTTCTTGCCCTCCTTCCTAGGAGACACAGAGAAGGGGGATTCTGGAGAATGAGCACCTACAGGACAAGTTATAATTGCTAATGGAGAACGTGAAGCAATGTGAGTGGATCCTTTGTTTTAGTCTGGGATCCTCTGAGACAAGGATTTGAGTTTTCTGGGAGATGATCCTAGAAAACCAGTAAAGAGAATAGAGCAGTGGAAGAAGAGAGAGATGGAAGCAGATGAAGAGAGTATTACTTGGTAATAGAATTAAAGAACTATGGCACCACTATGGGCAAGGGCCTCACTCATATCAGGAAACTTTGGAAAACAATGCAGAAGACATCTTGGAGTTTTCCCACCTGAGGGGCGAAGGAGCTTGGCATTTATTCATCAGGTCCATAGTCCCTAGGGCTAATTCTCCTATACTTCCAGTTTGCCCCAGATTTTGACTGACAAGGCTCCCATGGCCAGAGAGAGACCTAAGCAAAGATTTGCAGGTCCCAGCAACAGAAGCCATAGAATAGGCATGCTTAGAAATGTAGGTGCCAAGAGAATGTGGCTGGAGCACAGCACCTGCCACACCCTTAGGCTTGGACCCAACATTGCAAGGCCCTGGAGATATAAAGGCCTTTTCTCATTGTCAGAACTGCAACATGATTTTCTCCAGACTGTGACAACACCTGGGAATACTGTGTGTGAATGATGATGCCTCTGGCCACACTACTAGGGACCCCCTGGGAAGATTTAGCAAAAGGGCTAAATCTCTTCTCTGGACACTACATTCCTCCTCACACCTGCAGGATAACCCGCAGTCCTGGCTTTCTCTTGGACCAAGTTTGTGGATTTTTAGACACAAAACAGGATGAACTTATTAGGAATTCTAGTCTCAAGGGAAATTTTCTGTAAAGAGTCTTCCTGTTTAAGAAAAAGTTAAAATCAATACGCTTTGAGAATAGCCAGGCTTTGCTAAGTTTGGTCAGTGGGTGGGATTTATTATTTTGCTAGTATCAAAAAGCCAACACTTATTGAGAGATTTTACCATATGCCAGAGAAGAGAAGCACATAGCTAACATCATATAAATGAGACTTCTGTACAAAAGAGAACTATGAACTGACCTATAATGTAATCAAATAGGACATGACAGAGACAGCTGTCATATAAGAGAACACTACTGCATTTGAAATGACATAATGTAATCCGTGGTGGAGCATTTTTAATATGTCTAGATTAATGGGTACCTGGCTCAGTCAGTTAAGCATCTGCCTTCAGCTCAGGTCATGACCCCAGGGTCCTGGGATCAAGTCCTTCCTGTTGAGCAAGGAGCCTGCTTCTTCCTCTGCCTGTTGCTCCTCCTGCTTGTGTGTACACTCGTTCTCTCTCTCTCTGATGAAAAAGTTAATAAAACCTTTTAAAAATATCCCTAGATTATTAATACTTGTCTTAATTTACTGAGCATTTATTATGAGCCAAACACAGTGATAAACCCTTTCTCTACTTTAGCACTTTTGAACTTCACAACAACATTGAGAGAAAAGTATTGCAGTTCTTGTGTAAAAAGATGAAGAAACTAAAACTTCAGTCAGATTAAAGAACTGGCATTTAACCTACACTTTTAAATTTTTTTAGGTGGTAATCAAGTGTATAGCTTGCCCTGGGAACCTGTATAGAGAGATCCTGATAAAAATCTGTACAATTAGCTATGGAATTATGTGTTGCAGAACTAATAAAACATCCTTGGGCTCTGTCCAATCAGTGCATGGGGGAAGAAGCCTGGAGGAATAACATTTATTAAGTATCTTATGGGCCGGTGGAAGCTCATTCACACATTTGGATACTCCATGAAGGATGTCATTTAATATGCCTAAAACTTTATATTCCTAAAACTGAATGAAACATAAGACTAAATACCATTTCAGATTAAAAACACTCACAAGTCTTTGTCTCCTCTGATTTCATGAGGAAAATGAAGACATTGCCTAATGGCATAAAACCCAAAATATCTTATTTGATCCCTCATTTTCATAGAATAAAACAAAGAAACAAAAAAGAATCTTTAAGTAATTTCTTTCTTTTATATTTCAAAGAGAATTATGTAAGTTTGATTCTCTATGGATTGGCTCAACATTAACTGTACCTCATTTTCCTTCACTAGAGAATAAAAGTGTGAAAATAACCACAAAACACATCCCCATGCTCTGCAAAAAGGCAGCTTACTAATAAAGATGAAAAGAGATGTTTTAACAGAGCAAGATGCTAAGTAATGAATTCTCTCCTTTAACAAATCTAACTATTCCCTAGATCAACCTTTGTTTCTAGAGGAAGCTAAGCATGTCAAATCCAGTCAGTTCCATCTGTTGACCACTTCCCTACATCTCCCTTTCCTTTTCTCACTCTTTTTCACCTTCCAAACCAGTGCCTTGTACCTTCCTTACACCTTCACCTATCACTAAAGTCAAAGACCCTGCACCCATTGTCTGTCAACGGACACAACTCCATCACACATGCCATCAGTGCAGTTGCTCTGACAGTTGAGGTCAGACACAGGTGTCTCCACTGCACTAGCCATCTACTGCTGCACAGAAAATTATTCCAAAATTCTGTGGCTGTTGGCAGACAAGTCTCCATTAGGCCCCTTGTGCTTCTTGTGAGCAGAAGCACTGACAGCTTTTAGTCCAGATTCTCTTTTCCAGGATATTTGTATAGCAAACAACCTCAGAAGATGGAGACAGTGTATCCCCCTGGGCCACAGGCCAGAAGTGTCTGCTGTCCAATATAATAAAAATAACATAGCTCTCCAGGGTAAAGTTTGAGCAAATTTTCTTGAAGCCCTCTTATAAAAGGTTGGGGTTTTCTAAGCTGAGGGTCCCTCGGCTGTGAGGCAAACCCACTGCGTGCGTAGCGTCTACATGCCCATCGCTTTTTCATCCCCCATTGGACTTAGGAAGCAAGAGGAACCAATGCAAACATGTGCTCACACTGACTGCTTTGTTATAAATGTACAAGTCTTTTGTTCCTGACTCAAGAGTCCAATGACTTTTTAGATTACAAATAGGGTAAGATCTCAAATATTTCATGGGTTTTGACAGTTGTTTCAAACAACAAACATTTATTTTCTCATAGTTTCTGAGAGTAGGAATCTGGAATTGGCTTGCCTGGGTGATTGTGGTTTGGGGTCTCTCATGAGGTTACTGTGAAACTACCAGCAGAGGCTGTTGAAGTCATCTGAAGGCTTAATCGGGGCTGAAACATCAAGTCAGCATCAAGAAGGCTGACTCATATGGCTGTTGGCTGGAGGCCTCAGTTCCTCACCACACAGGCCTCTCCACAGAGCTTCTCAATCCTCAAAACATGGCAGCTGGTTTCCACCCAAAGCAAATGATCCAAGAGAGAATGAGTGTGGCCAAAATGGAAATAGCAGGATCTCTTAAAATCTAACACCAGAAGTGATATACTATCACTCTGCCATATTCTGTTGGATACAAACTTCAACCACAGCACACTATGGGAGAAAACTGCACAAGGGTGTGAATGTCATAAGACAGGGATCATTTGGGCCATCTTCTGTTTTCAGGTGAGCACCTCACTCACACACAGAATCTGACTGGCATTACCAGATGCTTTCCAGCCAGGGACATGTAGAACTGAAGAAATGATGGCTAGGTAGCAAGCAAGATGGTGGAGGAGTAGGAAGCTGAAATATCATTAGGTCCCAGGAGTTCAGCTAGATAGTTATCAAACCATTCTGAACACCTACAAACTCAACAGGAGAAAGAAGAGAAGAAGAGCAACAATTCTAGGAACAGAAAATCAACCACGTTCTGGAAAGTAGGACGTGTGGAGAAGTGAATCTGAAGCTACGGGAACATAGACTATGGGGGGAGGGCCTGGCTCCTAGAAAGCAGTATAACAGCAGAGCACAAAATCAGAACTTTTAGAAGTCTGCTCCACTGAGGGACGTCACTCCAGAGGCTAAGCAGGGGGTGGAGCTATGCAGGGACAGGGTGGTCTCAGGACCCAAGGGGTCACAGAAAGACCAGGTGTGTCTGAGTGTGGCAGAGCTGCCAGGTATCAGATCCAGGAAGCCGGCTACAGAGACGGAGCTGAGGAGTGAGCTCTCAGCATGGGGTTACCATAAACTGTGATCTAAGGCACAGTTGGGTCACTGCTCTTCGAGCAGGGACCACATAACTAGAAGAACTAGAGAGATCCCCTCCTGCTCTAGGAGGAGTGGCACAGGACTGCATGGCAGGAATCTGCTGGGTTTGGAGACTCCAGACGGGGCCGTGCACCAGAGATAGAAATGCTCTGTCACAGGCCAGGTGATCACAGAGCATGACCAGAGACCAGGAAGATGGGAAGGATTGACTGCTTTACTCGGAGGGCACACTGAGGAGTGGGGTCCTGAGCTCTCAGCTCCTCTGGGCCAGAGATTGGGCCTCCAACGCTCTATGGAAAGTTCAGGGAACAAAAGCTACCAAGAGCAAACACAAGCAGATTACTTAGCCTGGCCGCTGGCAAGGACGGTGCTATCCACCTCAGGTAGACATTTGAGAATCACAGCAAGAGACTGCTCCCCCAAAAGATCAGCAAGAACATCCAGCCAAGACCAACCTCATTGATCAATGAGAACTGTGGAACTCCAGAGCAAGAGGAAAGCAACACATAGAATTCATGGCTTTTTTTCCATGATCCTTTAGTCTTGCAAAGTTAATTTTTTTTAATTTTATTTTGTTCTTATTCTATTTTTTTTGACTTTTCCTCTTTCCTCTTTTAACATTTAACCATTTTATCTTAACAATATATTAAAAAATCTTTTAAATTTTCATTGTTATAGGCACATTTTATCCCTTTGTTGTATTTAACCTTATTTTTTGTATGCATACAGGTTTGTTTTTTTTTAATTTTTGGATAAAATTTCTTCTAGTAGATCAAAATATACACTAAATCCAGTGCATGGCTTTGTTCTAGTCTCCAGCCTGATCACATTCTCTCCTCTTTTTTTTGTTTTTCCAAGAAAAAGTTTAACTTATCAACTTATCAGTTCCTTTATTAGAGTCTTTTTTAATTTTCATCTTTACATTCATATTCATACCTTCATTGTGTTTACTCTTATTTTTGTATATATATAACTCTTTCTTTCTTAAAATTTTAGTATATGTGCTGCCAAAGCGAGAATGCTTTCTTTAAAATTTTGAGAGTTTGTTTCTTCTAAGAGACCAGAATATACCCAAAATCAAGTGGGTGCCTCTGTTCTATTCACCAGTCTAATATACATATTTAAATATCATATATATTATATATAATATATAGTCTAGTAATATACAGATACATGTATTATATAATATATGTTTGTTGTTGTTGTTTTTATTTTTTTAATTTTTTTTATTTTTTAATTATTTTATTTTATTTATTTTTCATTTTTTATTTTGTTTTTATTTTTTATGTTTATATGTTTGATGTTGTTGTATATATATAGTTTGTTGTTGTTTTTTTTTTGTTTTTTGGGGGGTTTTGTGCTTATTTACCATTTATTTTTCAATTTTCTATTTCATTAATTTCTGCTCCCCACTTCCACTATATTTCTTTATTTTTTTTTATTTCTTTTCAGCGTAACAGTATTCCTTGCTTTTGCACCATGCCCAGTGCTCCATGCATTATGTGCCCTCCTTAATACCCACCACCTGGCTCCCCCAACCTCCCACCCACCACCCCTTCAAAACCCTCAGGTTGTTTTTCAGAGTCCATAGTCTCTTATGGTTCATCTCCCCCTCCAATTTCCCTCAACTTCCTTCTCCTCTTCATCTCCTCATGCCCTCTGTGTTATTCCTTATGCTCCACAAATAAGTGAAATCTTATGATAATTGACTCTGTCTGCTTGACTTATTTCACTCAGCATAATCTCTTCCAGTCCCATCCATGTTGATTCAAAAGTTGGGTATTCATCCTTTCTGATGGAGGCATAATACTCCATAATAATATGGACCACATCCTACTTATCCATTCATCCATTGAAGGGCCTCTTGGTTCTTTCCACAGTTTGGTGACCGTGGTCATTGTTGCTATGAACGTTGGGGTACAAATGGCCCTTCTTTTCAAAGAAACATCTGTTTCTTTGGGGTAAATACCCAGTAGTGCAGTTGCAGGATCATAGGGAAGCTCTGTTTTTAATTTCTTAAGGAATCTCCTCATTGTTTTCCAAAGTGGCTGCACCAACTTGCATTCCCAACAACAGTGTAAGAGGGTTCCCCTTTCTCCACATTCTCTCCAACACATGTTGTTTACTGTCTTGTTAATTTTGGCCATTCTAACTGATGTCAGGTGGTATCTCAATGTAGTTTTGATTTGAATCTCCCTAATGACTAGGGATGATGAACATTGTTTGATGTGTCTGATAGCCATTTGTATGTCTTCATTGGAGAAGTGTCTGTTCATACCTTCTGCCCATATTTTTATATGATTATCTGTTTTGTGTGCGTTGAGTTTGAGAAGTTCTTTATAGATCCTGGATATCAACCTTTTATCTGTACTGTCATTTACAAATATCTTCTCCCATCCCATGGGAGAAGATTTGTTTTGTTGACTGTTTCCTTTGCTGTGCAGAAGTTTTGATCTTGAAGAAGTCCCAAGAGTTCATTTTCACTTTCATTTCCTTTGCCTTTGGAGACATATCTTGAAAGAAGTTGTTGTAGTTGATATCAGAGAGGAGAACCTATGTTCTCCTCTAGGATTCTGATGGGTCCCTTTCTCACATTGAGGTATTTTATCCATTTTGAGTTCATCTTTGTGTAAGGTGTAAGAGAATGGTCAAGATTCATTCTTCTACATATAGCTATCCAATTTTCCCAGCACCATTTATTGAAGAGACTGTCTTTTTTCCACTGCATATTTTTTCCTGCTTTGTCGAAGATTATTTGCCCATAGAGTTGAGGGTCCATATCTGGGCCCTCTACTCTGTTCCACTGGTCTATGTGTCTGTTTTTATGCCAGTACCATTCTGTCTTGGTGATCACAGCTTTGTAGTAAAGCTTGAAATCAGGTAACATGATGCCGCCAGTTTTATTTTTGTTTTTCAATATTTCCTTAGCAATTTGGGGTCTCTTCTGATTCCATACAAATTTTGGGATTATTTGCTCCAGCTCTTTGAAAAATACCAGTGGTATTTTGATCAGAATGGCATTAAAAATATAGATTGCTCTACGCAGTGTAAACATTTTAACAATGTTTATTCTTCCAATCCAAGAGAATGGAATGGTCTTCCAGCTTTTTGTGTCCTCTTCAATTTCTTTCAAGAGTGTTCCATAGTTCCTCAAGTACAGATCCTTTACCTCTTTGGTTAGGTTTATTCCCAGGTATCTTATGGTTCTTGGTGCTATAGTAAATGGAATCGATTCTCTAATTTCCCTTTCTGTATTTTCATTGTTAGTGTATAAGAAAGCCACTGAATTCTGTACATTGACTTTGTATCCTGCCATGTTACTGAATTGCTGTATGAGTTCTAGTAGTTTGGGGGTGGAGCCTTTTGGGTCTTCCATATAAAGAATCATGTCACCTACGAAGAGAGAGAGTTTGACTTCTTCATTGCCAATTTGGATACCTTTTATTTCTCTTTGTTGTCTGATTGCGGTTGCTAGGACTTCTAATACTATGTTGAACAAGAGTGGTGACAGTGGGCATCCTTGTCTTGTTCCTGATCTCAACGGGAATCCTGTGAGCTTTTTCTCATTGAAGATGATATTTGCTGTGGGTCTTTCATAGATAGATTTTATGAAGTTCAGTAATGTTCCCTCTATCCCTATACTTTGAAGCATTTTAATCAGGAACGGATGCTGGATTCTGTTAAATGCTTTTTCTGCATCAATTGAGAGGACCATGTGGTTCTTCTCTCTTCTATTATTGATTTGTTCTATCACATTGATTGATTTGGGAATGTTGAACCATCCTTGTAACCCAGGGATGAATCCCACCTGGTCATGGTGAATACTCTTTTAATGTGCTGTTGGATTCTGTCTGCTAGCATCTTGTTGAGAATCTTAGCATCCATATTCATCAGTGATATTCATCTGAAATTCTCCTTTTCGGTAGGGTCTTTGCCTGGTTTGGGGATCAGGGTAATGCAGGCTTCATAAAGAGTCTCGAAGTTTTACTTCTGCTTCAATTTTTTGAAACAGCTTCAGGAGAATAGGTGTTATTTCTTCTTTGAAAGTTTGGTAGAATTTCCCAGGGAATCCATCAGGTCCTGGGCTCTTGTTTTTTGGGAGGTTTGTGATCATTGCTTCAATCTCTTTACTAGATATTGGTCTATTCAGGTTGTCAATTTCTTCCTGGTTCAATTTTGGGAGTTTATAGTTTTCCAGGAATGCATCCATTTCATCTAGGTTACTTAACTTATTGGCATATAACTGATGATAATAACTTCTGATGATTGTTTCTACTTCCTTGGTGTAGTTGTGATCTCTCCCTTTTCATTCATAATTTTATTAATTTGAGCTTTCTCTCTTTTCTTTTGGATTAGTGTGGCCAATGGTTTATCAGTCTTATTTATTCTTTCAAAAAACCAGCTTCTAGTTTCATTGATATGTTCTACTGTATCTCTAGTTTCCACCTCATTGATTTCTGCTCTAATCTTGATTATTTCCCTATTTATGTGTGGAGTTGGTTTGATTTGTTGTTGATTCTCCAGCTCTTTAAGGTGTAGAGACAGCTGGTGTATTCTGGATTTTTCCATTTTTTTGAGGGAGGCTTGGATGGCTATGTATTTCCCCCTTAGGACCACCTTTGTGGTATCCCATAGGTTTGGGACCAAAGCGTCTTCATTCTCATTGGTTTCCATGAATTAAGTTCTTCTTTGATCTCCTGGTTGATCCAAGCATTCTTAAGCAAGGTGGTCTTTAGCTTCCAGATGTTTTAGTTCCTTCCGAACTTTTCCTTGTGACTGAGCTCCAGTTTCAAAGCATTGTGTTCTGAGAATATGCAGGGAATAATCTCAGTCTTTTGGTATTGGTTGAGTCCTGATTTGTGACCCAGTATGTGGTCTATTCTGGAGTAGGTTCCATGTGCACTTGAGAAGAATGAGTATTCTGTTGTTTTAGGGTGGAATGTTCTGTACATATCTATGAGGTCCATCTGGTCCAATGTGCCATTCAATGCTCTTGTTTCTTTATTGATTTTCCGCTTGGATGATCTGTGTATTACTGAGAGAAGTGTGTTAAGATCTCCTACTATTAATGTATTCATTTCAATATGACTCTTTATCTTGATTAACAGTTTTCTTATGTAATTGGCTTCTCCCATATTGGGAGCATAGATATTTACAATTGTTAGATCATCTTGGTGGATAGTCCCTTTAAGAATGATGTAGTGTCCTTCTGTATCTCTGACTACAGTCTTTAGTTTAAAATCCAATTTATCTGATATGAGAATTGCTACCCCAACCTTCTTTTGAGGCCCATTGACATGAAAGATGTTTCTCCATCCCTTCACTTTCAGTCTGAGTGTATCCTTAGGTTCGAAATGGGTCTCTTATAGACAATATATGAATGGGTCCTGTCGTTTTATCCAATCTGCAACCCTGTGTCATTTTATGGACTCATTTAGGCCATTCACATTGAGAGTTATTATTGATAGATACGTTTTTATTGACATCGTGTTACCTTTGAAGTCTTTCTTTCTGTATATTGTCTCCATATTTCTGTTCAATGATATTCTTAGGACTTTTCCCCTTTTATAGAACCCCCCTTAATATTTCCTGCAGTGTCGGCTTGGTGGTCACATACTCTTTTAAGGCTTGCCGGCCTTGGAAACTCTTTATCTCTCTATCCATTTTGAATGTCAGTCTTGCTGGATAAAGTATTCTTGGATGCATGTTCTTCTCATTTAGTGCCCTGAATATATCTTGCCAGCCCTTTCTGGCTTGCCAGTATTTTCTGGACAGGTCTGATGTTATTCTGATGGGCTTTCCTCTGTATGGAAGGAGCTTCTTTGTCCTCACTGCCTTCAAGAGGGTCTGCCTACAATTATAATTCTTCATTCTTGCTATTAGGTGTCTTGAGGACATTTGAGAATCTATAATCTTGGGGGGAGACCGTTCTGCCTCTAGTATAGCCCTCGACCCACAAGGACGACAAGAAGCCCCAGTTCAGATATATCTTCTCTCTCTTTATTTCCGCAAGTCTACACACTTATATACGTTTACATGACCAATCAGCAAGCAGGGTACAGGAGGGAGCGAATCAGGTTGTGCACCTAAACGAACAACTTCACTAGCAACCAATGCTGTTTACTTCCTCTTTGGGCATTCTGCTTAGTCTCACGATGCAATCCTAACCTGGCAACTAGCTAGGCACCATCTTTTAATGGCGGAAGCCGCCCTGGCCAGGGGCCTGCCTCTGACACTCTAGTACATGAACACTGGTTCCATTTGCGAGATTGGGAAAATTTTCATGGAGAACTTGTTCCACTATATCTTCTAGACTTCTTTCTTTCTCTTCCCCTTCAGGGAGTCCAATAATTCTGACGTTGGAATGTTTCATGGCGTCATTTATTTCCCTGATTCTGTTTTCGTGGCTTCTAAGCTGTTTGTTCCAGGTGTCCTCCTGATCCTTTCTCTCTATCTGTTTGTCCTCCAGATCACTAATTCTATCTTCTGTCTCAGTTATCCTAGCCTTTAGAGAACTTAAATTAGATTGGAACTCATTGAGAGCATTGTGAACCTCATCCCTGTTGGCTTTCAGTTTTGCCCTAACATTGTGAACATCATTCCTGGTGGCTTTCAGTTCAGCCCTAATCAATTCCGTTTTGTCATCCATGACTTTCTCCAACCTAGCTATTGCCTGGATAATTGTTAGCCTGAATGCCCTTTCCGACATATTGTCTATGTTGATAGCCATTAGCTCTGTTGCAGAATGCCCATCCTCTGAATTTTTCTTCTGTTGGGCATTCCTCCTCCTAGTCATTTTGGTGAGAGATGGCTGAATGGGTGTAGCTGGATGTATCGACCGTGGTGCAGTCAAGGTGCACCCTGGAACGCTTCTGAGCTATCAGGAGTCCCCACCCAAATGAGAGAAAAAAGGAAAGAAAAAGAAAAAAGAGAGACAGAGAGAGAGACAGGAAAATAAGGGAAGATAAAAGAGAAGGCTCAGCCCAAATGGGCCCCAAGGTAGGATTTATGAAGTATACAAACAAAAACAGACAAACAAAAAGACTAATAAAAGTATATGACAAGAGAAAAATATATATATATATAAAATCAAAACAAACAAACAAAAATAGAACCTCATCAAAAAGAACCCCAAGTATAAGATTTATATACTATCAGGACAAACAGAAATACACAGAAACACTGGCAGAAGAAAAAGATGGGTGAGTGGTTATAAATTCTCGGTGTGGGCAAGGAAGGTTATTTTGATTCTTCCTGGATGTATCTTGATATCTTTGTTAAAGGACTCAACTTTCTTAAGATAAAGGGGGATTAAAAATTGGTTTACCTATAGGGGTCGCATTGATTGGGGAAAGGGAATTACCTTGAAGTTTAACTCTATATGAATATTAGAAAATAAAAATAGAAAAAGAATAAAGTAGACTAAACTAAACTAAAATTTAAAAAAAATTTAAAAATAGAAAAGCAAAAGAAAAACACGGGTGTATGTATCAAAAAGTTCAGGTTAGAAAGTTATGATGGAATTTGATGTACTGGACATCTCACTGTGATGGTAATTAGGTTAAAAAAAAAAGTCTATAAAAAATAATAATAATGAACCAGAATAGTGGGAACAAGTTAAAAATAAAAGTTGTATCTATGAAGTAGTTGTGGTTGTTCTCTTGTCGTCTTTTATTTTTTTTTTCTTTCCTGGTTGGTTTTCTGGGGGAGAGGCCTGCCACGTGGGTTTTCAGTCAATGATGTTCCCTGAGTTAAGTCCTCCCGCCCCCCTCAAGGGGGTGGGCTCTGAGGAAACCGGTTTTTCTTGCTTTTGTTCTCTAGAGGTTTTTATGTTTGTTTGTTCGTTTTGTTTTTTCTTTTTCCTCTCTCGCCTTGACAGTTTTTGATGGTTTTTGGAGATTTAGAAGAAAGTAAACTGCACCCTGACCTCCCTCTCAGAGAGAAGCTTCAGTCTGTTCCCGTCTGGGTGCTGCAGAGCACATAAGCTCCCCCTCAGCCACTGACAGAACATGTTCCGAGTTGCGGTCTCTGGGGACAAAGGAACTCCTGCTTGTACCCAAAATCACAACAGTGGTGGCTCTATGGGCAGCTCCAGACTGCCAGAGAGGTTCCAAGTAGTGATTTCACACTGAGATTTTCCCACTGGCCGGGGCTGGGAGTGCCTGGTCTTTCCAAGTCTGAGAGCATCAGGCTGGCTCCTGCACCACCTCAGGCTCTGATAGCACCGCACGGCCCTTGCGTGGAGAGTGCAAAAAGGCTGAGCTTCTGCTGGCTGGCGAGGCTCTCAGCCCCTCACAGGACCCCATGTGCTCTAAGGTGCGCTGGCGGCTCAGGGACCAAGACCTAGTTTCCCCATCACACTCTCTCTGACTCAGCACCAGGGGTGGCTGTTCTGGTACTGGGGACTTAAGTCCCTGTCTCTAACAACCCCAATTCCCACAATTTCCCCCCAAGATCCTTTGCTCCTTTGGAGTGCTTTCAAACAGACTCCAAGTTAATGCTAGTCCTCAGACGTCCTCAGATGTCCTCAGACACAGGGCACTCTTGTATTGGGGTATTACTTTCCAATCGGTTGCCTGTGGTGTCTCCCTCCCCCTTTAGTTTATCTTCCAATATCAGCCCAACATTCCCACTCCTCTTTACCTGCCCACTGGCATCTTGTGCCCCCGTAGAGTTCCAGACATGTATAATTCTGATCTCAGGCTGATTTCATAGGTGATCTGAGTTCTTTGGCAGGTAATCAGCTCACTTTAGGGTAAGGTTGAAATGGCACCTCCTCCTACTTCCCCGCCATCTTGTCTGGAAATCTGTTTTTATTTTTTCCTCCCTTTCTTCTCCATCCGGTTTTGGGTCTCTTCTGATATGGTCGGTGTATGTGTTTCTGGGTTCTTTACCACACCTTTAGTATTTTCTTCTCTCATTCATATATTCTTATCTAGGTAAAATGACAAAGCAGAACAACACACCAAAAAAAAAAAAAAAAAAAAAAAGAACAAGAGGCAGTACCAACAGCTAAGGACCTAATCAATATGGACATTGTTAATATGTCAGAACTAGAGTCCAGAATGATGATTTTCAAATGCTAGCTGGACTTGATAAAGGCATGGAAGATATTAGAGAATCTCTTTCTGGAGAAATAAAATCCCTTTCTGGAAAAATAAAAGAACTAAAATTTAACCAAGTTAAAATCAAAAAAGCTATTAATGAGATGCAATAAAAAACGGAAGCTCTTACTGCTAGGACAAATGAGACAGAAGAGAGTATTAGTGACATAGAAGACCAAATGATGGAAAATAAAGAAGCTGAGCAAAAAAGAGACAAATAACTACTGGACCACGAGGAGAGAATTTGAGAGATAAGTGATACCATAAGATGAAACAACATGAGAAAAACTGGGATCCCAGAAGAAGAGAGAGAGAGAGGGCAGAATATATATAGAGGCAAATTATAGCAGAGAATTTCCCTAATATGGCAAAGGAACAAGCACCAAAATCCAGGAGGAACAGAGAACACCCCCCCCCCGCAAAATCAATAAAAATAGGTCCACACCCTGTCATCTAATAGTAAAATTTACAAGTCTTAGTGACAAAAAGAAAATCCAGAAGGCAGCTTGGGACAAGAGGTCTGTAACATACAATGGAAGAAATATTATATTGGCAGCAGACTTATCCACAGAGATCTGGCAGGCCAGAAAGGACTGGCATGATATATTCAGAGCACTAAACAAGAAAAATATGCAGCCAAGAATAATATATCCAGCTAGGCTGTCATTGAAAATAGAAGGAAAGATAAAAAGCTTCCAGGACAAACAAAAACTAAGAGAATTTGCAAACACCAAACAAGACCTACAGGAAATATTGGAAGGGGCCCTCTAAGCAGAGAGCCTAAAAGTAATGGACCAGAAGAAAGAGAGACAAAATACAGTAACAGTCACCTTTATAGGCATTACAATGGCACTATATTCATAACTTTCAATAGTTACCCTAAATGTAAATGGTCTAAATGCCCCAAACTAAAGACACAGAATATCAGAATGGATAAAAATAAATTTTTTAAAAAACTTTGGGTTTTTTTTTAAAGACCCATTGATAGCTGTCTACCCCAAACACATTTTAGACCCAATGACACCTCCAAATTTAAAGTGAGGGGATGGAAAACAATTTACCATGCTAATGGACATAGAAAGAAAGTTGGGGTGGTAATCCTTATATTATATAAATTAGATTTTAAGCCAAAGACTATAATAAGAGATGAGGAAGGACACTATATCATAATCAAAGGGTCTGTCCAACAAGAAGATCTAACAATTTTAAATATCTATGCCCCTAACATGGGAGCAGCCAATTATATAAACCAATTAACAAAATCAAAGAAACACATCAACAATAATACAATAATAGTAGGGGACTTTAACACTCCCTTCACTGAAATGGACAGATCATCTAAGTAATAGAACAACAATGAGATAAAGGCTTTAAATGATACACTGGACCAAATGGACATCACAGATATATTCAGAACATTCCATCCCAAGGCAACAGAATACACATTCTTCTCTAGTGCACATGGAACAATCTCCAGAATAGATCACATCCTGCATCACAAATCAGGTCTCAACTGATACCAAAAAATTGGGATCATTCCCTGCATATTTTCACTCACTCACAAGAGGAAATTTGGAAAGAACTCAAATACATGGAGGCTAAAGAGTATCCTACTAAACAATGAATGGGTCAACCAGGAAATTAAAGAAGAATTGAAGAAATTCATGGAAACAAATGAAAATGAAGACACAACTGTTCAAAATCTTTGGGACACAGCATAGGCAGTCCTGAGAGGAAACTTTCTCAAGAAATAAGAAAGGTCTCAAGTACAAAACCTAACCCTACACTTAAATGAGCTAGAGAAAGAACGGCAAAGAAAGCCTGAACCCAGCAGGAGAAGAGAAATAATAAAGATCAGAGAAGAAATCAATGAAATAGAAATAAAAAAAAAAATAGAACAAATGAACAGAACTAGGAGCTGGTTCTTTGAAAGAATTAATAAGATTGATAAACCTCTGGCCAGATTTATTAAAAAGAAAAGAGAAAGGACCCAAACTAATAAAATCATGAATGAAAGAGGAGAGATCACAACCAACACCAAAGAAATACCGATAACTATAAAAACATATTGTGAGCAACTATACGTCAGCAAATTTGACCATCTGGAAGAAATAGATGAATTCCTAGAGAAATATAAAATACCAAAACTGAACCAGGAAGAAATAGAAAACCTAAACAGACCCATAACCATAAGGAGATTGGAGCAGTCATCAAAAATCTCCAAACAAACAAGAACTTAGGGCCAAATGGCTTTCCAGGGAAATTCTACCAAACATTTAAAGAAGAATTAATTCCTATTCTCCTGAAACTGTTCCAAAAAATAGAAATGGAAGGAAAACTTCCAAACTCATTTTAGGAGGCCAGCATTACCTTGATCCCAAACCCAGGCAAAGACCCCATTAAAAAGGAGAATTATAGACCAATATCCTTGATGAACACAGATGCAGAAATGCTCACCAAAATACTAGCCAATAGAATCAAACAGTACATTAAAAGGATTATTCACCACGACTATGTGGGATTTATTCCTGGGCTGCAAATTTGGTTCAACATCCATAAATCAGTCAATGTGATACAATACATTATTAAAAGAACAAGAATCATATGCTACTCTCAATAGATGCTGAAAAAGCATTTGACAAAGTACACTATCCTTTCTTGATCAAAACTCTTCAAAGAGTAGGGATAGAGTGTACCTACCTCAATATCATCAAAGTCATCTATGAAAAACCCACAGCGAATATTATTCTCAGTGGGGGAAAACTGAGAGCTTTTCTGCTAAGGTCAGGAACATGGCAGCAATGTCCACCATCACCATTGCTATTCAACAAAGTACTAGAAGTCCTAACCTCAGCAATCAGACAACAAAAAGAAACAAAAAGCATCCAAATTGGCAAAGAAGAAGTCAAACTCTCACTCTTTTCAAATGATATGATACTTTATGTGGAAAACCAAAAAGGCTCCTCTCCAAAACTGCTAGAACTAATACAGGAATTCAGGAAACTGTCAGGATATAAAATCAATGCACAGAAATCAGTTGCATTTCTTTAAACCAACAATAAGACAGAAGAAGGAGAAATTAAGGAGTCAATCCCATTTACAATTTCACCCAAAACTATAAAATACCTAGGAATAAACCTAACCAAAGAGGCAAAGAATTTGTACTCAGAAAACAATAAAGTACTCATGAAAGAAATTGAGGAAGAGACAAAGAAATGGAAAAATGTTCCATGCTCCTGGATTGGAAGAACAAATATTGTGAAAATGTCTTCTCTATCTAAAGCAATCTACAGTTTTAATACAACCCCTATCAAAATACCATTAATTTTTTTAAAGAAATGGAATAAATAATGCTAAAATTTATATGGAACCAGAAAAGACCCCAAATCGCCAGAAAAATGTTGAAAAAGAAAGCCAAAGTTGGTGACATCACAATTCCAGACTTCAAGCTCTATTAAAAAGCTGCCATCATCAAGACAGTATGGTACTGGCATAAAAACAGACACATAGGTCAGTGGAACAGAATAGAGTGCCCAGAAATAGACCCTCAACTCAATGGTCAACTAATCTTCAGCAAAGCAGGAAAGAATATCCAACGGAAAAAAGTCTCTTCAAGAAATGGTGTTGGGAAATTTGGACAGCCACATGCAGAAGATGAAACTGGACTATTTCCTTATAGCACACGCAAAAGCAGACTCAAAATGGATGGAAGACCTCAATGTGAGATAGGAATCCACCAAAATCTTTGAGGAGAACATAGGCAGCAACTTCTTCAACCTCAATGGCAGCAACGTCTTCCTAAGAACATCACCAAAGGCAAGGGAAGCAAGGGCAAAAATGAACTATTGGATTCTATCAAGATCAAAAGCTTTTGCACAGCAAAGGAAACAGTTAACAAAACCAAAAGACAACTGACAGAATGGGAGAAGATATTCACAAATGACATATCAGATAAAGGTCTAGTATCCAAAATCTATAAAGAACTTACCAAACTCAACACCCAAAGAAAAAATAACCCAGTCAAGAAATGGGCAGATGAAATGAATAGACACTTCTGCAGAAACATCCAGATGTCCAACAGACACATGAAAAAGTGCTCCACATTACTCGGCATCAGGGAAATACAAATCAAAACCACAATGAGATACCACCTCACACCAGTCAGAATGGCTAAGATGAAAAAGTCAGGAAATGACAGATGCTGGCGAGGATGCGGAGAAAGGGGAACCCTCATACACTGTTGGTGGGAATGCAAGATGGTGCAGCCACTCTGGAAAATGATATGGAGACTCCTCAAAAAGTTGAAAATAGAGCTACCCTATGACCCAACAATTGCACTACTGGGTATTTACCCTAAAGATAAAAATGTAGTGATCTGAAGAGGCACATGCACCTGAACGTTTATAGCAGCAATGTCCACAATAGCCAAGCTATGGGAAGAACCTAGATGTGCATCAACAGGTGAATGGATAAAGAAGATGTGGTATATATACACAATGGAATACTATGCAGCCATCAAAAGAAATGAAATCTTGCCATTTGCAATGACGTGAATGGAAGTAGAGGATATTATGCTGAGCGAAATAAGTCAATCAGAGAAAGACAATTATCATACGAGTTCTCTGATATGAGGAATTTGAGAGGCAGGGTGGAGGGCTGTGGAAGGTAGGGAAGGAAAAAATGAAACAAGATGGGATCACGAGGGAGACAAACCATAAGAGACTGTTAAACATACACACACACACACACACACACACACACCTGAGGGTTGCTGGGGGATGTGGGGCTATGGAGAGGGTGGTTGGGTTATGAACACTGGGGAGGGTATGTGCTATGGTGAGTGCTGTGAAATGTGTAAGCCTGATGATTTACAGACCCATACCCCTGGTGCAAATAATACATTATATTTTAATGAAAAATAATTTAAAAAATAAAATAATGGCTAGGAAGAAAGAGATAGAACAAAGGCTTGTATATTGTAAGAGTTTATTTCAGCAAGAAGAGAAACCTCTGGAAAGGTTCTAGCAAAAAGCAGTGGAGTTTAGAGCCCTTTCTCCACAAAGAGCAGTAAAACTCAGAGGGGTTTGTTTTCATTTTATTTCCAAGACAGATGACATATTCAATCCAGTTTTTAGGAAAAGAAAGAGTCACATTGCTACCCATTTCCTTTCTTCTGAAGAAAGCAACAGTATTTTTTTTTTCCTTTAATACTCCTCTCTCACCAACTATGTCATGCTCCCATTTGGCTAGCCTATGAGACAGTGGAAGCTTTTTTCCCTCATTTTTTTCATGTGTGTTTGACAAGGCCACCTAACAC
The DNA here is from genome assembly GCF_009829155.1 of Mustela erminea. NCBI lineage: Eukaryota > Metazoa > Chordata > Mammalia > Carnivora > Mustelidae > Mustela > Mustela erminea. The sequence goes on from NC_045625.1 coordinate 60,941,977, forward strand.
ATGCACTCTTGTGCCACTGCAGAGTGGACACTGTCACTTATTTCTGGTTCCAGCAGAAGTACATCCAACAGTGAAATCATGTGCAGTGAGGACATCTGAAAAGGAAGGAGGAACATAGAATGTAAGGGAGCAGTATATGCATGTGTATATGGGCATGCAGACAGGTTCTAAAGAGGAGTCAGGGAAAAAAATGATCAATATATAATGCAGTTTTAATTCATGTTCTCTTGTTCTTCACTGCGAAGGAAAATTTTTAGTTATTAATGCCAACTGCAATTTGCAAACGCTACCATATAATGTTAAAATGTTTGCCTGGAAAACACATGAAAGTGGTGTGCATATATGTATGATATGTAGGAATGATAATAGAGGGCTCTAGAGACTTTTAGAAATAAAAAAGAAATGGTCTTCATTTTAGCAAAATAAAATAAACATTTTTAGCATATTCTGTATGCCAGAGTCTGGGCTAATTTTGTTCACATTTAATCTTCATTCAGAACAGCCCCTAAGGTAGGCAAAATCATCCCATTTCACAGGAGAAAAGAAAAAGTGGCTCAGAAAGAATGTACCTTACGTAACACAGTGACAGATTCAGGAGTACATGCTCTTATAGGTCTCACTAGCTCTTTGACAAAATAGGGATATCTGTTGCTTGAAATGGTAAAGAGGAAAAGTGCCCAAGTCTGAAATATTTATTGAAAGCACTAGCGTTTCTATAGTTTGGGGAGGACAAAACAAGTGAAATAACTAAGAGTGAGGTGGTTTTCATATCATCCTGAGAAGCAGCAGAGTGCACATGAGTTTACACAATCTCTTCATCTTCAGAAAAGTACTCCAAGAGCTTTTCCTCCTAACTGAACTTCTAGTGTGCTTCAGTCCTTGAAAGAGGGTTAGGAACCACTCAAACATGCATGAAGGAAAGGAAGCCCCAACTCCTCCAAAAGACCCAAGACACATGAGCCAGGATTCTATTTCCTGGAACCAAGAACACCAAACTAGACAAGACCCTATGGCTCCCAGTGCCATCCCTTGTAAACCATCTGTGGTTGGTGCAGGGTATTTGACTTTAGTTGCTTTCTCTTAGCTATCCTAGTGTCTTACTGGAATGTTCAAAGCACATTAACCATGGCTCACATGGCTAACTCGTGGCCATGTATGGGAAAGTATCTCTTATTTGAGCAATAATATTTACATTGTTACCAAAAGGAAATGCGCTATTTGGGAGCATCAGAGAATACATGGAGTTGAGAGCAAGAATGGAGTGATGTTACATGTGATGCTGTTCTAACAAAAATCATTTAAAGACCCTAAAACACTTTTTCTTAAGATTTTTCTCCAACAGGGGAAATAAAGTGGGAAGGCCTAACTCTTCAAACACAATACAAAGTGTACAATGTACAGTACACAGGCATCTGGCTAATGAAAATTTCATGTGCACAGTGGACTATCTCCTTGAGAGAAGGGTGATACAAAGGATGATCCAAAAAGCATGCACTATGGAGTCAAACAGACCTGAGTTAGCATTTTAGCTCAATATTACTTGTATGACTGAAAATTTATATAAAGTCTCCAAGTCTATTTCTTTATTTGTACAGTTAGAATGAAAAGACCTACCTCTGGGCTTTGGTTATCCCTATCCATGAGATAACACAAGCAAACTATCTCATACAGTCTGGTGTATGCTAGGTCCTCTTTAAATCACAGCAATGAATTCCATTCATTCATTTTTCAAGTCATATACGTAAATCTGTGGGTTACACTTTCAAGAAGAAGCCTTTAGGATTCTGAAACCACAAGCAAACTAAGTTTCCAAAGAACCACATCTTTCAAATTGAATTGGATAATTCATAGAGTATTTAACAGGGTGCTGGTCTTGAAGAGAATAGATTTAATTTGGTTTAGTTCCTTTGGCATTTTCAGGTAGAAACCACCACAAATTAATTAGCATGTCTTCATTTGCTTGAGGATGATTAATAATACTCAGGGAAACAGGTTTTACATAATTCATCAGTTTGACACAGCCCAACACCTCTGGAGTTCTGAGAACTTCCAACTCCAGCTGGTCTGTGACACTTTAAAACTAGCTACAAAATATAGAAGGGTGCTATTCTTGTAAGCACTACATTAGCTATTGTTCTGAAGTGAGGGGAGAGAAACATAATCACAATCTTCAAGGTTACTTTCCTTCCAATTTGGGGTAAAAGGGTGTAAACAAATCCTCTGTGCATGAAACAGCTTTGACTAGGTCTCCAGTAATTCACTTGGTTCACTAAAGCGGCTGAGCATCTACTAGGTAGAGGCACCATTACATGTGTCTTCTTTTTCTCCTCCCCACCATTGGTCTGTATGAACCCCCAAGTAGGGGGGCTGACTCTCTTGATATAAGCAAAGGTGTGTCTTTTCATACTGTGAAAAATGTCTTCACCCTAAGCACACAGAGTTTTCTGAGTGTTCTGTCGTGCACAAGGTATGAGCCAAGGCATTGGAAGCATGGACCATCAACAAACAACCAAGAAGCAAAAAGTAAGTTTGATCAGCATTTATGAAACCAAATTGGAATGCCTGCTGCCCCAAATTTTTCATTATATACTGATGGCCTGATATCGAAGAGATTATGTTCTCCTCTAGGATTCTGATGGATTCCTGTCTCACGTTGAGGTCTTTTATCCATTTTGAGTTTATCTTTGTGTACGGTGTAAGAGAATGGTCAAGTTTCATTCTTCTACTTATAGCTGTCCAGTTTTCCCAGCACCATTTATTGAAGAGACTGTCCTTTTTCCACTGTATATTTTTTTCCTGTTTTGTCGAAGATTAATTGACCATAGAGTTGAGGGTCCATATCTGGGCTCTCTACTCTGTTCCACTGGTCTATGTGTCTGTTTTTATGCCAGTACCATGCTGTCTTGGTGATCACAGCTTTGTAATAAAGCTTGAAATCAGGTAACGTGATGCCCCCCATTTTATTTTTGTTTTTCAACATTTCCTTAGCGATTCAGGGTCTCTTCTGATTCCACATAAATTTTTGGATTATTTGCTCCAGCTCTTTGAAGAATACCGGTGGAACTTTGATCAAAATGACATTAAAAGTATAGATTGCTCTAGGCAGTATAGACATTTTAACAATGTTTATTCTTCCGTTCCAAGAGCATGGAATGGTCTTCCATCTTTTTGTGTCTTCTTCAATTTCTTTCATGAGTGTTCTGTAGTTCCTCAAGTAAAGATCCTTTACCTCTTTTGTTAGGTTTATTCCCAGGTATCTTATGGTTCTTGGTGCTATATACTGATGGCCTTAGGAATGAATGAGAAGAAGAATCCCATGAGAGTATTAAGAGCAACAACTGTCTTAAAATATTTAGAAGAGGGTCAGGGAAAGAAATGTGAATTTTAAAACAAAATAATATTTATCTTTCTAGGTCTGTAGAGACCCTGAATTTAGCCAACAGATAAAATTAGAGGTCACACGGCCATCTGTGGAATTCAAGAGAGAGGTCTTCTCCTCTATGTAAAAGGTTGGACAAATGGACTGAAAAACTCTAAGATCCATTCCAAAACTAGGATCCTAGGAATCTAACTGGAATTTACAATAAAGAAGAACTTTGAATTCTTCACTGAGACCTGCCTTCAATTTGACTGTCCACTCTCAACTCTAGTTATTTAGTTAATTCTGGTTATTTAGTTTTGTTAAGTCTACTGTTTATGTCACTTGTGACTCAGAATTCTTTGCAAGATGCTAACTTGGATAGAAAGGTTTCCTAGCCAAGATCATCAATGCTATTTTGAACTCTCTTGATCCTAGCACCAGAAACCAACTCAAACTACTGTCAATCTAAGAGGAAATTCAGTGGAAGCATATTCAAGTATCTCACAGTTTTCAAGTGTAGAGAGGCTTAGGGAAGGGGCAGAAACTAAAGTCTGAACCATCAGGAATCTTGGCAGTATCCTTTCTCTCTTTAATTTTGACCTTTCCAAAAATCAGTCTCATTTTTATTCGTTTTTGTAGAATAGATTTCCCTAATTCCCAGTCCACATGGCAAGAAATGCCATGCCGCCTAAAGTGACATCATGTCAGACTCAGTGACACTAGAGAAGACCCGGTCGGCCCAGATTAAGTCACATCAATTCTGGCCATGGAGGTGTGAGGGGTGAGGGATTACAAACATGGCTGCTGAGGGCCCATGCCTGTGGAAGATGAGAAACGATGTGAGAAGAAAAGTAGTTCTCAAGAAAGGAGCTGGAAAAAAATCCTTAAAGAAGTCCACTAAAAATAATTCCACCAAAACAATAAATATTTCATGCTTACGTTTTCTTCAATTGGGTAAGTAGTACAGGTTGCTGTTGCTTCTGTTTGTATCTTACCTCTGAAAGAACTATGTCAATCTTACAGATGCATCAACTTCTCCTTTTTTTAAAGTGATATCTGAAGCATGTTTTCTTTCTCTATTTAAGACTTCACGTCACAAATAATCAATATTTGCCCTGAGGAAATCTTAGGGCTATTTTAAAAACCAGAATCCTATAATCCTCTGGTGTCTTATAGCTCTAGGAAAAACAAGTTACCCTTTTAAAAGAACTGTCTCTGGCTGTTTCTTCTTCTATGACGGGAACTTGTCTTAATGACCCCATATCACTGGATGGGGTGGGCTCATCTGGAGAAAATAGAAGCAGTTATTTTTTATTTCAAAGCCATCCAGCAAAATACTTCATATATAATTTTCCACTGTCTCACTTAGAGAAAATGTGGTTCTATCCACACTAACCATTGATCTCAGTGTCTTTTTGGTGGCTAAAGGCTGGGAGAAAGGGAATGAGTTTATCTAGCCAGACTACTATTAGAAAATTTCAACCTAAGCAAAGAAAAAAAAATTTTAAACAAAACCAAATGCCATTTTTTTCCTAACAAAATACAATTGCTTTCAAATGGGTAAAAGATAAACACTTTACCAAAGAACATATACAGATTACAAATAAAAATGTAAAAAGTTCTCAATGTTATTAGTCATAACAAAAATGCAAATTAAAACCATGATGAGACACCACTAAATGCCTATTAGAATGGTTAAATTTTTTTTAAAAAATGGTAATATTAAGTGATGTCAAGGATGTGAAGCTCCAGAAATACAAAATGTGCACCCACTTTGGAAAACCATGTGGCATTTTCCTATAAAGTAAAACATTAACTTACCTACAGCTCAGCTATCCCACTGCTAAGTATTGACTGAAGTGAAATAAAAACTTACAGTTCACTTGAAAATATATGCGCAGGTGGTTTTTTTGTATAACTACCAAAACCTGGAAATAATCCAAATAACCCCTTCCTAGGAGTTGGATAAGCAAACTATGGTACATCTAAATAGAATAATGAAAAAGAAATAAATTATTGTTATATACAACATTATGGATGGATCTTGTATGCAATATTAAGTGAAAGAAGGTTCCAATGTTAAGTGAAAGAAGTCAGACTAATAAGGCTACATGTTATATAACTCCATTTTAAAGACATGTAGGAGAAGGCAAAACATAGAAAACAAATCAGTCTGAGGGATTAACTACAAAGAGGCACACAATTTGGGGAGTGATAGGACTATTGTATATTTGGTTTCAGTGTGAGTTACATGACTATATGCATTTGTCAAAACTTACAGAACCCCACTCACACTTAAAAACAGTGGATTTTACTATATGAAAATTATACCTTACTTAAAAAGAAAAAATACACACTTATCAACAGATGTAGTGTAGTATATATTAATTCCTCTTCAACTGCACTCATGTCCACTTTAGAGATTCTCACTGAACGGTATTTTTAAACCTCATAGCAAGTCCAATGCACCTTCAGTGTCTTTGGCTGCTTCTGTGCATTTGTGAAATCAAAGCAAAAGCTATTCCTTTAGCTTAACTGTGCTCACCTCCAGAGCACTCTTTCTGAGACAAGAACCCTTTTTGTCTTGATGGATTTACCACAGAAATGGAGAGAGGCCAAGCATGTCCCATGGGCACTCCCAGAGCTGAAATCTCTCTTTGCCGTGTTAAACTCTTCACGTAAATGAGAGGAAATACCTGTCTCTTATTTTTTCTGCTGGGTAAATTTTCCCCAACCTGCACTTGAATTCAAGTATCTGTAGTCCAAACAGCTGGAGACAATGCAAAGCTGTTATAACCTGCATCGTTCTGTACCACCCCCAGAAGGAACTATCTCCCAGCCACAGAGAAAGGAAGGGCCAGCCCATCAGTCATCCTCTGGTTGACTTATATGGGCTCTATTAATATCACAAGATGCTTCCCTTCAGCATTCACCTCTTAAGAGTCCATTTTAATCCCAATAAATATTCACAACTGACACCTTCCATATGCCACCTAGGCTAAAATGGAACTAATGAGTGCTTAGGAGATGATGTTTTAAAATGATGCACTGCATAGAAACCAGTACAAATCTCTGCTTTATTGCAGGAACAGAGGTTAACATTAAGAGGACTGCCATTTGCTTCTCCAATTTGTAACACCATTAATTACTCATGTGTTTTTTTAATCTGTCTCTAAAACAGAAGCATTGCAAATCTACAATGCAAGGATTCCCTAAATGAGGACTTGGGATAAACCCACACTCTCTGGAAATACTGGTTCCTGTTCAGTCAAGGAAGGTAGAGCACAGAAAACAGACTCTGCACCTTGGGGACCCCAGTTTAAATCGATAGGAGATATGCAGGTGTGGGATAGAGGAAACAAAGACTGAAGCTCATTGTGGAAATGTCAACACAGAAGAAAGTCACAGTGAACTGTCCCTATAGAAGTTAGACAAGTCTCAGACTTTCCATCAGGGTCCCTCTGGCTGTGCTAAACTAGCCACAGCCCTAATCAAATATAAGTGCCGACCTGCCGCCAGCCACAGCAAGTCAGCCCTGACATCAGAATCCTCCTGTCCTCTGACCCACAGGGATGCTGCGAGCAGTAATTAATGTCCATTAAGTGGCTAGTCATCCTTACTCAGCGGCTTTCTGTCAAGTTCTAAGCAGACAGCAGCATACCCCATGACCCAGAGTACCTCATCAGACCGTTTCCTTCTCTGGGGAAAGGAAGTGACCTCAGCTCCAGCTGTCCACAGTTCAAAAGCCACAGACACGAAAGGGCCTCTTGCCACCATAAATAGTGTCCCCAAGATGGAGCTGAGCCCTGATATTGGTGCCTGAGTGGGGCAGGCCCAGAGAAAATGGCTATTGCATGGTAGAAGTCTTCAGAATTCAGAACAGTTAAAACAATTTAGAGAGCTCTGTTGGATGGAAATAATGCCGAAACATTCTTAGTGCAAGCCCAGCCAGAGCATAAATGATGATCTACAATGACTTTCATCCAGCCTATTCCCCTATACCAAAGCTCTGAATTCATGAAGCCCTGACTGGGACTACTGAATACCAAAAGAGCTGAAACAATTTGAAAGGAGAAGCTAACATTTGTTAACTTCTACATGTTGCCAAGTTCTTTAATTACATCCATAGCATAGCACCTGACACAAAGTAGATGCCAAAAATCTGAAGCTTAAATAAGACTTGTCGAATGAATGGGGTGAATGAATTCCCATTTAATTCTTGCAACAATTCCAAGTTAACAATTTACACCTGAGGAAACTAAGGCTCACAGCACCATAGACTTCATCGTAGTCATGAAACTATTTAAGGTTGAGGGGAGTTGAAATAGGTTTTTTTTGACTCTTTAGAACCATGACTCTTTAGGAACCTTTGCTAGTTCCTGACTCTGGTAGTTCTTCTTGTTAACACTGATGTGGCATGGTTGGTGTTACTTACCTTATTAAAGAGACCAAGAGTTGGCCTCCTCACTCAGATAATTGGGATGAAAATCCCCAGAGGCTTCTCCTCCCAGCTCTCCTACCAAGGATTGGTCATAATATTCCCTTTATATATAATTACCTGTCCATAGGCAAGGAAAAATATTCCACTTTCCTTTTTGGAGAGACTTTTGTTCCATCATCTCTAGGTCTCCACAGGAGCCAATTTATATACCCCTCTCCATAGCAGGCAGTAATTTTTATTGAAACAGACAGTAATATTCAAACATGGTTCCTCTCTCCTCCCTTCACCCACACCTCTCTATAGGAGAAGGTGTTTGTCCGTTGCAGAGCCCAACCCATCAAATCACATGCTGGTGTGAAGAGGAAATAAAAGTGGAAAACCACTTCCACCACCTCTTTCATATGGCCTCCTGCAGGCAACGGTAAGAATTTCTGTTTTTCCAGAGCCCTGGGCCAGACCCAGGCTTTCTGAAACGGACTCTGCTCCTGCCTACAGCCATTGTCTGGAGCTGTTAGAGTCTGCTCAGCAATGCCAGCTCACCCACAGGTGGGAGCCACTATACACACTCCAGAAGTGGCCGTAGGTCCCCTCTGCATTCTCTGATTTGGCTTTTCCTTGATCTTTGGCAACTAAGGGACCCCCTTTAAGGAAGCTACTGGTCTAATCCAGCTTCTCTATCTGTTCTCTAAGGCCTACCTAAGCCCTGAAGCTAAAGGTTAGGTGAGACGCAGGTGCTCATCCCTCCGCCCCCTCTAAGGTTCTAGCCAGCTGACACTGCATGTGACATCTTTAATACCAGCTTTAAAGTCTGAGCACCAGTCAACAACATTTACCCCATCTCTCTCAGAATATAATTACGTATATCTTGGGTTTTATTTTGCTTCCTGAAATGTTTCTTTTTATTTGGAGGGAGGGGAGATTCTATGTTCTTTAGGTTTCTTTATTACAGATTGGAAGAGTTCCTCATACGTGTGTGTGTGTGTGTGTGTGTGTGTGATTTCTGGAAGCTCTATAGAAAATGTTTTACCATTCAAAGTATTCGCCTTTATTACATGTCTCCCATTTTCAGCTTTGAGTTTCATCATTACCACTTGGGTCTCTGTAGCTTGTACTCAGAGTGGTGGCCTGGCTGTGTGAGGGGAGGAGGGTACCTGGCAATCAGCAACTCTGTACTTAGGTTTTCAGCCAATGCCCTTGGTTTCAGCTTTATACTTCACCCCTCCCTCCAGTTTCCCAGACTTGCTGAAGTTCTACACAACAGAGTATTTCCTCCTCCTTCTAAGGACACTAAGTTGCTACTGCCTCCAAACTATTAAATCAGCTACCGGTCCACTCTCCAGCTTCCTACACCTGTGGAAAGTTTCCTTTTTCAGTTGCCTTCTTGGCCCTCCTCTCTGTACTTGTGGTTTTGTATCTATCTTACTCCTCTACGATTGTCTTACTGGGGTTTGGAAAGGAAGAAGAAAGTTGTTGCATGGCTGTCTATCTTCCAGGTTTCTACTTCATGCTTACTAATGTGGGGCCACAAGCGAACAGTCAAGAAAGAATTCTTGAGATGTTTTCATTGCAAAAAGATGCTTTTATTACAGCACAGAGACAGGACCTGTGAGCAGAAAGAGCTGCACTTTTGCTCTGTGAAAGCTGGTAGTTAAATGCTTAGTTTTCAAGGGGGAGGGGATATGCAGGAAGTATTAAAGCATAAATGTTTTCTTTAAATTTCTACTGTAAAACTACTTTCACAAGACTTCTCTGGTACTTATCATTCAGCTCAATATTAACTATTGGTGAGATACGCAGATAATCATTGGATCCTCTAAAGTTGTAGTAACCAGCACATAGTTGAGCCTTATTGAAACTATGACATCTATAGGTCAGTCTCCTGGGCTCAATTAGGTGAACATTCTTCTGTCCCTCATCAGTTACCCCCTCCAGTGCTGAGAGAACTAAACCAAATGAAGAAGGAAACAGGGAGCTCCAGAATGTGGCTCTTATTGCCACTTTCCATATCCAGAGTTCTCAGGGAAGAACAGGAGAGGGCATCCCCTTTAACACATGGTAGGAACCCCCTGCTTCTCTATGGGATCCAAAACACTGTCAGTCCCATCTCTTTTGTGTATGCCTGACCCATCATGGTGAACCGACCCTACATTCTCTCAGCTTTTCACCACAGACTTTGCCACAGGGATTGGGACTCCTCCTGCCAAGAGCACCCAACATTCTAGAATTTCTCTGGTGAGTATTCAACAGACCTGCCCATGGCCTTGTTTTCCTTTGTAGTTCATCACCCATGTCTTGTCTTTAGTTCTGAGCCCACTTGGCACCCTCCAAGGGGAGAATCAAAGATCTGTCAAGGGAACCAACAACACTGGCCCGAACTTTTTGAGATGCCAAAAATCGCTGGTGTCACTGTTTCACAGAAAAGGAGAACGGTAGACTCCATTTTGGCAGAACAAAATCAGGCCACCAACAGTGTACTCAGCTTGTGGGAACATATCTCATGGACAGATAGAAGGAAGATTTTTGGTATAGCTCTCTCCAATTATTACAACAGTGCAGGGCCTGGACAAGGATATAGGGAAAATGCCTGATATAGAGGAACTATTTTAAAGTGCATGTCTGAGAAACTTCAAAAAGAATTCTTCTCTCTCCTTCTCCCTCACCTTTCCACCTCTCTGCTCTACTCTTCTCTCTTTTGCTCTTCATTGTCCCCTTCCAATATTTTTTTTCTTTCTTTTTCTTTCCTCTTTCAAAACGTGACAAGATTATCTGCTGCCTGATAAAATTCTTCCACCAAGCTCAAGCCCTCAGAGAATATTTTCAACATGGCCATTTCCAGGCCATGGAACTTTGAATCTACAAAGGAAGTGCTGACAAAAGCCTTAAGTAGGGCAGCCCTGCACAGCCCCAGCCTTGTTTAATCAGCTTGCTGAGAGCTGGGCCCAGAAAACAGGATAATCTCAGTCATAAAGCTTTTCACTCATCTTTAACCCACCTACTTCTCGTCAACCTATTCATAACAAGCAATAAATGAAGCCCTGTCACAAAGCCCCAGACCTTGGTGCAGGATTTTACTTCACTGAAGCAAGAGCTTTCCACATTAATGCCTTTTGCTTTTCTGTCATATGCTTCTTGTAAAAGACATCCTGCTCTCTTTGGGGAGAGAAATAAGACAAATGGCTTGGATAGTTGAGATTTACTGAGTCCTTACCCTGTGCAGGGCTCAGCATTTTATATGCATTATCTCACTTAATCCTCATGACGACCCTAGGGGAGAGATCCGATTATCATCCTCTTTCACACACAAGGAACCAGAGATGGAAGAGCACACAGAGAGTATGTGGTGGAGTCAGGATTTGAATCCCAGCGTTCTGGTTTCCAGCCTCCCATTAATGACTACCCTGAACTGGTTTCCTAAGCATGGAATTCGAAGATGGCCTTCAGTCCAAGTCCTTCCCAGCCATACATGTAATGGCATCCTGCCCCCACAGACCTGAGTGTGCAATTGCGAAGACAAGCTATGCTTTGTCTTGCTCCCTCTATCTCATCAGGGGCCGAATTGTGTGCAACCCTATTCCTGCTTGAGAAAGAGAAAAGCTTGAGATATGAATGTGGAAGTTACCAACAGAGAGATGACATTGGAAATCAAGTGAATAGATGTGATTGCCCAAACGCAGAGGCAGGAAGGGGCAAACCTGGTAAAGATAATTTAGAAAAGAGGAGTAAAATTGGTACTATGCAAAGAAGACTAGGAATTAGCAGTAGAGAGGGAAGAAATGAGAACCCCTTGTGATGGAAGAATATTTGACATTGTAGGTCAGAGAATGAGGGCACCCATTGTTAAGGTCTGTGGACCCCAAAAAACTGCCTTTGTCATAGCCCATGAGTGCAGTATGTGTATGGTTGTATGTATCTGTGTGTGTTCAGATCCCTCAACTGTCCACATATCCATCTCCCACTCCCACCTCCCACTTCTCGCCTGCCTTGCCGTTCCTATATTGCACCAGTTGAATGTGTCAATCAAAAAAGAAAATAGGACACACTTTCAGGTTCCTCAACACCACTTCTCCTTGCCTCCCTTCCCTTTCCCAGCAGCCACAGCCTAGAGAATTCCAGGCATGAGTACATAAATGGCAACAACATCACAAATGACTGACTTATGACGCCCCCACGGGCCCTAAGTTAAGACTACCACCCCTTCTTCCTGACCTCACTACTCTCTAACTCCACTTGAGACACTTGTATTTTAGAAGATTTGGAGGGAGCATTGTTTTCAAAAGAAGAACAAAACAAAGGGTGGGAAGGAAAACCCTGGAAAAAGTGATTAATATCATTGCTGCTAATTTTCCGCAAGCACTTATCAGCACAGCAGTGAGCCAACTCAGAGTGTGCCAAAAGTAATCTTGAAATTCTCCAGCATCTCACTCCAGCAATAAAACACAGATTTATGTGGTGCAGCCCATAATAGAAGATGGAATAAAATCATCCTAGATGACTGAATCACGGTGTTTCTGGTTGAAGAGCTTAATAACTGAACTCTTTATACCTCCAGGGACTGCTCAACCATTTATTTTCATTTCTCTGACATTTTGTCAAAGTCACATAATCAGATGTGCTGCCCTTCTTCATGGTCTGGGCCTCAGAGGTCAATGTGCTTCACAGTAGGGTCAGGAGACCCTCTCCTAGGTCCTGCTCTGTCTTGCACTAACTCGGAGACCTGAAACAAGTTGCCCTATAAACACCACCAGTGGTCTTTCATGCCACCTTGGAATGTCTTCCAGGCTCACCCATACTCCACCTCCTCACTCTTCACTTTTCTGCCCCAGATGGATATATTTTTCCTGTTCTTCATTTAGCATATTCGGAGCCTGGTCCTAAGCTACTTCTGCAAGAAAACACCTCAGAAATCTAAATTGGTTTTGGAGGGGAGGTGGTTGGAGGAATGGGGTAACTGGGTGATGGGCGTGAAGGAGGCACGTGATGTGATGAGCACTGGAAGTTATATACAACTGATGAATCACTGAACTCTGCCTTTGAAACTAATAATACAGTACATGTTAATTAATTAAATTTAAATAAAATTTTTTTTAAATCTAAGTTACTTTTAAAGCTATGTTTTAAGTATGTTTCTTCCTTATTGTCATCTGAAGTAGCTGTGGGTTTATTTGGGCAATTTGGGCGTGAGTTTTTTTTTCTGGTCCTCTGCTATAAAGTGGAATCATTTCTTTTTCTGTCCTCTTGCTTTATACCTCCTTCCATCTTTTTCTTCCCATGTCTTTTTCTTCTGCCTTCTTCTTTACTTTCTGATTCCTGACAATTACCTGGACATGTTTGACACTCTTTGACAGGCATGGCTTATTTGCCTGGTGACAGTCAAGGATAAAGAGGACACTTATCATTTTACACACAGTGACAGTTCAAAGTTGTGTAAAATCACCAAGGAACAGATGAGGAACCATTTAAAGCAGTTTATATCTATAGCATGAGCGTACGTGGAAATGAAGTGGTGACACACACAGCTAGAACAAAGGAATGCATTTAAGAGTGCAATATTTGACATATCTGAAGAAAAATGGTGAAAACTTTTGGAAGCATTTCTCTGCATGAAGATTCCTCTTCTTTTCTCAAAGTGAAAATGGATTGCAAAACCCCATTAAAATAATAGGGGAGGGGGGAGCAGCTCTTATTAAGTATCAGGCAACAGCAGAGGGCAATGTGCCTGAGTTCCATCACTGGCAAGGAATGCAATTACAAATATGAACAGAACAAACCACACCTATAGACACCCACCTGGTAATAAAGCCTCCACAAAGCTTGAACATAATGCACATCTATCCAGGAAGACTCACAATTCTCCAGAAATCCTTTATCCATCCTAGTGTCCAAATGAAACTTCCAAATTACCATGGTCCAGGTCAGGGGTAGATTAGCAAGATATCAGGAGTAACCATAAACGTAATGAGGGGGAAAAAAAATCTAGAACAAAACAAGAAAAGGGATATCTCCCTAGTAACATTGGTTAAGCACTTCCTGTAAGAGAAAATGAGAAAATAAAATCCACAGATATTGAGATGTTATGTATACTGTATATATTTTATAGCAGTTTAGGAGTGTCTGTTGTTACTCCTAAGGAGCCTCCTTGACTGTACCTGAGTTTATACTAATGAGATAACTCATGAAGGAAGGGCCTAGATTGTCTCAGTATGGGGGCTTGTCACCACAGGAAACCACTATCTGAATACATTGTTGGAATTTTCAGCCCAACTCTACCAACAAATTTCCCAGAGGAGACAGGGACTGAAGACAGAGTTCAATCAGGGGGCCAAAATTTTAATCAGTCATACCCACTGTCTTAGCCTATTCAGGCTGTCATAACACAATGCCATAGAGTAGGCGGCCTAAGAACACAGAATTTCACAGTTCTGGAGGCTAAAAACCCAAGAGGAGGGTGCCAGATGATTCGATTCCTGCTAAGGGCCCTCTTCCTGGCTTGCAGATGTCCACCTTCTCTCTATATCCTCACCTGGCCTTTCCTTGGTGCATACACACAGAGAGAAAAAGCAAAAGAAAAATCTTCTTTCTCTTCTTCTTCTTAGAAGGCGATAATCCCATTATTAGGGGTCCACCCTCATGACCTAATCTAACCCTAATGACCTCCCAAAGGCCCCATCTTCAGGTACCATTACATTGTGGTCTGAATTTGGAAGGGATGCAAGCATTTGTTCCATTACTCCTACATGATGAAACCCTGTATGAAAGGTCTGGAACAAGAAGGATCAAGAAATTTTGAAATTGGTGACCACAAGATGTACTGGGAGGGTTCGACACAAGGATAGGACCAGGAGTGCTGTGCCTGCACTTCCCCAGACCTTGCTACCCTATTTCTTTCTTCACTTGGCCATTCATTTGTATCCTTTGTAATAAACCAGTAATTGTACATATATTGCTTTCCTTTATTTTTTTAAGATTTTATTTATTTATTTGACAGACAGAAATTGTAAGTAGGCAGAGATGCAGGCGAAGGGGGGGGAAGCAGGCTCCCCGCTGAGCAGAGAGCCCGATGCGGGGCTTGATCCCAGGACCCTGAGATCATGACCTGAGCTGAAAGCAGAGGCTTAACCCACTGAGCCACCCAGGTGCCCTCATATAGTGCTTTTCTGAGTCCTGTTAGTTATTCTAGCAAATTACTGAACCTGAGGGGTGGTCATGGGAACCCACTTAGCCATGAGATCTAAATAGTAACCCAAGATTTAGTGTCAGAATTGAACTGAATTATAGGATACCAATGGGAGATTGATGTTAGAAAAAACATACCCTCCCATTACCCATCCCAACAGCTAACAAACAAAATGATGTTTTTACCGTCTGACTGCCCAGTGTATTAGGTATAATTCTAAGATGATCCCAAAGTTCTTACCCCTGATGGCATGCCTTGTATAATCCCCCTTTCCTTAGTGGGGGCAGGACCCATGAATTTGCTAGTGCTTTCCTTCTGGATTAAGTTTTATTATGTGACAATAGTGAAGGGGTTTTGGTTTTTTGTTGTTTTTTTTTAAACACCTTTTAAAGATTTTATTTATTTACTTGACAGAGAGAGATCACAAGTAGGCAGAGAGGCAGGCAGAGAGAGAGGAGGAAGCAGGCTCCCTGCCAAGCAGAGAGCTAGATGTGGGATTCGATTCCAGGACCCCCAGATCATGACCTGAGCCGAAGGCAGAGGCTCAACCCACTGAGCCACCCAGGTGCCCGTGAAGGAGTTTTTGCAAATATTATTAAGGTCCCCAAACAGTTCATTTTGATTTAATCAAAATGGAGATTATGCTAGGCAGGTCTGACCTAATAAAGCTAGCCCTTTAAGAGAAGGTCTATAAGTCATTGACAGAGGAATTCTAAGATTCTCCTGCTGCCCCTGAAGACATAAGCTGCCATGTTGGGAGAAGCTCTATGAGTGGACCACATGGCAAGGAACTGAGGGGCCTCAGGGGCTGAGAGTAGACCCCAGGTGATAACAGTGGAACAAGACTTCAACCTATAACCACAAGGAACTATATGCTGTTAACAACCTGAGGGAACTCGAGAGAGGGCTCTGGACTCCAGGACTTAACACAACCCAACTAATCCTTTTACTGCAGTCTTGCCAGATCCTAAGAAGAAGACCCAGATAAGATGTGCCCAGACTTCTGACCCATGGAAACTGTGGGATCATAAACATTGGTTCTTTCAATCTGCTAAGTTTGTTATAATTTGTAATGCAGCAACAGGAAACAAATGCAACCACATATCACACACACTGATCAATTTGTCATTCTCCTGCTTCCCACTTACAGTGCCACCCAGTCTTTTTATGATGCCCTCTTCAAGAGGAAGCATAACAAAATCTTTCGACAGGTGCTCAACACCAGGATTTGCACATAATATATGATTGATACCTTTGTTGCTTGAATTGATATTGTACTGTCATGATTTACAAGACAGTATTAGCAAAATATTACCATGGTTTACCTCAACCCTTTAACATATTCTACTCTTAAAATAAGAATTCTTTGTTGTATAATGACTTATTAAATACCATTTCACTAAAATATTATTTTCAATGTGGGAAATAAATTCCATATATATCTTCTGAAGACACATCGTTTGATATTTTTTAATTTCCTGAGCTTTTTGATTAGGTAACAAAATAGCAACTATGTCTAAGTTAAAACGTTGACCCAAATTACAATTCTAACTTCTCTATTCAAGAGTAAAATCAGCAGCTTTTTCATTGAGTTCTGATTTAACAGGTAGTCCAACAGACCAAGCACTAATGGGGAGGTCAGAACCATACCAGAGTCATAAGTTCAGCCATGGATTACTTTGTCCATTACTATTCCTGACCTCTCTCCCAAGACCTCCATCACTAACTGCCCTGAAACCAGAGCATGGCAAGGAATGTGTTCTGATTATTTCTGTGTTCCCCTTCTCTCATTCACTTTCTACACATCTTTGTTATATTACGTCATTTGGATCATGTGTCACATTGAGATAGTGAGGGGGTTCATGCCTCTCATAAGTTTGCTAAAATCAAATGCATCAATGAACAGGAAATTATTTTCAAATGAGAAAAGATTTCCATAAATGTGACAAACCTTCTTTTTTAGTGAGCAACCATTTTTTAATTTTTTTTGTAAAAATTGTATTTATTTATTTATTTGACAGAAGAGAGACAGTGAGAGAGGGAACACAAGCAAGGGGATTGTGAGAGGGAGAAGCAGACTCCCTACTGAGAAGGGAGCCCAATGTGAAGCTTGATCCCAGGACCCTGGGATCATGACCTGAGTCAAAGGCAGATGCTTAATGGCTGAGCCACCCAGGTGCCCTGTGAGCAACCATTTTATAGTGTAATAGAAGTTCAGTGTTAAAGAATTTTATTGGGGTACCTGGATGGCTCAGTGGGTTAAGCCTCTGCCTTCAGTCCAGGTCATGATCTCAGGGTCCTGGGATCCAGCCCTGCATTGGGCTCTCTGCTCAGCAGGGAGGTTGCTTCTCCCTCTCTCTCTGCCTGCTGGTCTGTCTGCTTGTGATCTCTTTCTCTCTGTCAAATAAATAAAATCTTTAAAAAAAAAAAAAAAGAACTTTGTCAAACCCTCCCACCGGATATTTGATCTTTTCTGAAGCTCATTTATTCATCAAAAATGTATAAAACACTAATAATGATCTGTACCCTAGGAAAAGCCCTTGCAAGTAGTCTCCAGTTGATAACCTCCAGTGACAAGGAATTCACTATGTCTTGAGGGACTTCATTCCATTTGGTGTAGTTTTTATTTGTCAGAAACATCCTCCTTGTAGTAAGAGCTAAGAATCCTCATCAATATCTAGACTTCAGGGGTGAAAAGTAGTGTCAAATGGTGCTAGACCACTAGCAAGAAGATATGATTGCACACCTGAAGCAATAGTGAACAGTATGGGTTAGTATATTCATGGTGTGGATACTGATTAAATATACTAATAAAAGCTGAAAGAAACAATGAAGTCTTCACAGAGGAGGTAGAACTTAAATGAAGCCTTAAATGTCAGCCAGAATATGAGGAGTGAGAAAGCAATTTTAGATGAGATGAAAAAAGGAATGGAGTGCACTCGTGGGAAAAAGGATGTGTTTGACAATAGTGGAGGATACTGGAAGCTTGACAAAGGAGTTTAAAATTGATATGGTGGGAGCCAGAAAGCCTCTTAAGGTCACTTAAGCTTTATTAGTTTCATTCGCACAAGATCAGTTTTTATCTGAAGAACAAATGGGTGTTCTTCACCCCCAAGAAGAAAATAGGGACACAAAATAATATAGGTCCAAAGAGAACCATAGGCAAAAAGCCGGTTCTGGAGAAGGAATTGAAACAAGACCAAAGCCTATGGTTGTTGAGTCAACTATTACTTGCTTTACATATTTGTCTAAGGAAATTGCCAGAAGCAAGTGGTCTTAGCTGGTCACCTGTTCCTTTGTGCAGTAAGACTTCCTGAGGTTTGTGAAAAATCATTTGTTCTCTGCACTTTGCCAAGAGGATTGTAATATTTTTATGAGCTCCATTATCCAGAAAGCAGAATTCCTAATAGTACAGACACCAAAAATAAATGAAATCTCTTAATTAATATTTATGGTTTATGTATACATTTTCTGAATATGCCTTATGGTGAGGTCTCTTTGAGTTAGGACTGGGACCATTCTGATGCTCCCCCAAATACCTTACTCCAGTAGGATACATGTAAGTTATATCTAGATAAAATTATTGAAAGACAGTTCTCTTGTACCCCATAATACTGAATTAATAAGTTTTTTTTTTAATTTTTACTGTGTTAT
Organism: Mustela erminea; assembly: GCF_009829155.1. NCBI lineage: Eukaryota > Metazoa > Chordata > Mammalia > Carnivora > Mustelidae > Mustela > Mustela erminea. The sequence goes on from NC_045625.1 coordinate 60,960,607, forward strand.
GTCAGTCACCATACAATACATCATTTGTTTCTGATGTAGTGTTCCAAGATTCATTGTTTACATGTAACACCAAGTGCTCCATGCAATACATGCCCTCCTTAATCCCCACCACCAGGCTCACCCATTTTTCCCACCCCTCCCCTCTAAAACCCTCAGTTTGTTTCTCGGAGCCCACAGTCTCTCGTGCTTCGCCTCTTCCTCTGACATCTCCCCTTCACTTTTCCTTTCCTTCTCCTAATGTCCTCCATGTTGTTCCTTATTTTCCACAAGTATGTGAAACCATATGATAATTGACTTTCTTTGCTTGACTTATTTCACTCAGACTAATCTCCTCCACTTCCATCCATGTTGATGCAAAAAATTGGGTATTCATCCTTTCTGATAGCTGAGTAATATTCTATTATATATATGGACCACAACCATTCGTCTGCTGAAGGCATCTCAGCTCTTTCTACAGTTTGGAGATTGTGAACATTGCTGTTATGAACATTGGGGTACATATGGCCCTTCTTTTCATTACATCTGTATATTTGGGGTAAATATCCAGTAGTGTAATTGCCAGGTCATAGGGTAGCTCTATTTATAATTATTTTAGGAAGCTCCACACTGTTTTCCAAAGTGGCTGCACCAACTTGCATCCCACCAATAGTGTAAGAGGGTCCCTTTTCTCCACATACTCTCCAACATTTGTTGTATCCTTCCTTGTTAATTTTTGCCATCCTAACTTGTGTAAGGTAGTATCTCAATGTGTTTTTGATTTGAATTCCCCTGATGCTAATAATGATGAACATTTTTTCATGTGTCTGTTAGCCATTTGTATGTCTTCTTTGGAAAGTCTCTGTTCATGTTTTCTGCCCATTTTTTTGACTTGATTATCTGCTTTTTGGGTGTTGAGTTTGAGAAGTTCTTTATAGATCTTGGATATCAGCTCTTTGTCTATAGGGTCATTTGCGAATATCCTCTCCCATTCTGTGGGTTGTCTCTTTGTTTTGTTGACTGTTTCCTTTGCTGTGCAGAAGCTTTTGATCTTGAAGAAGTCCCAAGAGTTCATTTTCACTTTTGTTTCTTTTACTTTTGAAAGAAGTTGCTGTGGCCAATGTCAAACAGGTTACTGCCTATGTTCTCCTCTAGGATTTTGATAGATTCCTGTCTCACATTGAGGTCTTTCATCCATTTTGAGCTTATTTTAGTGTATGGTGTAAGAGAATGGTCGAGATTCATTCTTCTGTACAATAGCAATCTAATTTTCCCATCGCCATTTATTGAAGAGACTGTCTTTTTTCCACTGGATATTTTTTACTGCTTTGTCAAAGATTAGTTGCGGGTCCATATCTGGGCTCTCTACTCTGTTCCACTGGGCTATGTGTCTGGTTTTGTGCCAGTACCATGCTGTCTTGGTGATCACAGCTTTGTAATAAAGCTTGAAATCAGGTAATGTGATGCCCCCAGCTTTGTTTTTCTTTTTCAACATTTCCTTGGTGATTAGGGGTCTTTCCTGGTTCCATAAAAATTTTTGGATTGTTTGATCCAACACTTTAAAAAATGCCAGTGGAATTTTGATTGGGATGGCACTGAAAGTATAGGTTGCTCTAGGCAGCATAGATATTTTTTAAATGTTTATTTCTCCAATCCATGAGCATGGAATGATTTTCCATCTTGTTGTGTCTTCTTCAATTTCCTTCAGGAGTGTGCTGTAGTTCCTCAAATATAGATCCTTTACCTCTTTGGGATGAACATTTTTAAAAGTTATGTTGGCCAGTTTTAAAAGCTGCCAAATCAGGGAAGCCAACCCAGTTTAGATCAGCACTCATCCAGATTAATTTACTTTTAAAGAGAGGGGTTTTATAACAGAGACAGACCAAGGGGGTTTTACTATTTTTTCATTCCCTAGAGAATGCAGTCTCAAGCCACAGGACAGTCTCTGTCTCTGTCATCTGAAGTTATGGTCTTCATGTTATCCAGATGGGCCTGGACTCCAGACTGCAAGCACTTTATTTGACCTTTGGGAGAGCTCAAAGAGGCAGCACCCAGTACCTACAGCTAAGCCTCTATAAGCAATGCAGAGGATGGTGTGCATTCCCCCTGTTTCCTCAGAGTGAGGATTAAGGGCTCTCAGGCCACCTAATCACAACACCTTTCCTCTCCAAAGAAGGTTGAAGGGTGACATTCTATCATCGTTATCTTAGCTCATTTGAGACATGAAGAGCATGTTTTTACCTTTAATAAAAACAGAAAAACATTCAGGCAAGCATAATTTGGAAACAACAGGTGATGTTTAACAAAGATTTTCAGACAATACACATTCTCTTCATTTAAAAAGAAAAAAAAAAAGTATGGCTTTCTCTCTGGGAGATAATTCTTGTTGTATATCAGTTTAAAGTATTACTCCATAATCAGTCTGATAACCTTATAGGTTGCCATGAGAAACAAAAGACATTATATATGTTATAGGCCTCTGTATATTTCCAAAGATGTCCCTTAAACTCAATACAATCACCTGTGCTTCCCAGAATTTTAAGTCTTTTTCTCCCTTTTTTGGTAATTTAAACAATTACTCAGCATGTGTTTTCTTTTACATAGAACACTGTTGGTAAAACAAGGAAATTTTGTAATTCTCATGCTCAAATGTTCAAGTTGCAAACAGGTGTGCCAGCAAATGCAGTGTAAAAGAGTAAATGGTGGGAAAGATGGCCTGTACTGCAGAAGGGAAGGATTTGGGAAGGCTTATGCCATGCCCCCTTTCCACAGATTCTGTGATCTCAGCAAGAGAAGGGATTAGCTCCTCTGGGGTAGAGCAACAGAGCAGAAGCACCAGCAGAAAGTAAAGAAGATTCCCTTGAACCAGGCATATCTCAGGCAATCTCAAAAACACCCAGTGCAGCTGCAACACTCACTCTCTCCATTTTACCATCTACGTCACTGCAGCTTGGATAGGAATAGAACCTGTCTGTACACATATAAAGTGGAGAACCAGAATTCCAGCCTACGAGTCCAGCTCTGGATCTCACCACTGATCTCAAGATACCACAAAATAGGTATGTCACAAATATTTCCTAGCATGATACAGTCCAATAGAAATATAATATGAGTCATATAGTAATTTTAAGTGTTCTCATGGCTACTCAAAAGTAAAAAAAAATTTTTTTAATTAAATATATATACATATGTATACACATGAATTTAATTTTTGTAATATTTTATTTAACCTAATATATCTAAATTATTTTCATTTCTCCATGTAATTAGCATTAAAGAAAAACTATTGATGAGATACTTTATATCCTTTTCTCCATACTTAGTCTTCCAAATCTGATGTTTATTTAGTCTTCACATCTGTTTGGACTGTCCACATGCCCAGTGCTCAATAACCACATCTGAGTTGTTAACAGTACAATTCTGGAACATGAGAGGTAAGATAGCAAGAAAACTGATTTTCAAGAGATTACAAAGATTAGATCCAACTAGAATGGGAAGAATCACACAGATCTAAAGTACTTTTTTATACTTGCTCTCTTTCATCCTTGTGGTTATAAATGACAAATTCTACTGAGCATAGCTTTACACAATTGACAGATACCACCTACTACTAAGATTCATAACTTGCAGGGTTCTAGTTACTCCATTTTCACATGACATCCCCTAACAACATCTGGTCTCCTTGAGCTAGGGGAAGGGCCTGAGACAATCACAGTTAATTAGCTTATGGCCTAAATGTTTCCTGCCCTCCTTCCAATTTGCCAGATTAAACATGTGAATTAAATTAAATGTGTCCCTTTCCACTCAAAGGTACTCAAAATCCATGCCCAGGCTTAAAGCCTCCTTTCTTGCCAACAATTGCCTCCATTCCTTGGCTATGCTCTTGAACTACTTAAGTGAAGATGAGAAGGAATGAAAAGAAAACTTGTTGGTTAAGTTCCATTCTTGTGTCATTACAACTAGCTGTATCCTCTAAAAGCAAGAAATAAATCTCACATCCACGACCTGGCAGGCTCAGTCACTATTGTCCAGGAAATTTGGAGCTTGAAATACACTTACGTATCTCTCAAGCCTTAGGGATACTCCTAAGATAATTAATCTTCACTTAAGTCATGTCACCTAAAGAGTGCTGTCACAGAAATACATTCTTAAACTAGACAAGAGTTGAGTTAGGGTTTTCTGTTCTCAGTTCTCACCCAGAATAAAGATATTCTGCATCCCATCAAACTCGCCAGATCCTTCATTTATACCAAAACGTAAAGAATTATACTTCAGTGTTCTGTTCTCAAATTTGATCAAGTAGCAAACTCCCTGAAAATCATGGTGTCCTTCCCAGAATATCATGAAAATTTGCCATATAAAAATTAACATCAAGGGGCACCTGGGTGGCTCAGTGGGTTAAGCCTCTGCCTTCGGTCAGGTCATGATCCCAGGGTCCTGGGATCGAGCCCCGCATTGGACTTTCTGCTCGGCGGGGACCCTGCTTCCCCCACCCTCTCTGCCTGCCTCTCTGCCTACTTGTGATCTCTGTCAAATAATTAAAATCTCAAAAAAAAAAAATTAACACCTATCATACAATTCTATATTAAATCAGATAACATCTTAGATTCTAGTTCATACAAACCATAGCATACTCTGACTATAAAAAGAATTAAAAGGAGAAAAATTACAATTGATAAAATCCTATCCTTTGAGTTAACAGTTTTATTAAGAGTTGATGAAAATGGCCATCTCCAGATGGATAGCAGAATGCTCACACAATGAGTTTTCTCCTGGAACTTTAACATAAAAATTTATAGGTTACAGGGTCTGCCATTTTTTACAGGCTTTATCTTTTAACAGGATCCAAGACTTTATGTTTGGCAGTGACATGACATCAAGTTTTAGCCACTAGTAGAAGAGAATGGTTTCATTGACTTGTGGTAGGTGGTAGCTCCCAGAATCACAGCATCAGCAACAAGAGGTATGCCGATTAAGAGCCAATGTCACAATTCCTAAGAACAAATCCCCCATAGTTTTCCCAGTTTGTTCCACTGAATCCTGTCCAGTCCAGAATAGGACAAAAATGGGAGGAGGGTCAGCAGAAAAAAGAGACCTGTGGCTGAGACCTGAAAAGCAATGGTCCTGTGTATGCTTGTCTCACTCCCAAAACAGCCTCCGCTCAGCCTTCACACATCCATTGTTTATGTCTCCCAGAGCCTTTGCATCAAGGCCCCTGCCTAGAGCCAGGGTAGCAGAAGCCATAATTACAATGATTCAAAAGTGGTTGACAAATGTTAACTCTTTTCTTTTCCAAATTTTATTATGGAAAAGATTAAACATATGCCAAATAGAACACTAGAGTCAACTGCACATACCCATCACCCAGCTTCATTAATTATAAATACATGGCCATACTTATCCACCTATATTCCTACTCAATTGCCCTACACATACACTATATTATTATGAAACAAATCCCAGACTTTATTATTTCAAAGGTGAATATTTAATTATGTATCTATAAAAATATAAAGTTTTTAAAAATATAACCATAATACCATAATCACATTTGAAAAAGTTAATAATTCCTCAATATCATCAAATATTCAGTTAGCATTCAAATTTTTCCTATTGCTTCATATATTTGTTAGTATTTGGTTTGTTTAAATCAGAATCCAAAAAAGGTCCATATATTGTATCTATCCCTATGCCCCAATATTTCCTGTAAACTAGAAGGCATGATTATGTTTAGGTTCAATTTTTTTGGCAAGAACAGTTTATAGGTGGTGCCTTGTACTTCCTATTGCATCCCATCAGGAGGTACATAGTGCCTGAAGTTACTATTGATCAAGAGTCCAGGTGTTGCCAGCCTAAGACATTGATTATAAAGTTCCCTATCAGCTTTTCAACTCCTTCTCTTAGCAGGCATTGATGTTAATTGCTTAGATCAATTATCTCATTAAAGATGGAAATACTGATATTTTAAATCTTATATTCTCCATTTCAATCCAATTAGTCAAAACTGGAATTTTCTACAAGGAAACACTTTCTCTCAATAAATAGTTGGTTGCTCTGATGGAAAAAAAAAAAAGTGACAGATTGAGTTCTTTGCTCTTATTTACCTATTTTTAGAATAATGGATTTATTCCCAAACATCTCACAAAGGTGACCAATTGTGCTGCTTATCATTGTAAGTCAGGTGTATTAACATATCCTATGCACTTCATTCAGTCTATTTGCAGTTATATATTTTTTGTGTTTTTCAAATTGTCCTATCTTTGATCAGTGAAGTCCTTCAAGTCAGCTCCTAAATCTTTTAATACAGTCCCCAAAGTCTTTAATGGTTTTCTTGCGCTCTGATGTGAAAAGATGTTTCAGGCTCACTTTATATATTTATTCTTCCAAACCTGGAGTAGAATTCTACACAAACCCTGTTGTTTCTTTTAGAAAAGCTATGCTTTTACCTCTCTCGAACTCTTGTTTCTCCTTATTCCACCAAAGAACCTGATGAAGAAACATGGAAGTGCTACAAGGACAAATCGGCAGCTATGTGGTGATGATAGGTGGGTACGTCTGACCCTGAAAGAACTTGTGTCCAGCAGAAGTCAATTCCATAGGAATCCATGTTCCTGAAGCTGGGAAGCAGCTTCAGCAGCTATCCTGCTACCACCAGATCCTGAAGATAACAGAGGAGAGTAAGAAGAATTACATCCTTGATGACATGGTTGAGCTAATGAATCGACCAATCTGGAAGTCACCATACCTCTGGAACTCCTGCTAGGTGCAATTAAAAAAATCTCCTTACTGCTTACCTCCATTCAGAACCATGGTTTCTTTTACTTGAGGCCTAGTCCCTAAAGGATACACATTCTCCTCTTTAGAAAATAATTGATTATTACATAAGTCACCCTTTGATCCCTCTTTCCCCATGCCATTATATGGTTCACTTCCCTTGAGCATATTGGGGAAGGCACTTTTTGGAAGCCTATTCCACCTACTTCCACGTGAGTCTAACTTCAGCTTGGTTCTCTGCTCAGACTCACTCCCAGCTCTGGCCAAAACATCTAAACTGTTTTACTGTTAGTCATGACCTAGAAAGTCTGGCCCATGTCCTCACCCTTCCCTCCTACAATGTACCAGCACTAGGTTGTGAGTAGCAATCTTTTTTTTTTTTTAATTTTTTATTTTTTATAAACATATATTTTTATCCCCAGGGGTACAGGTCCGTGAATCGCCAGGTCCACACACCCCACAGCACTCACCAAAGCACACACACCCCCAATGTCCATAACCCCACCCCGCTTCTCCCAACCCCCCTCCCCCCAACAACCCTCAGTTTGTTTTGTGACATTAAGAGTCACTTATGGTTTGTCTTCTTCCCAATCCCATTTTGTTTCATTTATTCTTCTCCTACCCACTTAAGCCCCCATGTTGCATCACCACTTCCTCATATCAGGGAGATCATATGATAGTTGTCTTTCTCTGCTAGACTTATTTCACTAAGCATGATATGCTCTAGTTCCATCCATGTTGTCGCAAATGGCAAGATTTCATTTCTTCTGATGGCTGCATAGTATTCCATTGTGTATATATACCACATCTTCTTGATCCATTCATCTGTTGATGGACATCTAGGTTCTTTCCATAGTTTGGCTATTGTGGACATTGCTGCTATAAACATGGATCACTACGTTTGTATCTTTAGGGAAAATACCCAGTAGTGCAATTGCTGGGTCATAGGGCAGTTCTATTTACAACATTTTGAGGAACCTCCATGCTGTTTTCCAGAGTGGTTGCACCAGCTTGCATTCCCACCAACATTGTAGGAGGGTTCCCCATTCTCCACATCCTCGCCAGCATCTGTCATTTCCTGACTTGTTGATTTTAGCCATTCTGACTGGTGTGAGGTGATATCTCATTGTGGTTTTGATTTGTATTTCCCTGATGCCGAGTGATATGGAGCACTTTTTCATGTGTCCGTTGGCCATCTGGATGTCTTCTTTGCAGAAATGTCTGTTCATGTCCTCTGCCCATTTCTTGATTGGATTATTTGTTCTTTGGGTGTTGAGTTTGCTAAGTTCTTTATAGATTTTGGATACTAGTCCTTTATCTGATACGTCGTTTGCAAATATCTTCTCCCATTCTGTCAGTTGTCTTTTGATTTTGTTAACTGTTTCCTTTGCTGTGCAAAAGCTTTTGATCTTGATGAAATCCCAATAGTTCATTTTTGCCCTTGCTTCCCTTGCCTTTGGCGATGTTCCTAGGAAGATGTTGCTGCGGCTGAGGTCGAAGAGGTTGCTGCCTGTGTTCTCCTCAAGGATTTTGATGGATTCCTTTCGCACATTGAGGTCCTTCATCCATTTTGAGTCTATTTTTGTGTGTGGTGTAAGGAAATGGTCCAATTTCATTTTTCTGCATGTGGCTGTCCAATTTTCCCAACACCATTTATTGAAGAGGATGTCTTTTTTCCATTGGACATTCTTTCGTGCTTCGTTGAAGATTAGTTGACCATAGAGTTGAGGGTCTATGTCTAGGCTCTCTATTCTGTTCCATTGATCTATGTGTCTGTTTTCGTGCCAGTACCATGCTGTCTTGATGATGACAGTTTTGTAATAGAGCTTGAAGTCCAGAATTGTGATGCCACCAACTTTGGCTTTCTTTTTCAATATCCCTTTGGCTATTCAAGATCTTTTCTGATTCCATATAAATTTTAGAATTATTTGTTCCATTACTTTGAAGAAGATGGGTGGTACTTTGATAGGAATTGCATTAAATGTGTAGATTGCTTTAGGTAGCATAGACATTTTCACAATATTTATTCTTCCAATCCAGGAGCATGGAACATTTTTCCATTTCTTTGTGTCTTCCTCAGTTTCTTTCATGAGTACTTTATAGTTTCCTGAGTATAGATTCTTAGCCTCTTTGGTTAGGTTTATTCCTAGGTATCTTATGGTTTGGGGTGCAATTGTAAATGGGATTGACTCCTTAATTTCTCTTTCTTCTGTCTTGTTGTTGGTGTAGAGAAATGCAAATGATTTCTGTGCATTGATCTTATATCCTGACACTTTATTGAATTCCTGTACAAGTTCTAGCAGTTTGGGAGTGGAGTCTTTTGGGTTTTCCACATATAGTATCATATCATCTGTGAAGAGTGATAATTTGACTTCTTCTTTGCCGATTTGGATGCCTTTAATTTCCTTTTGTTGTCTGATTGCTGAGGCTAGGACCTCTAGTACTATGTTGAATAGCAGTGGTGATAATGGACATTCCTGCCGTGTTCCTGACCTTAGCGGAAAAGCTTTCGGTTTTTCTCCATTGAGGACGATATTTGCAGTGGGCTTTTCATAGATGGCTTTGATGATATTGAGGTATGTGCCCTCTATCCCTACACTTTGAAGAGTTTTGATCAGGAAGGGATGCTGAACTTTGTCAAATGCTTTTTCAGCATCTATTGAGAGTATCATATGGTTCTGGTTCTTTCTTTTATTGATGTGTTGTATCACATTGACAGATTTGCGGATGTTGAACCAACCTTGCAGCCCTGGAATAAATCCCACTTGGTCGTGGTGAATAATCCTTTTAATGTACTGTTGAATCCTATTGGCTAGTATTTTGGTGAGAATTTTTGCATCTGTGTTCATCAGGGGTATTGGTCTATAGTTCTCTTTTTTGATGGGATCCTTGTCTGGTTTTGGGATCAAGGTGATGCTGGCCTCATAAAATGAGTTTGGAAGTTTTCCTTCCATTTCTATTTTTTGGAACAGTTTCAGGAGAATAGGAATTAGTTCTTCTTTAAATGTTTGGTAGAATTCCCCCGGGAAGCCATCTGGTCCTGGGCTTTTGTTTGTTTGGAGACTTTTAATGACTGTTTCAATCTCCTTCCTGGCTATGGGTCTGTTCAGGTTTTCTATTTCTTCCTGGTTCAGTTGTGGTAGTTTATATGTTTCTAGGAATGCATCCATTTCTTCCAGATTGTCAAATTTGTTGCCGTAGAGTTGCTCATAGTATGTTCTTATAATAGTTTGTATTTCTTAGGTGTTAGTTGTGATCTCTCCTCTTTCATTCATGATTTTATTTATTTGGGTCCTTTCTCTTTTCTTTTTGATAAGTCTGGCCAGGGGTTTATCAATCTTATTAATTCTTTCAAAGAAACAGCTCCTAGTTTCGTTGATTTGTTCTATGGTTTTTTTGGTTTCTAGTTCATTGATTTCTGCTCTGATCTTTACAATTTCTCTTCTCCTGCTGGGCTTAGCGTTTCTTTCTTGTTCTTTCTCCAGCTCCTTTAGGTATAGGGTTAGGTTGTGTACCTGAGACCTTTCTTGTTTCTTGAGAAAGGCTCGTACCGCTATATGTTTTCCTCTCAGGACTGCCTTTGTTGTGTCCCACAGATTTTGAACCGTTGTATTTTCATTATCATTTGTTTCCATGATTTCTTTCAATTCTTTTTTAATTTCCCGGCTGACCCATTCATTCTTTAGAAGGATGCTGTTTAGTCTCCATGTATTTGGGTTCTTTCCAAACTTCCTCTTGTGGTTGAGTTCTAGCTTCAGAGCATTGTGGTCTGAAAATATGTAGGGAATGATCCCAATCTTTTGATACCGGCTGAGTCCTGATTTAGGACCGAGGATGTGATCTATTCTGGAGAATGTTCCATGTGCACTAGAGAAGAATGTGTATTCTGTTGCATTGGGATGAAATATTCTGAATATATCTGTGATGTCCATCTGGTCCAGTGTGTCATTTAAGGCCTTTATTTCCTTGCTGATCTTTTGCTTGGATGATCTGTCCATTTCTGTGAGGGGAGTGTTAAAGTCCCTTACTATTATTGTATTATTGTTGATGTGTTTCTTTGATTTTGTTATTAATTGGTTTATATAGTTGGCTGCTCCCACGTTGGGGGCATAGATATTTAAAAGTGTTAGATCTTCTTGTTGGACAGACCCTTTGAGTATGATATAGTGTCCTTCCTCATCTCTTATTATAGTCTTTGGCTTAAAATCTAATTGATCTGATATAAGGATTGCCACTCCTGCTTTCTTCTGATGTCCATTAGCATGGTAAATTCTTTTCCACCCCCTAACTTTAAATCTGGAGGTGTCTTCGGGCTTAAAATGAGTTTCTTGGAGGCAACATATAGATGGGTTTTGTTTTTTTATCCATTCTGATACCCTGTGTCTTTTGATTGGGGCATTTAGCCCATTAACATTTAGGGTAACTATTGAGAGATATGAATTTAGTGTCATGGTATTGCCTGTAAGGTGACTGTTACTGTATATGGTCTCTGTTCCTTTCTGATCTACCACCTGTAGGCTCTCTCTTTGCTTAGAGGTCCCCTTTCAATATTTCCTTTGGTGTTTGCAAATTCTTTCAGTTTTTGTTTGTCCTGGAAGCTTTTAATCTCTCCTTCTATTTTCAATGATAGCCTAGCCGGATATAGTATTCTTGGCTGCATGTTTTTCTCGTTTAGTGCTCTGAAAATATCATGCCAGCTCTTTCTGGCCTGCCAGGTTTCTGTGGATAAGTCAGCTGCCAATCTAATATTTTTACCATTGTATGTTACAGACTTCTTTTCCCGGGCTGCTTTCAGTATTTTCTCTTTGTCACTGAGACTTGTAAATTTTACTATTATGTGACGGTGTGTGGGCCTATTCTTATTGATTTTGAGGGTTGTTCTCTGAACCTCCTGAATTTTGATCCTCATTCCCTTTGCCATATTGGGGAAATTCTCACCAATAATTCTCTCCAGTATACCTTCTGCTCCCCTCTCTCTTTCTTCTTCTTCTGGAATCCCAATTATTCTATTGTTGTTTCGTCTTATGGTGTCACTTATCTCTCAAATTCTCCCCTCCTTGTCCAGTAGCTGTTTGTCCCTCTTTTGCTCAGCTTCTTTATTCTCTGTCATTTGATCTTCTGTATTGCTAATTCTTTCTTCTGCCTCATTTATCCTAGCAGTGAGAGCCTCCATTTTTGACTGCACCTCATTAATAGCTTTTTTGATTTCAACTTGGTTAAGATTTTAGTTCTTTTATTTCTCCATAAAGGGCTTTTATATCTCTCAAGAGGGTTTCTCTCATATCTTCCATGCCTTTTTCGAGCCCGGCTAGAACCTTGAGAATTGTCATTCTAAACTCTAGATCTGACATATTACCAATGTCTGTATTGATGAGGTCCCTAGCCTTTGGTACTGCCTCTTGTTCTTTTTTTTGTGGTGAATCTTTCCGCCTTGTCATTTTGTCCAGATAAGAGTACATGAAGGAGCAAGTGAAATACTAAAAGGGTGGCAACAACCCCAGGAAAATATGCTTTAACCAAATCAGAAGAGATCCCAAATCGTGAGGGGGGAGAAAGGGATAAAAAGACGTTCAAAAAGAAAGAAAGAAGAAAGGAAAAAAAGAAAAGAATTTTAAAAAGAAAACGAATAAAGAAAAGTACACAAAAGAAAAAATATATATATTAGATAAAGTAGTTAAAAAAACGTTAAAAAAGAAAAGGGTAAAAGTTAAAAAAAATTAGCAGAAGAAGAGAGAAAAAAATGAAAAAGAAAAAAATTATATTAACTGCAAGACTAAAAAATCACAGGGAGAAAGCCATGAGTTCCGTGCTTTGCTTACTCCGCCTCTGGAATTCTGCTGCTCTCCTTGGTATTGAAACGGCACTCCTTTGTAGGTGAACTTGGTCTTGGCTGGATTTCTTGTTGATCTTCTGGGGGAGGGGCCTGTTGTAGTGATTCTCAAGTGTCTTTGCCCCAGGTGGAATTGCACCGCCCTTACCAGGGGCCAGGCTGAGTAATCCGCTCGGGTTTGCTTTCAGGAGCTTTTGTTCCCTGAGTGCTTTCCATAGAGTTCCAGAGGATGGGAATACAAATGGTGGCCTCCTGGTCTCCAGCCCGGAGGAGCCGAGAGCCCAGGGCCCCACTCCTCAGTGCGCCCTCAGAGAACAGCGCCCAGTAACTCCCGTCTGCCTGACCTCCAGCCGCGCTCTGAGCCCACAGAGCCTGTGGCTGGTTCAAGGTAACCCCGAGTTGCGAGCTTACTGTTGGCTCTGTCTCTGTAGCCGGTTTCCCCGTTCCAATACCCGCAAGCTCAGACACCCTCAATCCTTCTGTGACCCTGCGGGACCTGAGGCCACGCTGACCCCACGTGGGCTTCGCCCCGGTTTAGCCTCTGGAGCGATGTCCCTCATCGGAACAGATTTTAAAAGTCCTAATTTTGTGCTCCGTTGCTCTGCCGCTTGCCGGGAGCCGGCCCCTCCCCCCGGGGTCTATCTTCCCGTCACTTTGGATTCACTTCTCAGCCAGTCCTACCTTTCAGAAAGTGGTTGTTTTTCTGTTTCCAGAATTGCTGTTCTTCTTCTCTTCGATCTGCTGATGGATTTGCAGGTGTTTGCAATCTTTAGATAAGCTATCTAGCTGATCTCCTGCTAGCAGAAGTAGTCTCAGCCTGCTACTTCTCCGCCATCTTGACTCTGAATCGAGTAGCAATTTTTTCTTGAAGGTTTAGGCTGAACAGAGAGCAGTTATGACAAATACAGAAAAAAACTTTACACTAGATGTCAGACATCCTTGTTCCAAGAAATTCACTGGTCATTCCCTCCCCATGGAATTTCTCACACTACACTCCTTGAAGGTTCTTAACCTGTTACCTAGCACCCCCTCCTTGCCCTCTCTCTGTACCATACCTACCTTCTTCTCTTCCAGGTTCTTCAACCATCTGAATGCACCAGCAGGCAGCTCTAAACTTCCTGTTATTTTACTGTGCAGAGCACTTACCTAGTGTTTGTTTAAAATTCAATTCCACCTTGCTTTCAACAACAAACAGGCTCATAAATGCATTTTCCTAAATAAAAGAATAATTCTGGCTCTGAAAGAAAAATTAATTTTACCTTCTTCTTGGATCAATCCACTCAAATTCAGCCAGCTAGAAACAACCATTGATTTTCTTATTAAAACTTAAAATGGTAACAATGATACCCACCTTATAGCACTGCTAGAGAGCTTTGTCAGTGACTGAGTTTAGAAAAATCATTTTATCTCACTGTGCCTCATTTTTCTCATCTGTAAAATGAGAATAAATAATAACAACTATCTCATAGTCAACAGGGTTGTTGAGGTGATTAAATGTTGAGGTGTTCTCTTTGGTAGCTAGAGAACGCAAATTATCAGACCCTTATAAAAAGATCTTCACATACTGCAATACATGTTGTCTGCAAATTTATTCTAGAAATAAACTCTCTCTCTTTCTCTCTCTCTTTCACACACACCCACACAAATACACACAAAGGGCTTTGAACTGTTCCTGGTACATAGTAAGTACTCAAGACATGTTAAGAGCTGCTGCTGCTTGTGTTGGTATTTGAGCAGACATCTTTGATCTAAAAAGATTATTGGACATGATTCCATGGGATAGAGAAGAGCCCCTGTAATACAGGGTTATTGTGAGGCCTGAATGATGTGTATAACCTGAAACAGCACCTGGGATGTAGTGACTAGTAAAGCCAGGCTTTTGATGCTGAGAAGATCAGTAATAGTGTATGTAAAGTACCTGCACGAGGCAGGAGATCAATAATGTGAGATCCTATCATTTCACTCTCAGGGAGGTTATGAATGATGTTGTAGATGGGGGACAGAGGGAGCTGGTATTTTTTTAAATGCCCCATGTTCACCCCAACAGAAGATATCATTTGTTATTGTCATTACTCTTGTTACTACTATTAATAGAAGTAGCAGTAATGTGGAGCAATGGCTGAGCAGCTGCATAATCCAGGTTCTGTGTTCCTATTCTGAGGGGAGGTAGAGATATCATTCAGCCTCTGCCCACAAGTATAAGCCAGAAGGAAGAGCCTCAGGTCTCACTGCTCAATCCCACCCCTGACTTCCATCTTGCACACCAATGGGGACTAAGCCGCCCTCTGGGAGAGTTTGCTGGGGATCAGCTTTCCACAAACAATTGTCACCTGCCACAGTGAGAGAGTCAGCAGGAAGTTCACAGCATAAGACCCCTGGGCAATACTGCTTCTCAGGATACAGGGATAATAAAGAAGCAGAGACCAACCCCCATCCCTCCACTCCCTCCCCAGTTTTTTCTAGGCCACATGACCCAGCAAGCTCTGCAGCTGTCCCAAGAGTTTAGAATAGACGTGGAAGTGAGACAACTAGAAAATACTACTGAGCCCTGACCCCAGTCACTAAACATTACCAAAGATATGTACTCTCAACTCTATGGTCAAATAATATTTGACAAAGCAGGAAAAAATATACAGTGGAAAAAACAGTCTCTTCAATAAATGGTACGTGGAAAATTAGACAGCTGTATGTAGAAGAATGAAACTCGACCCTTCTCTTACACCATACACAAAGATAAACTCGAAATGGATAAAAGACCTCAACGTGAGACAGGAATCCATCAGAATCACAGAGGAGAACATAGGCAGTAATCTCTTCGCTATCTGCCACAGCAACTTCTTTCAAGATATATCTCCAAAGACAAAGGAAACAAAAGCTAAACTGAATTTTGGGGACTTCATCAAGATCAAAACCTTCTGTACAGCAAAGGAAACAGTCAAACAAAGAGGCAACCCACGGAATGGGAGAGGGTATTCACAAATGACAGTACAGACAAAAGGCTGATATCCAGGATCTATAAAGAACTCCTCAAACTCAACACACACAAAACAGATAATCATGTCAAAAAATGAGCAGAAGACATGAACAGACACTTCTCCAATGAAGACATACAAATGACTATCAGACACATGAAAAAATGTTCATCATCACTAGTCATCAGGGAGATTCAAATCAAAACCACATTGAGATACCACCTGACACCAGTTAGAATGGCCAAAATTAACAAGACAGTAAACAACAAGTGTTGGAGAGGATGTGGAGAAAGGGGAACCCTCTTACACTGTTGTTGGGAATGCAAGTTGGTGCAGCCACTTTGGAAAACAGTGTGGAGATTCCTTAAGAAATTAAAAACAGAGCTTCCCTATGATCCTGCAACTGCACTACTGGGTATTTACCCCAAAGAAACAGAAGTAGTGAAAAGAAGGGCCATCTGTACCCCAAATTTCATAGCAACAATGACCACGGTCACCAAACTGTGGAAAGAACCAAGAGGCCCTTCAATGGACAAATGGTTAAGGAGGATGTGGTCCATATACACTATGGACTATTATGCCTCCATCAGAAAGGATGAATACCCAACTTTTGAATCAACATGGATGGGACTGGAAGAGATTATGCTGAGTGAAATAAGTCAAGCAGACAGAGTCAATTATCATAAGATTTCACTTACTTGTGGAGCATAAGGATTAACACGAGGACATGAGGAGATGAAGAGGAGAAGGGAGTTGAGGGAAATTGGAAGGGGAGGTGAACCATAAGAGACTATGGACTCTGAAAAACAATCTGAGGGTTTTGAAGGGGCAGGGGGTGGGAAGTTGGGTGAGCCTGGTAGTGGGTATTATGGAGGGCACGTATTACATGGAGCACTGGGTGTGGTGCATAAACAATGAATTCTGGTACACTGAAAAGGAATTTTAAAAATTAAAAATTTAAAAAAATAAAAAGATGTGTGTCAAGGTACCCAACAGTGTTAAATTCCTCAGAAGCGATGACTGAGCCACAGAGGCCCAGGATCAGAGAAAGATATTTTCTGTCTTTCCCATAGAAGTGCTGAGAGAATGTTTATGGCATTTACATGGAGACTTACAAGTTCAAACCTGGTAAGAGAAAGTGGGTAACAGCATCAGATGTGCGCCAGTGTGGGCCTTGAGCAGCAAGGTGGGTCCACTAGGGTCCAATCATGGGGCCACTTGTCTCACTTGGTGAGGCAAAGACAAGCCAGGCTCCAGACCCACCATGCAGGTGCTCGGATTTCTGAGTAGCAACAGGCTGGTCTAATCTTGCCTCCAAATGTCAGAAAATAAAACATCAGGAAGTTAGGTCAACTAAGTACTAAAAATTGGAGTAAACGTCTTAGAAACAAAGACCCTATGAAGTTAGTTCACTTAAGGAGTTTCTTAATCGTTCTGTCAAAAATATCGACACAGAGACAGGGGAGAGGGAAGCCTGATGCAAGGATACTGGCTACTCAGAGGACTGACCATTATGCTAGATTAGAATCCTCTTACAAAAGGAACTAATTAAATGCTTCTGCACTAAAATGATTGCATGGCTATTATCTGCCCACTCAGAGAAAGTGAGAACCACAAAATCTAAAATGCAGCAAACAGCAGGCTTAATTGTCTTCTGTAAGGAATGGCTTTTGTTTTGCTCAGTGCTCCATCAAAAACACTTAAGTGTTAATGTACCCTATATAATCTATCTGGCTAGCTAACTAGTTTAATCCATCACACACCATGTGAAAGAATAAAAGCAGGTTGGTAGTGACAAGTTAATAGTAGAGGCAGGAAATAAATGGAGAAACACACTTTGATTGATGGTACTACTATAGATGGACTCGGTCTGGTTTTATATAGTGGCCAATCAAAGCAAAATAGATCTAGTAATTTAAAACTTTAAATATGTCTCCTCAATTAAAAAGTTAAAAGGCCAGTGGATGTATTGCATTCCAATTGAACAATAAAAATTCAATTACACCCAAGTCTCAAATATCTACAAGTCGATCTGCCACAACAAATCTTAATTTCAGCTCCTCAGTGGCCTGATTATCTGTTCTGTCAGCCTAAACCCCTTTGTGGCAAAAATCTCTTTGATTTTATCTCAACTTTCTTAGACCATGTGGAGGAGGACAAAATGGTGCTTTGGATCAGGAACATTTAAAACCAAACATTTCAATGTATTTTTTACCCACAAAGACTACAAGAGAGTGAGAGGTACAAATCTTAGAGGATCGAAAGGGATCTACTTAGTTCATGTCTTGCTACAGCCTGAAAATAATAATGTCATCCATCCCCAAGGCTGTGAAGAAAAACCAGTAGTCTCATGGAGGCAAGGTGGGAAACGTACATGGCTTTCCAGAACTTCTTGTTCGTTACAGTGGGGACATTACATTCAGTTGAACCTACTAACCAAATCTGGAGCCCTCTTTTTCTCTTTCGTAGCTAGAGAGCACAAATTATCAGACCCTTGTAATTAGATCTTCACATACTGGAATACATGTTGTCTGCAAATTGATTCTAGCAATAGACTCTCTCTCTCTCTCTCTCTCTCTCTCACTCACACACACACATACACACAAATGATATACATATAAGATTAATCACCGCAACACATAGGAAACAATCAAAACAGTCAAAAATGTCCATAAAGAGAGGACTGGTTAAAGTATGGTGCATCCAGCAATGAGATGTTAGCAGCTATAAAAAGAAGAAAAACAAATGGCAACTCTTACTCTGTGTTAACATGAAATGATCTCCAAATCATATTGTCAAGTTTCTTAAAAAAAAAAAAAGCAAGATGCAAAAGGGTACATATGCTATAAAACCAGTTGTATAAAAAGGTGCAGCTCCACACCCATACATACACACATACTTGCTTATATATGCATAGAATATCTCTCAAGAAGTATCTAAGGGTAAGGCCTGATAACCTTTGTTGCCTGTAAGGCAGAAAACAGAATGGATGGTAACAGCACTGGAAGCATTTTTATTATATACTTTCAAAACCTTTAGATTTGAATATGTGAGAATATTACCTATTCATAAATGAATTGTATAGTTAGCCCTGTTAATCTCTGCTACTAGCTCTCCCATCCTTTGTTTCCTATCAATTTAGTCACTTGAGGTTCTCTGTGTGTACATACACCATGACCCCCCGGTGGTTCTATAATCTTCATACTGAAGACATCTCTTTAATGAGTGGTTCCTGATATAGATAGATACTTTCCTGATATAGATAGGTACTTCCCACAAAATATAGTCATTCACTTCTCCTAAGCATAACTCCAGACCCGAGTCTGGATTTATGCCCTTTAGAGCTGCAAATTGGGATTTCCTTTTTGGATTCTCACAGCCCATCCTAGAGTTCCAGGGCTCACTCAGTCCCCAGAGGAGTTGTCTTGACCAAACCCCAGACCAGCAGAGAACTGAAGAGTCTGATAGTCCACTTCTGCTGTTGTCTCCAACAGCCTCAGGATGTTACAGAGGAGAATGAGTCCAGCCAGTTTTATCAAGGCTTTGCATGCTATGCTGATGCCTACTGCCCTAGTCTCTGTTCATTTATTCCCTCCTGTTCCCCAGATTAGGACGCCCTACCTGAGGCCTCCTGAATCTGCCACATCCTGCCGAGCTCTGCTCACTATCTCAGACTTCCCTTGGTGGGTTTTTTTGTTTTTGTTTTTGTTTTTGTTTTTAATCCCTTGGTGTCTCCTATCAGTGGAACCAATTAGTTTCCTTAATGTGAATCTCAGGAAGCAGGAGTTAAGTACTTAGCCCCTCCTTCCTGAAGATTCAGGACTCCGGCAAACTCCCTATTAATCAGCTCTGCATACCTGGCAGTCCAAAAGGAGGTACAAAATGTCCTCATACCCTCCTTGAGCAAAGAGTGTTTCCTCATCTTCAGTTTGCCTAGCTATGAAGGCCCCTGCAAATGATTCTTTTATCTGAACAAAAAAAAGTCAGATCCAAAGTGTGATATGCTGTCTCTATCCCTAGACATAGGTTAACACAAGCCTTACCTCTCACTCAACGACCCCAGGGATCTCCCACTTAATCTTTGCTTAAACAGACCTACTTCTTCAAAAACAACTGCAGTTTAGGACATCTACTAATGATGTCACAGCCCATAATGAAAAACAAAATATTATCACAAAAGAACATTGAGAGTATTGAGTCAGACCTTCCATTTCATAGTTATAAGGAATATCAAGATTGTGCCAGTCCACTAAATGATCTTCACATCAAAGTGATTTGAATTATTTAATAGCCAGGGTGGAAACAGATCTGTGTTTGAAAACTATGTCCTCAATTCACTAGCTCCAACCTCAAACATCTTAATCCACAAGAGCTCCAGTTTTCTCATCTGTAAGATGGGGATTGTTCTGAGGACTAAATTATTCAGAGCCTGTGGAGTGTTACTAGTACATCACCAGCACTCACTTGAAAACCTACATCAGCAAGGCTAATGCAATAATTTATAAATTGGATTATACTGTAGGGATTTTATCCATTGAAATATCTATGCACTGTGTTAAGACTACAGGAGATTCAGGGTAATGAAAAAGGACTCTCTGACAAATACTGCTGCCTGGCTGAGCCGAGGACTACTCCCAACCAATTCTGCTTTGTCTATTTGCCCCCTAAGAGGTAGTAGAGTTAAATACCCATTTTCCCAGGCTTTATTAGAGTTGTGTGGCTGAGTCATGGCTCTGGCCAAGAAGACAGTAAATCAAAAGTCCACCAGCAGATTTGGGAAACAAAAGGCATAGAAATAACTGCCACTGCTTTTTTCTTCTTTCCTGCCCCTACTGTTGAATCAGTGACTAGAAGGACAGCAACCCTTTTGCAACTATGAGGCAACATGAGACCTCAAGCATAAGGGAAACAACCAGAGAACTGTAACAAAATTTGTTCTGATATCAGTAAGCCAACAAACCAACCCTAGCAGCTGCCTGCCTCTGGACTTCTTATTCTATGAAGTCATTCAACTCCTATTTATTTCAGTCCCTTAGTAAAGCTTTCTTCTACTGGTAGCTAAACACAATACTGAGTATTATAGATGTTGCCCTCAAGGAACCCCTATTCTAGTGGTAGAATAAGATATGTTTTCAAATTTCCAAAATACAAAGTGGGAGTTATGAGTATGATTTGACAGAACACAATAAATTATATAAAAATCATAACCACATTTATCCAAATATTTTAGGGCATGTTGGTAGAGGCATTGTATATTTAAGTATAGTACTTTATTCCATAGTCAGCATTCTAAAACATAAATACATTACTGCATATAGCAGAGCTCTTCAGGAACTACAAATGAAAGGCACATTGCCTGGAAAATATCCAATTTTGCATATGCTTATCTTTTCAGATATATGAAAACCATAAAGCAAAGGGATTTAGAAGTACTATGTAGAGAATCTAACAATGTCCAAGGTTATAAAAAATCAAATTTTCAAATTTACTGCATAACGTGTATTTGGTTTGCAATTTTCCCAAGCATTTCATTGTGAAACACTGCATAGATATGACTAAGTTTCATATTTGCCTAATACTGTGGATAGAGCAAATACACAAATTGAAGAGCCTGCAGATACCTTCAGTTACTAAATTTTTCTATTGTTGTTGTTCTATGTGTTGGCTTAAGTGACATGTTTAGAGTATATAGCATATTGTGCATATACTGTACCAGCAGTGATTCTGTTTTGCAGTATGTGTGCTATTAACATAATGTCTGATACATAGCCATACCTTTTTCAATGGTTTACTGCATAATTTTTAAAACAATGGAAAACACTAACACTAGTCTCATGTTTTAAGAAATTTCAATTAAGTTTGCATCCAAAATTAGCATCATTATTACCATCAGAGACTTCACTAGGTCCCAAGTTGACTGAGCTGGAAAGGCTATGTATAATAATGAAAAGAACATTGAGTTATCTTCAAAAGACTGATTGAAATCTTCCAAAGTTATCTTCAAAAGAACTTGACTGGAGTTGTAGCTCTGGCTCAGGAAATTACTGGATGTGCAATTCTGGGCTATCATTAACCTCTCTGAACACCAGTTTTCTATTGGTAAAGTGTTGAGAGTAACATTCACCTCACAGGTTATCCTTAGAAAGGTCAAATAAGAAAAAAAACTGCTTTAAACTATCAAGTACTCCAGCAACTAAGGATATGAACTCTCCCGGTTCCACTATTGAACCTGGATAACCTTGTGTGCATTTATTTTGTCTAAAAATTATAGAAGCATTATTTTTTCCAGGAAAATGTGTGCTCCTCTGTTAAAGGAAATCGCAAAAACATAGTAAAAAGTAGGAATTCTGTACACTTTTTATTTATACTTTCATTCAGCTAACATTTATCAAGTGCTGACCATTGTAGCACTAATTAGAACCCAGGGTATAAAGGTAAATAGAATACACTTTCCTGACCTCCAGAAGCCCAGGGTTTTGTAGGGGCTAAAACCACACGCACATGTGATTATAATACACTGTGAAGCATATTAATAATCAAAGGTGTTAAGACAGCTGGTGAAAGGGAATTTGAAAAGATACATGCATCCCTATGTTTGTAGCAGCACTATTCACAGTAACTAAGATGTGGAAGCATCCCTAGTGCTCACCAATAGATGAATGAATAAAGAAGATGTGGTGTAGCACACGCACATGCACAAGCGCGCGCGCGCACACACACACACACACACTATGGAATATTACTCAGCCATAAAAAAAGAAATAAATCTTGCCACTTGCAACAACATAAATGGACCTAAAGGGTGTAATACTGTGAAATAAATGTGAAAGTGAAATAAATCAATTAGAGAAGACAAATACCATATGATTTCACTCACATGTATAATTTAAGAAGCAAAACAAATGAACAAAGAAAAAAAAAGAAACAGATGAAAAATAGACAACAAACTCGTGGTTGCCAGAGGAGAGGTGGGTGAGGCGATGGGGGAAATAAATAAAGGGATTAAGACTATGCTTATCTATGGGGTGCCTGGGTGGCTCAGTGGGTTAAAGCCTCTGCCTTCGGCTTAGGTCATGATCTCAGGGTTCTGGGATTGAGCCCCGCATTGGGCTCTCTGCTCAGCAGGGAGCCTGCTTCCTCCTCTTTCTCTGCCTCCCTCTCTGCCTACTTGTGATCTCTATCAAATAAATAAATAAAATCTTTAAAAAAAAAGTAAAAATTTTTAAAAAATAAAATAAAAAGACTATGCTTATCTGATGAGCACTGAGAAATCTATAGAATTATTGAATCATTGTTCTATATACCTGAAACTAATATAATATTGTGTTAGTTATACTTGAAAATTTTTTTTAAATACTGAGAACTGTATTTCTGATATATATTTTAAAAAATAGGTGAAAGGAGGTCCTTTGAATCTCTTAGTTACAATCTGAAACGAGAGGGAACACCAGACAGGAGGGAAAATTACTGAGTAAAGGCAGATTTCCTTTATGTCATAGTTTTCTTAGAACCTGCACTGTAAGCAAGGCTTCTCTAAGAGTTCATTTCAAGAGCTTCTTTGGAGCTTCTCAGATGAGGGTATGGTCTTGGTCAACTAAATCCCTAATGCAATAAACTCTCATAAAAGAGAACATACATAATAAGTTGCAATGTAGTCCTTCACCCAGTTTTGGTTGGTGAATTCTTTGCTTTATGAAATACTTCAGTGATTCAGTGGTCCCTCAGACCTAAAGTCAGGATTGGATAGCACCATATTCTCAGTACTGAGCTGGAATCTTTCTTCTCAACGCAACTACATCCAGCCAACTGGAAATCAAAGCAGGTTTAATGTACTCAATAAAGATTTCCTGAGGGCCTACCAGACACCAGACATTAAGAACAAAGCTAACTGGGACATAGTCCTTGCCTTCAAAGTCCTTACAATCAAGGAGTGACAGCCACATGATTAAAATCCTCCAAAAAAGCATTAAAGAGGCTATAAAACAAGTACAGCAGAGACATGAGGGTTATAGAGTTAAGATATCTTAGAAGTTCAGGAAAGGATTCAGAAAAGGATAAGTGTTGAAATATAAGTGGTTATTCACCAGATGGTCAAAGGGAGAGGATATTCTGGGTACCAGTATACACAGACACATAAAACTGTGAAAAAATGCTGGTGTGTTCCGTGAACCACAAGGAGAGGATTTGAGGTACGAGCTGACATCAAGGAAAAGTCAGACTAAGACAGTCCTCAAGTGCCATGCTGAGGATTTCGGACTCAGTGGGGATCTACTAAATCTGAAGGATTCTAACCTACTTTTAAGATTAGGTAAGTGTTGAGGAGGGTTTCAGGCCTGAGTATGCTACAAAAAGGATGCTGACTGCTACTTCAAAAAAAAAAAAAAAAAAAAAGAACAGGACCGGAGAATATTTCCAAGCTGTTCATTACTTCCATTGCATCTAACACAACTCGGAGCCCATGTCTAAAAAGCAAAACTGGGATAGCCACTTGATTAGATCCCCAAGTGCTAAAGAGATGGCTTTTAAAATGTTTCCATGTCTCAGAAACAGGCAAAGGCAAAGCATCTTCCTGGAAGTTCCCTAATCCTAGAGTTG
Source organism: Mustela erminea (assembly GCF_009829155.1). NCBI lineage: Eukaryota > Metazoa > Chordata > Mammalia > Carnivora > Mustelidae > Mustela > Mustela erminea. The sequence continues at coordinate 60,984,754 of NC_045625.1, forward strand.
TGATAGCTGATCAGAGTTCAAGGCGATCAATCAGAAAGAAGTCTACTGAAAAGGTACTGTTGCTGAGTACCGATGGAGAACCCAGCCATCTCCTATCTCTGAAGAAACTGGAAACTGTGCCAAGTGATATTTACATTGTTAGCTTCTCCATAAGAAAAGAACAATTTGTTAAAAAAAAAAAAAAAAGAAAGAAAAAAAAAGAAAAGAAAAACAGTTCTTAAAAATGAAACCTTTGCTCCTTGCAAGGAGAATCTTTCACCAAAGCTCTCTAAAAACGAAGGCCCTCTTAATCTCACCAAAATTTCAATGCAAGTATAAGCTGGGGGAAAGTTTAGACTAGAACTCAGCATGACACTTTTTTTCTGCTTGGTGGCCTAGAGGAACTCTACAGGAGTGGCTAACGTCGCACTGGATAGCTGGGTCTACTGCTTTGTGGTGTCTGGTGGCCCCTAGTGGAAGCTCAAGTCTCCTTCCCGTCCCACTGTCCAGCCCACCTCCAAAGAGAACTAATAGCAAATCAAATTTAAAGGTACTTTATTAAGCAGTTGAACTAATATGTAGGACACTAATTCTGCCAATAAATGAGACACTTACAACACTCAAGGATATGGTATCTCTTACTAGACTTTGTATAACACATAAGAGTTATTTTGGCCACAAACTGAGGGGAGCAAATGGATCTTTATGTTTCTATCTCAAACCCTTCTTCCTGTTGGTAACAGAAGCTTCATCTTAAACAGGGTAAGCTCAGGCAAACCCGAGCTTCTTTCTGTGGCTTTGTGCAGAGAGCTTTATCTGTCACACTGAGTCTTATAGAGCTCCTTTGATAAGGAGGACTTACCTCATCTGTAGTCACCATCACCTTTGCACCTCACATCCCCTAGGATGATAGTACATCAGCCCCAGTCCTGGTTGCCTGTGAGTATCTTCCCTGGCATTTCTGGAGATGTCAAAGCTCCCTGTGTGGTCACCACATTTGAGTCCTCTTCTGCCCCCACTGGTCCCTGCTCAGAGAGGTGAGAGGTCTTCTCTAAGGTAACACTGCAGGGAGGGGCTTCCAAATGTTCTCCCATGCCACCCTGCTGCTGTGGGAAAGGCAGTAGGCCATTTCAGTTTCTCTTTGCACAAAGACACACCATATACCATGCTGCATGGTGCAAGAGAACTGCAAGGCTTAACATCTTTCTGGGCTTTCCTAAGAAGAGAGACATAGATCATCTCTGTCCTAGGACCTCCACTGAAGTGTAGTTGCCTCGGTCATTGCCCAAAACCCAACATCCCAACTCCCTACATCTCTGTACCTTATGCCCAGGATGCTTCTTCATTCTAGATGGGTGGATGAAGCTGGCCCGTGTCCCCCACCTCTCATTTCTGGCACACTGAACTCTACAGCTTTCTCTCACTTCCTCCTTCATGGCTCTTATTTGTCATGAGTTTTAAAAAGGCAAGTACTGCTTTTTTGCTCTTTTTGAGGTTCTTATCTGCTGCAGTTCTAAGGCAAGGTTAGTCAATGACTGAGAGGGAGAGACCCGAAGGTCGTAAGAGTTAACTGAATGAGAAACAGCTTTTGATACATTCAAATATTACATTTTCCAGCCACATTTGTCACTTCATGAAGATGGAGAAGTGGGATGTTTGGGCGTCCTCCTCCCAGGAGAGAGCTCATACCAGTCTTTCTGTCTTTCTGTCTTTCTCTCTGTCTCTCCCCACAGGCTCCCAGAGGCCCAGGACTCTTCTGAGGAGATGCACATTCACCACGTATTCTTCCCACCAAGCAGCTGATGTATGAAGGTATCAACGACTTGCCTGAAAATGCCTCTGAGGGAAGGTCAGCTGAGCTAGTTTAGCTCTTGATCTTACAAACAAAAAGCAAAACCTCTCTGGCTTCTTCCTTCCTCTAGCCCAGACAAAAAAGAGCCACCATGTAGTCTACTCTAGAGCACCAGAATTTTGCAAGTAGGGTTAAGCTCCTGAAGTTACTTTTTACTGAGAACATCAGCAGGCCTCCATGCTGGAGTTGGCATTTACCTTGGCCTTAGGGCATGGGAAGGACATGGCAAATGGAATTCCAGGGAGAGGAATCAGCATGAAAAAAAAAAGGTCAAGAATTGGGAACACACGTGGAGGGACAAGGGGAAAGGGAAGTTTAAAAATGACCCGAAGTTTCCATTCCAGGGTTATCAGGCAGATGGTGAAGCTCCGAACAGACCCAAGGCTTGTCATTTAGCATTTATCTTAAGCAGCTGTGTGTTCTATTTTTCTTTATATATCTTGCCTTCTTGAAAATAAAAATCACCTTTGATTCACTCATTTATTCATGTGTCTTCCTTACAACCTTAAAGGAAATAACCAGTATACACTGTAATACCTAGGAATGTGCCATGGAAGATATCCCTCAAACTGTTCTTTGGTTTTTCTTCATTAAAGAGAATGTTGCCAAAATTGTAGGTTGCTATGTTTTTCTCAAACTCTGTTTTAAGCTTTGTAGATTAAGGAAAAATCTATGTTATTGCTTCCCTACATTTTAAACTATAATTTGTGTGAGATTAGTATTCCTTAAATCATGAACCTTTAATGATTTAACTTTCAAGATATTATTGCAACCCTTCAAAAATATTATTTTTCAGGGTCCTTTGACTCATTTGCTATTCACCTTATTAACAAGGGAGCTTTTCCTAACACACACACACACACACACACACACACACACAAAATGGGGTTCTACCTGTAAATAGATTCTAATAAATTATTTGAGTTAACCTGGAAATACAGAAATGTCTAACTGCCAAAGCACATCCTGATTCCATTTTTTATAGTCAAATGACATACAAGAGAGAAGCAAATAAAAATGCCCTTTCATTTTGTCTGAAACACAACACTACCCTCCGTTTTTTTCATCATACCAGAAAATTCCCTTCGGCCAACCTGACTGCAGTTCACCTCATCAGGGTGCACTGAACTGTGTTCCCCTCAGAAGCCTTCTCTTCCCATCTTCCCTCCATTTCCCAAGAGGCTAGGATTGTTTCTTGCAGGAAATACAGTCCTCAGTCTTATCCTCCTGCTTCTGCCTCTCTATTACGCATGCCATTAATCAAATCAAAGATAAGAGTTAGTGTATATTCCGTGCAGAGTAGTACTGAGAATTTGGGTAAAGAGCATAGTGATTTCTGGAGAGTTTTGAAATCCTGATTTAGGGACAACTGAAGAAACTAGAAATTAGGTCTCTAATGCTAACATTAAGCTGCCACTTACCTGCCCTGGTTTTACTTTACTTGGAGAAAAAATAAAGCTTCTAAATTATTTAGGGCTTCATGGAGGAGGTGGGATTTGAGCTAAAGTTTCCATAGGGGGAGATGCTTCTCTACTTGATCTGCTTCCTGAACAACTGACATTTCCCCTTTCTTTCTGCAAGGTTGAGGTTGCCACGGTCAAGCCTGTATAATTCAGAGGCATTCCCACTCCCACAGACGCCCACATTGCTTGAGCTATTTTCCAACACCAGCTTCCTAAAAGAGACTGAAAATGCTCACAGCTCTCAAATTCTAAGCCCAAGCTTGATGCAGTGGTTTCTCTGGGTCCCCTTTGCGAGAAAGGACAGGGAAGGGCTCAGGGGAGAAGCAGAAATCTCTGTGCCTAATACAGTGATTTACTGTAACCAACCTGGAACCATTAAAGCAAAACACAAACACATTTCAGGGCTCCATTCCCCCTGCTTCTCACCCAGCACTGGGCCTTTTCAATGTTTACTGCGCAGCCATCTGTGAATATCTTTGTGAAACTAGTTAAAGCCTTTTATGAGACCCTAAACTTCTAGTTACACTAATTTCCCCGCCCTCCCCCCCACCCCACCATGAATTAGGACTTGAGTAAACAAAAGCAGACTTGAGAACGGAGAGCAATTGTGTGGTGTTAAATGGTGCGTTTAACAGAGTCTGCCCACAGATTTTTCCGTTCCCATCCCTGGGTGTGCAGGCAACGCCAAAGCCTACATAATGGACTCTTTATGTGGTACTTGGTTAGAAAAACGTATTGACAAAGAATCACAGACAAATCATGGCCATGACCTTTTTGCTCAAACAAGATTTTCCTTGGGAGTGATTTAATTGCCCATGCAGCTCACTGGCTGCACACATGAGTGGCCTTTCTGCCTTTCCAAAGGCCATGCCCAGGCCAGTCTGGTTTGCCTTTCCTGTGAATGTTTGGCGGAGCGCTGCTCCTATAACGAGCCTCCGTTGTGCCATGTAAGGATAAACAGCGCATGGCATCCAGCTGGACTCGGTGAGCTCGAAAGATTGCTTCCCAAGCACTTGCTGCCCAAGCCGACCTTGGATCTGACAGTGCGCCTGGCCTCAGACTCCTCATTCAGAGGACCGGGGCAGATGCCCATGCCAGGCCTATGGTCTGCAGCAACATGGCAGGACTCTGACTACCAGGTGTCAGAGTGGGGCCTGGGGCTGCAGGGTGAGGCAAAATATGCTTCTCCTGCCGTTCCCAATCCCTAAGTGCCCTGCTTGACTTCCCTTCACCTGAGCTTCTTTTGGCCTCTTCACTGCCCTGAGCTCTAGGAAAACAGAAGCCAGACACAAAAGGCCAGCTATTGTGTGATTCCATTTATCTGAATTATCCACAATAGGCAAACCCACAGCGACCAAAAGCTGATTATAGGTTGCCAGGACCTGGGGGAAAAGGAGAATGGAGATGGACTGCTTAATAGGTGCAGTGTTTCCATCTGAGGTAAAGAGAAAGTTCTGGAACTAGAATAGAAGTGATAGTTGCACCTGATTGTGAAGGTACTAAATGCCACCAAACTGTGCACTTTAAAATGGTTAGAATATAAGTTTTATGTTATGCATATTTTACTACAATTTTTTAAAATATGATTGAAAGTTATAATGGGGGAAGGAAAAAGATGGATTTCCTTACTCCTGAGGCCCCAGAAGACAAAACTGAGACAAATAAGACAGTTTTCTGGAAGCAGATTTCGGCTCATAGTGTAAGTAGAGAAGAAAAGTACCATTTAGAATAGGCCTACTGTGAGCCAGGCACCCCTGAGACCTCATTTCTTTGAAGCCCACAACTCTGGGGGGTTGTCCCAATTCTAAAGCTGAGGAAATGATGGCTCCAGGAGCATTTTCCCAAGGACACAGATCTAATAAGAGGTGGAAGTAAGTTTGAACCTAGGCTTTCCTACTCTGCAGGCCATACCTTTTTTAATACATTGGTGCTCTGCAACTAATCTTTTTACCAAAGTACCCCTAATGTTCCTTAGGACAAGTGAAATCATGCATCAGGGTGAATAGACAGACCCCAAAGAAGTTGCTGAGTATAAGCCTCATGTTTTAGCTTACAAATTTGTATAAATTTCACATGCCTAGTCTATTATTTTATATGAGGGTTTTTCTTAAATATTTAAATAAGTTTCTGTCTAAATTTGCTAGTGAAAGCATCACTCTGGAAAGATGGTCTGTGTTTATCTTAGAGCCTCCTATCCCCCCTCACATACCTCAGAGGTCAGCTTATTCCTTTGAGAAGCTGGTACTAAACTGGCTGCTTTCCTAGATGGAGGGGAAGGAGAGGGGAGAGGTAGGGAGGTGAGGAGACACAGTCCTTCATTCCTTCTCCTGATGACAATTGGATTTTGCTACCTTTAGGGATGTTGCAACTTCGGCTGTTTACAGAGAAATGAAAAGCAAGAGGTCTTATTATTTCTTCTCAAATCACCCCATTTGGATAGCTACTTACCTGATTGTACATGAAGTCAGTGTCCAGCTAAAAGGCATTTCTGGTGGGATACTCAATAAAGCATGACACTAGACTTGCAGGAGTTACATACGAGAGTGAACTTCACCACTGCTTACTTCTCCTGGGAGAGTCTGATGACATTGACTTGAATGATTTTAAATAATGACTGAGGCTGGATAGGGAAAGAAATTTCACAGGCTTCAAGAAAGTGAAAAGAACACTAAACTGACAGCCAAGAAAATTCTGCCTAGCACTGTCCCTGACTCAGCTGATTAAATAGGACAAGCCAGTCTCCCTTTTTAAGCCTTACTTATCTATACTTATCTTCCTCTTCCCATCTAGAATGCAATTTATATGAGGCAAGTATATTTAGTCCGGAACATTGGTAACAAATGACAGAAATCCAACATAGACTAACCTCAGTAAGAAATGACGATATTGGCTCTGTTATGAAAGCAGTGAGATAGCCCCCAGGATAGAAGTGGCAATCTGGCTTTGGAAAGGTATCTAGAGCTGCTGTCTGGGAACTTCTGAAGAAATCTCCCTCTTCCAACTAATGGGAGGATGAAAACTGTAGTGGAGGGAGGTCAGCAGCAGCAATGTGGGCACTAGGGGATGCACGGTGCTTCCTGAAAAAGTTGCAGGGCCAGAACTTAGAGGAAAGTAATCCAGAGCAAGGACAATCAGAAGAAAAGCAATGCCAGCTGATTTCAGGAGAAGAGGAACCTCAGGTCACCATTATATAAAAACAGAGATGGCACATTGATGAGCAAGATGAAAATGACAAAGAGGATAAAGATATGGGCCAGAAGGGTGATGATATGAACTGATCTCATAACAGAAGGACCTCTCAGAAGGACCAACCCACAAACACCAACAATGTTACCCAGATTTGCCAGTCACCATCTTTGGCCCCATTAGACCACATAACACTAAAAGAGAGCTCATTAGTCAAAAAGAGTTGATAAATGACAAATTCAGAAAAACCTAATATGAGTTATAGTTCCTGGTGATTTTCGAAGTTCGATTCAAACTGTGACAGAAGTCTTTAGAATAGCATCACTGCATGAGGTCTCATCTATCAAAAAATAGAGTAACATGGACAAAGATTGGGGTTGGTGTGGGGAATTTAAGTCATCAGAATTATTCAGAGTAATCAAATCAATCATACATGATGCTGTAAGTTGCCTCCCTTTCTCCTTGTTGGTGAGTGCAGAATTTTTTTTGTCTCTAGTCTTTTAAAGGAAGGTTTTATTTATTTGTTTGTTTGTTTGTTTGTTTATTATATCTAGTTAGCCAACATACAGTACGTCATTAGTTTTTGATGTAGTGTTCAACAGTTCATTAGTTGTGTCGAACAGCCAGTGGTGAGTCTAGACTTTGTTCAGACATTTACCATTCCATGTGATCATGGAAAAGAGTGATTCACAATGGATTTATAGGTTTAATACAATTATGGTAATTCTATTCTCCCTTGATATTTGATCCAATCCTGGTCTCTGGGGTGGGAAGGGACTTGGAAAAGGTTCTCCCTGCTAATAAAAAGATCATCAAGGGACAATCCCTTCATTGTCTAGACATTGGTAGCTAAATGAGATGCCTGGAACTGAGGCAGCCGTTTGGTAAATAAGGGAATATTAGCCTAAATACCTAGTTTATATGCCAAACATAACATGTAAAAATTCTACCTCTCCACCCAGATCCTGACTGATATCCGTGAGGTGGAGAATCACTCCGCAACTATTCTGTTTTGTTTGTTTGTTTGTTTGTTTATGAGAGGGAGAGAGGTGTGGGGGTAGGGCCAGAGGAAGAGGGAGAGAGAAAATCTTAAGCAGGCTCCATGCCCAGCACAGAGCCCAACATGGGGCTTGATTACACAAACCTGAGATCATGACCTGAGCCCAAACCAAGAGTTGGACACTTAGCTGACTAAGCCACCCAGGTGCCCTTCTGTTTTAATAATAGTAATAATACAATCATATTCTTGTTGGCTTTGTTATCATTACTATCCCCTCTGTTAATATAAGAGCAAAACACTGAACTGGCTCCCTGACTTTTACTCTTTCCTGCCTGTAATTATTCTCTGTAAAGTAGCCAAACTAGTGCTTTCTAAATTCAAATTTTTAAAAATTTTATTTATTTATTTATTCACTCATTCATTTATTTATTTATTTATTCACTCATTCATTTATTTATTTGAGAGAGAGAGAGAGAACACAAGTCGGGGAGGGGAAGGGCAGAGAAAAGGGAGAAGTAGACTTCTCACTGAGCAGGGAGCCTGACACCAGGCTGGATCCCAGGACCCTACGAACATGACCTGAGCTAAAAGCATATGCTTAACCAATTGAGCCTCCCAGATGTCCCTAAATTCAAGTTTAATAATGCCATTCAGATGCTTGAAATTCTCCAATGTCTTTCCTGAGCACCTAGATAAAATCTCATCCCCAGGTCAAGGACTGTAAGCCTTATACAGTCTCCAATCTCATTTTACTCCACTTTCTGCTTCCTACTTCCGTTTCTACCATCACTTTTTTTTCCTGCCTTTAACGCACCAAGCTTTTTCTCATCAGGGATTTTGTTCTGGCTTTTTCCTTCTGCTGGGCTTCTTGCTCTCCAGATCTTCACATATCCTTCAGACATCAATTCAAGTATCAACACTCAATGAAGTTCTCCCTGAACACTCGGGCAAAATTAGTTATCTCCCATACATTGAGTCAGGCTTTATCACATTACCTTCCGTGTTATTTCTTCATAGCACTTATGCTATTTGCAGTTATCCTGGTTATTTATTTGCTTACTAATCTGTTTTCATTCCCTCTCCCTAGTACAGAAAAAACAAAAACAAAAAAAAAAAAAACAAGGACTTTGTCTTATTCCCCATAATTTCACCTACCCTTAGAAAATGTCCCTAACATCATCAATTCTCAATAATAATTGTTGAATGAATGAAAGGAAGGAATGAAACAAAAAAGAAAAAGAAGGGAAGGAAGGAAGGAGCTAGAGAGAGGAAGGAAGGAAGCAAGGAAGGTAGGTAGGTCTGTGGAGCCAAGCAGGCCATAGTTTCAGGGCCTGAAATTAGAGATTTAAAAGATCTCCAGATTTAAAACACACTGACCTCTAATTTATTTTATCAGAATGAGTCCTTGTCTATACAATCAGAACAATGAAAGAGTCTATATGTGCATATATGACTTCATGTTGGGAGAGGAGAGACAGTAGACTTTAGCTACCCACTTTGCTTTGGAAGCATCTCAGGCTAACAATTGGCCAATGTCTTTCCACCATTCCAGAGTATGCTCTGTTGTCTATCAAAGTCTTTTTCCCCTCAGCCATCAGGGAAAGATGGCTGCTTCTATCATAAAGGCAGCCTCTATTTCCTCTATTCAGATAGTTATTCAACCATATGAGCAGCCTTTGTGACACAACACCAATACACACGTGGATGAACCACAGTCAGACTGGCAGTATAATGGCACAAGAGAGGAAGACCTGGGGCACCTGGGTGGCTCAGTCGGTTAAGTGGCTGCCTTCAGCTCAGGTCATGATCCTAGGGTCCTGGGATCAAGCCCCACATCGGGCTCTCAGCTCAATGGAGAGCCTGTTTCTCCCTCTCCCTGCCTCTCTGCCTACTTGTGTTCTGTCAAATAAATGAATAAAATCTTTAAAAAAAAAAAAAGAAAGGAAGACCTACTTTGGTGAGGAGAGATCTGTCATCTTCCATATAAACGGACAGTAACTTACAAGGAGAAAAACATGTTCTTGGCTCCAGATTAGTCTTTAGTGGTGCATTTTTGAGGAATAATTATATTGGTGTTTTTACTTTCCCCTAATAAGTTCATTTACAAAAATATTGAGCATGCATTACACATCGACATAAATAATTCCCCCCATATCTTTGTCCTCCAAATTTTTCAGTTAATTAAACTAATTTGTCTGTTTTTGTGAGTTGGAAACTCTTACTGTCATCCTTTCCAATCACTACTTATTTAAATTTCATCCTTGGCCAGTTTCATGATAATGTTTATCTGCTCCAGAGGATTTGAAATGAGAGTAACACACAGGAATCCCATTTAAATTCTTTCTTGAAGCTGAAAAAAGCCAAGAATCAACTGGCCAGTTAGATAACACAATTTCCCTTGTAGGATATTTGCTTAAGATAGCTGGGAGCTAATTTAATTCCAGAGTTGCTTATTTACAGTTTTCTGTGAGGGATTCCCTGCAGTTAAGAGTGAACTGGGTAGAGATTCTAAAGAAACATTCCTCGAGACCATTCTCTAAAGCAGGTTAAATACGTTATTTCTAAAGAAAATAAAAAGCAGTACAATTTGCTATCAACATTCCACTTTTGACAGTTCCCAAGTAGAAAGACATCTCAAGACCACTTAGATTCATGTTTGGCATTTCATTGATTCATTTGGAAAGAAATGACTCTATGATCTTGACTCTTTGAAGTGTTTGCTTCAAATGCTCAATCTGTGCTGGACTACCATGAAGAGCAGAAGAGAACCATCCAGAACCCACGGAGAGGAAGATCAATGTTCTACATTGTTTTGTTTTTGTGTTGAGCTCTCAGTTCCCTAGCCATGCCTGTGCAGCATAATCTAGCCCCTGCCTACCTCACCTTTTCAGCTTCCCTTGAGCCTCACTTCTCCATAGCTCTCAACCACCCACCTAACCCAATTCCCTCAACCCCTCCACATACATCCCACCCCTATCCAGCTACCCTGATGCCTTTGAGGTCCTTCACAAAGCTAATTCTAGCTCAGGCACAGATTTCAACCCAAAGCCACTTCTCTGAGCTGCCTTCCCCAACATTCCCCTTCTACTTCAGGTTCCCTGTACTCACCTGCAGAGCTCTCCTGTCTCCTTCTTGCCACTTAGCACCATCCTGACTGATTAGTTGTCTATGAAGGATCTTGCTTAAAGGAAGCCTCCTTCTCCTTCTAGGTTGTAAGTTGCACAAATAGCAAAGACTGGGTCATTATTGTTCACTGCTATGGCCAATTCTTAGCACAGGGACTAGCACAGAGAAGGTGTTAAATAGGTACTTGTTGACTCAATAACAAGTTGAAAGATATTGAGTAATTCCCTTAAACTCAATGATACCTTCCATATCAAAGATTATATGATTCTATAACTCTGTGCAACACAGAAATACAACAGCTGGAACAAGCTAACACCTGAATGAGGGATCAAGGAAATTGGCCTGGTAAGGAGATAAAGGTGAGTAGGGAGCAAACAATCAGCTTTAGCAGCTACTGTTTCCCCATACTGAGTTGTTTTGGGATAGCTTATCTCAACCCATTATCACAAAAATCCTTCAGCTTAGCTCATCACTTGTGCCATTATTTAGATTAGAAAATTGAGGCCAAACAGATAGTAACAGGTGAGGCCACTTGAATCCAAAACTTGATCATTTGCAATATACTCAAATTTAGATCTGAGCTTTTAGTTTAAGAGAAGGAGAAGTGGTATAGAGACTGAAAAGAAAGTGAGAGTGGGAAGACTTCTGTTTTGTGTTTTTTTTTTCCAATCTCTATAATATGCCTGTTCTCTCATATTACACAGCTCCACACCCACTCCTTCCCAAACACACATGCATACATAAATACACACTTAACATTGCAGATCTCCCTCTGAGAAGGTCATTTCCTGAATTCTTGGTGCTCACCTCCATAGCTGACTTGGTACAACTCTAACCAGAAACTTTGGACCTCTCTCTTCATTGTTACCCCTTCTCCACGTTTTTCTTGGGTCTCTTTTCAAGCTTTGCATGATTTAACACTCATTTGTGTGCCTGTTAAGTCATTATCCCCATTTCATGTTCTGAACAGAATTGCACTTTTAATAAACTATAACAATCAGCTCAATTGAGTTTGAGGATAGGCCTCGCTTTTTGTTCTCACAAAGCCATCTTTGTTCCCACCTCCTGGAAGAGGGATGGACACAGTGTTCTACTCCAAAAATAATTCAAGCAAAAACAAGACACCACAGAAAAGCAGACAGCACTCAGTGTTGCTGAAACAAGCCCAGGGATCCTGGAGTGGGATGAGAATAAGGAGGTTAATGCTATCTTGATGTAGGAGCTGGGGCCAGATTCAAGGTCTTCCTCTACTGTTTCCAGCCCCTCCAGACTGTGGTTTTAAGGATCTCTTCCTAGAGATGAGTCTGTGAGCTCCTTTCCCTTGAGCCCTAGAAGTCTTCACTTTTTTCTTCCTTCTTTGTTTATTGGGTTTGGTGAGCTATATCTACTCTACCCATAGGGCAAGGTAATTTTGCTAAGGGTTCCAGACCATATCTAGGACAGGACATGTGAACCTCCAACACAAACTCAGAAATGAAAGCAGTGGACGTTGAGGTCCAGTTCTCCACAGGAGAAAGTTCAGCCTTTCAGCCAGAACCACCATCTTCCAGTAATTCACCAAAATGACCAACAGCAAGGGAAATAGGAGAGGCACCCACATTGTGTTCTCTAGGCCTTTTAGAAGCCAAGGCTTTGTTCCTTCTGCCACATACAGCTGAACCTGGGGGAAACACGATCCTGTACACATCAAGGGGAGAGGCTTCGTCAGAAAGGAGTGTTCCCACAAATGTTACCACAGCAAAACAGGAAGAGTCTACAATATTGCCCAGCATGCTGCTGACATGTTGGGCAAACTTCTTGCCAAGAGAATTAGTCAATGTGTTGAGCAAATTCAGCCCTCTAGGAGCCCAGATATGTTCCTGCAGCATGTGAAGGAAAATGACCAGAAAAAGAAGAAAGCCAAAAGGAAGCCAAAGAGAAAGGTGCTTGGGTTCAAGTGAAGCATGGGCCTGCTCTACACTTTGTGAGAACTGATAGAGAGAGGCTGAGCTGCTGGAACCCCTTCCTATGAATTCATGATGAGCATAAAAAAATAAAAGCCTCCTGGACTGTGAAAAAAATTTCTAGAAAAAGTTCTTAAACAAGTTTACTAAAACTATAGAAGATACATTTGTATTAATATTTGTATTAAATAGAGTAATTCTTTTTAAGATAGGTAATATATTTTTATAAATTAAAAAGATAGATGCTAAGTGTCTACTTCTGGTAATGCCTGTCTGAGGACCATCCATCAGACCAAACACACAAAAGTGTCAGAGTCACCAAAATCTGACAGAAATTAAAGAGGTGTTAACACTGGGAAGAATGAACCCTTAGCAAAGTTAACTTGCCCTATGGGTAGAGTAGATATAGCTCAATAAACCCAATAAACAAAGAAGGAAGAAGAAAGTGAAGACTTCTAGGGCTCAAAAAAACTGGTAAGGTTTTTTTAATACAGCCTTGCGGGAAGGCAGTCCCCAGTAAATGTTGCAGAGTGGCAGGGTTCTTGTCTCACAGAGTCAAATAATGAACATCCTCCACAAAAAGGTGAAGTGAAGTGGAAGTTTATTAAGGGAAGGTGAGAACAGAAAAGAAAAAAAAAAAAAAAAGCTCTCCAGAGTGAGAGGGGTCCTGAATGGGTTGCCACTGTGGGCTTTTATGGTTGGTCCTATATGACCGGGGAAATTGGTAAATTTCATGTCAGTAACATGACAGATTTATAAGTATTATGAGAATATCCTGTCTCTATTTAGGATGAACATGAACACAGTGTTCTTGTAAATGTCATGACGATAAACAAGGTATTCCCTTCTCTCAAGTTATTTCTTCACAGCTGAGACTTCTGTGAGCCTGATTTCATAGTTCCGTGTGTGAGCCTAGTCATGTAGCCCCCTACCTGTCTCTCCCTATCTAGCTTCAACTGTCTCTTACTCATAACCACCACTTGGGGTGCTGAATTTGGGGCTACTACAACTGAAAGGTGAAGAGGCAGACTGGAAGATGAGAAGTCTAGGGAGGACCCAGTGGCTGGATCATCTTAATGCTCCTTCATTCACTGCTCTGGCTCCTGGGCTGGGAGGACTCAAAAGCTAAGATTGCTCACTGGAACACCTCCACATGACCTGTCTGCATGGCTTGGCTTTCTCAAAGCATTGAGGACTCAAGGTTATTGGCCTTCTTACATGAAGATTTGAAATCCAAGCAAAAACTTACAGCTAAAAATCAGAAGCTGCATTGTTTTTCATAACCTAACTCAAACTCACATACCATCTTATCTGTTCCATTATATTGGTTACAAGTGAATCACAAACCCCCAAAATTCAAGGGGAGGGAAATTAGACTTCATACTTGATGGAGTGTGGTAAAGTTCTAGAAAAAAGATACCTTAAGACCATTTTGGGAAAATACAGTCTGTCCCAAAAATCAATGACTTAATATTCCACCATGAGAAGTCAAAAGGGAAAAGCAAAATAAACCCAAGGACGTAGAGAGGAGAAAATAAAAAGATAAGAGCAATTGTAAATAAAATAAAATGACATAAAAACCAAAAAGCCAAAACTTGACCGTTTGGAAAACCATTATAAAACTCAAACATCTCCAAAGTGACCAGCTAAGAAAAAAAGAGAGAAAATAGAAATTACTAGTTTCAAGAATGAAGGTGAAAGAAGAGATATCATTACTGATTCTACAGACATTAAAAGGACAAAAAGGGAAATTATTAACAAGTTAAAATATTTTCTACAACTTAGTTGAAAGTACAAATTCCTTGAGAAATACATCTTACTAAAATGATGCAAAATAGGAAATATGAACAGTCTCCTACATATCTATTAAAGAAATTGAATCTATTATCAAAAACTTTCCCACAAAGAAACCTCCAGGTCCAAATGATTTTACTGATGAGTTTTAATAAAGATGCAAAAAGAATTAACATAAATGTTAACACAAACTCTTTAAGAAAATAGAAAGTAATAGATTGCTTCCCAATGCATGTATGAGGTTTATGTAAACTTGATATAAAGTTTGATAAAGAAATTCAAAAAAAATTACAAAATAATATCTCTCACAAACATAGAAAAAAAACTCCAATGAAATATTGATAAATCAAATAGAGCAATATTTTAAAATGGGAATATATATCATGATTAATTAAAGTTTATCTCAGATATGCAAGAACGGTCTAACATTGGAAAATCAATGTAATTCATCATATAAACAGATTAAGGGAGAAAAACTCTTTGATCCTTTCAATAGACACACAAAAAGCATTTGACAAAATTCAGTGCCCATTATGCTAGAATCTCTCAGCAAATTAAGAACAGAAGGGAACTTCCTCTACCTAATAAAGGACATTTAAGAAAAAAAACAAAAAAACAAAAAACCTTTATCATTATACTCAATGTTAAAATATTGAATACCCATATGATCAGGAAAAAGTCATTTTTATTACTTCTCTCAAGTATTGTCCTGGAGGTCCTAGCTAGCACAGTAGGCAAGAAAACAGAAAATAGATAGAAACAGATCCTTTCTATCTATAATGATAGTAAAACTGTCTCTAATCACAGATGACATCATTCTTCACTTAGAAAACTCTAAGTTTTTTGATGTTCTACACATCAACATCAGAACTACTAAGAGAATTTTTCAGGATCAACATACAAAAATCAATTATATCTTCATATATTGATAGCAAATAAATGGAAAATAAACAGTTTTAAAAGTCTATTTAAGTTAGCTTCAAGAGTCATAGAATACTGAGGAATAAATGTATCAAAAGATGTGTAAGACATAAAAACTGCAAACTACTGCTGAAAGGACCTAAGGAGAAAGACACTAATAATGTGGAAAGTTTTATAATATTTAGAAAAACGTGTTAAAAATCTATCATGTTCATTGATCAGAAGTTTACATTGTTATGGTGCCATTTCTTCCAAAATCCCGGTAAAACTTCCAATATTTTCTGTAGAAATTAACTCACTGGTTCTAAATTGTATATGAAAATACAAAGTACCTAAACTAGCCAAGACAATCTTGCAAAGAGGAACAACTTTAATAGTATTTACACTGATCAACTTCAATATTTATTCCAAAGCTATCATAATCAAGACAGTATAGTACTGGCATACAAATAAAAAATAGATCAATGCCAGACACTTATAAAATCATTTTATTTTCAACCAAAGAACCAAACAATCAATGGGGAAAGAAAGTTTTTTTAACAAATGGCCCTGGCAGAGGACATGAACAGACATTTCTGCAAAGAAGACATCCAGATGGCCAACAGACACATGAAAAAATGCTCCACATCACTCGGCATCAGGGAAATACAAATCAAAAACACAATGAGATACCACCTCTCACCAGTCAGAATGGCTAAAAATTAACAAGTCAAGAAATGACAGATGCTGGCGAGGATGTGGAGAGAGGGGAACCCTCCTACACTGTTGGTGGGAATGCAAGCTGGTGTAGCCACTCTGGAAAACAGTGTGGAGGTTCCTCAAAAAACTGAAAATAGAGCTACCCTATGACCCAGCGATTGCACTACTGGGTATATATCCTAAAGATACAAACATGGTACTCCGAAGGGGCACATGCACCGCAATGTTTATAGCAGCCACGTCCACAATAGCCAAACTATGGAAAGAACCTAGATGTCCATCAACAGATGAATGGATCAAGAAGATATGGTATATATACACAATGGAATACTATGCAGCCATCAAAAGAAATGAAATCTTGCCATTTGCGACGACGTGGATGGAACTAGAGGGTATTATGCTTAGCGAAATAAGTCAATCGGAGAAAGACAACTATCATATGATCTCCCTGATATGAGGAATTGGAGATGCAATGTGGGGGGTTTGGGAAGTAGGAAAAGAAAAATGAAAGAAGATGGGATCGGGAGGGAGAGAAACCATAAAAGACTCAATCTCAAAAAACAGACTGAGGGTTGCTGGGGGGAGGGGGGATGGGAGAGAGTGGTGGGGATATGGACATTGGGGAGGGTATGTGCTATGATGAGTGCTGTGAAATGTGTAAGCCTGGCGATTCACAGACCTGTACCCCTGGGGATAAAAATACATTATATGTTTATTAAAAAAATTAAAAGTTAAAAATTAAATTTTTTTAAAAAGGCCCTGGAACAATTGGATATCCATATGGGAGAAAAATATATTACGACTCAACCACTTCTACACACCATCCATAAAAGTTCATTTAAAAGAGATGATAAATCCAAACACAAATGCTAAAACTATAAATTTTCTATAAGAAAAAAGGAGAATATCTTAAAAAATCATGGCTAGGCAAAGATTTCTTAAACAGGAAAGAAAGCAATAGCCATAAAGGAAAAATGATAAGTTAGACTTCATCCAAATTAAAAATGTCTGCTCATCAAAGTCAATGTTACAAAAATGAATAGGTAAGCCACAGACTGGGAAAAAGTCATTTCAGAGCATATGTCTAACAAAGGACTTACATCCAGAATATATGAAGTACACCTTGACCTTAATAATAAAAAGACAACTAAATTTTTCAAAGTGGAGGAAGCATAAGAAATAAAGATTAAATTTAGTATGGGACCCTAGATAGAATCTGGAACAGAAAAAGGACAATAATAGAGAAACTGATCTATTTGAATCAAGTCTATAGTTTAATTAGCTGTACTGTGCCATTCATTTCCTGGTTGTGATAATTGCACAGTGATTTCATGTGATGTTAACCAGTAGGAGAAGCTAGATGAAACATAGAGAGGAACTCTGTACTATTTTTGCAACTTTCCTGTAGGTCTAAAATTAGTTCAAAATAAAAAGTTTTTTTAAATGGATAAATGTTTTGAACAAACACTTCCCAAAAGAAGATATATGAATGGCCAATAGCACATGAAAAAGTGCTCAAGTAACTACCAGTTAGAAAAAGGTAAATTAAAACCACAATTCTAATTCACAACCAAGAGAATAACTAAAATGAAAAAGATCAATCACACTCAGAGTTGGCAAAGATGCAGAGGATTTGCACACACACAACACTCACACATGTTGGTGAAAGCATAAAAATGTCAAATCACTTGGGGAAAGGTCTACAGTTTTTATAAAACAAAACATACACCTACCCTATCACCCAGTAATTTTACTCCTACATATTCATCCACCCAAATGAAAGCATATAGCCACAAAAGATCTGCACTGGAATGTTCACAAGAGTTTTATTTGCAGTAGTTCCATACTGGACACATTTCTTCTCCATCAGCAGGAGAAGAGCTAGACAGAGTGTTATAGTCATACACTGTAAGACTACTCCTAAATGAAAAGGAACAGACCTACAAATACACTCAACAGTGTGGATGAATCTCAAAAACATTATGCTGAATGAAACAAGTCTTGTACAAGAGAATAAAAACTACATCAACATATTTACATTAAGCTTTAAAGCAGGAAAAAATTAACCTATAGAAAAAACAAAATCAGAACAGTGGTTGCCTCCGGGGGTTGTGGCAATGGTCATCAATGAAGGAGGAGCACGAGAAATTTTCTGGGTAACGACAATGTTCTATTTCTTGATGGGGATTTTGGGTTATTGCACTGTATGCATTTCTGTTGTTTCACAAACTGGTCCCCAGACATGGAGGTCAGAAAGAGACCAATGGAAGAGGTAAGCCAGTCCAGATTGGTAGGTGGCAGGCATAACAAGCAAGGAAATGTACTTAAGAGTAAGAGTCTTGCTTGGGCTGCCACAAGAGAAGTAGCTCTCTTCACCCACTTGCTAGAATCTTAAAAATTTATGTCTAGACCTTAACTGAGTTCAGTCATAGTTACTGTATGGGTGGCCTCAGCAATACATTACTCTCTCATGGCTCCCACTGTGGAAAAGAGTGGGTGGAACATACGTTCCAAAGACAAGGGGAGAGGGTAAGGACCCTCTAATTTCCCAGGTCCAGCTGGCAGGTCAGTCAGAGGTCCTGTTCTCTCAATGACCTTCTCCCTCAATTTGTCAAAACTTACCAAAAGATACACTTAAACTTTGTATACTTCATTACATGTAAATTTCACTTAAAAAAAAAAAAGGAAAAAAAAAAAACCCACACCAGTCAGAATGGCTAAAATTAACAAGTCAGGAAACCACAGATGTTGGCAAGGATGCGGAGAAAGGGGAACCCTCCTACACTGTTGGTGGGAATGCAAACTGGTGTAGCCATTCTGGAAAACAGCATGGAGGTTCCTCAAAAAGCTGAAAATAGAGGGACCCACAACCTAGCAATTGCACTACTGGCTATTTACCTTAAAGATACAAATGTAGTGATCTGAAGGGGCACATGCACCTGAATGTTTATAGCAGCCATGTCCACAATAGCCAAACTATGGAAAGAACCTAGATATTCATCAACAGATGAATGGATAAAGAAGATGTGGTATATATACTATGGAATACTACGCAGCCATCAAAAGACCCTGAAATCTTGCCATTTGCAATGACATAAATGGAACTAGAGGTTATTATGCTAAACAAAATAAGTCATTCAGAGAAAGGTAATTATCATATGATCTGTCTGATATGAGGAATTTGAGAGGCAGAGTTGGGGGATGATGGGGAGAAGGGAGGGAAAAAAATAAAACAAGATAGGACTGGGGAGGGACACAAACCATAATAATCTCAGGAAACAAACTGAGGGTTGCTGGAGGGTGGTGGGGGAGGGATGGGGTGGCTCAGTTATGGATATTGGGGTGGGTATGTGCTATGGTGAGTGCTGTGAATTGCATAAGACTGATGATTCACAGACCTGTACCCCTACAGCAAATAATACATTATATGTTAATAAAATTTTTAAAAAAGAACTATAAACAGTGAACTCTAGTTAATGATAGTCCTGCTAAAGTTTAAGAATGAAGTATGCTGGTACATTTATTCTACTTTGAAATGCATTTTGAAATGAATTGATAGATGCGGGGATAGGTAAATAGATATGTGAAAAAACAAATACAAAAAGTACATTTTTAAATCGAGATTGTGATCCATTGTATAATTCTTTCAAGTTTTCTGAATGTTTGAAATTTTCACTGCTGGGAGAAAAAAGATTAAGGCAGAATTTTTTTTTTTAATCTTGAGCATTTTTTTCATTTTTTATTTAAATTCAACTAGCCAACATATAGTACATCATTAGTTCCAGATGTAGCATTCAATAATTTATCAGTTGCATATAACACCCAGTGCTCATCACATCACAAATTTATTTTTTAATATGAAATCATTTTGCAGTTCAGATAGTGTAACACAAGTTTGAAGTTAATGATAACTTCATTATATAATAAGTATTTCTTTGCATAACCATTTCTTTGCATGCTGTGTCAGTATCACTTCATTGACAGACAGTAATAACTAACTGACTGAGTTTTCTCTGCATACCTTCTAAGTACCTGGGATGGGTTACCTCATTTAATCTTCACAGCAACCAGTCCCACCACTAACCCATATGGCAACATATTGCAAGTTAGAAAACAGCATTCCTTCCTTGAGAGATTTTACTGCTGTCTGCCAGAAAATTGTCATTAGAACTCCACACATCTACAGTGGCTCCAAGCCAAATGATGCCCCTGATGTTGAGCAACGCATGGCAGCTTACACAGTAGTAACTGGTGGCCCTGAGAAGAACCCTGTGAAGTACAATTCCTATCACCAGGGTTAATATTTAGCCAATGCCACAAACAAAGCAGTCCAGGTTGCTTAAAATAGTGAAATATTTGCTGGTGGTAAAAACTTTAAACTTGAGACCAACCATGTGTCTGTGCCTACTCTGATCCTACGGGCTCATTACTTAGGACCTTCTTGGTTCCCCATGTTCAGCAACTAAAGGATTAGTAGAACAGAGAGCCCCAGATCCTTGCTCCAGTGCTATGGCCAATGTCTACTGTGATTGTTCTAATTGTTCAGTACCTGTAAAGATTATTAAAGTTTAACAGTATGCTTGATTATCCCCAGCTTATGCTTATGGCTCAGGAAACTGGGACCCACAAATATAAATTATGAGAGCTTTCAAAGGTAACAAGCTGTAGAAAAGAGATTTGAACTCAGTAGTCGGACCACAGACTTGGCTACAATACTTCATGGCCTCAATCACAAAACTTTCACTGAGAGGCTCTCCCCAAATTGCCTTCCTTACTTACCTTCATCAGCCCTGGTGGCCAGTTCCATGGACTATCCTAAAACAGATTGGCTTTCGGGTGACTCTAACTAGAAGAAATGCCAACAAGAGGTGCTAAGTGAAGTGTCTGCTCTCAGGAGGCCTTTGGGCAGAAATGCTGGTACATGAGTCTGGGTGCACTGAGGCCACATGCACAGCTCAGGCTCTCTCTCTGACCAAGGAAGGCTGGAATACATGCTTGCTGATTCCAATTTAACCTGCAATGGATCTGCAGCAACTTCCAGATGTCTAGGGTACATGTTGCTGTTGACAGTGTTTAGTTTTTTTCTTTTGTTAGTCACTGTACAGTACTTCGTTAGTTTTTGGTTTGTGTTCCACGATTCATTGCTTGCATATAACACCCAGTGCTCATTGCAATATGTGCCCTATTTAATACCCATCACTGGGCTAACTCATGTGACTTTGCCTCCCAAGAGCTCTGGGGTCCTCAAATAAAAAAGACCCCAGTAGCCCTTTGCAATCTGTCTCTTTCCTGGGAGTGGGTGGGTCTAATGAGTCTTATTCTAGCTTTTCCTCACATTAATTAAAGCCAGATCTGTCTAACAGGAGAATACAGGTGTGATTGCTTCCCTCAGGAATTGCGCACTGAGCTGTAGGTGATAATTAACACAGAAGGAACAAGAATAACCAATACAAGAGTCTTTCTTATCCTTCCCAAAACAAGACTAGGTCAATTATTTTTAGGATAATCTTTGTAGTGGTTACTATTTCTTTTTAACCCACATACCATGCACCTTTCTTAGAGTAACTGGTCACAAAGATGGTCTTGGGATCATCAGAATAGACCAATCAAAATCCTTCCTTGATATCTGTTCCTTCTGTGATTACAAAGCCAAAGGGTTTAAGTCCAAATCTTATACAGGTCATATTCCAACTCTACCCCATGGCCCATTAGTGTGCTCTAGAAGTGAAGAAAAACAAGCTCGGCAGAGAGAGAGAGACAAAGCCAGAAATAAAGACAGGAAAACAGAGAGCCCTGAGCTTTCAACTTCCTTACTTGGAGTAACTCCAAGAGTCAGCTCCTGACCTTCCCACAATTTGGCTATGAGAGTCTATACAACCTCTTTTGGCTTAAGTAAGTTGAGTTGGGTTTCTATCACCTACACTCAAAAGAATTTTGACTAATTGCATCACACTCCTCTAGGCATTCAGAATCCATCTGTGAATGAGGCAGGGGTGGGAGGATTAATTCCTAGTAGCTTTTAGAGTAGAATCGGGCCTTGAAAGATAATAGAATTTAAGTAAGCAAATTGGGGCAGGAACAATCTACATCAACTGGAGCAATGCAACCTTGACAGTAATAAAAATAATTCAGCAGCTACCACAATGCCTAGTGAATAGAAAATTTGGGGGGGGCAGGGATGCCTGGGTGGCTTGGTCAGTTAAGCGTCTGCCTTCGGCTCAGGTTACGATCCCAGGGCCCTGGAATTGAGCCCCATGTCAGACTCCCTGCTCAGTGGGGAGTCTGCTTCTCACTCTTCCTCTCTATATGCTCTTCTTCCCTTGCTTATGTTCTTTCTCTCTGTCTCCAATAAATAAAATATTTCTTAAAAAATAAAAATAAAATAAGAAAGCTGATAGGGCTATACAATTATATGAAATAATCCATATAAAAGACACAATAGGCCTTTATTCTACTGGGACGGCATAAATTTTAAAATTAACAATTTTTTTCAGCAGTATAAAAAATAAAGCTGAAGTTTGCCATCTTACAGAGAAATCTAACACTCCTCTGTCTGAGTAATCTGTACCTTCATCCTCCAACCATTTTCATGCTTATGAATAAATGGATAACTTCATGAAAAAAAGAAGTAGTTGAAGGGTTATAACCAGGTGTGGAACAGAAAAAAACTACAGTCAATGAAAATCTATCTGCTCTGCCCAGTGAGTAGGTTAGTTAAGATGAGTGGGTACCTGTAGAATGTTAGTCGGGGTTGGAGGGGGTGATCCAAACCCATCAGCGATGCAACTAGAGAGGAAAGGATGAAGACAGGACATATTTGAAAGAAAAATAAAAAGAAAAAATATATATAGAGAGAGAGATAGATTGGGTATGAAGGATAAAAGAGAAGAGAATTGGAAAGACCTTGACCCATTATATATGATATTTCCCAACAGAATGTCAATATCTTGTTCCAGTTGTATCTTCCAAATAAGAGAAATGGTAAATAACATTCTCTTCTGAAATTCTCCAGAAGTCAGCCACCCTGAACCTTGGTGCTAAAACAACTGTCATTGTGAAGGGCTTTGTCTGGCTTTGTGTTCATAAAAGAGGAGAAGAGACGAGAATTACTGCTTGGAGCTCCTTTGCTGTTACCCACAGCCTGGCAGTAATTTATCATGTGTGCACAGCTGCCAGCTGGGTTGTTTGTCTTTGGTATAAACCTCCTATCTCCCACACTGGACCAAACACAGCCCCGAAAACTTCCCTTCTGTGGGGCAAAATATGTTCATGCTTACTAACCGACAGAATTAAAAAAAAAAAAAATCCCAAGTTGCTATAGGAAAAATACCTACCTTCTTTTGGACAAGCCCCACCCCTGCCCCACCAACACCTGATCAATACCCCCTGTACCCATTGAGGTCTGGATTGTTGCCTATGGCAAAAACTGCTGGGAGTTGACCCAATATCCCTCTCCTCCTGCCATGCTGCCCTTACTCAATAATAGAATATGTGTGGTCTAACTAAAAGGTTACATCTCTCAACCTCCCTTGGAGCTGGCTCCATGGTGGGTACGGTCTTTTTGTTCTTCCCTCTGTTCTACCTTCTGAAAGTCAGAGAAGAGGACAGGAGTTTCAAAAACTTTCTTAGACTATGAGATAACATGGGGACTGGCAACCACATGCTAACAAAATAGGGCAGAAAAGTAAGGGTCCCAAGTCCCTGAAGACAGACCCATGGCCATGACAACTTGGGACTACCTATCATTGGGTGTCTATTATCAAACATTTAGGCTAACTGCATCTGACCCTGTTGAGATGACCGCTTCATAGATTTGGAAACTGAGTCTCAGAGAGTTTTAAGAGATCTACCCAAAGTCTTATGTCCTATCAGTGACCTGAAACCAGTCCCTGATTGTTCAATGCTTCTACATCAGAACGACTTACAGTAAAGTCCTACAGGTAGCTTTCTGCTGCAGAACACCATGGATCAGCTTTGGTTTAGTTTTTCCCTCTCACCATGCCCTGAATTTCCTCTAGAGAAGTCTTACCTCCACACACAGGTGCTTCCCAGCAAACATCAAATATCTGTTCTGCCCTGTGAGAAAGGAACTCATAAACTGTGCACCAAAAGGTGAGAAGCCATAAACCAGTGTTCTGGCCATAAAGTTCAGTGGGTAAGCTTCAGAAATCATGGCAGATCTTCTCCATCCACACCAGAAAAAATGGGAAGTCTGAGCAGTCTTCTCAGAAGGAAAAAGAAGAGATGTCATCACTAGAGTTTGTAACTGTCCCATTGACAGGACTCTGAGGGCCTTTCACTTGTTCTAAGAAAAAGCCACAGAAACAACAAATTGAGTACTACACACCCACTGATCCATCCAAAAACAAGGACTGCAGCCTATGGTCAAAATCCCAGACACTAAAATATTCAGCCTTACTAAGGGAGTATCTCCATCTTTAAATCTTTATTGTATTATTTTGTATAATTCTCTCTACTTGTTTGTTGTGATTATAAAACAATTATCAAAACAACTTATATTTGTGGGGTTTGTTTTTTTCTCTTTTGTCTTCTCCCTTGACCCCATGTTTTCCTCTCCCTTAAATTCATTCATTTAAAAAAAAAAAATCTGTTGGAGACATATATGTTAAAAAGGAGAAGGAGAAAAAAGAGAAGGGGAAAGAGGAAGAAGAGAAAGGGGGAAGAGAATAAGGAAGAAGAGCAGGAAGAGGGAAAGGAAAAGTCCTCCCATTTGTGCCAGCAGTTGTAGAAGATCTGGGAACTGACCCTACTTGAAAACTAACCAGTTAGGCTGCTACCTTTTCATGGATGCTGACAGAAGATACAAGATTTGTAGGTCAGAGACAAAGGATTTTATTACTTAATGTAAGCAGCATGAGCTCCATGTTTGCATTGACTCCCCTTAACCTCCAAGGCACAGAAAGTCTCATGAGATTTAGAATAGCCCAGATGGCTCTTGTGCCTGCAGTGGGTTTGCATCATAGCTCAGGAACCCTAATCCTAGAAAACCCACAATCTTATAATGGGTCTAATAGCAAACCTGTCTAACCTTTGCCCAGAGGGAGACATTTTTCTTATACTGATCAAGAAGCAATGCTACCTTCTGCCCCAGAAGGAGATACTGTATCTTCTGAGGCTGTTTGCTATACAAATATTCTTGAAAAGATCATCCAGCACAAAAGCTATCAGAAGACATGCAGAAACATGAAGAACCCATAAAGAATGATCTCCCAACACTCTTCACTCTCTCATGAAACCATATTTCTTTGTTTCTTTTAATGCTAATTTCAGCTTGGAAGTAAAACCGTAATGATTTTTTTTTAATTTTTATTTTTTTAATTTTTTTTATTTTTTATAAACATATATTTTTATCCCCAGGGGTACAGGTCTGTAAATCACCAGGTTTACACACTTCACAGCACTCACCATAGCACATACCCTCCCAAATGTCCATAACCCCACCCCCTTCTCCAAACCCCTCTCCCCCCAGCAACCCTCTGTTTTGTGAGATTAAGAGTCACTTATGCATAGTGATTTTTGATGAAAATCTGCCTCTCCACAAAATTTTAAGTTTGCAAAAGTTGTTGACACTTGCTACTTCTGTTCCACGAAGCTCAGCTCCTAGTAAGTGTCTAGCACACTGTAGGAACTCAACAAATCAATGAAAAGCCTAGCTAGGGGCAGCTGGCAAAACACAGAGTGCCCAGCTTGATGTTTGTATGTGGCATAAAGTTAACGGGGCCTAAAGCATGCATAGGAAATTTGCATCATTATCTGGCAATGTCTGCACAATCCTGCCTTTTTCCCTTGCTTTTTTGCATTCTTTCCATCAATGTATCAAAGCACAAAATCATCTTTTTGGAGGGTTACATAGGAAATTTATTCATCTTTAATTTGAGCAAACCATCATCTAATTAAACAATTTAGATTGAATATGCTGATACAGACCTTTTTTTAAAAAAAGAATAATTACAAAGGGACTTCAAGAGGATAATTACAAATGGGAAATATTGAAACTGAAATTTCTATTTTCTTTAATTACTGAAACCCCCTCCTAAAAAGATCCTGAAATAATCTATATTTAAGTATTATATGCCATGAGGTCTTTCCAGGCATCAGGGAAAATATAATTAAGTTATTGGTGAGGCATTGCCCCCATTCTCTGTCCAAGCATGCAAATTTGGGATCTTCTGGACTTCAAAATGTTACTCAAACTATTCTACAGGAATTAGTCCTCAACTGGGATCTCTGGAAGGAATGTCTGGACCCTCTGACCACTGCAATCAGCAACACAATTGCTCTGCCTTTTTTTAATAAGCTGAAAAAATTCCCAGTCTTCTGACTGGGGGTAAAATTTCTAGAGCATTTCTACTCAGTCCCTAGGATTTCCTCAGGAAGTGCACTGGGGAAATGGTCTTTCTAGAAATCTAACTCAGTCTTATACATCAACTTTCTCAAAGTACAATCTGGGGCTCCTAGGGCTTCCCTAGTGGCTGCAAACACTTAAAAATACAAGTCATTTGTTTAGATATCAGAATGCTGCTCAATTCAAGAAATTTCCAATATTTACCTGCATCAGAGGGCTTCCTAACAATAATCCACTGAGGGGCACCTGGGTGGCTCAGTCGTTAAGCATCTGCTTTCAGTTCAGGTCATGATCTCAGGGTCCTGGGATCGAGCCCCATGGTGGGCTCCTTCCTTGGCGGGGAGTCTGTTTCTCCCTCTACATCTATCTCTGCCACTCCTCCAGTTTGTGTTCTCTCTTTCAAATAAATAAGCTTTAAAAAAATATATTAAATAAAAAAAAATAATCCACTGAATGAGTTACTGAAGGTGACTAAAGTTTGGTATTCACAAATTTAAATTAGCAGATCACCACAGTTTATAAAACACACTAAGTCAGCATTCTGAGAAGTGTGGCTGCCACGCAACACTTGGAAATGTCACAAGTAAGTGATGAGCATGCTGTGGTATTGTTGCCAAGGGAACTAGGGAGACCCCAGGCCCTGAGGCCTCAACCCAGCCCACTGCAAAGATATTGTTGAAGGCTTTTGGTCTCACCATGAGAAAGAATTCAAGGATAGTCACAACACACACACACAGCTTACAAGCAACACAAGCAGGAAAGATTATGAAAGTAGAACTACATACTCTAGATGTGAGAGCTGGTAAACTTAAGAGAGAGCTTTCTCACCCTGGGGTTTGCATTTCTATGTTTCATTGACAGTTTTTAACTAGGAGATGGAATTTCATCACTTGGAATAGGGAATCCTGGGAGCAGGGTTTTGTGCCTTTTCTTCCTTTTTTGCAGGGGTTTCCTGTCATGGCACCAGCCATCTTGGGCCTGTCAGATTTGATCTGACTTGTTGTGGAATGCTGCCAAAGACAGGTCTCTGACTTTTCAGATAGCTGAACATGACTTCCTCTTTGCTGACCCACAACGATAGTGTTAGAACCTAACTGCCTTCAACAGTATCAGGCATCATCAATAATGTTTTTAGTTGTAGCAGAGTGTGATTAAGAGGAAGAGTCAATGAACCTGGATTTGAAATCTTATCTCTCCTATACTAACTGTGTGACCTTATCAAGGGACTTATCTTCTCTCTGTGTCTTCATTTCCTATGTGTAAAGTGGGGATGATAATAATAATAATAACCACCTCATGGGTTTGGGGTGAAGTAAGACAAAAACATGCAAAATGCTCAGCACAGTGACTAGTGATGATACTTGATAAATGAAATTGTAAATACATTACTTTTTCAGTTGCCAGTGTTCTTATGCCATTCATTATTTTAATGACATTACTATAAGGTGTGACTTTTTTCATGCTTGTGTTGTATAGTCACAGTATTATTGCCATTTTGCTTTTAAATACTTGCTATGTTGTTACATCTTAGTCTCACTCATTTGTTTTACCAAGTTCACTTTCTACCAGAAAAAGAGAAAAGGTGGGATAGAGGGGCTCTGAAGGCCGCTGATGCAAAGGTACCACCCCTGTCCCATCTGCCCCACAGTGGTGAGTAGCACTGAGATGCCTATGGTCTCCTGCTGTGGGCCCCAGAGGCCAGCACAGTAGAGGGAGCCGGCTGAGCACGACGGTGACAGGCCAGCAGCATGTACTCACAGTATATCCCATACACTCTGTCCTTAGGACTTGGAACCAAATGCCAGACAGATGCGAGCACTGGGGGGAAGCAGAGGAAGGTCCTGATAAAGCCAGAGGAATCAGTATGACTTAGGCTTCAGAAAGATTCTGAAAAAATCATTTCTTTTTATTTTTGTTCAGGAAGATTCACTAACAAAGTTTTTCTTTAATTCCACTGTCATTCAAATTACCAGCTTAAAACTTGGGTTCATATGGAATAACACAGAGGACATTAGCAGAAGGAAAGGAAAAGTGAACTGGGGGAACTCGGAGGGGGGAGATGAAGGATGAGAGACTGTGGACGCTGAGAAACAAACTGAGGGTTTTAGAGGGGAGGGAAGAGGGGGATGGGTGAGCCTGGTGGTGGGTATTAAGGAGGGCACGGATTGCAAGGAGCACTGGGTGTTTTATACAAACAATGAATCTTGGAACACTACATCAAAAACTAATGATGTATTTTATGGTGACTAACATAACACAATGAAAAATTTAAAAAACAAACAAAAACAAAACAAACAAACAAAAAAAACTTGGGTTCAGAAAGGAAAAAGTCCTTCGGTTTCCTTCCCTGTCACTTCCTCATGAAGACCTCATGAAGTTAAGCTGGAGGCACCATAGCTTTCAAGTTCAGGAAGACCTGGTTTCAATACTAACTGCTACTCTCTTGTTATGAAACCTAAGCAAGTCACTTTGCCTTACTATGCCTCCATTTCCTCATCTGCAAAAAGAGGAAAATAAAGCCTAAACCACAGGATTGTCATGAGGATTCAATAGAATCATGCACATGAAAGCAACTAGCCAACACCTTGCTGGCCCACTAGAACTTTTTATGCACATACAACATGCATGTATAACACTATGTCCTATCAGTTTCATCTGATCATGTGACTCAAACTGGTTCATTCAGAGCTGATCAAGCCCATGCTGGAATAGTGTCCCAGATTCCCAAGATGCTGAAAGACAGGTGAAACCATGAATGAGAGCCTCCAGAACCCCATTCTTCCCCCTCACACAGAGCCATGCTAAGGTGATGAGGCTGACTGTTCAGTCAGCATAGAGCTGACCCAGGAGATGAATGGCAATTCTCAAGAGTCCCTGGGAAGCTGCACATTGTCCTAGTCTTGCCACCCCCATTCCAAGTACTTCTCTTCTTTCAGGATGGCTTTGATACCATTGAGCTCATCCTTTGGAATACTCCCAGGGGCAATAAACTTCTGTCCTTCTTGGGTGAGTACGACTTTTACAATTGCTTATTTTGAGATGACTGTTGATTCACATGCAGTTATAAGAAATAATGCAGAGATATTCTGTCTACACTTTACCCAGTTTCTCGTCAATGGTAACATCTTAAAAAATCATAGCATAACATCACAACCAGGATATTGATTTTGATACATTCGAAGTACAAAACATTTCCATCAGCATAAGGATGCCTCATGGGGCCCTTTTATGGCCAAATCTAACTCCCTCCTATACCCACCCTCTCCTTAACCCCTGACAACCACTAATTGGTTATCCATTTATATAATTTCAAGAATATTACATACACAGATGCATGCAGTATGTAATCTTTAAGATTGGCTTTTTCACTTTGCAAAATTCCCTGGAGATTTACCCAACTTATTGCATGTACCAATAGTTTACTCTTTTTCTGCTGAGTAATATTCTATTAAAGGGTTGTACCACAGTGTCTTTAACCATTCAGCTATTGAAGGACTCTGGGTAATTTCTAGTTATTGGCTATTATGAATAAAACTACAACTAGCATTCATGTACAGATTTTTGTGGGAACATAAGTTATGATTTCTCTGGGATAAATCCACAAAAATGCAAATGCTAGGCTGTATGGTAGTTATATATTTCGTTGCATTAAAAACTGCCAAGTGGTTTTCCAGAATGACAGTATCATTTTATATTCCCATCAGCAGTGTATTAGTGATCCAGTTTCCATGCATCCCCCCAGTCACTATATTTTATTTTAGCCTTTATGATAGGTGTGTAGTGATATCTCACTGTGGTTTTAATTTGCATTTCCCTAATGGCTAATGATCTTGAGCATTTCTTCATATGTTTATTGCCATCTGTATATCTTCTTCAGTGAAATGTCCATGTGTGTCTTTTGCTCATTTTCTAAATGGATTGTATGGGATTTTTTATTGCATATAATTTTTTATTAAGTAATTTGAGCTAAGTGTTATGAATGTCTTGAGTAGTATCATTTTTTTGTTTGGTGCAGCAAACATACCAGTAGCTACATACACACAATATATAAACTCACACAAACAACCGAAAATGTATCTGTAAATCAATGAGCTTCCTTTTCTTGTAAAGATCTCAAAAGGGCTCAGAGAAGTTGCCAGAACATACTGCTGAGGTTCTCAACCTGTTATAATCATGTATCACTCTGTGAATCTGATCAATACAAAGATGCTCTCACCAAAAAAACAAAAATGTGTGAAATTTTACCTTTAATTTTATGGGATTTCTGGGGCCATTGAAGCCAGCAATGAAATCCAGGTTAAGAAAATCTAATTAAGCATTATGCCTAAGTGGTTGACTAGAAGTGGCTCTGAAGAACTCCACACTCACTCAGAAATTAGAGCTTCAGTGCAAGTTTAAAGCTTCCAGCAGTGGACATCAGTTTCCTGTGAGTCGAAATTATGTTGTGGCTCATTACTGAGATGCTCAGGCCTGCCTCCATATCTATCTGACTCAGAAAGTCTGACACAGAGCCCGGAAGTCTATATTTCTTCCAGCTTGCAGGCTGGGGCCGGGAAGCTCAGCGGGATTTGGCAAACTTCAGTATGCACCATCCTTCCCTAATAACAGACATTTTCATTTTACTTAAAGTACTCAGGAAGGAGATTATACAATCTCCAGAGTGTAATTCCCTTTCAGTGAAAAAGGAATTTTCCCTTTAGACTCTGACCTAAATATGTTCAGGATGTCCCTCATTTCCTATTCTCAGGACAAATGCATCTTTAAAGTGCCACCAAGGACAGTTTCAAGTCCTGAAGTCTGGTTTGGAGACAGCTCTCTAGGCTTCACTCTCCTGAACCAAATCCCTGCAAGGGGCTTCTAACTTTCCCCGTCATGTTCATTTTCCAAAGTGAGCATTTGGTTTCTCTCTGCTGTATCCTGTGCTGTAAAATCCTACCCACCAGTTATAATATCATACTGAATAACTCTCAGGCTACCTACAGAAATCTGCTGACTCACCTCAGATAGATATCAGTGAGGTGTGCTGGTTTACTTGCACAGAGCTGTGGGGTGCATTAGATTAGGATCCACAGTCACCCGTGACTTCTAAAGGTCAAATCCCAGCTGATCTCAAATCCCAGTTCTTCCTTAACTAGCTGGGCATCATTAGGTATATTTCTTAACCTCTCTGGGCTTATTTCCTTATTTAAATGAGAACAATGTAATACCATTATCTTCACACAGAAAGTTGAGAAGATTGGATGAGATAGTATATACATAGTTCCTGGCATAAACAGGACACTGGGCAAATATTAGCTCCCCTTCTTCTCCATGGACAGTGACTTAATGATATATTTTCACTTGAAGTAAGGTTGCCCTAAACTCTGGGTGGGTTCACCTGACCCTCTGCTTCTCTCTTGCTCGACATACCTCTTTTTACTTCTCTGGGACAGCCTGCAATACAAGGCTGGACCCTCTTCACCCTTAGTGTTGAACTGGGAACCTCCTATGCACAGATCGGGTGGGACTTTTGGGAAAAGGACAGAGAACAGAGCTTGTAGGCTGTAAGTCAGGGGGCAAACTGGTGCATTCACAACTTAATCATGCCACTCCTCCAAACTGACAACATCTGCTGTCCCTTTGGCCCAAAGGGAGCTATTTCCCCTGACAGTCACCAAAGTAGAATCTTGAAAGAAGGAAACCAGACTATTTCAGAAAGCAGAAATTACTCACATATGTGGATCCCCCAGGCACCAAAGAATGCTCCAGCCACAGCTCCCCACAACTCCCCTGTTCACATGTCATGCCCTGCTCCAGCAATATTATTCTCCTTGACTTAAACGCAGAATAAACATTTCCTCTCCACTGCTCACATGCATAACTCTCTACTAGGTGCAAGGACTTCACATTCAGCAGCATCCTTGACATCTCTCAAGTGGCAAGTCCCTGAGGAGGCTTGAGATATTAAAGCCTTGGACTCCAGTGCTAGACTACGTGAATCAAAACCCAGCTCTACATCTCTCTAATTAGGTGACTTTGGGCAAGTCACTTAACCTGCCTATACCTCAGTCTCCTCATCTGTAAAGCAAAAATGATACCTACCTCATAGGGTTATTGTCAGGATTAAGTGGTTAATATGGCCAAGCACTAGAATACTGCCCAGTGTCTAATAAAACGCTGTACGCATAGTAGCTTTATTATAGTATTTATTACCAGGAACTTGACACCCACAGGAAGGGCTGATGATAACAAGAACAATAACAGGACTAGGCTCTTTCTCTGTGGTCCCAACCACTGCTTCCTGTGCTGCTGCAGCTGCTGATTCTGATTCATCGAATTCCAGGCCAGGCACTCTGAAGGCTCTGGGAAATGATCTCCTCTCCCCACCCACCTGATGCAATCTATCTTCAGTGAGCAGAAAACTTAGGAGTGGCATCATTTTTGCAGACTGTGGAATGATTCAAAGACCCAAAGGCCATGACATTTCTCTTCTAGGTCCTGCTTTGGTGTTCTCCTAAGGGTGTAGGCATGGTTCATCCCTGCCCATTAGCAGTTGTCCACGTAAAGCACTTCTATATCTGGGGCTACCCCCTCTCCATTTTGTAGCCTGCCAATGTGGCAGAGAAGAGTGCAAGCTCAGAAGCAAGATTGCAGAAGTTCAAACACTGATTATGTAGCCTCTTCTCTGTGCCTCAGTCTCTGCCTCTGAAAAATGCATACACACAATACTGCCTCCATCATAGGGTGGTTAGGAAAATTAAATGAAACAGTCCATATAAACATTGCAGGTAAAGCACAGTGCCTGGCACATGGGGGGATACTCAACAAATGTTGGCTTTATTACTTCCTCAATTCTCCCATCCTCACTCAGTCCCAGCTACATTCTTTTTTTTTTTTTTTAAGATTTTATTTATTTATCAGAGGGAGAGAGAGTGAGCACAGGCAGAGTGGCAGGCAGAGGCAGAGGGAGAAGCAGGCTCCCTGCTGAGCAAGGAGCCCGATGTGGGACTCGATCCCAGGACGCTGGGATTATGACCTGAGCTGAAGGCAGCTGCTTAACCAACTGAGCCACCCAGGCGTCCCCCAGCTACATTCTTACAGCATGGGAGCTCCTTTATTTTGATGCCAGTATGAGGTAGGATCATCACTCCATACCCACTCCCCCAACATACACACACACACATACACACATGCTGCCTTGGACACCCTTTAGAGGCTAGATGACTCCAAGCAGAGATGATCATGAATGGGGTGCTAAGGAAGCCCAGCACTCCTTTTTCTGCTCATAAGTGACTGTTTGAAGCTGGCATTTCTGGGGCGGTGGAGGAGTAGCTGTTCCCTTGCTGAATGGGCTCTCATGATAGAGTCTGTATCTCACATCCCCCTCACAGGGGTCCACGGTGCACTGTGACTTAGATCAGCTGTTGTTTTCCAATTTCTTCAGTTGCCCACCTGCTGTCTAAGCTAATTTAATAGTCTCCATAGCACTGGGGAGCCGGATGTTCAGATGTTCACAGGAGTGGGGAGGATGTTCTGAGACAACCCAAGTGAGGAAAGTTAGCACTGGTACAGCCATACATCCAGGCGTTAAATAAAATAAGCACATAGACTGCAAACCCTAGAGGTTCTTCCACTAACATCCAATTAGCAAACGTGTCCCTATAGGGAATATCTGCTTTTCCATGTCTTCCTATGAAGTGATCCATAACATTAGTAAGGGAATTCAAGCCCTTGCTCTCTGTGCCCTGGTGGTCAGAGTTCCTCTTTGACTGGGAACTGGAGGGTGTGAGGGATGAGTGTGGGTGTGTGTGTGCATGCACATGTTCCTATTGGGGGAGGATTGGTAACAGGGCGTTCTAATAAAAGATGCATTAAAA